>NC_051094.1:17852500-18595000 GCF_901709675.1 Syngnathus acus
TCCCAGCAGACCCTCACAGAGCGTTTGGGTCTGCCAGGTCGGACCGGCATCTTCCCCCACCATCGGAGCCAACCCACCACCAGGTGGTGATCAGTTGACAGCTCCGCCCCTCTCTTCGCCCGAGTGTTCAAAACATGCGGCCGCAAATCCAATGACACGACTACAAAGTCGATCATCGAACTGCGGCCTAGGGTGTCCTGGTGCCAAGTGCACACATGGACACCCTTATGTTTGAACATGGTGTTCATTATAGAACTTCCGTGTCGAGCACACTAGTCCAATAATAGAACACCGCTCGAGTTCAGATCGGGGGGGCCGTTCCTCCCAATCACGCCCTTCCAGGTCTCACTGTCATTGCCCACGTGAGCATTGAAGTCACCCAGAAGGAGCGCTCTCCAGCACTTCCTCCAGGGACCCCAAGAAGGGTGGGTACTCTGAGCTGCTGTTTGGTGCATAGACACAAAAAACAGTCAGGACCCGTCCCCCCTCCCGAAGGCGGAGGGAGGCTACCCTCTCGTTCACCGGGGTAAACCCCAATGTGCAGGCGCCCAGCTGGGGGGCAATAAGTATACCCACACCTGCTCGACGCCTCTCACCGTGGGCAACTCCAGAGTGGAAGAGAGTCCAACCCCTCTCGAGAGGGCTAGTACTGGAACCCAAACTGTGTGTGGAGGCAAGTCTGACTATGTCTAGTCTGAACTTTTCTGCCTCGCACACGAGTTCGGGCTCCTTTCCAGCCAAAGAGGTGACATTCCATGTCCCAAGAGCCAGCTTCTGCAGCTGGGGATCGGACCGCCAAGGTCCCTGCCTTTGGCCGCCGCCCAACTCACAATGCACCCGACCCCTTTGGCCCCTCCCACAGGTGGTGAGCCCATGGAAAGGGGGACCCACGTTTCCTTTTTGGGCTGTGCCCGGCCGGGCCCCATGGGTGAAGGCCCGGCCACCAGACGCTCGCCTTCGAGCCCCACCTCCAGGCCTGGCTCCAGAGGGGGGCCCCGGTGACCCGCGTCCGGGCGAGGGAAATCTGAGTCCATATATGTTTTTCTTCTTAAGGGGCTTTTTGAGGGGCATCCACCGTCCCCGGACAGCCACCCGGCCGAGCACCGGCCCCGGACTTCCATCCACGGAAGTGAAAGAGAGCTCCGTAGAGTAGGACCGGGCGTGCGTAAAAGCCATAATAGTTTTTCAAACCTTCTGTGTCACTCCAAATCCTTAAAGTTAAAGTTAAAGTCCCAATGATCGTCACACACACATCTGGGTGTGGTGAAATTTGTCCTCTGCATTTAACCCATCCCCGTGTGATTTTAATCCATCCCCTGGGGGAGAGGGGAGCAGTGAGCAGCAGGGGTGCCGCGCTCGGGAATCATTTGGTGATCTAACCCCCCAATTCCAACCCTTATTGCTGAGTGCCAAGCAGGGAGGCAATGGGTCCCATTTTTATAGTCTTTGGTATGACCCGGCCAGGGTTTGAACTCACAACCTTCCAGTCTCAGGGCGGACACTCTACCACTAGGCCACTGAGCTCCTTCAAACTCTTCGTCCTCCGTGTCACTTACAAACAAAGCCGCTAATGATGCCAGTAGTACATGGGGCCCTTCGTCATCTTCATCATCCCGTGATCGAATCTTTGTCCTTTATGTAAACAACTGCCGCGCCGCGCTGCTGACGTCACTTGAAATTCAAATTACAGTAATCCTTCCTACATCGCGGTTCGCTTATCGCGGTTTCACTTTTTTTTTTGGGGGGGGAAATTTTTGAAAAAATTCACATATAAATCGCTCCTCAGTATAAGTCGCCCCCCCACCCAAACTATGAAAAAAAACTGCGACTTATAGTCCGAAAATTACAGTAGTTTTGCTTGCTCATGTGCTCCACAGATTTCATCGCTCGCACCGGGTACACCAATAAATGACACACACTCACTACATTATATGCACATTTTTGTCGTACTAATTAGACGTTTCCATTCTGTAATGCACCACACTAGTGGGCCCCTGAAGTTAGTGGCAACTCAATAAAAGGTCCGAGGGGGCGGACCTGATGGTAAGAGCCTTGCCGTGTAGGGGGCCACGCGCACATATAGGTAGGATTCTTGCACGCACAAACAGGGGGTGGGATGGTCTGGCAGCTAGGCCAGTTCAACAGGGGGAGATGCATATTTATTCATCAAAAGCTCAAGTTTAGTTGAGTGACCAGTAAGGTCACTCAAACAGGTGGATTGTTAAAATAGGCCTCTTTGGCACATGTGAGCTATGTCGTTATATCGCTGTAACCCTTCTCTTGCTTCATTAGTTTTCTCGTTTGACACTCTTTGCACATACGTAGAGGTCGCTCTCAGTTAAGACTGAAAGGTCACACATTATCACACGGGCTAGGCAGAGTCGCTTCCTTGCAGGAGGGCGGCCCAGAGTAGTATATATAAGAGCAGGAACCCTGGTGGTGGGAGTTAGACCTTCTTCCGCATCTCGCAGAGAAGGCTCCACAGCTGTGTCTCGATAATTCTGGCATACATTAAATAGTCAAACTGTGAAGGCTGCCTCTTGGTTATTACTGTTAGCATATCGAGCATTAAAGATAAAGAACTGGGAACAAACCTGACAAGGGGCCATCAATTTCAATGAAAATTCTTTGCAGTCAACAATTGCATGAAGTCTGTAGTTCGAGGGCAAAGTTGTCTCCTAAAAATGTTTTGTGACTGTATGTCTAATCAGGACTGGTTGAAATCCTAATTGAACAACCGCAGGGGCATTTATCTTTTGACTGAACTTGGATTCTACAAATATGAGTGACAGTATAATGCTGGCGCTGCCCATTTGAAATGACCATAAACTTCATCAGAAAAGAAAGCCCTCGAGCTAATTTATGTCCTATGTGGGTTGTTTAATTTGTGGTACTTACCACAGATGGAATCCACAAAATAGTGAAACTTCCTCTTGAAGATATCCAATGCATGCTGGAGTACTTGCTGGAAGTGGGCCTTACCAAGTGCAATTAGATTCAGTTGCTTTTCAACAGCACTGCGAATGGTTGGTAGTACCAGCTCAGCATCTATGAAAGAAATGCACATGCATGAGGACATTCACGGTTTCAAACTGCCGTATTTAATAAATTAAATCGATCTTACTAATGCAATATTTCAAGTCTAGCATGATCAATATTAGTCTATGTGCAAACTTTGATAGTATGTAATGATGGTTGACAATTTAACTGGACTTTTAATAGTCAAGAAAGAGTAAAAAAGATTATATAGGTCATGGTGGTTAATAGGTCTAGTATGAAAGAGACGCACAATTATGAGGATCTTCATGGTTTCAAATTACTGTATTTAACAAATGAAATCGATCTTACTAATGCAATGTTTCAAGTCTATCATGATCAAAATTAGTCCATGTGAAAACTGTGATAGTATGTAATGATGGTTGACAATTTAACTGGACTTTTAATTGTCAAGAAAGAGTAAAAAAGATTATGTACTAGGTCATGGTGCATTATAAAATGAAATAACCTGTGAAGTGAAGTTTATTTTTGAACATAAGATCGACCAAACACAAAATCATTTTTTTCACATTTTCACATAATTTCATGTTATGCCAATAAGGCACATAAATCAACATGTTCAAAAAAGGAGAAGGAAGAAGCTATTGCTTGTTTTTTCCTACCCCTTTTATACATCAACCTTCTCAACATGGTTGGTAATTAGTTTTTTTCGAAGTACAGAAACCGGATTTATCGGAGGAAGATAATTTTAGAAATGAAAAGCAGTTTATACAATAATATTCTGGGAAGAAAAATAAATAAATAAGATATGGACTATATAGCTGAAAACAGACAGGCAGAAGATTTCAATTACCGTAATTTTCGGACTATAAGTCGCACCGGAGTATAAGTCGCACCAGCCATAAAATGCCCAAAAATGTGAAAAAAAACATATATAAGTCGCTCCGGAGTATAAGTCGCATTTTGGGGGGCAATTTATTCGACAAAATCCAACACCAAGAACAGACATGAACGAGCAACAACAGGCTAAACCAGGGGTCTCCAAACTACGGCCCGCGGGCCCCCCCGGGAGAGAAGCGAACGCGCAGCATTTGACGTCCCCTTAGCACCCCCCCCGGAATAGAAGCGAACGCGCCGCGTTTGACGTCCCATTAGCAACCCCCCCCCCCCGGAAGAGAAGCGAACACGCAGCGTTTGACGTCCCATTACCAACCCCCAACCCCCCCGAGAAGAGAAGCGAACGCGCAGCGTTTGACGTCCGATTAGCACCCCCCCTGGAAGAGAAGCGAAAAAAAATATTGGCCCCCGGGCCCCTTCACGTTAATAAATCTGGCCCTCCTTGCAAAAAGTTTGGAGACCCCGGGGCTAAACGATACGGTATGCTAACGTGACAAACACAAACGAGGAGCTGAGAACGGGCCTGACGTAACATTCAGTTATTTAAAAAAAACTATTACATAAATAACACGTTTATAAAACCATGTGTCACTCCAATTCATTAAATCCATCGATCGTCCTTTGTCAACAATGCCGTGTGCCGCGCCGCAGTTCAAATTATTCCACAGGCCCATACAACGATATATAAACTATATTTTAAATAACTATCACATAAACAACAATATTATCAAACCATTTGTGTCACTCCAAATCATTAAATCCATCGATCAAATTTCTCGTCCTTTATGTCATCCTGGTGACAGAGGACATGTCCAGAGGATATGGCGCTTTAAAGTGTTAATTACTTTATTTGATTTTTTCTCTCTAGTTTTCATGTTTTGAATATGTTCAAGATAAAGATATCAAAGCATGTGAAGTGATCAACTATACTAAAAATAACATGTGAAGTGGTCAACTATACTTGTAAGTAAGTGATGTGTTAATGATCAAGTAAAAATTTGTGGAAAAAAACATATAAGTCGCTCCTGAGTATAAGTCGCCCCCCCACCCAAACTATGAAAAAACCCGCGACTTATAGTCCGAAGATTACGGTACTACAATTTTCTAGTGTAACATTTTTTAAAGTGTTCTTTGAATTGGGCAATGTGTTTACTTTCTTTGATCGTTACAGGTAACTTATTCCATAGCTTTACCCCCTTGACAGATATGCACATGCTTTTCAGGGTGGTGCGCACCTTAGGTTGTAAAAGATTCCCTCCCCTTCTTAGACTGTAAACACTTTCTCTTTCTATGAACCATTTTTGTATATTATTAGGGAGTAATTTTTTTTTCGCTTTATAAATAATTTGTGCGGTCTTGAAATCTACCAAATCCATACATTTTAATGTTTGTAATTTAATAAATAAATTATTTGTATGTTCACAATAGCCAACATTGTTAATTCTAATTGCCTTTTTCTGCATTGTGCATACCGTCTTTAGGGTGGTTTTGTAGGTATTGCCCCATACCTCAACACCATAGGACATGTAAGGAAGAAGCAGCGAGCAGTATAAAGTGTACATTGTTTTCTGGTTCAGTAAGCGTCTGACTTTACAAAGTATACCCACGGTCTTTGCCAATTTTGAACAGATGTGTTTGACTTGTGGTTTCCAGCTGAGACTGTGGTCAATTATTACTCCCAGAAAGGAGTTTTCATAAACTCTATCTAATCTGGTGTTATCACACAATACTTCAATAGTTATGTCTTCTGGGATTTTTCGTTTCCCAAAGATCATAAAATTGGTTTTCTTTATGTTAAGAGATAATTTATTTGAGTCAAACCACAGTTTTAGCTTGGCAAGCTCATCAGAAACAGTCTTCATCAGTTGCTGTAGGTTCTCTCCTTCACAAAAGTTAAAGTTAAAGTCCCAATGATCGTCACACACACATCTGGGTGTGGTGAAATTTGTCCTCTGCATTTAACCCATCCCCGTGTGATCTTAATCCATCCCCTGGGGGAGAGGGGAGCAGTGAGCAGCAGCGGTGCCGCGCTCGGGAATCATTTGGTGATCTAACCCCCCAATTCCAACCCTTAATGCTGAGTGCCAAGCAGGGAGGCAATGGGTCCCATTTTTATAGTCTTTGGTATGACTCGGCCGGGGTTTGAACCCACAACCTTCCAGTCTCAGGGCGGACACTCTACCACTAGGCCACTGAGATATTTGTGTCATCAGCAAATATGACAAATTTTAAAATCTTAGGTGTTAATTATATCATTAATATATAATATGAATAGTTTTGGTCCCAATATTGATCCTTGTGGAACACCGCAGGTTATATTTAAAAGCATTGACTTTTTCTCTCCCATCTGCACAAACTGTTGCCTATGTTCTAAATAGCTTTTTGTTAGAAAAATGTATATATATGTTATCATGCGTTCTCTAATCAATGCTTTACCGCAATATTACTGCAATATATGCTTGCTGTTTGGCCTTGCTGTTTTTATGATGTACCACAGAAGAGAAAAGGTACGGCTGGGCCAGGAGAGAGGTCAGACAGGACGCAGCTGATAACTCAGCAAAAAGAAGACATCTACCGAGACAGTTCCTTCTTAACAAAGACCACTTTGTTAGACAACATGCCTCTTTGCTGTCTTGCACCTCAGATGAACCTACAAGTGACCATCAAAGTCTGGGTTTTCCAAACTATCTTGATCGTTAGATTATGTTTGTGCGTATCCAGTAATTAATAACCTAGCTTGTCTCATCCTACACAAGGTCGTAAAACCTCCCTTGCTAGAGCTCAAGGACTTTCTCTTCTCAACTCAAACTCCTTTTTCTCACGTTCTTATTATTTTGCTTACGAGGCAAAGCCCACGTGTCCCCCCCTTCCTTTAGGGGCTTTCGTCTCATAATTGTGGGCAGGGCAAATCCAAATAAAAAGAGCGGGAGTGTACACAGATATTTAGTGTTGTGAGATTGTTGTAAACTATCTGTACTGCACTCCTCGCGAGAAAAGACTTGATATTCTGTCTCACTTGTGGTTTGTTTGCTGATGCTCTTCTCTTAATAGTTGTTCAGTCAGCGATTTAAACCTGACAGAAATTGGGGGCTCGTTCCGGGACCTCGACACACCTTGAACGGTTCCAGCGGACTCTTCGACACAGGCAAAAATCCTCGGCCGAGGTAAACAAAAGCCCTTTGACGGGACTGTCTCGATCAGTCCGGCTGGACACCGGGAGGGTTGACGAGGCTATCCGAGGAGGAGAATCAGCAGACCGTGAGTAGGAATATTAATTCTACTAAAAAGAAATGGATGAGAATGAGCGGTGACGAGGTCACTTACAACGAGCAGTGACAAGAAGTCACTTAAAGACCTTGAGAATTCTAGACCCTATCAAGTGCAATCAGAAACAGTTAAATTCCGCAGGGGCGGTGTGGAGCCCCCTAACTTTTACGTTAGTTAAATTCCGCAACGGGAGTGCGGACTCCTCTGTTATTAAAAAACGCGCGTGGTATGCTTGTGTACAGTTTGACTGAGAGTGATCTCATTTGAGCGCTCCTCTATATAAACACACAGGATTGTAAACAGTGGCTTTGTGTGGGGGCAGAGGCAAGAACTCTCCGCTCCCTTCGGGGAGGTGAAAGGAGACTTACCACACATCGAACTTTTAACCACTGTCCTGTGAATAAAGTTGGTTTTAGGACACTGTAGGTGCCATTCAAACTACCAACTCCAAAATTTAGAAAAATAAACCATGGGAAACTTAAATACCGTAATTTTCGGACTATAAGTCGCACCGGAGTATAAGTCGCACCAGCCATAAAATGCCCAAAAAAGTGAAAAAAACCCATATATATGTATATAAATCGCTCCTGAGTATAAGTCGCCCCCCCACCCAAACTATGAAAAAAAAACGCGACTTATAGTCCGAAAATTACGGTAGTAAGCGAAAGTCCCTACCCCGACATGAACTAAAATGCAAAGATTGGAAAATAATTGAAAGGCAGGATCCCGACCGACTTAAAAAAGATTTCGATAAATGGGTTAAAAAATATAAATTTGAGGGAGAACTAGAAGAAGTACAAGAGCGGGAAGAGAAAACACATGCTACAAATTCAAAACTAAAGATCATAGCGAAGTTGTATCCGCAAATACATGACACACACAAAATTGAGGAATCACCTCCTCCTTATGGGTTGATGGACAGAGCCACTAGGCAGAAAAGCCCGCTAGAAATGGATTGGTCAAAGGAAATCAGAGCAAATTATACAGAAATAGGGAGAACAAAGCAAAATGATAATGAAACCTTTGATGAGTATCGAGTGCGCATGACAAAAGTTTTTAAAACACACAGTGGACTGGTGGAAGATAATGCGCCTCAAGGTGCTTATCAACAGCAATTAAAAAATGCCATCCACGCAGGGTCCAGACCAGCAATACAAGGCTGGGTGATCAAACATTATATAGGCATGAACACCGGAACTTTGGAGGAATACATAAATCATGCCCTCCATGCGGAAAAAGTAGTAATAGACAAACAAAAACGAAAACGAATGAAAGCTACAAAAGACACTTTTCTGGTAGACCAGGATAGTGACACTTTTTACCAAAATGCAGGCAGAGGACAGAAAGGCCAGAGAGGGCGAGCAATGTCTAACAGAGGAGGCTTTAGAGGCCGAGGAAGAGGAGTTGTGCAACCTCCAATAGAATGCTGGAATTGCGGAGAAAACGGTCACATGGCACGTGACTGCACAAATTAACAAAGACAGTTATGGCTAGGCCAAAACCAAATCAAATCAGGTTTCCATGTAATGAAGTGGGAACCTGGCTGCCAAAATTAAAGAGAAATTAGCTTAAATATACAGGAGATATTTGTGTTAAAAGGATAAAGTAAGATAAAGAAACACTGAAGTTAAAATTGGCTAAATAAATGGAAAAGAATTACAAATAGCTTCTAAAAGTAAAATAAAGAATAAATCTGACAAGTAAGACGAGCAAAAAGGTGTTCTTCGTGGGATCTATGTGGTCTTATACGTATGTTGTGCGTCATCCTTTTGTGTTGGTGTGTGTGCGTGTGCGCGCAGAGGATCCTCATGAATGGGCGTGTATATATGTGCGCGAGTGAGATGTGTGTCCTATGGAAGACATCAGTAATGGAGAATGTTCAGGAAGCTGTTTAGGAATAATAGGAAAATTGAGAAGTAGGCGATAATGTGTTTAAGTTGGTTGGAGAAATTGAGATGAGCAGTGTGTGGCAGAAAGTGACTAGAACGGTGGCTTGATAGGACGAGAATAAGAGACAGCAAATGTTGTGTAGAAGACAGTGAAAGATGTCGAATGTGAACATGACGAAGGGCGCAACAGCAAAGCTGGCCTGCCCTTTGAGAGGGCGAGACTGATAAGCGTGCCTGCGCTCGCGCGTAGTCGCGGGGCGGGGCTGTGCACGTGGGCCTTTGCTATGCTCGTGTGGGCGGTGGGCCGGCATCATGGTTGTTGCAGGAAATGGCCAGCCTGTGACCAATCAACATTGATGCTGCGCCCCCCCCTCGCACGAGGGGTGCTATGGCTGCGGGCGAAGCAGGGAAAGTGTGAGTTTCTCAGAGTATGTTTGAATATTTGTAACAGGGTGATGCTTAAGGAAGATGTGACAATATTTGCATGAAGGATAATAGACACTGATGAGAAAAAAGTATAACCAAAAACGTCAAAACAGAGGATGATGTTGGCGCAGCGTTGTTTGTTGGTATTGTTTGTGAGCTGTGGCTGCTGTTTTTGTGTTGTCTGTGTGCTGTCAGTGTTATGTGTTAAAATTGGCTAATGTAGGTGCACAAAAGAATTTGCTAGACTGTAGTCTATCTGATTTGCACCGCAAAACAAAAGCAATTTTGTGAAAATAAGAAGAAAAGAAAGGCGAGCAATTTTTTGTGGGCAGAAACTGGTCCACACTGCATTAATGCCTAGCCCTGATGAAACAAAATTTGAGAGATGGAAAGAACTTGCTTTCTGGAATTGGATGAAGCAAAATTATTAAATAACAACATTTCAAAACTAAATTTAGAAGAAATAGTCGATTGGTTGTGTCAAGACTACACAAGTTTTTACATTTCAGAATAAGAGAGTGATTGAGTTAGTTAAAGTTAAGAAACAACAACAATTGACTATTATATTAATTTACTGGCGGTTATTTTGTTGTTTTTTATCTTTTTATCTTGATTGGTTTGACACCTTGAGGGAGAAAAGATTAGGATGTGGAACACGGGTTGAGACAACCAGTTACACACGCAAAGCATGTGTGCACTGGGACACTGAGAAGCATTTTGAAAGGTGTGTCAAATTAAATGAAGATGAAATCATATGTAGTAATACAACACTTTACTACATATGGATGCTCTAAATCATACAATTGAGTAAAATAAAACATACATTTTGATTTTCATTCAAATTGCTAAGATTCTTGTGATAAACGATGAGAGAATGATTGAAAAGAAACTGCAAAAAACTACGAGAAACTACAACTAAGCTAGTTGTGGAAGCAGTCCAATTGCCACGAAAAATAGCTATATGCACGTGTGCAGGGCACACATGAGACTGATAAGGTGCCAAGAGGTAACAAGCTTGCGGACGGAACCGCATAGCTGTAGTGCAAAAGACGCTTCAAATTTTGTACACACAAGAAGCAGATTAAATTACTGAAACGTTTTTAAAGATGTGCAGCGACAAAGTCCATAGGCTGAAATTCGATTATGGACGAAAAGGGGGCCAGAGTGGGGAATGGTATCTATAAATGACCAGAAGACTGACCTATCCTACAAAAAACCTATACAAGTGGGCAGCGATGTTGAGCCATGGTTGTGTGTCGCATGGCTCAAGAGGGGGGATAATGGGGCAGTTCAGTCAGCTTTATACAACATATGAATTGATTCATATTCAAAACATTTATAAAACTAAATTTTTGTAGAGTTTAACATGTGCTAAACACAATCCACAGGGTTATAATGCCTGGTCATAATAGATGCATTCTCAAAATGGGTTGAATTGGCTTCAACAAAAACACTGAATGCCTTAACAGTGGCAAAAAACGTTATGTAAAGAAATAATACCGAGATATGGGATTTCAGAAATTAATTCTCATAACAGGACTGGTATAAAGTGTGAAAATGTGCATGGAAAAAACTGGAAGATCATGGACAAAATGTTTAGACCCGGTCAAACTGTTCATAAATATTACAATTACTGTGGGTTTAACCCCGTATAAAATTGTTTGGGCGACAATATAGATTACCATGTTTTGGAACCAAGTGGGAAACTAAGGATGATTAAGATTTGGTAGAAATAAAAAAGAAAAAAGGAAACAATGCTGTTTAAAAGATCAAGTTGACCTTTGCAGGATGATCTGCTGTGTCGGATCTGGACTGCCATGAAAGTATGATGTTTATATGTGTACTTTGTCAACAACCGCTGTAGATGTTAAAGAATGGGATGATTATATCTAAAACGAATGTGGATAATTTGTTTCAGGTAACTATAAGAGTTGCTGAAAAACGAAACAATTGATTGCTAATGGCAAAACAAGCTGCAAAGACAGAAACAAAAATTGAATATGTATGGATTTGCGACCGATTCTTTATGTTGTATCGTTGCCATTGACCAAAGATTGTGTGAAATCTGTCACATCTACTGATTGTGACATGTGTGACAGAGCATTCTATATAGTAATATCCATTGAAAAAAAAAAGAAAAAAGAAGCCATTGCTTTCAGAGGATGTAGTCAAGCTAAATTGTATATGGATCAACATGCCAAGATCTGGGAAAAAGCTGGAAAAACAAACAAACAAAATGTCTTTAAATTTGAGAGGCGACGATGATCTGACTGAAATTGATGCAATCAGAGTCCCCAGAGGAGTTCCTGATTAATAAGAATTAATTGACCAAATTGTAGCAGGATGGGAGTCTTCCATTTGCTGGTGGTGTACGATGAACAAGAACGTCGACATGATACATTACAACCATTGCAACATGCAGAAATTGGGCAAAGGACACAAGCGGGACTTGAGGCAGTGCATGAACAGCTAGCCACGCCTTCCCTAATGTCAATCCAGAACCGCAATGCTCTTGTTATGTTGTTGTCTGAGAAAGGAAGGGTCTGCGCAATGTTCAGGGAACAATGCTGCACCTTCATCCAGAATGACACCGCCCCTGATGGGAGCCTGACGAAGGCGATTGCAAGCTTGCAATCCCTCAAGACGAGGATGAAAGAGCACAACAAGTGGATGACTGCTTTTGGGAAGTATAAAGCCCTTGTGTCCTCAATTACTGCTATACTCACCTTGTGTGGTTGTTGTTGTATTCCATGTCTCCGTGCTCTGTTTAATCGTCTCATCACTACAGCAATATCGCCCATGGAAGACAAGATGGCCGGGGTATGCCTCTAATGTCTGAACGCCAGCATGTTGATGATAACAATGATGATGATGGAATTTTTGCACTTGGGTCTACAGACTTCTTCCCAGATCTGGGTGTTTCCGAATGATAATATCGCAACGTTTATCCTTTCTTGGTGTAAACTTATTTGTGCTCATACTTGTGATCCTACGGCTGAAAATCTTTTTGAAGTGGCCGGTTTTAGGTGATAAGATGGTCTCTGAGAACTTATGATAATCAGGAGGGAATTGTTAGAAAAATGTATATATATGTTATCATGCGTTCTCTAATCAATGCTTTACCGCAATATTACTGCAATATATGCTTGCTGTTTGGCCTTGCTGTTTTTATGATGTACCACAGAAGAGAAAAGGTACGGCTGGGCCAGGAGAGAGGTCAGACAGGACGCAGCTGATAACTCAGCAAAAAGAAGACATCTACCGAGACAGTTCCTTCTTAACAAAGACCACTTTGTTAGACAACATGCCTCATTGCTGTCTTGCACCTCAGATGAACCTACAAGTGACCATCAAAGTCTGGGTTTTCCAAACTATCTTGATCGTTAGATTATGTTTGTGCGTATCCAGTAATTAATAACCTAGCTTGTCTCATCCTACACAAGGTCGTAAAACCTCCCTTGCTAGAGCTCAAGGACTTTCTCTTCTCAACTCAAACTCCTTTTTCTCACGTTCTTATTATTTTGCTTACGAGGCAAAGCCCACGTGTCCCCCCCTTCCTTTAGGGGCTTTCGTCTCATAATTGTGGGCAGGGCAAATCCAAATAAAAAGAGCGGGAGTGTACACAGATATTTAGTGTTGTGAGATTGTTGTAAACTATCTGTACTGCACTCCTCGCGAGAAAAGACTTGATATTCTGTCTCACTTGTGGTTTGTTTGCTGATGCTCTTCTCTTAATAGTTGTTCAGTCAGCGATTTAAACCTGACACTTTTTATCCAACTGAACCCTATTCCCCTAATCCCATACCTTTCCAATTTTTGAAGCAAAATGTCATGATTAATTGTATCAAAGGCCTTTTTAAGGTCAATAAAAACTCCTACGGCAAACTTCTTGTCGTTAATGCTTGTTGACAGTTCTTCCACAAGGTCAATTAAAGCTAAAGCTGCAGATCGCTTCGGCCTCAAACCATATTGACTATCAATTAATATCTCACACATCAATAAAACTGTCCAATCTAACAGCAAATACCTTCTCCAAGATTTTGGAAAATTGGGGAAGCAATGAGACTGGCCTGTAGTTGTATAAAGATTCTTCTCACCGGCCTTATATATAGATGGGAACGACTTTGGCTATTTTCATTTTTGTGGGAAAGGAGCCCAGTTTCAGTGAGAGGTTGCAGATATGTGCTATGGGATCTGCTATAGCTACTATTACATATTTAATTAGGTATAGATCAATATCCTCACAGTCCCTTGATGTTTTGTTCTTAAATTGTTTATATCAATTATTTCAGTTTTATCTGTATTTCTCAGAAAGATGGTAGCCGGGTTTCGTTCCCCAAAAAATTGTGATACACCTCCCCTTTGTGGTGGGATTATCTCATCTGCCAGTTTAGGCCCTACATTCACAAATAATTTGTTTAATCCTGCCACCACTTCATCACTATTATTAATTATTTTACCATTTTCAAAGAATTCATTTGCGAATCTGGCACTTATTCTTTTTCTTCTTATAATTGAGATTAAAATATTCCATGTGCTCTTTATATTATTTTTATTTGTTTCCAACAGTTTACTATAATAATCTTTCTTACATTTTCTAAGAATTTCTGCTAGTTTATTTTTATATCTTTTATATTTAGTTTCTTTCTCAGTTCTGTGCTTAATAAAGTCTTTATATAATTCATTCTTTTTTTGGCAGGCATTCAACAGACCCCCAGTGAACCACGGTTTATCTGGTCGTTTTGAAGTTTTCTTTGGTCGCTGAATTGGACAGTTTTTATGATAGAGTCAAAAAAGTATTTATATATAAATTATAGGCTGCATCAACATCCTCTTTTTCATAAACATTCCTCCAGTCTTGAGCTATCAGATCATTTCTAAATGCGTTCAGAGTGCCATTTGTTCTTAATCTCCTATGTTTACTTTGCTATTGTCTAAATTCTTGTTTACATTCATGGATAACAAACACCGGCAGATGGTCAGTGATATTGTTTATTAATAATCCACTTTCTAAATTACTTGTCATATTATTAGTAAGAATATTGTCTATTACTGATGCCGAGTGGGTGGTAATTCTGCTTGGTTTGGTTATACTAGGATATAATCCTTTACTATACATTGCATCTATAAAATCTTCTGTCGCAGGTGTTTTATTTGGATTTAAGAAGTCTATATTATAGTCCCCACATAAAAAGGCTACCTTCTGCTCGGGGTTTGAAACTATGGCCTCAAATACTTCTTTGAAATTTTCAATACTAGAGTTGGGTGTTCTATAAACACAGCTAACAATGACATTCTTCATTTTACCCATATCAATTTCAACAGTAATACATTCACATAAGTCATCAATAACAGTTGTCATGCTTTCTACAATCTTATACTTTAACCCACTGTCTATATACAGTGCAACTCCTCCACCCTTTTTATTTGTCCTATTCACAAAGTTGAAATTATATCCTTCTAATTCAAAATCAGTCCCTTTGTCGTGGCTAAGCCAACTCTCAGAAATGGCAATTATATTGAATTGCATGGTGTAATGCTGTAAACAGTTCTTAATCTTATCAAAGTTTGCGTATAAACTCCTACTGTTGAAGTGTATTATTGATATATCTTGCTCTAAGTTGAATTTCTCCTTGAATTGATTTTCAGTGTAATAACAACAGTTGCTAGTTACATAGTCAAAGAAATTGCTTTCCGGGTCTATATCTATATCCTGTATCTGCATGGTAATTGTTTAAGGTATACGCAAACAGTCATCTTCCCATCCACCCACATCCAAATTTGAGCACATACCGTGATTTTACATGGATAATGCGCAAAATTTAACAAATTTATTGTCGTAAAATCTGGGGTGCGCATTATGCATGGGTACAACAATTTTTGAAGAAAATCTCCCTCGAAATAAAACTTGAAATCACCTTTCTTCTTGTTTGTTGTCAATCGCGCATCGCATTCAGCCATCCTGCCCAACACACTTAGTAAAATTCATAATTGACGACACATCGTTTGATGCGATGGTGCAATCCTTGATGGTGTGTTATTGTCAAATATTGTTTGGTTTTTAATCTCCATCGCAGACCGGATATCATATGGAGGCCGCCATGACAGTATGCGCAGAACGGATGCGCAAGACACGTCAGCTATATAAAGAGCGAGAGTTCAGTTCTCTACCTATTAGTTTCAATTCACAGTTTAATTAGCAGTTTCAATCAGCAAATAACAAAATGCGTATTACAGGTAATGTTTTATTTCACAACACTTTGCCTTGTTCCTTTCCTCTCTGCTGTTCACTTCAAACACGCTCCATACGAACACAATGCTCTCGTATCAGACGCTTGCTCGATCACCTGCTCGTTTGCTGTCACAATGTACCCTACACAAATCCGAAACATTTCTTCGCTATCGAGTTTGCTAGCGCATGCGCAGTGATACTGACCGGCAGAATAACATCCGGTTGTTCCCAAAGATGATCTTTTTTCTGAAATAATTTTACGTTTACGGACTTAAGATTCAAAATTTGGGTGCGTATTATACATGGGTACAGGCTTTTTTCCAGCATCGACATGCCATTTTTAGGGTGCGTATTATGCACGGGGGCGTATTTTACATGGAAAATCACGGTACACACCCACAGCTCCACGTCCACACGCACCCGCACACGCATACACACATATCATTTGTAATGGCAGCCAAATAGTTGAGACAATTTAACCAATATAAGTCCAGCAAAAAAGTTGCGTAATGGTGGTATAAAAATTCTGCAGGTGTATTTATGAAAAACAAGTCCAGTTTTAGTTCATGGGGGATATTGAAAGAAAGTGTGATTATGATAGTCAGTCGGCGTTCCTAGCCAAAAAAGAAAAATTACCAGTAATCCGGCAAGACACCTACTCACCACTACCAAGCCGTGCTCTTCAAGTACAAAAAAGGCATCCACAATATGAAAAAAAGAGTACTTCCAAGATGAGTCCAGCAACAATAGGATTGAACTTTTTCCAGTAATTCCAAAAAACAATTGGTGAAAGGATACCGAACAGTTACAAAAATAATAAATCTGGGCAGCAAGAGGATGTTCTATTCGGCTATGCAGTTTCATATTTCTCCAGGTCTTTGAGGTCCCGGATAAGCAGGACCCTCGCCTCCTCACCAAGTGAACCATTTGTGCGAATCCAGATTTTACAGTCTCTTGTCCATGTTGAATAGATTTCCTTTTGTTTCTTCAGGACCCTCGCACGTTTGACTATCTCGGCATTCTTCTTCGTAAGGTGTTCGTTCACATACACCTGTGTGTTCTTCAGTTTCCTTCCTTGTTTCAAAAGCTCCGTTTTGTGTCTTCTGTTTACAAATCTCAGAATGATGGTTCGCTCTGATTGTGCATTTCTTTTGGGAAGAGTATGACAGGCAGCGATACTCTCCTTGTGAATGGTGATGTCATTTCTGTTAAAGAACTGAATCACTTGTTCCTCCAGCGACTGCTTTTCTCCCTCAGTCAAGTCCTCCTCGTTGTTCTCTCCTCGGGTGACGTTGGAGTATGTGCGGTGTGTTGTTTTCAGACCACTGATGATCACGTCCTCTTTCCGTGTATATTGCTCCAACTCGTCAACTCTCTTTTCCAACTCCGCAATTTTCTCGTCCTTCAGCGCGAGTAGTTTGTTTAGTTTCCTCACATCTTCAACCAGACCACTTATTTTTCCTACATTTTCCACCATTCTGTCCATTTTCTTTGCCAGGTCTTTCAAGGCCATCTTAATCTCGATTTTATCGTCGTCATCGTCGTCACTACCTTGGGACGCGCGCCTCCTCCTTCGCCGCCGGTCCGCCATCTTTCAATCAAGTCACTCCGGCGTTCGAAGAGAATCGCTTGGAGCTCAAGGTTTTGTTGATTCCTCGATCGAAGAACACAAGCGAGCTGGACGGCACAGCAGGGGCCCACACCGCGTCCTGATTCTGCTTACAAATTTGCTGATTTGAAGGCAAACGGGCGACGAGAGACAACTAGCACGCGATGCCGAGCGAAGCTCAACCAACCTTCTAAAAGTCCTGTGATGCTAAAAGTGGTAATGGTACAGATTGAAATAATGTCAAATGTATACAGGTTTTTTTTTTTCCCTACTCATTTTGACCTTTGCTACTTGTGTAATTTTTTATTTGTTTTAAATCTAATTTTGTTTGTGGTCTTCGGAAAGAAGGCTCTCCATCAAGGACTTCCTCGAGCGTGTCGCCAAGCTTACTTATTCACTAACTACAGATGGTGTTTTGTGAATTGTTTTATTATTATAATTTTTTTTTTTTGCTGTTGTGTTTGGGTAATTGAGAGGTCTATGTGTTGTTTTGGTGTGGTTGTCTTTGGATGTCATTGAAATTGGTATTTCAGCTCTGTGGAGTAATATTGATAAATGTTGCTGTACGCTTACAAATTTATTTGAATCTTCTGTCAATAAAAACATGTTTAAAAAAAAAAAAAGAGAAGGCTTGACGTAATCTGAGGCCGTATACCTATTTTGTAATACCCATGTACTAGAACAATGCCCAAGTTGGTAGGCTTCAACTTGCGTCCATTCTCTACTGTCACATAGTTCCTTTGACAGATGTTGTTTAAGTGGACAGGGATGCTGGCATCAGTACCTGCAGGTGCAAAATAGCAGAGTCACACATTGTTCAATTACAATGCTTGGAATTTAGTGACATTATCACAAAGTAATAGAGATGAATGGACTTGAGCTACGAAGATTAAAAGTGTATTATTTTCTAAATACAAGTTATTGTTAGGCCATCTAAAGTAGAATTTCACATTGCATTGTGGCCAACGTTAGAATCTGGGTCAGTTATTGCACACGTTAAATAGTCCTCGAGGCAAACGCTGGCAGTTCAGGTAACGTCACACCATCTCATCTGAGAATTTTTTTTTTTCCGGTAACTGGAGAAGCTTGATGGGGGACTGGCTGAAACCAAAAGAGTTCAGTTCATAACAAACCAGAGGGAGACTTTATGACTTGACAAAATAGACCTATTTGTGGTATTATCACTCAAAGCTAACTGATGAATCAACCTCCTGGTCGTCTTACTAGCACAAATAAATATCAGGAAGAGATTGTTATAATGGCGGCACAGCGACACTCTGGTTAACTCGTCCGCCTCACAGTTCAGAGGGTGCGATTTCGATTCCTCCTCCGGCCCTCCCTGTGTGGAGTTTGCATGTTCTCCCGGGCACTCTGGTTTCCTCCCACTTCCCAAAAACATGCATAGTAGGCCGATTGAGCACTCCAAATTGCTTGTAGATGTGAGTGCGAGTGTGGATGGTTGTTCGTCTCTGTGTGCCCTGCCATTGGCTGGCAACTAGTTCAGAGTGAACCCCCTACTGCCCAAAGACTGCTGGGATAGGCTCCAGCACGCCCGTGACCTTCATGATAAGCAGTACGGAAGGGACAAAGCGTGGGACAAAGCGTGGGGACAAAGCGGTACAGGGAGGGGGTTGGCTGGATGGATGGATGGATGGATGGATGGATGGATGGATGGATGGATGGATGGATGGATGGATGGATGGATGGATGGATGGATGGATGGATGGATGGATGGATGGATGGATGGATGGATGGATGGATGGATGGATGGATGGATGGATGGACGGATGGATATTGTGATAAAGCTTCAAGTTATGAGTCATTGTCAACCGGTGTAAATATTAAAAGGATAAAATATAGTCTATCAAGGAGTACCATAATTCTATTCCAGGGTTAATATTATACCGTTTATTGCCACCGCATTCTGTCATTAGCTACATGAACAAAAGTCAATAAAGCTGTTGTTACTTTTTTTCAGAGCCACATCACACAAATGAATGAAAACATTTGGAGCACGCAGGCAGTGCTGAGAATTACCAATGCCGTGTTTCTCCATAAGAGTGATGAGTTCGGCCTCGGTCAAGTAGTCTGGTGGACTAGTCTGTTTTTCCATCAACTTGATCTCATCTACTGTGAAAATGTCTCCACTTTCACAGACAGGCAGGGCTTCTTCAAGAGGAATACCCTGCCATGGCATCAAAGCAGTAAAACCTGTAAATAAAACAACTTTTTGTGTTAAATTCTTCAAC
Organism: Syngnathus acus; assembly: GCF_901709675.1. Taxonomy (NCBI): domain Eukaryota; kingdom Metazoa; phylum Chordata; class Actinopteri; order Syngnathiformes; family Syngnathidae; genus Syngnathus; species Syngnathus acus. The sequence goes on from NC_051094.1 coordinate 17,872,067, forward strand.
AAAATAAACCCAAATGTCAATTGTTTCAGGCAATGGTGAAGCTGTCATTGGTGAAAACAATTGTCTATTAAATCATTTACCTGATGAGATCAGGGTTTTTCCGCTACATGTGAAAGCTTCTGTTCCAATGGTGAAAACAATGGTTGTCTGCAGATACTTGCAGTCCTGACTGACTGTGGCAATGAAATGCCTTGTGATGTATTCATAAAGGCGCCAGCCGTCACTTCCTTTGGAGAGAAAAAATAGCAGAGCTGTTTATTAGTGTGAAACAGTTGAAAGCTGAACTTGGGGGCCAGAGCCCTTCGTTGCTTCGGCCTGCGCATATGAAACCCTAAACACCTGATCTGCGCAGTACAATCTACTCTTTACAAATCCAGACTCAAACCCTACTTACTGATAAAAGCTTACTCTGTTTAACCTTGTGTATTTATTGTATCTTATTTTTGCTCACTTTATCTTCTTGCTGATTTTAATTGACATTAATTACAGGCAGTTATTGTACTGCATTACTGTTTTATACTTTGTACAGTGTCCTTGAGTTACCTAGAAATGCTCCTATAAATAACAGTTATTAAAAGCACATATTTGTCCTAAAATACGCTAATATTCTGTTTTGTGAGGACTTGTGTGTGCAGACTAAGACCTTCTGCACGTACAACAACAAACCTTGGTTTACACCAAACTTCAGGATGCTGCGCAAAGCTAAGGAGGAGGCCTACAGGAATGGGGACCGGGACCAGACAAAGCACGCCCCTTATGACGAAAAACACAAATGGACTTCGTTTTCCCTCGCCCGGAACTGGGTCACCAGGGCCCCCCTCTGGAGCCAGGCCTGGAAGTCGGGCTCGAAGGCGAGCACCTGGTGGCCGGGCCTTCGCCCATGGGGCCTGGCCGGGCATAGCCCGAAAAGAAAACGTGGAGTTAGCTGGGTTTCGGCTAACGCATGCAGATTGCAGCGCGGAGCTCTCCGGAAAATCAAAGGGAGGTGGTCTCTGTTTCTACATTAATGAATGTTGGTGTACTGATGTCACGGTGTTGAAAGAGTTTTGCAGCCCTCTCCTAGAAACACTTTTCATAAACTGCCGGCCGTTCTATTCACCACGGGAGTTCTCCTCGATCGTCATGGCGGCTGTTTACATTCCACCACACGCACGTGCGAGTGAAGCCACGCAGATGCTGGCTGATCAGGTGACAGACATGGAGAAACTTCTACCAAATTCACTAATCATTGTTCTGGGTGATCTTAACAGGGAGAAACCTCGCACACGAACTCCCCAGATACAGACAGCACATAACGTGTCCCACCAGAGGGGCACAGACACTGGACCACTGCTACACCGTGATTAAGGATGCATACCACTCTGTGGCTAGTGCAGCTTTAGGACTCTCGGACCACTGTCTAGTTCAGGGGTGGGCAAACTTTTTGACTCGCGGGCCGAACTGGGTTCTAAATTTGGACCGGAGGGCCGAACCAGGAGCAGATGGACGTAGTGTTTGTGTGAAGTAATATAAGCGACCTGTAAAGGTCATTGCATAAAAGATTTTGGCCTTTAGTAGGTAGTAAAGCATGGACATTCCAAACAAGTTTTTTGAAAACAAATGCATTTATTAACAGCATTAAAAAAAAAAATCACTAAAAAACTGCTATCAGTGATTCTCATAAAATACGACACTATTATTATGAATAACAGTCTCCATCACTTCAGTGCCTGCAGGTCAGATTCATGAAAAATGTTTATCTTATGAGATCACATCAAACAGCAAACATTCTGACCAAATATATCATCTTGAAGAATCGGTGAAAGCATACATCCAAATAAAGTCATCAAAACGGCAACACGGTGAGGGGTATCTGAACATCAGAGCAGAGTTTTAACTCACAAACACCTGGTAACAGAGGTGAGGAAACGGGAAACACTTCCTTAAAGTAAGCCTTAAGAACTTTACAGGTTAAGATTAGTCGCAAAAAGGTGGTGCATCAATGTCCTTGAGCATCCTGCATTGTTTGAAAATGAGAATGGTCGCTAGTTTCAATCCCTGCTATGTGTACAAATCATATTCAAAATGCATTTTTTTACAACAAACTTGAGAGCCTCCCCTTCATTTTCAGTGGGAACAGTGTTGTTGGTCTCCCTTTTTTGCTAGTGCATCATAGTCTGGAGTAAAATTTGTTGTGGCAATTCTTAGGAGAGATCCGTTTACCTCGATCTGTGACGGGTTGATGTGGCTGAACGTCACGTCGCGTACGTCGAGCCAAATTGGCCACTCTTAACATTCGGCACTCACTTCTTTTCTTCGGGCCACTCATTTTAATGGAAGGATTCCAGGGGAAGGTTTGTGGGTGGCTTTAGCGTCAAACTGTATCTGAAAGCTCAGCGAGCGAATTACAAGAATGCTGTCGTCACAGCCCACGCTCTAAATTCGGGACTGATACAAATAGAGCGCGAGTGCGCCATGTCCGTACTACTGAGTACGTACGTACACGCACTTGTGAGTGTGCACCGAGCTTTCTGACACGGCTTCCGGTAGTAAATGCGCAGGCGAGCGGTTCCCCATCTACTGGGGAAACGCAGTCATTGCAGGCAAAATGACCAAAAAAAAAGTTTAATAATACAATTAATTCAGGGTTGGCGGGCCGGATTAAACGGTCCCGTGGGCCGGATGTGGCCCGCGGGCCGTAGTTTGCCCACCCCTGGTCTAGTTCATCTGATCCCGGCCTACAGGCAGAAACTAAAAACTTCTAAGCCTGTGGTGAGGACTGGGAGGAAGTGGACAGTGGAGTCAAGGCAGGACCTCCAAGCCTGCTTAGACTGCACCGATTGGGGAGGTTTTGAAGCTGCAACTTCAGACCTGCATGAACTCACTGACACTGTCACATCATACATCAGTTTTTGTGAGGATCTGTGTGTGCAGACTAAGACGTTCTGCACGTACAACAACGACAAACTTTGGTTTACACCGAACCTCAGGAGGCTGCGCAAAGTCAAGGAGGAGGCCTACAGGAGCGGCGACCGCGACCTGTTCAAGCAGACCAGGAACACACTGAACCGAGAGATCAGGAAAGCCAAGAGGTGTTATGGGGAGAGCCTGGGGAGACACTTCGCTGCCAATCCTGATCCCTCAACAGTGTGGAAAGGCCTGCAGAGCATCATGGGCTTCAAGAAACCAACCCCCCGTCCTGTAGAGAACCCAAGGCTTGCAAACCAGCTAAACAGGTTTTACTGCAGGTTTGAATGGTCCACCCACAGAACAGGACCTCCTGCAGTACAATCAACATACACACCTCCACTCACAACCCCTCTGTCCACACCTCCATCATCGTTATCACCTACTCTCTCTCTTTCAGAAGCCGCGCCTGCACTCCAGATCCGCGAGGAGGTGTGTCAGATGTTACGGAGACAAAAGGTCAGGCCAAATTGCTCATTGCAAAAATAACCCACACCATTGCAGAAGAGCTGATACTACCTGCAGCCGTGGATATGGTCTCAGTCATGTGGCCTCATTTTGATTAAAAAAACAGCACTAATTGTTTTTTTCATTTTTGTTTTGTAGGTTAAAGTGTTTTATACATTGTGCTCCTGAGTTAATGTTGCTGATTAATTTGAATTGAATATTATTTATTGTTGTTATTTAATTTAATATTATGTATGTTAATTATTATTTTATTGTATTTTTTTCAGCATAAAATTGCAGTTGGTCAAGAATGTTTATAGTATGAATAATGATCATTTATTTTTTAATTTCAGGCAAAGTGATGCACTTTGAATCTGATCTGTTACAGACTAAAAAATAATGTTATTAAAGTTATTCTTTATTGTAAGTTAATCTTTCTTTTTTATTTAATTTTTGTTTTCTTTAATGTTAATAACATGGGGGGGCGCAAAATGTTTTCTTCTCCCAATCACAGAAAATGATTGAGAAGCACTCCTCTATACCAATGATTGCTCCTCAGGCGACTCTTCTGTGAAGCTCCTGAAGTATGCGGATGACACCACTCTCATCGGACTGATCCGGGACGGTGACGAGACTGCGTACAGACAGGAGGTGGAGCGGCTGGTCCACTGGTGCAGCCAAAACCACCTGGAGCTGAACCCGCTCAAGACCGTAAAGATGACAGTGGACTTCAGGATAGACCCTTCACCACTTCCACCTCTCACTATCCTCAAGAATGCTATTCCCTCCACAGACACCTTCAAGTTCCTGGGATCCACAATCTCTCGGGACTTGAAATGGACCAGCCACATAGACTATGCCCGGAAGAAGGCCCAGCAGAGGCTTATACTTTCTGAGACAGCTCAGGAAGTTCAACCTGCCACAGGAGCTGCTGAAGACCTTCTATACTGCCTTCATCCAGTCTATCCTCTGCACATCCATCACTGTCTGGTTTGGATCCACCACCAAACAAGACAAGCATAGACTGCAACGGACAATCAGGACTGCACAAAAGATAATCGGGACCAACCTCCCATCTATCCAAGACCTGTACCTGTCCAGGACCAGGAAACGTGCAAGTAACATCTCTACAGACCCTTCTCACCCAGGTCACGGTCTGTTCGAACTACTGCCCTCCGGATGGCGTTACAGAGCGCTGTACGCCAAAACCAGCAGACACAGCTACTTCCCCCAGGCTGTCGCTCTGATGAACTCACACCACTCATAGAGTCTCAGAGTCATTGCTGTGCAATAACTTCCTGCTCTCGACGCTTTATCTTTGAATTATCTATATTACGTGTACTATCTGTCCTCTCAGCATCCATTGCAGCCTGGCCATCCTGGAAGAGGGATCCTCCCATCTGTGGTCTCTTCTCAAGGTGTCTCATTTCCCCGAGGAGGAGTTTTGAGTTTTTCCTTGCCCTCCTGGGAGTTTAAGATCAGGGGATGTTTGAGAACAATTGTCAATTTTCGCACGTCCTGAATGTTGAACAGAGGCTTAGATCTACCGGAGTCAAATTCCTTGTTTGGCATGCCCAAACATGGCCAATAAACTTCTTGAATCTTACTTAGTAAGACTTTAAAAGAGCACAAACATCAACAGAACACATCAATCAAGCTCGTAAGTGCATTAACACATTTGTCTGGGTGTCCTTGTCTCAGTGTAGGTGTCACAGATATTTTCATCTGATGTTTATTAGCTCAGACTCACCCAATTCTTCTTCTGAGGCAGCACGCATGGGAGTTATAGGCGGATGGTCACCAACATCAACTCCTTTCTTGGGATGGATTATACCATTTGATAGAAGATTTTTCACCTAGTAATTAAAAAACAGCTTCATATAATTTAGATTATTCAGTTGTCTTGTAGTCATGATAAATAACGTTCACATTACAATTTAACATCCCCCTCCAAAATCATTGGTGAGGGCCAATGACACCAATCCCTTTTTATTTGCTGTAGAGTGCTGGATATTTTATGTCTCCCTGCTGCAACAGACCCGATTCAAATGACCATGGTTGTTTTCCAGCTTTTGCAGACTTTCCTGATTATATGATCATTTGAATTAGATGTGTTGCAACACACAGAAACGTAATATAAAACATCCACGACAATGGCCCTCGTAGAACAGGATTGAAGACTGACTGCTGTAGATTTGATACCAGAGCTACACTGTATGTCTACATCTTACAGAAAAGATGCCATTTTTAGGTGAGAAAAGGTATTTGTAATATAAAAATCTTAAAACAGGTTGCCAGTATACATTCATTCATTTCTTTCATCTTATCCAGGGTTGAGTTGCGGGGCAGCAGCTTTAACAGGGAAGCCCAAACGTCCCCAATTCTGCTGGGGGAATCTCAAGGCTCTTCCAAGTCAACCGGGAGACATAGCAGATCAGTAGACCTTCAATGATCTCCTCCCAGATGAACAATCTTCTCACCCTATCTTTAAGGGAGAGCCCGGACTGGGGAGAAAACTATGTTCGGCTACGTGTTGGCGGGATTTTGTCCTTTCGTAACATAGATTGACCGGTAAATCAAGAGAGTAGCCTTTTTGGCTCAACTACTTCTTTAAAACAACAGACTAAGACAGAGCCGATGCTGCAACGATCAGCCTTTCAATATTCCCTTTCATCCTTCCAGGGATGTCCTTAAACCCCCAATCAGTTTTATGTATCCTTCCAGTCCTTTTCTTATCTTTCTGTTTGTTCCTGTAAGAGGCCTTCACTAGCTATGAGCAGAGCTCCTTCGCACAGGCAAAATGTTCTTTGTTTAGTTCAAAGGAATTTCTTTCCTTTTTGTTAACTCTGTAGTTTTGATTCATAGATTGTTGTTGATCAGAACTGTTTTTCTTTGGTAAGTGTTATAGAAAAGACAAGTAGTTGCATATGTTATCCCATCCATCCATCCATCTTCTTCCGCTTATCCGGGGTCGGGTCGCGGGGGCAGCAGCTTCAGGAGGGACTCCCAGACTTCCCTCTCCCCAGCCACTTCATCCAGCTCATCCCGGGGGATCCCAAGGCGTTCCCAGGCCAGCTGAGAGACAATCTCTCCAGCGCGTCCTGGGTCGTCCCCGGGGTCTCCTACCGGTGGGACATGCCCGGAACACCTCCCCAGGGAGGCGTCCAGGAGGCATCCTGATGAGATGCCCGAGGCACCTCATCTGGCTCCTCTCAACGTGGAGGAGTAGCAACTCTACTCCGAGCCTCTCCCGGATGACCGAGCTTCTCACCCTATCTCTAAGGGAGAGCCCGGACATCCTGCGGAGAAAACTCATTTCGGCCGCTTGTATCCGGGATCTCGTTCTTTCGGTCACGACCCATAGCTCGTGACCATAGGTGAGGGTAGGAGCGTAAATCGACCGGTAAATTGAGAGTTTTGCCTTTTGGCTCAGCTCTCTCTTTACCACGACGGATCGGTACAGAGTCCGCATTATGCCGACGCTGCACCGATCCGCCTGTCGATCTCGCGCTCCATCCTCCCCTCACTCGTGAACAAGACCCCAAGATACTTAAACTCCTCCACTTGGGGCAGGATCTCATCCCCGATCCGGAGAGGGCATTCCACCCTTTTCCGATCGAGGACCATGGACTCGGATTTGGAGGTGCTGACCCTCATCCCGACCGCTTCACACTCGGCTGCGAACCGCTCCAGTGAGAGCTGGAGATCACGGCCTGAAGAAGCCAACAGCACCACGTCGTCTGCAAAAAGCAGAGACGCGATGCTGAGGTCCCCAAACCGGACCCCCACAACGCCTCGGCTGCGCCTAGAAATTCTGTCCATAAAAATTATGAACAGAATCGGTGACAAAGGGCAGCCTTGGCGGAGTCCAACCCTCACTGTGAACGAATCCGACTTACTGCCGGAAATGCGGACCAAACTCTGGCATCGGTGATACAGGGACCGAACCGCCCTTATCAGTTGGATCGGCACCCCGTACTCCCGAAGTAACCTCCCGAGGGACACGGTTGAACGCCTTCTCCAAGTCCACAAAACACATGTGGACTGGTTGGGGGAACTCCCATGCACCCTCGACGATCCCGCTGAGGGTGTAGAGCTGGTCCACTGTTCCACGGCCAGGACAAAACCCACACTGCTCCTCCTGAATCCGAGGTTCGACCTCCCGACGGACCCTGCTCTCCAGCACCCCTGAATAGACCTTACCAGGGAGGCTGAGGAGTGTGATTCCCCTGTAATTGGAACACACCCTCCGGTCCCCCCTTCTTAAAAAGGGGAACCACCACCCCAGTCTGCCAATCCAGAGGCACTGTCCCCGATGTCCACGCAATGTTGTAGAGGCGTGTCAGCCATGACAGCCCCACAACATCCAGGGCCTTGCCACAGAGGAGTTTTTTAACTACCTCAGTGACTTCGACCCCAGAGATTGGAGAGTCCGCCTCAGAGTCCCCAGGCCCTGCTTCCACAATGGAAGGCGTGTAGGTGGAATTGAGGAGGTCTTCGAAGTATCCTCCCCACCGACTCACGACGTCCCGAGTCGAGGTCAGCAGCACGCCATCCCCACTGTAAACAGTGTTGACGTTGCACTGCTTCCCCCTCCTGAGACGCCAGATGGTGGACCAGAATTTCCTCGAAGCCGTCCGGAAGTCATTCTCCATGGCCTCGCCAAACTCCTCCCACGCCCGGGTTTTTGCCTCAGCAACCGCCGAAGCCGCGTTCCGCTTGGCCATCCGGTACCTGTCAGCTGCCTCCGGAGTCCCGCAGGCAAAAACGGCCCAATAGGACTCCTTCTTCAGCTTGACGGCATCCCTTACTGCCGGTGTCCACCAGCGGGTTCGGGGGTTGACGCCACGATAGGCACCGACTACCTTACGGCCACAGCTCTGGTCGGCTGCCTCAACAATGGAGGCACGGAACAGGGTCCTCTTGGACTCAATGTCCCCCGCCTCCTCCTGGATGTGGGAAAAGCTCTTCCTGACAGGGGATTCTGCTAGACGTTCCCAGCAGACCCTCACAATATGTTTGGGTCTGCCAGGTCGGACCAGCATCTTCCCCCCCCCATTGGAGACATGATCAGTTGACAGCTCCACCCCTCTCTTCGCCCGAGTGTCCAAAACATGCGGCCGCAAATCCGATGACACGACTACAAAGTCGATCATTGAACTGCGTCCGAGGGTGTCCTGGTGCCAAGTGCGCACATGGACACCCTTATGTTTGAACATGGTGTTCATTATAGAAAATCCGTGTCGAGCACAGAAGTCCAATAATAGAACACCGCTCAGGTTCAGATCGGGGCCGCCGTTCCTCCCAATCACGCCCTTCCAGGTCTCACTGTCATTGCCCACGTGAGCATTGAAGTCACCCAGTAGAACGATGGAGTCCCCAGAAGGAGCGCTCTCCAGCACTTCCTCCAGGGACTCCAAGAAGGGTGGGTACTCTGAGCTGCCGTTTGGTGCATAGACACAAACAGTCAGGACCCGTCCCCCCACCCGAAGGCGGAGGGAGGCTACCCTCTCGTTCACCGGGGTGAACCCCAATGTGCAGTCGCCCAGCCGGGGGGCAATAAGTATACCCACACCTGCTCGACGCCTCTCACCGTGGACAACTCCAGAGTGAAAGAGAGTCCAGCCCCTCTCAAGAGGACTTGTACCAGAACCCAAACTGTGTTTGGAGGCAAGTCCAACTTTGTCTTGTCTGAACTTTTCTGCCTCGCACACCAGCTCGGGCTCCTTTCCAGCCAGAGAGGTGACATTCCATGTCCCAAGAGCCAGCCTCTGCAGCTGGGGATCAGACCGCCAAGGTCCCTGCCTTTGGCCGCCGCCCAGCTTACACTGCAGCCGACCCCTTTGGCCCCTCCCACAGGTGGTGAGCCCATGGGAAGATAAGTTATCCCATATTTACTCAATGTTTGTTTAAGGAACTGCATACAAGTTGCCTCACATTTACCGTATTTTTCGGACTAAAAGTCGCTCCGGAATATACGTCGCATCAGCCATAAAATGCAGATTAAAGTGAAAAAAAACATATATAAGTCGCTCCGGAGTATTAGTCGCATTTTGGGGGAAATTTATTCCACAAAATCCAACACCAAGATCAGACATGAACGAGCAACAACAGGCTAAACGATACGGTATGCTAACGTGACATAAACACAAACGAGAAGCTGAGAACGGGCCTGATGTGACAATAACAGTTATTCAAATAACTATAACATAAAAAACACTTTTATCAAACCATCTGTGTCACTCCAAATCCAGCCATCGATCGAGTGTGTCCTCCTTTATGTAAACGTTGCAGTTCAAATTAATAAACTATATATGAAATAACAACAATATAAACAACAATTTTATCGAACCATCCGTGTCACTCCAAATCAATAAATCCATCAGAATCTTCGTCTTCCGTGTCACTTGAAAAAAAGAAAGAAAAAAAAAGCTGTTGACGCCGGAAAGACTACGTGCGCCGCGGACGTCAGACTAGACATATCAAATAAATGTAATATAAACAACAATTTTATCGAACCATCCGTGTCATTCCAAATCAATAAATCCACCGAAATATTTATCCTCTGTGTCAAAAAAAAAAAAAAAACGAAAAAAAAAAAAAAACAGCTGTCGATTCCGGACCTACATGCGCCGCTGACGTCAGCCTCGTTGTCAGTTGGCGGCTCCAATTATTCCTCAGATCAACGTATATAACTATATTGTAGCATTACCAAAGTACCAGGCAAGACGTGGGTTTGGTAACCGGCTCTTTATTTCAGAAATCAAGAGCTCATCATGTGAGCCAACACACGCAAGCGCCCTGGATCGCTCTTACCCCCCCCCCCCCCCGCCCCCATATATCAAATAACTATAACATAAATAACAAGTTTATCGAATAATCTGTGTCACTCCAAATCATTAAATCTCCCGACTTCGGAAGTCAGTGAATGGAACTCATTGTCAGTGAGGCTCCAATTATTCCACAGGTATGGTGCGCCCTCATGCGGTTTGAAGTGAAAATAACATGTGAAGTGATCAACTATACTAGTAAGTAAAGTGTTAATGATCAAGTAAAAATTTGGGAAAGAATTCACATATAAATCGCTCCTGAGTATAAGTCGCCTCCCCACCCAAATCTTTAAGAAAAACGTGACTTATAGTCCGAAAAATACGGTACTTAATGTGTGTTGAAGTGTTTAGGGTTATTTACTCATTATTATTGTGTGTTGTGTTAGTTTACCAAGAAGATAAACTTAGCAAAGTTTTAGTTGCATTGTTCCACAGGAAAGCGGCATTCAACGTGCTTCAAGTTATCTGATCACAGTCAAGGACGAGTCAGCCAACCATGAAGAAGCCAACCGGTTGAGAAAAAACTCTGCAATTCCAGTGCTGGGGTCACGGGTCGACAATTTAATGCCGGGTCACACCACACTACATTCTTTAGATGGGCAGCGTTGCTACAGCTCCAAACCCCCCTCCCTTTAGTGTAGCAACGCCTTTGTAACCAGGGAAACCAAAGCATTAAAAAGAGTAGTACGCAGAGTAAGACCTCAGAATTGATGGAGACTGTAACTGAGCTTTCTTCGTCATTCTCCTCTGAATGTTACGTCAGGCTCGTTCTCAGCTCTTCGTTTGTGTTTATGTCACGTTAGCTTACCCATCGCTTAGCCTGTTGCTCGTCCATGTCTGTTCTTGGTGTTGGATTTTGTCGAATAAATGTCCCCCAAAATGCGACTTATACTCCGGAGCGACATATATGTTTTTTTTCACGTTATTGTGCATTTTATGGCTAATGCGACCTAAATTCTGGAGCGACTTTTAGTCCGAAAAAACTGCTGCTTACAATGTTTATATGTACCGTAATTTTCGGACTAAAAGTCGCTCCGGAATATAGGTCGCATTAGCCATAAAATGCACAATAACCTGAAAAAAACCATATATAAGTCGCTCCGGAGCATAAGTCGCAGCTCCGTAGAGTAGGACCAGGCGTGCGTAAAAGTCATGTCCGAGCCCCATCCACCGTCCCTGGACAGCCACCCGGCCGAGCGCCGGCCCCCGACTTCAATCCACGGAGGTGAAAGAGAGCTCCATAGAGTAGGACCGGGTGTGCGTAAAAGCCATAATAGTTTTTCAAACCTTCTGTGTCACTCCAAATCCTTAAATCCTTCAAACTCTTCGTCCTCCGTGTCACTTAGAAACAAAGCCGCTAATGATGCCGGTAGTACGCGGGGCCCTTCGTCATCTTCGTCATCCCGCGATCAATCTTTGTCCTTTTTGTAAACAACCGCCGCGCCACGCCACGTCGCGCTGCTGACGTCACTTGAAATTCAGATTACAGTAATCCCTTGCTACATCGCGGTTCGTTTATCGCGGTTTCACTTTGGTTTTTTTTAAAACTTTTGAAAAAAAACATAAGTCGCTCCTTATTATAAGTCGCCCCCCCACCCAAACTATGAAAAAAACCGCGACTTATAGTTAGAAAATTACGGTAATGAAATATATTTAACAACACAAAGAGTCAGCACCACGGTGCCACGCTAATTAGCACGTCCACCTCACAGTTCAGAGATGCAGGGTTCGATTCTGGCTCCAGCCTTCCAGTAGAGTTTGCATATTCTCCCTGTGGCCGCATGGATTTTCTCTGGGAACTTCAGCTTACTCCCACATTACAAGAGCCTGCATGGTAGGCCGGTTGTCCACTCTAAATTGTCCGTAGATGTGGCTGTGTGTGTGAATGGTTGTTTGTCTGTGTGCCCTCCAGTTGGCTGTCATTTCAGGTTGTACCTCGCCTAGTACTAAGACTGCTGGGATCGGCTCCACCACGCCGTGATCCTCATGAGGATAAGCGGTTTGGAAGAAGAAAACCAGTCCCTCAGCAAAGTTAAATTAAATGTAAATCATTTTGAGTCCTATTATTGTGTAGAACTCTGTATTCTGTACGCTGTGGTGCGAAATAGTGCAAAAATAAGCAAATAACATTACTGCTATTAATTTTGTTTTTTAACATCAATTTCTTTGTCATGGCTGACGTCAGACGTTAGCATATTCCGGTGTTTTTTAATGTAGTCGTCGTCTTATTTTATGTCTAGAATATGTATTAATTGTAATACAAAATTTCTGTTCAGAGCCCCTGGCTCTCCTCCCTAACACTGTTGCATTTTGAAGCATACACGCTACGATGCCACAGAGACCACACATTGGGGGCCCACCACCAATGTCTGCAACAGAGGTGCATGCAAAAAGTGCATTGCTTGATTTATTAGATACGCCTTCTGTCTGTATAACTTAATAATGAAAAGTGTTCATGGTAACACCGCGACCCCGGCCTTATCGACCGCCGTCATAAGGCCATAATCTCTCACCTCCTCTCCCCACAAACGACAGTTGGTGTGCTGCTTAAGCGTTCCTTTCAAGTCAAAGTTTTCTGGATAGTGGGTCGTTTCTGTCCGAGGATAGCTGATGTAACCCTGTGTGTACAAACGTTCAGCAATCTGCATAGTATGCTGAGGACCCATACCTGAGACATAAAAAATATATATAGATATCTAAGACCACACATGTAACAGTAAAGACAAGAATAAAATATTATACATTGTTTTACATATGTTACAATTTTGTTTAAACAGGGCTACTTTATTCGTAGGCTAAATTGGTGTAACATACCTAGAGAAGAGCTTGCCACTCTCAACATCTCTACGGTATTTAAAGCCAGGGGTCTCTGCTTACTCTTCTCCTTCTTAGTCACCGACTCCACCTATATTGGGGGTGCAGATTAGAGAGTATCAAAGATGTACCCTGACATGTACAAAGTTATACCACAACTTCCACTCCTGGATGAGCAGCAGCCTCTCACAGCAGCTCCATTGTTTTCGAACTGCTGTTGGCTGGTCTATACTGGAATTTCCCTGTGTGGGACTAATAAAGCAATGTCAAATCAAAGACAAAATAAATATTGGAGGAAACATGGATACCACTGTTTAAGATGAAATCTTTTCCCTTTATTTCATGTTCCAAAATAAAGAGGTTTTAGTTGTGTGTGTGCATGTTAGTTAGTAAAACGTGTGTTTTACCACTTTAATTTTTTTGTTTGTTAAAAACAAATAATTTGGTTAGATTTGCACCACAGCTGAAATATGTAGTTATTAAGTAGTAATTAATTTAACATGTTAAATTGACAGCCGTACTTGGAATATTTTCTAAGCATACAGTGGAAAAGTGGCAAACATTCACCAGAAAGCACCCATTTTAAAGGAATTGTGTGTGTTTGTACTTGCCTGGGCTTCCTTGGATGTCTTGGCCAGGTTTACAAACATTTGGCCCACCTCCTTGTCAAAGACCTTAACCCGGTTCCAATCAAGAGTCAATGGCTTATCCTTCCCTTTGAACACCTGGCAAAAGAAAATGCTTCTCAATATACTGTACTACCACCATATTTACTGATAATAAAGGTTCACATTTGGTGTACCTTCGCATGTATAATCCAGTAGCTCTCTGGTTTAAAGGACTGGATTTTGTCATGACGTTCTACACAGAAGCCAAGAGTTGGAGTCTGGCAGGGTCCAAATGATATTAAAGAAGAGTCCAGATTTCCATACTTTCCTTGGAAATATTTGGTTTGGAACCTAAAAACAATTTGGCATTCAGAAAGGAGGCTTAAACTTCATATACTGTATTCAACTATTATCCTCAGACTAAAAGAACAAAAACAATTGTATTCATAAGCACACTATTTAGATGTATAGGAAGTCATGTAATTCAAGGATACAATCCATGTCAGATTAGTGTTACAGATAATGTATGAACCCTTTCATGCATGAATTATGACAACCTAGGTCACAATGTTTCTATTTTTGCTGTTACTCTTTGGGCATAAAAAGAAATGCTTTACGTCACATTTTTCAGGACAACATACGCTTCAGCTTAAAACTGACCTGGACTGTGAAACTCTAAATGAGAATCACCCCCACTTCAGAAGGGTTGACACCCTTTAGAATCATCCATGGGATACCATATAGACTACCTGTGTTCACTGCAGGTATGCAAAAAGCAGATGAAGAACAGACCTTAGCAGATTACAAGATCAAAATGCTAAAACAGAAAGATGTGTCAAATGCAAGTCTACTGCCCTCTGATCTTTCTCCCTCACAGGTCGACAATCCAATCAAGCCTGGAGACTGAGTCTACCACATTAAAGTCATCAAAAAGAAAAACTGGGCCAGCCCACGGTGGGAGGAACCATTCCAAGTCTTGCTGACTACCCCCTCACTACCTCCCATCTGGTGTTTGAATGTCCCAGACAGCCATAAAGTATTTCCTTGGATCGGAGTTGGAAAACAAGCACTACATAGAAACACTGAACTATTGTTTTCAATCTTTTCTGAACCTCTCTCTGCAGGTCAATGATGGACAAAATAGAGCGATTCAGGCTACTAGACTAATGGTATTACAAAACAGGATGGTCCTGAACTTGGTGACTGCAGCACTAGGTGGCGTATGCCACATTATTAGGACTTCCTGTTGCACCTACATACTAGGAGATAATGACACGTGATCTGTACCAACCCAAGCTGTCCTTTGTTGTATTCTGAAGGAGCAGAAGAGAGATAACAGCAGGACAACTGGTACAAGAGGACCAAACCACACACACCGTTGGCCAAGTACAGGAAAAGAACAGTTAGTTGCACATAGTGACATGGCAGCAACCTCTCCCTCTCAGAAGACAGAGTCCCACAACAGTGGGATTTCTCATAGTTAACCTCTGGTTATCTGGTGGCAGCGGCTGTTAAAATCTGTAATCTGTGTTTGCTGTTCTGGTATTGTTATGCTTATTTACACCTTACGTTATTCAATGTTTAAAGTCTGCAGTATCAAGGTCCGTGTCCTTTACCGTAACACAGGTACAAATACAACACATTAGGCATGTCAAAAGTGATGACTATATCACACCAAAGAAAGATTGCAATGACTGTGGATGCTGTGTAAACAAACATACATTACAGGGACTTGATGAATTTATCATTGAAAATGATCCCTAGTAAGTGATACATACAATGATACTGTGTTTATGTTTTCTTGCTTATGCTTGTTACAGAGGTTAGAATTCCGAATCATGTTTTCCTATTGCAAATAATGAAAAAAAAAATTAATCCTAATTTAAAAAATAAATAAAAATACACCTTTTTTAAGCATTTTTTCTTTTGCGCATTTTTGTCTGATCGCGCAACTATCGCGCAACCGTAGCGCGTCGCCGACAGCGCAACTGCACCGCGCTGGTCGCATTATTGTGATAGAGCCGTCGCTGAAATTTAGAAAATATTTTTAAAGTCCTGACGTACTTTCTAAAATTTAAGTGGACCTCAGTGCGCAGGGAGCTTAATTTGGTCCGATCGCGCAACCGCAGCGCGCCGCCGAACGCGCAACCGTAGCGCGTCGCCGACCGCACAACTACACCGCTCTGGTCGCATTATTGTGACAGAGCCGTCGCTGAAATTTATAAAATATTTTTAATGTCCTGATGTACTTTCCAAAATTTAAGTGAAATTTAGTGCGCAAGGAGCTTAATTTGGGCCGATTGCGCAACCGCAGCGCGCTGGGCGCTCACTGTCGCATTGTTTTAAGAGCGTCTTTGTGTTTTAGGATGGCTTTACTGCTCCCACTTGCTTCCTTTGGAAGCATGATTGGAGTTGATGCAATCCTCAGAGTAACGAGAATGTAATAACGAACGGAGTCAGTTGGCATGCGGGTCCTCTCGGCTCATCTCGCGAGGTTCGACAACCGAATTTCGTCCGACATCCGAAGCAAAAAAAATCTCGAATTTTTTGTTCGAATACCGATTTGTTCGAGAACCGGGACGTTCGAAAACCGAGGCTCCACTGTACAGGTATTTAATGGTTTTAGTTACCTGTCCGTAGTTAAAACATGTTTGATGCCTTTACTGTAATCTGAAGGATTCTGAAGAGAATGTACCGAGTGAAGGCGCAGCCAATGCGTAAATCCAGTTCCTGGCGTGCATCCACTGAAAGGGCTTCATTGCGGTTCGGCTCCCCAAGGCTATTCATAGCTTTCCAGATATCAGTGTCGGTAATTGAGCTGAATTTGGCACGATAAACTGTCTGCTCCAGAACGGCCCCTTTCATCACTGGCTGTACAGACTCCATAACCTTGGAAAAAGATTAGACCATAATTAAAAAAATAGCCCCTGATTTTCATTGATTCATTTTCATTTTTTTTATGTATTATTACTTTTGTTTTATGGTGTGGCTTTTTCTATCTTTACCAGAGGGGTACCAACAATTTCATTCTCATGTCTGAATAGCAATTGAACACAGGGCTATAGAGTGCCACTCGACATCATCAACTTAAGAAATATATCCACAGTCTTGTAACTGAAATTCTAAATGAAAATCTACATTTAAAATATTAAAAATACACAGGTCCACAGGGAGCAAATTAGGGTTCAGTGTCTCGCTCACGGATACTTTGACATGGTTGTCAGGGTTCAGACCTACAAACCTGGAGATGACCATCGAGACTACCATTGAGCCACACTGCCCTGGAATATTGTACAATAGAGCTTCATCATGTAAACACTGGCAAAACATGTAGCCCTTCGCATAAATCAGTACCCAAGAAGTAGCTCTCACCTGTTCTAGTGTTTTACAACAACATATACATTGTACTCCATAGCTGCTAACATACAACATGAAAGAATACGCAAAAACGCAAATGATGTGGAATGAACTGTTCTGACCTCAAAACAGATGTTCTCGCCTTCTCTATCACAGTCCAACCATAAAACCAAGTAGTCACAGCCTCTGGCTTCAACCTAATAAAAGAAGATAGAAAAGTGTCAGATACAAAGTGCAATAAACACTCTGATTTAAGAGCAGCATCAGACATGCATTGAACATACTTGGAGGAATTTCACCATGTTGAGCTTGTGGTTGACCTCCTTTTTTTCTGTTGGGGCTTTGCTGAAAAGCTCTGCAGGGTCCACCTTATCCCAGTTGTTGTACTTAGCTTAAAAAAGAAGAATTTTCAGTTAATGCTATAATACCTAAAAGACTGTTGTTCTCGTTAAAGGAAGAATGACCATGTAGGCCAAGAGGAAATGGACTTCGTTATGTTATGTGAATTGTTTTGTGTTCATATTCTTCTATTTTGCTGCTACAAGTATGTAATTTTGAAGGTAGCCCAAAGACTCTTCAAGACCACTCAACATCTGAAGCAACATCAACCAACATCTGAACCAACCACTCAACATCAGGTGATTAAGGCGTGTACACGATGAAATCTTTGGCCAACCAGCCAGTTGTCAGTGTAACAATGAAGACAACATGCATGCACAGAGATGCTACTTTATCTAGACAAGGAGATATGTAGTGTTGCCAATACTTTGTGAATGAAAAATTAAGGAATTAAATGCCAGAAGGAAATGTCTGTATGTGTGGGTACTGAAAATGAATCCTCAACATTCAGAAACAATGTGGATAAGGCAAATGAGGAGGAGCGGTTCAGATGATGGATGGATGGATGGATGGATGGATGGATGGATGGATGGATGGATGGATGGATGGATGGATGGATGGATGGATGGATGGATGGATGGATGGATGGATGGATGGATGGATGGATGATGGATGGATGGATGGGTGGATGGAATTACAATGGATTTCGATTACCTGAATGCATTTAGAATCGATGAGGATTTGCTCGCTGTTATTGGTGTGTATGACCTGATTGTATTATTGCCATCATGATGGGCAGTTTATGCATGAAAACGATAAAAAACATAACATTGTGTCATACTACTGTTTTATAGAAGCTGTTTGAAATGGCTTTAATAAAACAAAAGTGGGTTTATGTGAAATTTTGTCATGTGTTTTATTTAAGGTTGCGCTTTTCCCCACACTGTATAGTGTTGGTATGAACAATCAGTGTTAATCAGAACACTCAATAGTGTCATTATTACTGCACTGACATTTGGTGGCTACAACACACCATGGGAGTTGAACATTTAACACTTTAGCAAATGGTACTTTAACACTGGTTAGGGCAGGGGTGTCAAAACTTTTTGCAAGGAGGGCCAGATTTAAAAAAAAAAGTGAAGGGGCCCGGGGGCCAATTGTTTTTTTCGGACATTTTTAACTAAAAAAATTTCATGCAAATACACACTTTCGTAAAACACATTTCATTGTCACAATTGTCTTTATTTTTCAAATTACAAAATAACCCAATATAAGCCACCCAGGCAGATGTGAAAAACACAAATTCTGCCTTTCATTCATATCTGAAGAGTCAGATAACATTGAAAAACTGTATGAAATACCTTAAATTTACATGAGTTTAAAATTATTTTTGCCTCATGAACATTTTAAACAGGAGTTATAAGTCATGCACATTTGTCTGTTATTATTAAAACTTAGAACAAGTGAATTTTGCTCTTGTCATTTACAATATCTTTCAGAGAGTAATAGTTTGTGTCATGTCTACAGGTTCATAACATCAACAGTATTAACATGGCCACTTCGTAGCTTGCTTTAGTAATATTTACTTTTGACTCGCAGCCCCGCATGAAGAATCGCTGTTGTGATGCCAGTTCAGCTTGGAGCTGCTTCACTTCCCTTGCCTATAGCTGTAAATCTATTTTAATCATTTTTAGTTAGTGTTTTATTTAATTAATTTTACTTAATTTTTAGTTTTAATTATGTGGTGACCCTAATAATCCGCTGTACGGGGAGGAAATATTGTCTTTTAAAAAGGCAAGCCTCAAAAACTGAAAGCATATTTGTATGGAGTTTTGACAAAATTGAAGATAATTGGCTATGAAATACCAAAGATGGGTTTGGTGATGAATCTAGGTAACTTCGATCAGGAAAATATAAAGGGATGTGATATATACTTGATGAAAGTACTGCTGGTAGCCAGCAAATAAAGCCATAAAAGGGTATGGTTTAAAACTGATGCACCAACGAAGAAGCAATGGCTGGGATTAGTAGAAGAAATATTTTATATGGAAAAATATCTAAAAGATCTAAAATATTGAGGGTTAAGGAAGGGAAATTTAAATCAACATGTAAAAAATTGAATGACACCATAACTTTGGGGACGCGAAAGTAGATCATGTTCAGATTCAATTATAATTAAACACATTCAATGGAAGTCACCTGCTACCATGAAGTTATTATACCATTACAAAATGATGATGTTTTGTATTCCTTTGTGGTGACAAAACGAAAACATCAACGAGGATTTGCTGGAGTCATACTAGCATGTGTGTCCCCTCCATGAGTCGTGGTGGAGGGGTTTGCGTGTGTCCTAATGATCCTAGGAGCCAAGTTGTCTAGGGCTTTATGCCCCTGGCAGGGTCACCCATGGCAAAAGGGTCCTAGATGAAGGGCCAGAAAAAAGCACGGCTCACAAGAACCCCTTATGATGACTACAATAAATGGATTTCATATTCCCTCGCCCGGACACGGGTCACCGGGGCCCTCCTCTCAAGCAAGGCCTGGAGTTGGGACTCGAAGGCGAGCGTCTGGTGGCCGGGCCTTTGCCCATGGGCCCAGCCGGGCACAGCCCGAAAAGAAAACGTGGGTCCCCCTTTCCATGGGCTCACCACCTGTGGGAGGAGCAAAGGGGTCGGGTGCAAAGTGAGCTGAGCGGCAGCCAAAGGCGGGGATCTTGGCGGTCCGATCCCCGGCTGCAGAAGCTGGCTCTTGGGACATGGAATGTCACCTCTCTGGCTGGAAAGGAGCCCGAGCTGGTGTGCGAGGCAGAAAAGTTCAGACAAGACAAAGTTGGACTTGCCTCCAAACACAGTTTGGGTTCTGGTACAAGTCCTCTTGAGAGGGGCTGGACTCTCTTTCACTCTGGAGTTGTCCACGGTGAGAGGCGTCGAGCAGGTGTGGGTATACTTATTGCCCCCCGGCTGGGCGACTGCACATTGGGGTTCACCCCGGTGAGCGAGAGGGTAGCCTCCCTCCGCCTTCGGGTGGGGGGACGGGTCCTGACTGTTTGTGTCTATGCACCAAACGGCAGCTCAGAGTACCCACCCTTTTTTGAGTCCTTGGAAGAAGTGCTGGAGAGCCCTCCTTCTGGGGACTCCATCGTTCTGCTGGGTGACTTCAATGGGCAATGACAGTGAGACCCGGAAGGGCGTGATTGGGAGGAATGGCCCCCCTGATCTGAATCCGAGCGGTGTTCTATTATTGGACTTCTGTGCTCAACACGGATTGTCCATAATGAACACCATGTTCAAGCATAAGGGTGTCCATATGTGCACTTGGCACCAGGACACCCTAGGCCGCAGTTTGATGATCGACTTTGTAGTCGTGTCATCGGATTTGCGGGCGCATGTTTTGGACACTCGGGTGAAGAGAGGGGTGGAGCTGTCAACTGATCATGGCTCTAATGGGGGGGGGAAGATGCTGGTCCGACCTGGCAGACCCAAACGTATTGTGAGGGTCTGCTGGGAACGTCTAGCAGAATCCCCTGTCAGGAAGAGCTTTTCCCACATCCAGGAGGAGGCGGGGGACATTGAGTCCAAGAGGACCCTGTTCCGTGCCTCCATTGTTGAGGCAGCCGACCAGAGCTGTGGCCGTAAGGTAGTCGGTGCCTATCGTGGCGGCAACCCCCGAACCCGCTGGCAGTAAGGGATGCCGTCAAGCTGAAGAAGGAGTCCTATTGGGCCGTTTTGGCCTGTGTGATTCCGGAGGCAGCCGACAGGTACCGGATGGCCAAGCGGAATGCGGCTTCGACGGTTGCTGAGGCAAAAACCCGGGCATGGGAGGAGTTTTGCGAGGCCATGGAGAATGACTTCCGGACGACTTAGAGGAAATTCTGCTCCACCATCCGGCGTCTCAGGAGGGGAAGCAGTACGCTGTCAACACTGTTTACAGTTAAGATGGCGTGCTGCCGAGCTCGACTCGGGACGTCGTGAGTCGGTGGGGAGAATACTTCAAAGACTTCCTCAATTCCACCGACAAGACTTCCATTGTGGAAGCAATCTCTGGGGTCGAAGTCACTGAAGTAGTTAAAAAACTCCTCAGAGGCAAGGATGAGGATGAGATCCGCCCGGAGTTCTTAAAGGCTCTGGATGTTGTGGGGCTGTCCTGGCTGACGCGCCTCTACAGCATTGCGTGGACATCGGGGACGGTGCCTCTGGATTGGCAGACTTAGGTGGTGGTTCGCCTCTTAAGAAGGGGGACTGGAGGGTGCGTTCCAACTACAGAGGAATCACACTCCTCAGCCTCCCTGGTAAGGTCTATTCAGGGGTGCTGGAGAGGAGGGTCCGTCGGGAGGTCGAACCTCGGATTAAGGAGGAGCAGTGTGGTTTTCGTCCTGGCCGTGGAACAGTGGACCAGCTCTATACCCTCAGCAGGATCCTCGAGGGGGCATGGGAGTTCGCTCAACCAGTCCACATGTGTTTTGTGGACTTGGAGAAAGTGTCCCTCGGGATGTTCTGTGGAGGGTGCTTCGGGAGTACGGAGTGCCGATCCAACTGATAAGGGCGGTTCGGTCCCTGTACCATCAATGCCAGAGTTTGGTCCGCATTTCCGGCAGCATGATACAAAAATAACACTATGCTACCAATACAACACAAATTTATTTGAAACAAGTAGGTGTTTACACTATTAAAACATTTAAAGATTAAATGGGCATCAAATAACAAAAAATATATAAGGATTAGAATGATAGAATGCAAATAATACCCACCAATGAAATCCAGACTCATCACATGTCCACAAACAGAAGTCATCTTATAATGTACAGATTGGCCCTGGAAGATTCCAGTGAATTCATGCACAAAACATGATGCATTGAGCCCCTTCCGACTCGTACAATTTCCTAAACATAAAAAAGGAGAAAAAACAGGCATTGGTGTATTGATCAAGAATGCATGACCTTATGATGATTACCATGGATAATTTATGTGGTTGCATCTACAAACCGGGTTTCAGAAAGAACATAAAAAGCATCAAGTAAATCAAATTGTTGGACAGGATAAATCCAAGTAGGTGTTTCAAAAACTTGATCAAAACGATGTCAAAAATGGCAATTAGTAAGCACTGTAAGCAATGACAAAACAGGAAATTTGATATTGGCGGGTAGCGCATCCAAAAGGCAGAGAAGTTAAATAATTATCATGCAAGACAACGTACCGTCCAGCAAGATCGCAAACGTTTTGAGAACCGTGTGATATTTCGGCGTTATATGCTATTTTTACCATTAGGTGCATTACTGATGGACACTCTGGTAGTGTACAATCGCCAATTGTTATTTGATTGCACCTCGACGACTGAATAGGAGACATTGCCCAGGTTTCTGGCTGGCATCCCAGCGGAGCTTTTTGCTTGTCACTATCCCTTTGCGAAGAAAGCAGCGCCGTGGGAGGCATGGTGGTCACTGGTCAGCTAAGGAAGCTAAAGAGGGAGCTACAGTACACTTCGTCCTCTGCTCGTTCACGAACGCAAGGATGTGCTCCGCTGTGGTGTATTTGGGATGTCGACTCCTGCCTGCTGCCGCTCCTCCTGGGGAGCTTTGGCTGTGCTGCTGTCTGCGCGTCCTTCTATGCAACTCCACCTTCCAATAGGGTTGACCAAATGGAACGCACCTGTGCAGCCCCCACAAGGATGTTGTTTAACGCCCGGTCATTGCCTGTCAGTTCTGTAATGCCTGCTTTGTGTTCCATATTAAAACACAAATGACGTTAGGCCAGGGGTCGGCAACCCACGGCTCCAGAGCCGCATGCGGCTCTTTAGTACCCCCTAGCGGCTCCTTGGAATTTTTGCAAAAATGCGTGAAAATGGAAAAATATGTTTTTTTATTGTTGTTGTTTTTTTAATTATGGTTTTTAGATGGTAATCACGACACAACCATACTTATGTTGTAAAAATGTGTGTACCGTATTTTCCGCCCTAAAAGGCGCACCGGATTATAAGGCGCACCTTCAATGAACGGCCCATTTTAAAACTTTGTCCATATATAAGGCGCACCGGATTATAAGGCGCATAAAATAGAAGCTATACTGCAACAAACTGAGGTTGACTAGGGTTACGGTATGCATCCACTAGCCAATAACCAACGAGCCCTCTGTAAACAATCGCGTTTCTCAAACGATCTCCTATAAAATGATCGGAACTGACTAAAGTTCGATCTAACGCATTGGTACTACTTACTTATGTTTCCCTTCCATATCGATCCGTAGATTTACTCGAAACATTAACAGAGCAGCCTATTTTGACATGAAATAGCCTGGTACGTATAGCAGCTATCGTTATAGCATTAGCCATCCGCAAAGTCCCACGATCCTCAGCTCGCAATCTCCCATGAGCCTCAGCAAAGTGTAAACAATCGCGTTTCTCAAACGATCTCCTATAAAATGATCGGAACTGACTAAAGTTCGATCTAACGCATTGGTACTACTTACCTATGTTTCCCTTCCATATCGATCCGTAGATTTACTCGAAACATTAACAGAGCAGCCTATTTTGACATGAAATAGCCTGGTACGTATAGCAGCTATCGTTATAGCATTAGCCATCCGCAAAGTCCCACGAGCCTCAGCTCGCAATCTCCCATGAGCCTCAGCAAAGTGTAAACCAGTGGTTCCCAAAGTGGGCGGTACCGCCCCCCTGGGGGCAGTGGAAAGATCTGGGGGGGCGGTGAGGAAGAAAGGGGCGGTAGGGGGGCGGTAGGGGGGCGGCAGTCGATTTGTACACAACACGCCGCTCTGGCCCAGTCAGATCCGACAGCATAGACTACAAAAGCAAATGCTCAGGTTTGTAATTTCAAGCTTGTAATGTTCAGAATTTTATCTTATAATAAAAACCGCATTCTGGCGGTCAACATCATCTTGAGTTCAAGTCAACATGAAATTGGGGACTCGCCAGAACGCGCCGTGTTGTGTTGTGTTGAGCTGGTTAGGGCAGTGGTCCCCAACCACCGGGCCGCGGACCGGTACCGGTCCGTGGGTCACTTGGTACCGGGCCGCCAAGCCGCACAGAATTTTTTTTTTATCGACGATCAATTAATTCAGGTCAAGACACTCGTCCCGGTCACGTGACATGTTTCCCCAGTCGAGCCCGCAAAGCTAATATGTGGCGACAGGCTAACTAACCAGGCAGTGAAGCATTCAAAACTGCTTCAACACATGGAGACCAAGCATCCTGCAATAAAAGACAAACCTTAAATCACTTCGGGTGTCATTGTCTCCGATTACGTCTAGATGGGACCGGCTCGTTTCTGAGAAACAAACTCAGTGCTCCCACTAATTCAACGTAATGGTAATGATATTATAAATGTATTATTTATTTATATAAATGCCGGTCCTTGGGGGGGGGGGGGGCGCTAGGAATTCACTGGGGAGCCAAAGGGGGCGCCAGCCTGCAAAAGTTTGGGAACCACTGGTGTAAACAATCGCGTTTCTCAAACGATCTCCTATAAAATGATCGGAACTGACTAAAGTTCGATCTAACGCATTGGTACTACTTACCTATGTTTCCCTTCCATATCGATCCGTAGATTTACTCGAAACATTAACAGAGCAGCCTATTTTGACATGAAATAGCCTGGTACGTATAGCAGCTATCGTTATAGCATTAGCCATCCGCAAAGTCCCATGAGCCTCAGCTCGCAATCTCCCATGAGCCTCAGCAAAGTGTAAACAATCGCGTTTCTCAAACGATCTCCTATAAAATGATCGGAACTGACTAAAGTTCGATCTAACGCATTGGTACTACTTACCTATGTTTCCCTTCCATATCGATCCGTAGATTTACTCGAAACATTAACAGAGCAGCCTACTTTGACATAAAATAGCCTGGTACGTATAGCAGCTATCGTTATAGCATTAGCCATCCGCAAAGTCCCATGAGCCTCAGCTCGCAATCTCCCATGAGCCTCAGCAAAGTGTAAACAATCGCGTTTCTCAAACGATCTCCTATAAAATGATCGGAACTGACTAAAGTTCGATCTAACACATTGGTACTGCTTACCTATGTTTCCCTTCCATATCAATCCGTAAATTTACTCGAAACATTAACGGAGCAGCTATTTTGAAATGAAATAGCTTCGCGGGTACAACAGCTATTCGGTGACGCCCCCTGACTACAGTTGCCGTAATGTTGGGAAGCGATGCGACCTTGTAATTTACTAGTCGTACTAAAACGTACTGAAACATTTTGGCAGAGCACTGTGTACAACCAGTATGGATCAACAAATTCATCAATTGATCCATATATAAGGCGCACTGGACTATAAGGCGCACTGTCGGCTTTTGAGAAAATTTTAGGTTTTTAGGTGCGCCTTATAGTCCGGAAAATACGGTAGTTGTAAATATATTAAAAATACCGAATTTAAGAATGACGCCAAATAGCAAAATTGCGTCATAGCCTGCGACACAGCACAGGTGAGTTGCAAACAAACAGGTGTGTGAGTGATGGGCCATAGATTCAAAAGGCAAAAAGAGAAAGATTGCTGATGAGAACAGAGGCTTTAAGAAAGAATTGACTGAACTACAGTGGAGCCTCGGTTTTCGAACATCCCAGTTCTCGAACGAATCGGTATTCGAACAAAAAATTCGAGATTTTTTTGCTTCGGATGTCGGACGAAATTTCGTTTGTCGAACCTCGCGAGATGAGCCGAGAGGACCCGCATGCCAACTGACTCCGTTCGTTATTACATTCTCGTTACTATGAGGATTGCATCAACTCTAATCATGCCTCCAAAGGAAGCAAGTGGGAGCAGTAAAGCTGATCACGGCAAAAAGAGGAAAGTAGTGTGCTAAACCAGTGGTCCCCAACCACCGGGCCGCGGACCGGTATCTACGAATTATGTTTTCCCATTGCAAATAATAGAAATAAAATTAATCCGTTCCAAGCCAAAAAAAGGCTTTTTTAAAGCATTTTTTCATTATTTTACACCATAAACTGCATAATTAAGTGAGTAGATAATGTATAAATAAATAATATAAATAATAAACTGAATTAATAGAGTAGGCTAGGCTGGGGAATGTATTGCCGTATCTGTAGCAACTCGCTTGTGTGTTTCATTAAAAGATATCTTTTTAAATTGTGAGGGGAAAAAAAGCACAACAG
Organism: Syngnathus acus; assembly: GCF_901709675.1. NCBI lineage: Eukaryota > Metazoa > Chordata > Actinopteri > Syngnathiformes > Syngnathidae > Syngnathus > Syngnathus acus. The sequence continues at coordinate 17,898,537 of NC_051094.1, forward strand.
AGAGCAAAGGTTTGTTGGTAAGCACAGTCGGCCCTCTCGCAACATCACTTCCTTTAAGAGCGTCTTTGTTTTTCACGATCGAGCTTATTGTCGATTTTGCCATGCAAATCTCCCGCCACAACTCTGACACGCACACCGGACTCATATTTTGCAATTAATTATTTTTTAAATTAAACCGTTTAGCACAGTGGTCCCCAACCTTTTTTGCACCACGGACCGGTTACGTGTCAGAAATATTTTCGCGGACCGGCCTTTATATAAATAAACATATTTATATATTTATTATTTAAATATTTATATATATAAATAGGATGAAATAAAATGATACGACTGGCATAAAACCAAATATAAACCACATAAAAATAAAACGTTGAATTAGTGGGAGCACCGAGCTCTTTTCTCAGAAATGAGCCGTTCCCATCTAGGCGTAATCGGAGACAATGACACCCGAAGTGGTTAAGGTTTGTCTTTAAATGCAGGATGCTTGGTCTCCATGTGCCGAAGCAGGTTTGAAGGCTTCATTGCCTCGTTAGCTAGCCTTTCGCCACATATGCGGAGTGCACTTGGCGCGTCAGAGTCACCTGTGGCGATAAATCCATATTTTAAGTAGGACTCCAGAAATGTTCTTTTAAATGCAGCTTTCCTTTTCTTAGAAGTCGTAGCCTCTTCTTCTTCAGTGTCCTCATTGGACGTTTTTCCCTTTCCGAAGAAGCTTTCCAAACTTCTCTGTTTCTTGCTCATTTTTGCTTGCCTCGCGGGCTTGACTGTGGTGACATGTCACGTGACCGAGACGAGCGCCCTGTGTCAAGAGTCCTTATTTTTCAGATGCACCGACAGATGTAATTGGGAGAGATTCGCCAAATTTTTTATATTTTTCAAAATAAATTCTTACTCATTTTTGCTAGCTTTGCGGGCTCGACTGGGGAAACATGTCACGTGACCGGGACGAGCGTCTTAACCTGAATGAATTGATCGTCAATGAAAAATAAAAAAAATAAAAAATTTTTTTTTTTTTTTTTCCTGTGCAGCTCCGCGGCCCGGTACCAAGTGACCCACGGACCGGTACCGGTCCGCGGCCCGGTGGTTGGGGACCACTGGTCTAGAGAACAGGCGTCAAACTCAAGGCCTGGGGGCCAGATACAAATTGTGCATCAAATTCATGTGTCATTGCTAAAATTACAAATTGTCTTCACTTTTAAAAATACATATTTTTAATATTTGACCAGTTTTTACTCATCTGATTTGAAAACGGGTTATTTGTCAGTTTGTTTTGTAGCTTATACTGTATATAATATGAGGTGTACATACATTTATTTGGGTTGGCAGTCATAATGGCCCTCCGAAAGAAACTAAGACTACAATTTGGCCCGCAAAAAAAACGAGTTCGACACCCCTGGTCTAGAGCATTTTCTATTCGGTATCCAGAGCTTTGGAATGCCCTACCGATAGATATCAGAACTGCTACCTCAGTAGAAAAATTCAAGGCACGATTAAAGAAAAAAATTTATGCCATGGCCTTTAATTAACCTGTCTGGATTTCTTGTCGATCAATCGCTATCAAGGCTCATTGCCGCTGTCCCGATCCCTGGACGGCAGTGCTTTTTTCCTATGTGCACGTCAGCCAGCCTCAGTGTAGCACATTGGTCAGACGTTTTTGCAGCACAAACCAGCACAAACGAACGGTACCGTTTTGGGTTCATTTGGAGCAGATGGGGGGCTGGGTGAACTCTGGATGACCTATAAAATAATCTCTCATAACTAAAAAAACGTTACAGCACAAACTAAAAATTTTACGGCACAAACCAGCACAAATGAAGCACAAACAAAACAGACTATTTTACTTAAATCTTGCGTGGGGTGGGGGGCCAGCTTCACGCAGGTGCCAGACAGTCATGGAAAGAAAAGCCGCTGAATGGCATGCACCATCGTCAAATTGAAGAAGTGGCTGACATCAAGAAAAACATATCAGTTGCTGGAAAAACTTGGACTGAAAGTCAGTGCGGAGGCACTATTCATGGCAGCACAAAAACCTGCCCTAAAAACATGACCAATAGACCACATCAGACAGGAACCCAGGTGTAGGCTGTGCAAAGAAGACCCAGAAATGGTGCAGCATATCACAGCAGGGTGAATGCAGGTGGGCAAGGCATAAATGGAGCAGCATTGCGAGGTAGCACGATTAGTGTACCGGAACATCGACAACAGAGGTCCCAGAATCAAGACTGCAGTTACCTCCAAAAGTAGTTGAGAACAACCAGGTCAAGATCCTGTGAGACTTACAGATCCAAACTGACAAACTGGTGATAGTCAACCAGCCTGATATAGAGGTGGATAATAAACATGAGAGGACAGCAGTCATGTTAGATGTAATAATACAGAATGACAGCAACATCCAAAAAAAAAAAGGGACACTAAAATCTGGAGAAATGTAAAGGGCTGAAGAACTGGAGAAAGTGTGGAGGGTAAAGGCAACAGTAGTGTCACTTGGCATCCAGGAGTTACCCCCAAACTGGATGAAGTGTTCCAGCAGATGGTAGAGGACCTAAGCTTGAAGGCACTAGTCTAGGTGGGCAAGGAAACTACTTTTTGCACACACACATTACCCTTCAATAGAATGACCCAAGGCTGATTTAGAGTTATTAACTAGATACTCTATGTTCATTTCCAGGATTGTGAGGGGGTAGTGAAGAGGGCTCTTTCATTTGCTACATTCTTACATCCTCTGTGAATACAATTATTCCCTCAAGGTTGAATATTAATTGACAAAGGACGTGAATCTGCACTAGAGTGGCCAACGTGTGCCCTCACCAACATTTCAGACTTGCTGATGACAAATCACCAAAACGTTTTTAAAATTCATGCGACTTGCACACATGTACACATACAGATAAAAAGGGTTACATCAAGAACAGTTCTCAAAACTCCAGCAAAAGGATGTGGTGAGGGACAAAGAAACCAAGACAAAGAGGAAAAACAGGTTCAACATCATCAACAAGGCTTAATCTAGGATTAGAGTGTCCTGTTTTACCCCTGAAAATCACTAATGGAAAGGATTCAGGTATGTGAGATTTACATTACTATTGTTCAGAAATCCATCATCTATACTCCTTATTGTGTGCAGGGTTGAAGGGAACTAATACAATAATCACAGCACAAAGTATATATTACAAAGGAATAACCACAAAATGTAGCTCCATTCTTTTTCTGTGTGCAGCTGCTGCGTGTATTTTTGCTGTACCTGCTGGCTGTCCACTGGTGCCTGGCTATGCCACCACAGAGCCAATGTATTGATGAATCAATCTGTACATACAGCTTGCATGATTACAGCAGCCAGTTGGTCAATATGCCCAGCGACATCAATGAGCGGAGTATTGCCCCCTGGAATTATGTGTGAGTACTTGTCTCAGGCTGAAAGATTAGACTGATTTTTAACACTTGTCAACATTTTATTTATTTTTTTATTTTGTATTTATTTTATTTTTTTTTTAAATCAGAGATGCAAGTAAAGTTTTCTAGATGAAAAGTGTATGTGTTGATTCTGAATATGCTCTCATTATTTCTCTAGCACATCAGGCTTTCATTGTCGTCGTCGTCATCAATCATCATCATAACAATAATCCATCCGTTTTCAACATTTTCAACATTGCTTATCCTGTTCAGGGTCGATAATATATAATGCTGTATTTGGTAATATTTATTAAGGGTTAGAAACAGCAAAATGTTTTTTACCTGAAATGTCATTACTATACAGTAAATTATAACGCATGGTAAAATCCGTATTGCACAAGCGCTTACAGGTCCTAAACAAAAATAAGAATACTTCAAAAAGCTGATGTGCTAGGAAAAGGTAGACATCTTTAAATCAGCATCAAAAATACATTGAAAGCCATTAAAGGCACAAAGACATCCCTGATTAAAATTTGTAAATGAATGCTCATTAAGTATTTCTCGTTTTACTCTGATCCCTATACATAGTAAAAACATTGATGTGAACCGGGTACCTCAAGTGATCCATGAAGCCAGTTGCCACACAAGCCACTCCTGCAGAGGGCTGGACAATGCTTTTGGTCTTGAGACCATACCAATAGCCCTGTGGATGCCCGTCCTCAAGAGGAACCCCAGCTGTTTACCAACAGCAAGTTACTCCTTAGAGTTTGAACTAATCACCATAGCATGTATATGTGCTATCGCCAGGCAAAGCTAAGCAGGGCATGTGGTAGCATTGTCATCTGATGGCATTGCTGATTGTGATGCATGTGTCTGTTGAGAGGATTCATGTAAGGGTTGTAATTTAATTATAGTGAATTTATATTCATTTAAAAGTTTCAATAGACACTGAAAATATAAATTATTGTATATCCTGAGTTATTTTCTCACATTTAGACTATCCTACCTGGTGTCAAAGAAATAAAAGCCTCACTCAAATGAATCTATTTTTTTCATTGCAATCTGATTACGCAATGTGTCATGGCGAATGTGCTGTCAAGCGTTTAATACCGTTTTTTTCCATGTATAATGCGCAAAATTTAACTAATTTATTGTCCTAAAATCTTGGGTGCGCATTGTACATGGGTACAACAATTTTTGAAGAAAATCTCCCTAGAAATAAAACTTGAAATCACCTTTCTTCTTGTTTGTTGTCAATCGCGCATCGCATTCAGCCATCCTGCCCAACACACTTAGTCAGTAAAATTCATAATTGACGACATCATTTGATGCGATGGTGCAATCCTTGATGGTGTGTTAGTCAAATATTGTTTGTTTTTTAATCTCCATCGCAGACCGGATATCATACGGAGGCCGCCATGACAGTATGCGCAGAACGGATGCATGCGCAAGACACATCAATCGCGCATCGCATTCAGCCATCCTGCCCAACACAGTCAGTAAAATTCATAATTGACGACACATCGTTTGATGCGATGGTGCAATCCTTGATGGTGTGTTTTTGTCAAATATTGTTTGTTTTTTAATCTCCATCGCAGACCGGATATCATACGGCGGCAGTATCACTGCGCATGCGCACTATGGATCCGATGCGCAGAACGGATTTGTACTGTGTTCTGGTCATTTTGCCAAAGAAGGGATAATAGTCCTCTTCTCTTCTTGACTGACAATGAATGCGATAGTTTAATACAATCAGCAAATAACAAAATGCGTATTACAGGTAATATTTTATTTCACAACACTTTGCCTTGTTCCTTTCCTCTCTGCTGTTCACTTCAAACACGCTCCATACGAACACAATGCTCTCGTATCAGACGCTTGCTCGATCACCTGCTCGTTTGCTGTCACAATGTACCCTACACAAATCCGAAACATTTGTTGCGGCTCCGAGTCACGACGAGGGGCAAGTTTTGGTTTCCAAAGGTGTTTTTATTCTTCTTCAACTTCTCTCCCATACAGAGCCGCCTTTTTCACATGTCCGCACGTCACTTTCCTCTCTTTTCATTTTAACCTAACTGATCGCGGTGGTGCCTTTCGGGGCAGTCGGAGAAATCAACGGCAACAAAAAAAATACATCCAGCCTAGTTAAGAAATCACCAGAAAGATCACCATGACAATTGTGAACACACAGAAAGATAATAAATAACTGGAACATCACTCAAATATTGGTGATCCCGTTGAGAGTCTCACATATTTCTTCGCTATCGAGTTTGCTAGCGCATGCGCAGTGATACTGACCGGCAGAATAACATCCGGTTGTTCCCAAAGATGATATTTTTTCTGAAATAATTTTACGTTTACGGACTAAAGAGTCAAAATTTGGGTGCGTATTATACATGGGTACAGGCTTTTTTCCAGCATCGACATGCCATTTTTAGGGTGCTTATTATACATAGGGGCGTATTATACATGGAAAAAACGGTATACTGATTAGATTTTTTTTTTAATCCTGTAATCAATGGTGGGTAATAGGGGTGTAACGATTCATCGATACACCGATTAATCGATATAATGCTCTACGATTTGTTGGCACCGATGCTAAACGTAAACATCGATCTATATCGCCCGTTTTTGATCTCGGACATTAGACGCGACTTTATTTTGAAATCCAGTTCATTGTTGCTTGCTTCCTCTTTCCGGGAGCAGTGCGCGGCGTGTTGTGTTGTGAGCAGAGCAGGCACGTGAAAGGGGAGCCGACAACTACGCGGCTCCTGGGCTGGTGCTATGGCTAGTGTCCAAGAAGACGAGGAAATTCGCTCCCGTTTGGGCTTCAAGTCATTCGTTTGGAAGCACTTTTTTTTTGCATTTGGATTAGAACATATGGTCAAGGTGTAATGTTTACTACATTCATTATAAAGAACTTATTTTTGTTTTGTAATTAAATAGTTCAGTAATTTTAACTATTTTAACTTTAAAGTTAATGGTATTACAAAAAAGAAAGAATATTCATTTTTCTTTACTTATGTGAGAAAAAATATAGGAATTTGATGAAGTTCAGTGTTAAAATAAGCACTTTGTATACTACAATACTCTTGTAATTTCCTAAATAAAGAGTTTGCAGTACCTTGTTGATTTTGCGTATGAATTGTTATAAATCAGGATATTGTTCTATATCGATCGTAGAGCACTATATCGTGATGTATCGTGAATGAATCACAGCAGGCTTTAAGATATCGGCAAATATCGTATTGTGGTTCTTTGTATCGATATGATATCGTACTTAAGAGAGAGACAGAGGAGAGAGATGCATACATACACACAGTGGGAGACCTGCAAATAGCAAACATCGTGTACACTTGGTGCCTATTACACACATGGATAGAATTATTGGTACCCCTCAGATATTTAAAGTAAAAACCCAAGTGGTCACAAAAATAACTTAAATCAGACAAAATAAATCATTCTTGATGATAATTAACTAATGAATCTAACAGAATATTTTGTACTTATACTTATCTTGAGATTGTCAGTTGAAATTCTCTCTCTCTCTCTCTCGCTCTCTCTCTCGCTCTCTCTCTCGCTCTCATATTTATGCAATAAATTTATAGATATGTAAATTTATGCAATATATATTTATGCAATATATATATATAAATGTATGCACCTACCTACTTTTGTTGAAGTAATTGCACACATTCTGTAAATCCTGTAAACTTCACTGTGTTTGTCTGCTATATGATATATTTAACTGAAATTGCTGATCTGAACAGCCAATGATTTATAAAAGAAAATCATGAAAATGATCAGGGGTGCCCAAACTTTTGCATATGACTATAAGTTTCAGATTCCCAGTTAGCTAGAAAATCAATATGCTCATATTTTATTAATTAAAGGGCACAAGCATACATTTACATACACACAATCATTGATTAAAATTCACCAGTATATATTCTAATATTGAAATCACTTTACCTGTACAACTTCTCTTATTAGACATCTTTTGGGAATGTATTTGAATAACTCAGGGGTGGGCAAACTTTTTGACTCGCGGGCCGAACTGGGTTCTAAATTTGGACCGGAGGGCTGAACCAGGAGCAGATGGACGTAGTGTTTGTGTGAAGTAATATAAGCGACCTGTAAAGGTCATTGCATAAAAGATTTTGGCCTTTAGTAGGTAGTAAAGCATGGATATTCCAAACAAGTTTTTTTGAAAACAAATGCATTTATTAACAGCATTAAAAAAAAAAAAAAAAAATTCACTAAAAAACTGCTATCAGTGATTCTCATAAAATACGACACTGTTATTATGAATAACAGTTTCCATCACTTCAGTGCCTGCAGGTCAGATTAATGAAAGATGTTTATTTTATGAGATCACATCAAACGGCAAACATTCTGACCAAATATATCATCTTGAAGAATCGGTGAAAGCATACATCCAAATAAAGTAATCAAAACGGCAACACGGTGAGGGGTATCTGAAAATCAGAGCAGAGTTTTAACTCACAAACACCTGGTAACAGAGGTGAGGAAACGGGAAACACTTCCTTAAAGTAAGCCTTAAGAACTTTACAGGTTAAGATTAGTCGCAAACAGGTGGTGCGTCAATGTCCTTGAGCATCCTGCATTGTTTGAAAATGAGAATGGTCGCTAGTTTCAATCCCTGCTATGTGTACAAATCATATTCAAAATGCATTTTCTTACAACAAACTTGAGAGCCTCCCCTTCATTTTCAGTGGGAACAGTGTTGTTGGTCTCCCTTTTTTGCTAGTGCGTCATAGTCTGGAGTAAAATTTGTTGTGGCAATTCTTAGGAGAGATCCGAGGTGTTGGTCCGTTTACCTCGATCTGTGACGGGTTGATGTTGATGTGGCTGAACGTCACGTCGCGTACGTCGAGCCAAATTGGCCACTCTTTTTTAAACACTCGACACTGTGTCCACCTTGCTTTTCCTTGGGCGACTCATTTTAATAGAAGGATTCCAGGGGAAGGTTTGTGGGTGGCTTTAGCGTAAAACTGTATCTGAAAGCTCAGCGCGCGAATTACAAGAATGCTGTCGTCACAGCCCACGCTCTAAATTCGGGACTGATACAAATAGAGCGTGAGTGCGCCATGTCCGTACTACTGAGTACGTACACGCACTTGTGAGTGTGCACCGAGCTTTCTGACACGGCTTCCGGTAGTAAATGCGCAGGCGAGCGGTTCCCCATCTACTGGGGAAACGCAGTCATTGCAGGCAAAATTACCCAAAAAAATGTTTAATAATACAATTTATTCAGGGTTGGCGGGCCGGATTAAACGGTCCCGTGGGCCGGATGTGGCCCGCGGGCCGTAGTTTGCCCACCCCTGGAATAACTTCTAAACATTCATCGACGATACATATGGCTCAATGGCTGCAAATAATGTTTTATAATTATAGCTACTGCCTGATGTTTGTTTGTACTGCTAGAGGTTTTTGTACAATTAACAAGGAATGATGCGCGGCATTTTGAAGTTGGACAGAGAAAATGAATGTTTGCGCAGAATGTGAGACAATGAGCTTGGGTATGAGGGATGATACGGATAGCAAGGACATTAGTAACAAAACATAATAGTCGGCCAGAACTGGTACAAAATGATCAAAAGAGCTGACGTTGGGGAGAACCAATGGGGAACGGGTGTGAGTATCATATCTGCAGGAACTGGAGAAAACAAACCAAGGAGCAGGGAGAAGAACGAGAACAACCACAAGGGCCGCCAAAGACAGGACAGACGCCAAGGAATGATTATGGAAGACGAACTGGCCCCCATCTTTGTGTGCCTTTCAACAAGAATTGGATTCAGACTCAGACCATCCTGTGTAAGTTTGATTTTTGTCTCAGGTGTGTCATTCTTCCTAAAGACAAGCAAGAACAATAAATTGGACAGTGCAGGATAATCCTATATGGACTGGGACCTATATGGACTGATACATCTTATCATTTCATTCCAATGCTTCTCATATTTTTCATGAATTTGTTTCTGTAAATATTAGTGTTTTAGTTCAATAGCATCCAGTTCATGATAACCAATTATATTAAAATGCACTGCTGAGGTTGTTTTGAATGTGTATGTCAGTAACACATTTTCATATGGAAAATGACATAAAATGCATCATATTTGAAACTGCACGTATTTTATTTTGAAAACCGTATGTGTGTGTGTATGTATATATATATATATATACACACACACACACACACACACAGGACTGTCTCAGAAAATTGCCTGTACTGTATACAATATTGTGATAAAGTCCTTTATTTTCTGTAATGCAATTAAAAAAACAAATATGTCATACATTCTGAATTCATTACAAATCAACCGAAATATTGCAAGCCTTTTATTATTTTTAGTATTGCTGATTATGGCATACAGCTTAAGAAAACTCAAATATCCTATCTCAAAATATTAGAATATCATGAATAAGTATACTAGTAGGGTATTCAACTAATCACTTGAATCGTCTAATTAACTCGAAACCCCTGCAAGGGCTTCCTGAGCCTTGAAAAACACGCAGCTTGGTTCAGTAAACTAAATCCCAAGTATGGGGAAGACTGCTGATCTGACTGCTGTCCAGAGGACCATCATTGACACCCTCCATCAGGAGAGTAAGACACAAAAAGAAATTTCTCAAAGAGCAAGCTGTTCACAGAGTGCAGTTTCAAAGCACATCCACAAAAAGTCTGTTGGAAGGGGGAAATGTGGCAGGAAACGCTGCACAACCAAGAGAGATGACCGCACCCTTAACAGCATTGTGAAGAAGAGTCGCTTCCAGAATTTGGGGGAGCTTCAAAGACAGTGGACTGAAGCTGGAGTCCAGGTATCAAAAGCCATTGTTCACAGACGCGTCCCGGAAATGGGCTACAATAGCCGTATTCCCATGGTCAAGCCACTTCTGAACTCAAGACAACGGAAGAAGCGTCTGACTTGGGCTATGGAAAAGAAGCACTGGACAGTTGCAGAGTGGTCCAAAGTCCTCTTTTCAGATGAAAGCAAGTTTTGTATTTCATTTGGAAGTCAAGGCGCCAGAGTCTGAAGAAAAGGCTGGAGAGGAGCAAAATCCAAGTTGCTTGAAATCCAGTGAGAAGATCCCACAGTCAGCGATGGTTTGGGGAGCCATGTCAGCTGCTGGTGTTGGTCCACTGTGTTTCATCAAGTCCAGAGTAAATGCAGATTTTAGAGCACTACATGCTTCCGTCTGCTGAAAAGCTCTATGGAGATGATGATTTCATTTTCCAGCATGATCTGGCACCTGCCCGCAGTGCCAAAACCACCAATAAATGGTGTACTGACCATGGCATTACTGTCCTCGATTGGCCTGCCAATTCCCCTGACCTGAACCCCATAGAGAATTTGCGGGGTATTGTGAAGGAGAAGCTGAAAGACACCAACAATGCAAATGAGCTAAAGGCCGCTATTGAAGCATCCTGGGCATCTATAACACCTCAGCAATGCCACAGGCTGATTGCCTCCATGCCACGCCGCATTGATGCAGAAATCCGTGCAAAAGGATTCCCAACCAAGTACTGAGTGCATCAATGGACATTTTCTAATGGTTTTTGTTTTGCTGTTATAAATCTTTTTTTTTACTTGGTCTGAGCAAATACTCTAATATTTTGATAGGATTTGAGTTTTCTTAAGCTGTAAGCCATAATCTGTCACGGTCGGGGTGTAGAAATGGAGCGAGGCGACCAAGTGCAGCTTGGACCAGGGTTTATTGTAGCAAACTCAAAGGACTCGGCAAACTGACGTGGCTTAACAACAAACTAACAGGACTAACCGACCAAAACGTGAAACAAAAGACAGGAACCAAACAAACCGCGTGACAGTGAGACATGCATTGTCCACATCTCATGCAATGCTCCGACGGCGAGTGACACGCAAACAGAACCGATGACAACCTATACACATCACAAAACTGGGGACGAGACATGACATAATCATCAATATTAAAATAATGATTGCAATATTTCAGTTGATTTGAAATGAATCCAGAATGTATGACATTTTTGTTTTTTTAATTGCATTCCAAAAAATAAAGAACTTTATCACAATATTCTAATTTTCTGAGACAGTCCTGTATATTTATTTATGTTTTCTTCTCACTCACACCGTCACTCACACCGTCATACGTGGGACGCGAACTCACGGTGTCGGCAAACAAAGCAAGCAAGTGCACCCCTACACCATCAGCGACTCCTTATGTGTTTATATGGTATTGCACTGCTCTGCTTTTCCTTCGCTCTCTTTTACCGCAATAACTAAAATAAGGGCACACTTGAAAATCAGGAGCGGCTGGCTTGACCGAGTGAAAAGGGAAGACGGCTTGGTGTGTCTGTTACTCCCTTCTCTCCCTCAAGCAATTGCACCACAAACAACAAACCCCCTAATTTAAATCATATTTATAACGTCTTTGTTTCAAAGAATAAAAGCTGCCAAAACGTTTTCAGTTTGAAATTAAGAGACGAAAGAACAAAATTTCCGGATTTTCTGACTTTTGTCACCTGGCTAGAAAGAGCATAGGAAAGAATTGCACATTTGTGTTCACCCAACATATGAAATGCCTAACTTTGTAATACAAATTATTAGTCTGTACAGACCTTTAGAGAGAATTCTGGCAATTGACTGAGCCAGGGAAGGCTTTTCTGCCACCATCAGAACGGTCCTCATTTTGTACTTCTCAGCATAAACTTTACTAAATGCGATACGAGTAGCTGCTGGTAATCGTTACAATGAATTTACGGCTATCTTCTTCGGCTGATTCTTACTCTAATTTAACTGACAGTTGGCAGCCTCCTTAAAAATGCATTACTCCCATCTGCTGGTCTGGGGGTATGGTACATTATAATTATTCATTCATTCAGCTTCCGAACCGCTTAATTCTTGGAACATTTGTCTTATGGTGCATCACCTCCTGACCAAATTGGAAATTATTTCACGATGTATCTATAAAATATTGTATAGCCATTAAGAAAATCAACCAAGTGAATTTTGATAATATATGGAGGAAAATTATTATCATTATAATAAAATAGTACATATTGAAATAACCAAAGAATAAAAAGACAGAAGCCTCGAAGACCAATTGATTAAACTCTTCCCTAAATAACAACTCTCTCTCTAGTATCATATCCCCAACAATTTATTTGAGAAACTCAGTGGAACAAATGTTTAAGCAGGCGGCCACTTGCAACGATCGGACGGACATATACTGACTCTGTTTCCTCTTACATCACAAAGTGCATTGATGATGTGACCCACTCGAAATTCCTCGTCACTCGGGCTAGCTGGAAGCCATGGCTGACAGGGGCTGTCCTCAGGCTGCTGAAGGCCAGGGACAAAGCCTACAGAGCGGGGGATGAGGCTGGCTTGAGGACAGCGAGGGCCAACCTGTCCCGGGGCATCAAGGAAGCGAAAAGGGCGTTCTCTTGCAAGATTACCGCCCACTTCAAGGACAGCAGGGACGCACGGAGCCTTTGGCAGGGCATTCAGACCATCACGGACTACAAGCCCGCGCCGCAGAGCTGTGAGGGCGACGTCCGTCTGCTCAACGATCTTAACCGCTTCTTTGCTTGCTTCGACGCTCAGAACAGCACTTGCCCGCTGAAGACCCCTCCCCCTCCACCCGAGCAGCCCCTGTGCCTCTCTGCCGATAGCGTGAGGAGGGCGCTTGCCGCTATCAACACCCGTAAGGTCGGCGGGCCCTGACAACATCCCAGGTAGAGCGCTGAAGGACTGCGCTGGGGAGCTGACGGGTGTCTTCACGGACATCTCTAACATTTCCCTGCAGCAGGCCATCGTCCCTTCGTGTTTCAAGGCTGCCACCATCGTACCTGTGCCGAAGAAACCTGCTCCGTCCTGCTTCAATGACTACCGCCCCGTGGCACTGACGCCCATCATCATGAAGTGCTTTGAGCGGCTTGTCATGGAGCACATCAGATCCATTCTCCCCCCCACCATAGACCCCTTCCAGTTTGCCAAACGGTCCTCTGAGGATGCCATCTGCTCTGCCCTCCACTCGGCCCTCACCCGCCTGGAGAGAAGGGACTCGTATGTGAGATTGCTGTTTGTTGACTTCAGCTCTGCCTTCAACACCATTGTGCCACAACGACTCATCTGCAAACTCGACAAGCTGGGCCTCAGTACCTACCTCTGCAACTGGCTACTGGACTTCCTCTGTCAGAGGCCTCAGGTGGTACGTGTTGGCGACAAAATCTCCGCCAGCATCACGCTGAGCACGGGGGGGCCCCCAAGGCTGCGTGCTCAGTCCGCTGCTCTTCACCTTGCTTACGCATGACTGCACTGCAACCTACAGCAACAACCGCATAGTGAAATTTGCTGACGACACGACTCTGGTGGGTCTCATCACCAAGGGCGACGAGACTCAATACAGGTTGGAGGTTGAGCTTCTGACCACGTGGTGCAGGGACAACAACCTCCTGCTGAACGTCAACAAGACCAAGGAGATTGTTGTTGACTTCCCGAAGGGTCACACCCAACACCTGCCGCTGACCATCGACGGTGCTGTGGTGGAGAGAGTGAGCAGCACCAGGTTCCTGGGAGTGCACATCAGTGAGGATCTCTCCTGGTCCACCAACACCGCATCACTGGCGAAGAAAGCTCAGCGCCGCCTGTACTTCCTGCGGAAACTCAGGCGAGCAAGTGCTCCTCCGGCCGTCATGACTACATTCTACCGTGGCACCATTGAGAGCGTCCTCTCCAGTTGAATCGCTGTTTGGGGTGGTAGCTGCACCGAATACAACATGAAGGCCCTGCAGCGCATAGTGAACACGGCTGGTAAGATTATTGATGCTTCACTCCCCTCCCTGAAGGACATTTACACCTCCCATCGCACCCGCAAGGCGACCACGATTGTGAGTGATGTGAGTCACCCCGCTCACTCTTTGTTTGATCTTCTGCCCTCTGGGAAGAGGTACAGGTGCCTGCGCTCCCGCACCACCAGACTCACCAACAGCTTCATACTCCAGGCTGTTAGGATCCTGAACTCTCTCCCCCCTTCTGCGTAGCGTCCTGTACTTTTGCGCTATATTCTGACTGTCTGCTGTATGCACACTTGCTCCATTTTTGCTCCTCTTATTTATTATGTTATTTGTTTATTTATTATTTATTCATCACTCTTATTATTCATTGTTTGTGCCTTCTTGTTTTTATTTTGTGTTGTTTGCTTGTATGTATGTCGTGTACTATGTCTTGTCACCGTGGGATAGTGGAAACGTAATTTCGATTTCTTTGTGTGTCTTGGCATGTGAAGAGATTGACAATAAAGCAGACTTTGACTTTGACTTTTTTTGACTTTGTATTGTACTTTCCTGAAAACAGAGCTTTCTCAACAAGAATTGTGATTGAACTCAACCAACCTTTGTAAGTCTAAATTCTGTTTCGGTGTCTTAGCCTTTTCCTAAAACTGAAGAAATAAAACGAGCACGCAGTGAGTAAATTGGATAACAGGTGATTGGCTATGGCTTTTGCCGTGAGGCGCGAATAGCGCGCTTCCCAAATTGTGGACCAAATCCAACAGTCAGAATTTGAAAGGTCCGAGTGGGATCATTTAATCCGATTTCACTCCTTGCTCGATTGCACAACAATGCTGTTTACTCGCTACCGGTCGGAGTAAAACCACCAGCGGCCACCTTACGTTTCCAATCACTAAATCTGTCTACTTCGATTACAATGATTTCTCTGCCTTTACACGTTATTGTCTTCCTCTACGATAAAAATGCAAATGTTTACGGCATGCAGTTGTATCAATGAGTTTGGGAAAATTGGGAAAATTTAATTTTGATGTTCTATTTAAAGCTACGTATATCTCTGAGGGCTACTTAAATACCGTATTGGCCCGAATATAAGACGGTGTTTTTTGCATTGAAATAAGACTGAAAAAGTGGGGGTCGTCTTACATTCGGGGTCTAGACATTATTCCCATTCACAACGCTAGATGGTGCCAGATATCTTTAAAGCAAATGCTTAACTTTACTCCCCAGGCCAAAGCGAACCCGTCATGAAGGATAAAAATAAAAATAGCGGTAGCAGTTTGCTTTATTTTCTTTTTCAGATTTGTTTCAAGACTACAGTTACAGTTAGACTTCACTTAGATGGTTAATACAGTTATTGCAATCTTGTTGTTTTATCACAGTAGATTGGTTTATTTACATTTCAAAAAACCAGAAGCCATTCATTTACAAATGTGATTGCACTTTAGTTTACATATTTAAATGTTCAGATATTAAGATGTGATAGACAGTTTTTGCATGATTTGAATGAGGCAAAATAACATGCTTTTTCTTTCGAATATATTGTTATAATCATTTGTTTCAGATGTACTGTAATTATTTTCTGTATAAAAATTAAAATTGGTGTTCAAAAAGTATTTTTTCAAACTTGAGTCTTGAAAAAGAGGGGGTCGTCTTATAATCAGGGTCGTCATATATTCGGGCCAGTACGGTATTCGCCTTTATCATGTTGTCAGGACCATCAACAATGAAAGAGCAATGCCCATTGGGACAAATTCACTGCAAAATTTAAACCTAAACTCGAGAGGGCGCAATTCACAATAGTGAGGTAATACTCTGAATGGTTGATGCAAACAATGAAGTTGGTCTTGTTCTCATTACTCCATACAGGGATCCTTACCTGACATGCGCACTTTGAATTGTGTTTTCACCGAAAAAAATAACAGGTGTCAGTAACAGTGGCAACGCAACATGGCTGTCCTTTGCCTTTAGCCGCGAGGGGCTCCGCGCAGTTTGCAGTACTTCCGTGTTGTTGCACGTCACGCCACGATTGGTTAGACCAGGGTACGGCATTTTAACTTGCTTTGCGTGGGGTTTCTTGGTGTTGAAATTCTTCTCGGTTGTCGCATGAAAATGGAGATTAATTTAGCAGTTCTTCTGAAATCACTGGTATATTTTCTGTTGTGGTCACATTTTGAGGGAAGAGAGACGGATTTTAAAGATGTCACCTGCGGTTCACTGGTAAAACTCCTCAACACCAGACACAGCGTCCGTCTACATTCTCACGACGTCAAATACGGGTCAGGTAATTCTTACTGTAAATTGACTTTAAAAATAATCACAATCCTTCAGAATCTTTATGGTTGTATATGTGTATTGCAATTAACTGCGTTTACCATGATCCTATTATTATTATTTGAATGGCCATTTGTCACACGGCGATTTAAGATAACGATGGTGCATTATCAGCGCAACTCATTTTCTACACCGTTCTCACATGTATCGATTATAGATTTGCTTCTATCATTGATTTTCTATTCAGCTGTTCAGTGTCACGTGTGGGGATTATTCATAGGTGTACAGGACTGTCTCAGAAAATTAGAATATTGTGATAAAGTTCTTTATTTTCTGTAATGCAATTAAAAAAACAAAAATGTCATACATTCTGTATCCGTTACAAGTCAACTGAAATATTGCAAGCCTTTTATTATTTTTAATATTGCTGATTATGGCTTACAGTTTAAGAAAACTCAAAATGCCAATCTCGAAATATTAGAATATTTCCTCAGACCAAGTAAAAAAAAAAAAAAATTTATAACAGCAAAACAAAGTCAAACATTTGAAAATGTCCATTACTGCACTCAGTACTTGGTTGGGAATCCTTTTGCACGGATTATTGCGTCATTGCGGCGTGGCATGAAGGCAATCATCCTGTGGCATTGCTGAGGTGTTATGGATGCCCAGGATGCTTCAATAGCAGCCTTTAGCTCATTTGCATCGTTGGGTCTGGTGTCTTTCAGCTTCTTCTTCACAATACCCCACAAATTCTCTATGGAGTACTGTGTTGGTCTATACAGGACTGGCTCAGAAATTGTGATAATGTTCTTTATTTTCTGTAATGCAATTAAAAAAACAAAATGTCATACATTCTGGATTCATTACGAATCAACTGAAATATTGCAAGCCTTTTATTATTTTAATATTGCTGATTATGGCTTACAGTTTAAGAAAACTCAAAAATCCTTTCTCAAAAAATTAGAATATTTCCTCAGACCAAGTACCAAAAAAAAATTATGACAGCAAAACAAAATCAAACATTTGAAAATGTCCATTACTGCACTCAGTACTTGGTTGGGAATCCTTTTGCACGGATTATTGCGCCATTGCGGCGTGGCATGGAGGCAATCATCCTGTGGCATTGCTGAGGTGTTATGGATGCCCAGGATGCTTCAATAGCAGCCTTTAGCTCATTTGCATTGTTGGGTCTGGTGTCTTTCAGCTTCTTCTTCACAATACCCCACAAATTTTCTATGGGGTTCAGGTCAGGAGAATTGGCAGGCCAATCGAGGACAGTAATGCCGTGATCAGTACACCATTTACTGGTGGTTTTGGCACTGTGGGCAGGTGCCAGATCATGCTGGAAAATGAAAATCATCTCCATAGAGCTCTTCAGCAGATGGAAGCATGTAGTGCTCTAAAATCTGCATTTCTCTGGACTTGATGAGACACAGTGGACTAACACCAGCAGCTGACATGGCTTCCCAAACCATCGCTGACTGTGGGAACTTCACACTGGATTTCAGCTCAGTGGCCTAGTGGTAGAGTGTCCGCCCTGAGACTGGAAGGTTGTGGGTTCAAACCCCGGCCGGGTCATACCAAAGACTATAAAAATGGGACCCATTGCCTCCCTGCTTGGCACTCAGCATTAAGGGTTGGAATTGGGGGGTTAGATCACCAACTGATTCCCGAGCGCGGCACCGCTGCTGATCACTGCTCCCCTCTCCCCCAGGGGATGGATTAAAATCACATGGGGATGGGTTAAATGCAGAGGACAAATTTCACCACACCCAGATGTGTGTGTGACGATCATTGGGACTTTAACTTTTTAACTTTAACTTTAATAATCAGCAATATTAAAATAATAAAAGGCTTGCAATATTTCAGTTGATTTGTAATGAATCCAGAATGTATGACATTTTTGTTTTTTTAATTGCATTACAGAAAATAAAGAACTTTATCACAATATTGTATACAGTATACTTGTATACTGTGTGTTGTGTATGGCAGCCTATTATAGACTAGCCGATAGTCTACTGACTGCAGTTGCGCGCAAGCCTCCGCTCGTAATCGTAAAGTCACATTCTAGTCCGATTATCCTCCGCATTACGGTGACACGCCGCCAGTGTACTGAAAAAAATAAATACACAAAAACATCGATGCTTAGCGTCTAAAATGATTTATATGAAACAATCTGTCAGTTATCACACCGCCATTTCACTTCTGGTGGAAACTACGTTATCCCAGGATACAAACAGGAAGTTACATTCATGTCTGATGTTAAATTTAAAAGGTCCTTCAAAGTCTTTACACATCCATTTTCCGGAATAGTTGTTCTTACGAGGGTTGCGGGATATGTTCCAGTATGCCCAGCTGTTGTCGGACGGTATAACCGGGGTACCCCGAAGTGGTCGCCAATAGTAACAATTTTAGCAACCATTTTTAGATTTTGTCTCGGTTTTGTGGCCAGTTTGAATCTCGCTTGGGGAGGGGAGGGGAGAGGATTGTCATTGTACAGCAGGTATGCAATGAAATTGGGAGTGTCACTCCATTGGATTATTATTTTCTACCAGACGTAATCACAGTAAAACATGCAGATTTTATAGAACCTTTATTCTGAAATTTAATGAGATTTTAATGAAACTTCTTGCTTACGACTCTGGGATAATTTAGTTTCCCCCAAAAGTGCAATGATTGCATGACATCAGAGGTATTAGTTTATATAATTTCGACTCCATTGCATTTGTTTCTATATACAGCTAAGCCTCGAATTTACACACTTTGATTCTACACAATTTTGTCTAACATGGTTAGACCCCAATTTTTTCCGTTGTATTATAAATAGCCGATATTGGAAAAATTGCAGTGTGAAAGGACAAGAGGCAGTTTCTTCTTTTGACAACGCAACAGCTTGTCATTGGGTTTTTTTTCTCCTTCCGTGTTCCTCAGTAACATGGCGCTGCAAAACTGTCAACCCCTTGTCCATTTCTTTTAAAGGGACTGCGGCAATAACATAAAGGTTGTACATTAGCACAATCAAACAAACCCATCAGCAGTAAGCAGAGGCAGGGTAAGAACACAATAAAAACTACATGGTGAATTATATCATATTAATTTTCACCCAGAACAATGATGTTATTCCCCAAATGCAAATATCTTAGTACTTATGTCCCTACTGCAATTTCTCGATGCACTCGTATGCTCTGAATGTTTAATTCTCTTCCAAGACATTTTAAATAACACACATTCCGGGTTAACGCGATTCCCTAATTTTGGACCCCAAAGTCCTCGTAGAATCGAGGCTTAGCTGAATATGGTTCAGGCTTTTGATTTTAAATTGGCCTTTGCAGTGTGTCAGCAGAGTATAAACACATTTAGACAACCTACGTGGGACTGGCGATTGTCTTCATCACAGTATATGTTGTAGTTTCATGGTTGTGGGATAAATTTGTTTAGATCCATGGTCACTACAGTTGTCCTTGTGTGTGCGTGTATGTTAGGAAGCGGACAGCAGTCTGTCACTGGAGTAGAGAGTGCAGATGATGGCAACAGTTATTGGCAGATACGAGGAAAGGCTAATCATCCGTGCCAGCGTGGGACAGCAATTAAGTGTGGTCAGGCTATACGCATCACGCACATGAAGACTGGTCGCAACCTTCATACACACCACTTCAGCTCCCCCTTATCTAATAATCAGGTTTGTTGTATGTTCATGTGATATGGACACAATTTCATATCCTGATATGCTGTAGGTCAGGGGTTCTTGACCCTGTTCCTTGAGGGCCAGTGTCTTGCATGTTATAGTGTAAGTCAGCAACACACCAGATTCAAATACAGGAGGTCCTCGGTTTACAACGTCGATCCGTTCCTATGTATGCGATGTAAACCAAATTTTTGTACAAGTTGGAACAGTAATAAAACAGTTATAATAGAAATAAAATTAAACAGTTACTTTAACTTTTAACTTTAATAAAAGTAATAAAATAAAAGTCGGAACAGTAATAGAACCATAATGCCATATACGCGAGAGAGACGATGCAACAGTCCAAAACGGCATATGTATACCATTTGAGTGGGTAGTAGGGATGGGCGGATCGATACCGAAATATCGATATATCGATCCAGGCTGCTCATTTTTGAGTATCGATCTCCCTAGCTAAAATATCGATACTTACAATTATTTAATTATATTTTTCCTCATTTTTTTCTGCTCCAATTTGACGACTTGCACTCATGCTAGCACTACTTTTCCTTCCGCCTGCTGCACCGGCGTGTCCTGCGCTGCTCTGCTCCCGCCCCCTTTTCTCACAAGCCAAGCCCTCCTCCTCCGCCTCCCGTTCCAATCCAAACACAAACAAGCATGGCCACGGCGGCGGCCCAGTCCGAACGTAAGAGAAGTCTGGTTTGGAGGTATTATATTTTAGTTAATAACAACGAGGCAAGATGTGAAATATGTCACAAAACGATTAAATATTGTGGCAACACCACAAACTTAACAAAACATTTAAGTAAAATTCACCCCACGGTTCATGAAGAGCTGCAGTTGAAACGTGCCGCAGACACTAAGGCAGCGACGGAAAACCCTGCAGCCACACCGAGGCTAAGGTACCAAAGTACCTTAGAAGCAGCGTTTCAGAAAGGCAAGACATATCCAGGTATCAGGTGCTAACCAAAAATCGTAAGCATTTGTGGTTGATGTGCTATTTGAAGCAATAATTACTGCGCTTTAGTCAGTCATTTATAAATAAAGTTTTCCCCTTTTCAATTTGTGGTCAAACGCCATACGTTTTATTTGTAACTCCACTTCCTATAAACAACACTAAAGTATTACAATATTAAATGTAAGTATCCAGTGGCTTTACAAATTGATAGTTTTGCTGCTCATGACGATTAAGCCCTGCATCTCTGTTGGTACCATGTCTCTTTTTACAATATACTAAAAGACAAAACTTTTTCCCAACAACAGAGAGAGAGAGAAAAAAGTAAAGAATAGCTCCTTTTAATTAAAGTTATACTATTAATATGCATCTTCCATTAATGTTTTTCTAAAAAGGTTAATAATTCATGTACATGACGTAATACTTTTTTCTACAAAATTCAATAGATGACTCTCCAAGAGCAAGTATCCTTTGCAGTGAAACACCTGCTGTAGTATACAAATGTGCAGGTCAATAGTCACATGTAAGGCACAAAATATTGATGCAGCATGCCACTGCATTTAAATTGGTTTTTTTGGCGGGAAATTACACTTCCGGTATCGATATCGGATTGATATCGGGTATTTTTGGGCAGGAAATACTTGGTATCGGATCGAATCCAAAATCGTTGGTATCGCCCATCCCTAGTGGGTAGCCCCGTCTTCCTCTGTCCACAGCCGCTTTCATGGTGTGTTCTTCCGCCGCGCGCACCAACTAGTTCTCTAGTACGATGCTTATGACGCAAAAAAGGTCACTTAGGTCGAAAAAAAGGCTTTAAATATGTATATGAGATGAAATACGAAAAAATAATATAAAAATAATATATGCGACGTGTGTCGTAAACACGAAACGTCGTAAACGGAGGACCCCCTGTAATCAGAGAATCAGCGAGGTCTGCAGAAGCTGGAGAACGATTCTAATCTTGTTGTAGGTTATTTTCTATCCCGCTAATGACTGGCCTGCTTTATGAAACCCGCAACCGGGGTGAATATAGCAAATGTCCTCAAGGGAGCTGTCACCAATTTGGAACTTGTTGGCCAAATCACTTGAGAGCGTTGTCGATCACAAGTATTGATGACAGTAGCACGCTGTAAGAATGTAAACTTCAAAATAAACCTTGGCATACCAGCTAATACATAGGTGTAATTGCCTTAGTTTACTTTTATTTTGAAGGTTTCCCAGCAGCGTTTGGTGGCGTGGCAGCTATCTTGACTCGTAGTTCGGACTTGTTTACCACCAACAAATAAACAAAATGCCATCCCCAAATCATCTTATATTGCTAATTCATGACGCAAAAATTATTTATTAAAAATAAATAGATAATTCGGCTGTCTTTGGCCGATATATTTAACAGGTTTTGAAAACAGATGGTTTTAGAATAAACTTGAATGCAATATGTGTTTGTCGTAATTATTGAATTATCAGTAGAATACTTGATTCTAAAACCAATTTACTCTTAGAATATTCAAGGCATGAGTTATATACATCGTTGTTTGCATCCATGTTCCTCTGGCGGAGAATCTAGTAATTCAGGGTGTTGTTAACATGTTACAGCCAAATACTAGCCACGCTGCAGTTACATTAACCTTCATTCATTACTGATACAAGTTAGTGTCACGTTCAATGTATAGAGCTTTTAAAGTTTTTTCACTCACAAACTAATGCATGTTAAGGGCATGTGAGTTTCAGTAAATCAATATGGTGAAGTGGCTGAGTATCTGATGATGACTAGTGGCATATTATGTCATACGATTTACTCAACTGCTCTGTCTACAGGAGGTCAGTGCATTCGGAGAGAATGGCGAGGGCGATGACCTGGATGTTTGGACAGTGCAGTGTGATGGTGTCCACTGGGAGCGCAATGATGCTGTGCGATTCAAACATGTAGGTACCAATGTTTTCCTGAGTGTGACAGGTGAGCAGTATGGCCCCCCCATCCGTGGCCAACGGGAAGTACACGGAATGACCTCAACAAACCAACATAACTGGTGGCAGGTTAGGGAAGGCGTCTTCATCCAGCCAAGCAAGGATCCACTCCATCAATCAACCCATCACGGTGAACTCTAAAATCAAAAGCAATAATCACAAAATGATGGCTGTCCCTTGGTAAATTATTTCAGTTGAGTGATGATTTATGTATTTTTTTTGCTTGTGTTCTCAAGGAATTGTGATGAGTTGTATGTAGAGATCATGAATAGAGATGGGCAATCCCAAGGCAATTTGAGCATTTATGGTGAAGTGGCTGCTATACGTAGTATATGGCACATCCATGAAAATGAAATCAATGTTTATTTCAACAGACCTAGGGTTTGAGCTCAAATATCCATCTCTAAGCCGCCTCTGCATGTACTGGTAATACAAAGTCTTGATTACATTAGTGCATCCCAAAGAGATATGTGGGTGAGCAATAACTCACTGACATGAGCAAAGATAGCCTGGTCAACCTCCACAAACTGGTGTTGTCGGCATATTTTGTGACGTGTGACCTCCAACCTGTGACATGTATGCCAGTGGTTGGAAAATTACGGAAGAGAAGGGAAGGGTCTGACGCACCCATATGTACTGTAGGTGTCGCTTCAAACGTTTTGCTGCTGGGAAGGATAAAATAAAGCCCCAGTTTGAATGTTTATTTCATGTGTGCTTAAATCACTGGAGTACGTTCACAGTTTGCCACTCAATACAGGTCGGAGCTGAGAACACTGATGTGAAAAGATAACAGTTCTGTCGAATGAGGGTATTTTATTAAACCGTCATTCTTGATCCTTGATGTATTCTTGATCCTTGATCTATCTTGCCTTCTGTATGTTACAGCCATTGTATCTGGACACCTAGGAACAGGAAAAATCTAACAGTGATTCTTTGATATGTCATTTGCATGTGTTTTAGAAAAAATCTGTGAATTTTAAATAAAACAAAAACGGTTTGTGAAATTTTCTTAGATATTTTTTCAGAAAAAAAAATTCCACAGTTAAGATCAGCGGCACAATCAGACCGACACATCATGAAATCTCAAGATTCTCCGATTAGCCATGCATGTGCGATTAGCAAGTGGCTGACCAGGCCTTGCGCTATCTGACCTGTGGTTTGGCGATCCTATTTACTATGCACTCCATAATTACTATTGGACAATATCCCTCGGCACAGCTGAACGTCTCTCACGGCACCTGGTGTGCTGCGGCACAGTGATTGGCAAACACTGCAATAGAGCATCCCTTCACAACACAGACCTTGGAAATTTTGGGTTTTGGAAATAGTTTCACTAATGTTATTGTCATGTTGTATGAAGTATGCTATACATATAATTAGCTCAATTATTTTATATGAAACTCTTTCTCTCACAATTACAGAAATTGATATACGTATTAACTAAAATGCTCCAATGTTAGAAATACATTCTGTAGCTATAATAAAATTTCTCCTGAAGGAAGGTTTTTATTAGAATTCAGAATCAAATAACATAATTTGACGTCAAACATGGTTATGCCCGTATAAATTCTGTATTTCAAATAAAATAAGAGAGCTTCAATTTAAAGTTGTATTAAGTTCATTTTGTTTTCACTTTTCAATTACTTCACTGGTTCTTTTATCTCAAACAAAGTATTTTAGGTTGCATTACCTGACATGTTTCGGCTTGTGACACTCTGATGAAGGCGGAAGTACAAGCCGAAACATGTCAGGTAATGCAACCTAAAATACTTTGTTTGAGATAAAAGAACCAGTGAAGTACCGTAATTCTCGGACTATAAGTCGCGGTTTTTTTCATAGTTTGGGTGGGGGGGGCGACTTATACTCAGGAGCGACTTATGTGTTTTTTTTCAAAGAATTTCAAAAAAAATAAAAAAAAATGAAACCGCGATAAACGAACCGCAATGTAGCAAGGGATTACTGTAATTTGAATTTCAAGTGACGTCAGCAGCGCGACGTCGCGGTCAGCAGCGCGACGTCAGCAGCGCGACGTCAGCAGCGCGACGCGGCGTTGTTTACATAAAGGACAAAGATTGATTCGACGGAGCTCTCTTTCACTTCCGTGGATTGAAGTCTGGGGCCGGCGCTCGGCCGGGTGGCTGTCCAGGGACGGTGGATGGGGCTCGGACAATGCTTTTACGCAGGCCCGGTCCTACTCTACCGAGCTGTCTTTCACCTCCGTGGATGGAAGTCGAGGGCCGGCGCTCGGCCGGGTGGCTGTCCGGGGACGGTGGATGGGGCTCGGTCATGGCTTTTACGCACGCCCGGTCCTATTCTATGGAGCTCTCTTCCATTTCCGTGGCTGGAAGTCCACGCCGCCACACGCCTGGAAGTTTGTTTTGTTCAATAAAGAGCCGTTTACCAAACCCACGTCTTTCCTTGAACTTTGTTAACGCTACAATATAGTTATATAGTAGATTTGTGGAATAACGACGAGGCTGACGTCAGGGCGCACGCACGCGCGGCGTTGTTGACAAAGGACGAGGAATTTGATCGATGGATTTAATGATTTAGAGTGCACAGATCGTTTGATAACATTATTGCTTATATAATAGTTATTTGATATATAATTTATATATCGTTATATGGGCCTGTGGAATATTTTGAAGTGCAAGAGCCGTCAGCGGCGCGCACGCATTCTTGACAAAGGACGATTGATGGATTTAATGAATTGGAGTCACACAGATGGTTTTATTAACGTGTTATTTATGTAATAGTTTCTTGAATAACTCTGAATTTTACGTCAGGGCCGTTCTCAGCTCTTAGTTTGTGTTTATGTCACGTTAGCATACCTATCGTTTAGCCTGTTGTTGCTCGTTCATGACTGTTCTTGGTGTTGGATTTTGTCGAATAAATTGCCCCCCAAAATGCGACTTATACTCCGGAGCGACTTATATATGTTTTTTTTCACTTTTTTGGGCATTTTATGGCTGGTGCGACTTATACTCCGGTGCGACTTATAGTCCGAAAATTACGGTACAACCATGTTGGTAGAACGTTAAATTACATTACAGTTTATTACAAAGGATTTCGTAACTTTATTTGATGATAAACACTGGAAGTAAGAAAAAAAAAAAAAGAAGAAGAACAAGGATTTTAGCCGTGTTAATGGGTAGGGTGGATGGATTACTCAGAAGGAAAAAGAGAAAGCATTTGATAAGGGCGGCTTGATACAAGATGATGTGTGCCCAACTGATAGAAAACAAATGGTAATAGGAGGAGTTGGGGTGTAATAAACAAATGCTACACAGGAAGACTGATAACAAAAAGATAGTTTTGTGAAATTTGTGTCGCAGTGTGTTCTGCCCTAGCGCGTGGCACAATTCCTGAACTGAGTCCTCTTACTCCACTGGCTATCTCAAAAGCAACAGAGGACTGTCCCTGGTCATGAGACACCTTTGACCTTTGGGAGAACAACAGGAACTATTATCATGCTTGAAGGGGGCAAGCACAGCTCTTCACAGGACAAGAACCATACAGTTGGTGGAATACACACAGTTGCAGATCAAAAAGAAAATGGACTGAAAGAACAAAGAAAAGATGGACGCATTTGAGAGTGGCGGACGGTCCAGCCCTGAATCATCATGAGAATCTAAGAAGAGAGGCTGCTAAAGACTTGCACGAGTCACATGAAGTCAAACTGGACACATTGCTAAAGACTGCTGAAGCATTACAAAGTTGGTGGAGTATGGGACAAAAGGGATGGAAGCGTGTTTGGGTGCTGGGGCGGACATGACTGAGGAGTTTTGATAAAAGAGGGAATAATAAAGCTGCTTATTGACACTAAAACGGGGATACATAGATATGGACAGTGAAGATACACTAATAATAACAAATCATGACAGCATGATCAGAAACTTTGCAAAGTGGACGTTGATCGATAGAAATTAAATCATTTGAATCATGAAATTTTTATATGTAACAAAGCATTTCAAAGACATGATGAATCTAATTGAAATAATGAAATGGACCAGTGAACATTTGGATTCGGGCAACAGGAGGCTGAATTGCTAAACTTAATTGACGTTTATCAAAACGACAGAATTTAATTACACATCAATTGCGACTGATTTATAGGATGCATATTTGAGCTTGAAGGGGTGAGGGGCCATAAGAAATTTGGAATTCTGGATAGTCAGCAAAATAGTAATACAGGGCACTACTTAATTAAAAAAGAATACAGTAGGGCTTTAAATAACAAATACGGTCAAACCTCGGTTTTTGACCACAATCCGTTCCAGAAGGCGGTTCGAGAAGTGAATCGGTCGAATTCCGAATCTATTTTTCCCATTACAAATAATGGAAACAATTTCAATCTGTTCCAAGACTAAAAAAAACGCCTTTTTTAAGCATTTTTTCATTTGCAAATTTTTTTCCGATCGCGCAACTGCAGCGCACCGCCGAACGCGCAACAGTAGCGCGTTGCCGACCGATTCCAATTATCTTTTCTGCAGTCCTGATTGTCCGTTGCAGTCTGTGCTTGTCTTGTTTGGAGGCCGATCCAAACCAGACAGTGATGGAGGTGCAGAGGACAGACTGGATGATGGCAGTGTAGAAGGTCTTCAGAAGCTCTCACGGCAGGTTGAACTTCTTGAGCTGTCTCAGGAAGTACAGCCTCTGCTGGGCCTTCTTCCGGACATACATAGTCTATGTGGCCGGTCCATTTCAGGTCCCGAGAGATTGTGGTTCCCAGGAACTTGAAGGTGTCTGTGGAGAGAATAGTATTACTGCGGATAGTGAGGGGTAAAGGTGGTGAAGGGTCTCGCCTGAAGTCCACTGTCATCTCCACGGTCTTGAGCGGGTTCAGCTCCAGGTGGTTTTGGCTGCACCAGTGGACCAGCCGCTCCACCTCCTGTCTGTACGCAGTCTCATCACCGTCCTGGATCAGTCCGATGAGGGTGGTGTCGTCAGCATACTTCAGGAGCTTCACAGGAGAGTCACCTGAGGAGAAATCGTTGGTGTAGAGAGAGAAGAGCAGTGGGGAGAGGACGCACCCCTGAGGGGCTCCAGTATTGGTGGTCCGGGTGTCAGATGTGATGCCCCCCCAGCCTCACACGCTGTCTCCCGTTGGTCAGGAAGCTGGTGATCCACTGACAGGTGGAGGCAGGCACCGCAAGCTGGATGAGCTTCTGTTGGAGGATGTCAGGAGCGATGGTGTTGAACGCCGAGCTGAAGTCCACGAACAGGATCCTGGCGTACGTTCCTGGGGTGTCCAGGTGGTGCAGGATGTAGTGCAGTCCCATGTTGACCGCATCATCCACCGACCTGTTTGCCCGGTAGGCAAACTGGAGGGGGTCAAGCAGGGGGCCCGTGACATCCTTCAGGTGGTTCAGCACTAACCTCTCGAAAGATTTCATGACCACAGATGTCAGTGCGACAGGTCTATAGTCATTCAAACCTGAACTTTAGTCAGTTCCGATCATTTTATAGGAGATAGTTTGGGAAACGCGATTGTTTACAGAGGGCTCATTGGTTATTGGCTAGTGGATGCGTACCGCAACCCTAGTCAACCTCAGTTTGTTACAGTATAGCTTCTATTTTATGCACCTTTTAATCCGGTGCGCCCTATATATGAAATAATTTCTAAAATAAAAAATTCACTGAGGGTGCGCCTTATAATCCAGTGTGCTTTATGGTGCAAAAAATACGGTGTGTGGAAATAGTTTAGATGAAAAAAAATAAAATAAAAGGCAGAAGAATGCAGAAGAAGTTGAATAATAATAAAGTCAAGTCAAGTTTATTTATATAGCCCACAAGCAAGTCTCAAAGGGCTTCAAATGTACAAAAATTGACAATTTAAAGTACAGGGATAACGTGTTAATGCCACAATGATGATTATGACAGTAAAAATATTTCTAATTGTTTTTTATAGGTACAAAGCGGGAAGGTTTTCAAAATTTGTGATATAGTGTGACTCCATTATCAAGAGGAAGCTTATTTGTTTAATTCTAAGAGTAATTGGCATCAACAAAAATGCGAGCGACAATCTTCAATGTGATAGTGTAAGTGGCAGGAGGAAGCTGTGTATATTGTTTTTAATCATTATTTTTTGTATCATTATTATTTTTTAGGAGGAGGGTTGGTAATGCTTGTGAAGAGATGAATGATGGAACGAGGTAAAAGTAAAAGGGAGTGTTCTATAAATTTTTGGTTCTTTGCCAGAGGTAGTTATTTGGAGGGATGAAGTTAAACTGAAAGCAAAATGGAAATGTTTTAGTGGAAGAAATATGGGAAGGTGGAAATATTGAAGTTACAGCTCAACACAAAGTGTCAAATAGTCTAAGTGTGAGATGTGAGCAAACTAAATGGGAAGTTAAATCATGTTCCAGCATTATGCATATTGGCAAGCAATGAGAGGACAGGAGACCAGACAATTAGATATTAATTTTGGATTTAAAATAAAAAAGGGAAATTTTAATTGAGGAGAAAATTATGCGTAGGAAGCGTTCCTTTTACAATTTAATATTGTATGTTTTTTGTGTGTTGTGGGATGACAGTTTGTAATGGTGTATGAATGTCAAGTCAAAGTCAAAAAGTCAAAGTCTGCTTTATTGTCAACCTCTTCACATGCCAAGACACACAAAGAAATCGAAATTACGTTTCCACTATCCCACGGTGACAAGACATAGTACACGACATACATACAAGCAAACAACACAAAATAAAAACAAGAAGGCTCAAACAATGAATAATAAGAGTCTGTGCTTGTGGTGTGGTGTTTGTGTAATGTGAATGGTTAAAGTGATTCAAAGTTGGGGTGATGTGATCACGGCAGAGGATAACATTCCTCTCACCTGAAAAATATATAGATACTACAGATTTTAAAAAGCAAGATTGATCAGGGCTAATTTTGGACTAAATATGGGTTTAGGTTTACTCTGGGGCACCATTGACAACAAAAGAGTTCAATGGAGAAGGCCCATTTCAAGATAATTTGAAGAACACATTATTCACGTGATTCATTTGCAGAATAAACAATGGAAGGGATTGATAAATTGAACAAATTTAAGATGACCGCAGGAGTATTATGTCGAAAATAAGTAATCATTTAAACAGTGCCGTGATTGGGACATGAGACAAAGAGAAAAGAATGAACATACAAACAAATAAATTCAACAATTTTTTTCCCTATAAAATGGTGGCGTTTGGGTTTGAAGTACATAGTCGCTTCGGAGGAGGAAAAGCATGATTTAAGATACGTGATTGATCAATGAGTAAATGTTAGTAAAACAACGAATTGAATAAATTACGATGACTATGCTTTGAGAAGGCTATCCCTTATACAAAGGTAAAGTAGGTTTAGAATTTGATTAAACTGATATGGACATTCACATATTCCATTAGAGTTTAAACTGCTTGCAATACTATTACAAATTAGTTAACACCTTTGATTGATTGATTGATTGATTGATTGATTGATTGATTGATTGACTGATTTATTGAGTGACTGACTGAATGACTGAGTGACCGAGTGACAGAATGACAATGACCGAGTGGGCAATCGTTCGATGTCTGTCTGTCTATATGTACATATATATGTATATGTATTTTGTTATTTGTTTATGTATTTTTCTCTCGCATTTTTTTTCTCTTCTTCCTCTTCTTTCGGCTGCTCCTGCTTGGGGCCGCGACAGCAGAGCAATCGTTTCCAAATCTTTCTGTCTTGTCACACCAACCATCTGCATGTCCTCCCGCACCACTTCTATAAAATTAAAATGCAACATCTTTATCTCTGCCACACTCTCCATTATTTTGGCCAGTAGAGATTTTCAAGCCTCGCTTCTAACATTCTTTCCCATAACTTCATGCTTTGCTTGATCAACATAACACCTCTGTCGCTAATGCAGTTCTGCGCATCGCTGTGGTCTGAAATAAAAAATAGGAACCAGCACCTTTCCTCAGGCATCTTCTCACTTTTTAAGGAATCTCCCCTGCCATCTCTCCTTGATAGTTCCATGCTACCACTGGGAGGTCGTCTAGGCCAATTGCCTTTCCACTCTCCATCTTTTACAAATATCTGGGTATGAATTTTATCTATATTTATTTTTCTCACTCATTGGCGGCCCCACAGAGGGACTTGAAGCGGCTCCACCACGGAGGGACATGGTGTGCCAACAGAGGGACCCTGGTAGTATCAACGGTTTTGGTGACCTCAGTTAAACTGAGGTCAACAGAGGGAGTGAAGAAATGGGGTCGAAATACAAAAAGTCCTGCCTAGATATAAAAACAGATATGCTCAAACCTCATTGAATAAAGTACATAAGCAGACAAGTATGTTCACATATTAAATCAATAAAAGAAACATTTTAAGCATATAAATATACCTACACACCAAATCAATAAAGAAGACATAACTAGACATTTTTGATCGGTGGTAATGACAAAGGTTTTTATAAGTTTATGATCTGATATGTATTTCTGTGCACTTTGAAATAACAAATGTTTTTTGATATATTGCCTGAATAACTTAATGACCCTTGTCAAATCGTGCACTTATCTAATGTAAGTGACCGGCTCGCTGTTTAAAGTGCAAAATTCTGTACTTTAGCCCCTCTGCTGTAACGCAGTATGTAGGGGAGACGAGAATTTATTTAAGCCGGTACGGAAAGAAGATTCGTTCCGAGTCTAACCGCTTTTCAGGTAACCAATCTATTGTTAGATTAATTCCGTCATTTCCGGACGCCAGTCCCTTTTAAAACAAAAAGACCCCGGTGTTGAGTAATTTCCTTTTCGAGACCCGGGATCAAATTGATCGCGGCCGTTTTAGCGGCTCTTCTTTCCTATAAGATTTGGGGCTTTTGTTAACCGCTCAGAAGAGATTTAGCTGTCTTTGTTAAGACCGCGGGAACTCGTTTATTTACACTAGCGTGCACCCACACTAGCTGAGCTTAAGTTAACTGTTTCGAACCAGATCTGGCACTCCCTGATGTCTAGGATTAAAGATGCCTTCATTTAAAAAGAACTGAACGGTTTACAGTATGACTATGATAGAGAAACAAAAGAGATTTAAAGCATAAAAGGTCAAAATAATCATGAATCAAAATTAAATGGTTATAAAGTAGAAATTTAATGAATAAGCAAGAAAAAGAATTACAAGTCTCAATTGTTTGAACAACTAACAATAATTCCACTCACCACTCTCAATATAGCAAAAATTATTGAGTCTCGAAGTTCTCTCGATCGAAAACTCAAAAATATAGTAAAAAAGGGTAAGAGGCTAGAGGTCTAAAGTGCTGTTTGGTGAAAAAGTCGAGTGATCAGTTCTCTTTGTTCCAAAAATCCGAATTCTGTTTAAAAGAACAGGCTGGCCTAAACAAGGGAGATGACGACGCCCTAAAAATGGCTCCTCTCTCCTGCACCGAGGTCTGCATCTCCTAGCCTGTCTTTAAGCTTAAAATTTGACTAAGTCCAATTTGAAGATAGTATAAATTCATCCTAAAAGACCTTGGGTTAATCTCAGAAAGAATGAAAACTATTTTTTTCTAATCGGCGTTCTCGACCCACGGGCAGTAGCCCGAGAGAGAGTGAGCCCCGCTCTTTGTCAGAACGAACCTTTTATACCAGTTCAGTCCATGGGTCCTATGCCTGGGGACCTTGACCAGACAGGGGCACAATATTCAGCTGCAGCGTATGCAAGGGCCAGTGCCGAGGTGCGCAGTGTGGACGCTGCTGCCCCCCATTTCACACCAGCAAGTTTGCAGAGCGGATTGTTCCTTGATTTAACTTTGGCTGCCGTCCCCTTTAGGTGTTCCTTAAAAGATAGGGTCCGGTCAAGGGTCACTCCAAGGTAGATTGGGTTGGAGGCGTGCTTCAGCTTGAGTCCACCCAGGTAGATGTTTAGTTCTCTGGCAGCTTTTGCGTTATGGAGATGGAATACGCTGGATACAGTTTTTGCTGGGCTTGGCTTTAGGCGCCAGGTTTTACAGAACTGGTCCAGTTTGACAAGATCTTCTGTGAGCAACCGTTCCAGTTGCTCGAAGTCTGCTGCTTGAAATGCCAGACAGATCTCATCTGCATAGATGAATTTCCGGGATTTGGTGGTGGGTAGGTCATTTATGTAGAGGTTGAACAATGTTGGAGCTAGGACTGAGCCTTGTGGTAGCCCGTTTGTCTGCTTTCTCCATGCGCTCATGTTCTGACCGAGGTGAACTCTGAACCATCTGTTTGTCAGCAGAGTTTGTATTATTGCCGTTGCCCAGGCAGGGAGCGCTTTTGTGAGTTTGAGTAGGAGGCCTTTGTGCCAGACAGTATCATAGGCGGCTGTGAGATCGAGGAACACAGTCCCTGTCTTCAGTCTGCTCTCAAAACCATTTTCGATGAAGGTGGATAGGGCCAGTACTTGTTCTCCTGTGCTGCGGTCCTTGCAGAAACCTGCCTGATCCACACAAAGAAATTCCTCCACTCCTGGCGAAATACGTTGTAAAAGTAGTCGTTCCAAGATTTACAGAGCCATGCCCCTCCCCCACCTCGGACAGTCAGACCATCTCTCCTTGCTACTCATCCCCGCATACACTCCTCTCAGACGCAGATCCAGGCCCACCATAAGGACTGTAACAACTTGGCCTGGAAATGCACTCGGTCAACTCCAGGACTGCCTTCAAAACACGGACTGGGACCTATTTCACCACCAAGACCTGGCCATGTTCACGGAGTCAGTCCTGGACTACATCAAATTCTGCATGGGAACCGTATGTGTGGACAAAACCATTTGGGTCTTTCCCAACCAGAAACCCTGGATGACCAGCCAGGTCCGCTCACTCCTCAGGGCCCGTGACTCTGCCTTCAGGTCAGGCGACAGAGCCCTTTACAGCTCAACTCGGGCTGACCTGAAGAAAGGGATTAAAAAAGCCAAAGCGGAGTACATGAGGAAGATGGAGTCCCACCTCACCAGCAACAGACCACGAGAGGTGTGGCAGGGCATCCAGACCATCACCAACTTCAGGGGCTGTGAGTTGACGTCAGACCCAAGTGAGTCACTGGCAGAGGAGCTCAACTGCTTCTTTGCCCGCTTTGAATCACCACAGCCTCGCTCACCTGCTGTAGCCCTCCCCCCACCCTCATCCACACCAGATCCCAGCGCCCTTCCCCTCACTGAAAAGGAGCAGGAGGTGAGGCGTGTGCTCCAGGCAGTAAACCCCAGGAAGGCTCCTGGTCCAGATGGAGTACCTGGCAAAGTGCTCAGAGCCTGCGCCCACCAGCTGTCCCCGATTTTCTGCAGGATCTTTAACCTCTCGCTGGCACAAGCAGTCATTCCTACCTGCCTGAAGTCAGCCACAATAATCCCCATACCAAAATATTCACCCCCAACCAGCCTCAACGACTACCACCCTGTTGCCCTCACCCCAGTAATAATGAAGTGCTTCAAGAGACTGGTTCTCCAACACATCAAGGACTGCCTCCCCCCCACACTCGACCCCCATCAGTTCGCATACCGGGCGAGCAGATCCATGGAGGACGCCATCACCATAGCTCTGCATGCTGTGTTGAGACACCTGGAACAGCAGCAGTGCTATGCGAGAATGCTCTTTGTGCTACAGCTCGGCTTTCAATACAATCATCCCAAACGTTCTGGTCACGAAGCTGGACACTCTGGGCCTCCCCCCTATCACTTGCACCTGGATCAAAGACTTCTTGACCAACAGGCCCCAGACGGTGAGACTTGGCCCCCACCTTTCCTCTACACGGACACTGAGTACTGGTTCACCACAAGGCTGCGTGCTCTATTGTCTTTATACCCATGACTGCAGTCCGGCCCACGGCAACAACATGATTGTCAAATTTGCTGATGACACCACAGTGGTCGGGCTGATCTCGAATGGTGACGAGATAGCCTATAGGGAGGAGGTCCAGAAGCTCACGAACTGGTGCTCTGCAAATAACCTGGCTCTGAACACCAAGAAAACAAAGGAGATCATCGTGGACTTCAGAAGGAAAAAAAGAGATCCCCCCTCTACGCATCAACAGCGAGATTGTGGCGAGGGTCCACGACATCAGATTCCTGGGAGTCCAGATCTCTGATGACCTCTCCTGGACACGCAACACCTCAGCTGTCATCAAGAAGGCTCAGCAGCGTCTACACTTCTTAAGAGTCCTCAGGAAGAGCAGTATGGATCGGAAGCTTCTGCTCGCCTTCTACCATTCCTCCATTGAGAGCCTGCTGACGTACTCCCTCACCACCTGGTACGGGAGCTGCACTGCTGCAGATAGAGGGAGGCTACAGAGGACAGTCAAAGCAGTGCAAAGGATCATCGGCTGCCCTCTCCCCTCCCTGACGGACATATACAACACCCAGTGCGTCAGCAGAGCTCACAACATCATCAAAGACAACACACCTCCCGCCTCCCAGCTGTTTGAACTGCTTCCTTCTGGGAGGTGCTACAGAGGCATTCGAACAAGGACTACCAGACTGAAGAACAGTTTCTTCCCAAGAGCCATCACCGCTCTGAACTCTGAGAGTCTTCTCAATTCCTGTAGGTGTCCCAATACTTTTCTCTCTACTGTCACCATTCCATTCCACTGCATTGCATTCTTGCTTGGACGATTTTGTTTCTCCAGCGTGGAACTCATCTCCCTGACTCTAAAGTAAGTTTGAATCTTTTTATTACACTGTTCGATCTTTTTTACTTCGCAGCCGGAGTGCCTGGGAGAGCGGAGGCTTCGTGGCTTCGTGGCCGTTTGTCTACCGTCGATCATCGGACACAAAGTATGGCTGCGGATCAAGAGGTTTGTACGGCTTCGTGCACCAACTGCACCCTTCTCTTAGAGAGATTGTCCCTGCTAGAGGGACGTGTCCGCCAGTTAGAGTAGAATTGCGCGATAACCGTAGATGTGGCGGATACAGACGCGGACTGTAGTCAGCCCGCTAGCCCAGTTAGCATTAGCCCCAAGCGGCTTGCTAATCGCGATGAGCCAGGTAAGACGCATAGCCGTCCAAAGTCATCTCGGACTACTGGCCCTCGCACTTTGGTCATAGGTGACTCCATTACCCGAAATATTACGCTTAAAAATCCAGCCACGGTAATGTGTATTCCTGGGGGCAGAGCACCCGACATAGAAGCTAATCTTAGGGAGCTGACTCGCAATAGGTCTAGTCAACAGCGTAGTTCCAACAACACCAGCTACTCGGACATAGTGATACACGTCGGCTCCAATGATGTTAGGATGAGGCAATCGGAGATCACAAAGAGAAACATAGCGAGGACTTGTGATCTCGCCAGAAAGATGAGTCGGCATCGAGTATTTGTCTCTGGCCCCCTGCCTGGGAGAGGCACTGATGAGAGGTTTAGTAGATTAGTCTCCCTTAATCGATGGATGGCTGGGTTCTGTAATAAGCAGGGACTGTATTTTATAGATAACTGGCCCTCCTTCTGGGGCCGCCCCGACCTGCTGAGGAAGGACGGCCTTCACCCTAACCGTGAAGGCGCCTTCACTCTTTCTAGGAATATAGATTACTGTTTGAGCCACACATGACAGGTCACTTTAGAGCAGGCCGGGGCACAGGTGATTAGACCACCTGTCAGGATGGGTTTGGAGTCTGTTAAGCTAAAGTTAACTAGCGCTAGGCTAGACTTCCAGCATGCACATAGCTCCTTGTGTAGACTAGAGCGTGACAGTTTGAATAGTGCCACAGTACACATAAACACACTTTCTACTGGGGTAGTAGACAAATCCAATCACTCCACCCCGACCGGTCTTGCTGATGAAACGGTGCCTGTTTCAGATAATTTTACATGTGTAACAAATATTTACTATCAGATTCCCACGGTCGTATCGTCCCGCCGCGCTAACAAACATTCGAGAGGTGATGTCAGGCCTAGAGAACACAATCTTACTCGCATCTCGTTTAAATATCCTTCGATAGATACGCACCCTGATCGACCGATTACGCTTAAACTCGGTTTTATGAATATTAGATCGCTTCATACAAAAGCAGTTCTCGTTAATGACCTCATCACGGAACATAATCTAAACGTTTTTGGTCTCTGCGAGACCTGGTTAAAACCTAATGAACTGCTGCCGCTTAACGAGGCCTCGCCTCCAAATTTTGTGAGCTCGCATGTGGCGCGTCCTCGAAAAAAGGGTGGGGGTGTCGCCCTCATCTCGAATTCTGAGCTTAGACTTAGGCCTCGTTCGACCAACGTATTTAAAACATTTGAAGTTCTCACTGTCCGATCCACCGCTTTACCGTCATTTTATCTTGCTGTTATTTACCGTCCACCCGGGGCTTACTCTGGCTTCCTGGATGAATTTTCAGAATTCGTGGCTGATCTAGTAACCAATGCGGATAATATAATTATCATGGGTGATTTCAACATCCACATGAATTTACCGTCAGAGCCACTTACTTCGGCGTTTCAGACTTTAACTGATGTGTTTGGTTTTACGCAAGCCGTACAGGCAGCAATGCATAAGAATGGAAATACCATAGATCTGGTATTATCCCGAGGACTTGCAACCTCTAATATAGCAGTACTGCCATACACTACGGTTTTGTCTGATCATTACTTAATAAAATTTGAAATTCTAGTTTCTTGTCAAAGACAAGAGAGCAATCGGAATTATAGGAGCCGTAATTTTAACTCCATGACTGCAACTGCGCTATCTGAGTTACTGTCGCCGGCAACCGCTATATTTCCCGCGTACACCGGCTCTGTTGATAATCTTACAAATGAATTTAATGCGACATTGTTAAATGCCATTGACTCTGTGGCGCCGTTATGTCTGAAAACTCGCCGTAGATTGCCTACTCCGTGGTTCACAGATGAAACGCGTACGCTTAAGCAATTATGTAGAAAGCATGAGCGCAGATGGCGTCTAACCAAACTTGAGGTTTTCCATCAGGCATGGTAGGATAGCCTCCTGAAATATAAAGATGCGCTTATCTTAGCAAAAACTCGGTATTTTTCGCAAGTTATTAATCTCAATAATAACAATCCGAAACACCTATTTGATACAGTGGCAAAGCTGACTCTACGCCAGCCGACCCCCGATAATTCCTTCCACTCAGCTGACGAGTTCATGAAATTTTTTGCTCAAAAGATTGAGTCCATTAGGGACGAGATCAAGAATACCATTCCAATCGCTCGGTCGAGCCCGCCGTTTACCAACGCTGATGATCATGCAACAACCCTCTCAACTTTTAATAGCGTGTCCCTTGAAAGGCTTACACAAATGGTTAGTGCGGCTAAACAAACATGTTTGCTCGACCCTCTTCCAGCCAAACTACTTAAAGAATTATTTCAAATTTTAGGACCGTCTGTCTTAAATATAATCAAGCTGTCTGTCTCCTCTGGGATAGTGCCAACAGCCTTTAAAACCGCTATCATTAAACCGTTACTTAAGCGACCAAATCTTGACCCGGACTGTCTCAGTAATTATAGGCCAGTTTCAAACCTCCCATTCATAGCAAAACTTCTTGAAAAAGTAGTAGCACAGCAGCTTATTGATTACATGGTCGCCAATAATCGATATGACTCTTTTCAGTCTGGTTTTAGAGCTAATCATTCCACTGAGACAGCACTTGCTAAAGTGACTAACGATCTCCTCATAGCTATGGATTCAAACACTTCATCTGTACTGTTACTACTCGATCTTAGTGCTGCCTTCGACACTGTAGACTTTGATATTTTATTAGGGCGTCTTAAAAGTTGTGTTGGTATTTCAGGGTCAGCACTAGGCTGGTTCCATTCCTATCTATCAAATAGGACGCACCGAGTGGTCCATGGCAATGCGTCCTCTGAGCTCTATAATGTTACGTGTGGTGTCCCACAGGGATCGGTTCTTGGACCAATTTTATTTAATATTTATATGATTCCGCTTGGGGACATAATACGTAAATATAATATTAGTTTTCAATGCTACGCGGATGACACCCAATTATATATGCCGTTATCGATGACAGATCCGCGGGATTGTTGTAATCTTGAGGCATGCCTTGCGGAGATCAAGCAATGGATATCTCTCAACTTCCTTCGTCTTAACCCAGATAAAACTGAGATGTTGATAATTGGTCCAACTCGTTTTCAACACTTGTTCAAGGAAACCGCTATAACTATAGATAACCGTACTATCACTCAGAGCGATACTGTAACTAATCTCGGGGTAATGTTTGACCAAACTCTCTCCTTTCAAAAGCACATTAAGAATATAACCAGAATTGCGTTCTTTCACCTTCGTAATATTGCAAAGATTCGTCCGATCCTCTCGACCGGTGATGCGGAAACTATTATACATGCGTTCGTCACGTCGCGCCTGGACTACTGTAATGTATTATTCTCTGGTCTTCTTAAGTCCCGCATCAAAAGTCTACAGTTAGTACAAAATGCTGCTGCAAGGCTGCTCTCACGGACAAGAAAATTTGATTACATTACCCCAATATTAGCCAACTTACATTGGCTCCCGGTCCATTTAAGATGTGACTTCAAGGTTCTTCTATTAACCTATAAATCACTGCATGGCTTAGCGCCTTCGTATCTCGTCGACCTAGTTGTTCCTTATGTTCCGTCTCGTAACCTTCGTTCGCAAAACGCTACCCTTTTAGCGACACCGAGGGCCAAGAAAGTGTCTGCAGGGTCTAGAGCATTTTCTATCCGGGCTCCAGAGCTTTGGAATGCCCTCCCAATGGATATTAGGACTGCTACCTCAGTAGAAACATTTAAGACACGTTTAAAGACACATTTCTATGACATGGCCTTTGACTAACTTGTAGTGGCCGATTCGGCCGGAGTTTGTTTTGTTTTCTCTCCCCCCCCCCCCCCCTCCCCGGCCGGGGAGGTGGTTAGGTGGCACCCAAGCTGACAGCGGCTATCTGGATTCTCGTGGGCCAATTCAGGTTGGGGGAACTGCAGCTCAACCTCCACTGCCAGGATAGTAGAGGACTCCTCCGGCAGCCCTTCGCTCTGACTTGGACATCCACTTTTTTGATTTTCATATTATGTATTATTTGTGCCCTCTCTGCATTCATTACAACCTGGTGATCCTGAAAGGGGGATCCTTCCATCTGTGGTCCCTTCTCAAGGTTTCTCATTTTCCCCGGGCAGGGGTTTTGAGTTTTTCCTTGCCCTTTTGGGAGCTTAAGATCAGGGGATGCTTTGAGAATAATTGTCAATTTTTGTCTATGTGAAGCCCTTTTAGACTGCTTGTGATTTAGGGCTATACAAATAAACTTGACTTGACTTGACTTGAGAGAAAACAACACCAGCTATAATACAACAACGACACTCCTTTAAAAACTATGTGCAATAACTATTTACTATTTATTATTTACTTTCTGTACAAACCTCATTAATGTTAATACATATACCCACATTGAACATACTGTAAATAAGATTTTTTAACCTTCATTCTTCTAATAGCGCTATACTGTAAATAAGATCTTTCACTTTTATTCTCAGACTTCCTTTTATACTTTTTTAAATTTTGTATGTTTGCACTGGGAAGGGAGCAGCTATCCGAATTTCGTTGTACAACTAAGTTGTAAAATGACAATAAAGGGCATTCTATTCTATTTTATTTTGATAGGAACGTTGAGTAGGGAGATTGGGCGGTAGCTGGCTGGCAGTTTGTGGCCTTTGCCAGGTTTTGGTATGGCAACAACTTTTGCTGTCCACCATTTCTTCGGGATCAAGTTTGTTTTTACAATCCTAGTGTAGAATCGTGTCAGCCAGGTTTGGGCTCGGGCGCCGAGGTGTTTCATGAACTCTGGAGAGATGTTGTCATATCCTGCTGCCTTTTCACATTTCAGGCCCTGCAGGACTTTCTCCAGTTCAGCAACTTCTAAAGGCTCTGGAATTCTGTCCTCTCTGAGCACTTCTTAGTGTTTCTTTAGCTCAGATGAGACTACTCTTCTGGTGTGTTTGTCTTGAGTTACTTTTGCAATAGACAGTAGGTGTGATGCAACTTGATTGGGTGTGTTGACTGTGTGGAAAGTTGTCAAAGATGAGGATCTGAGCAGGATAGCACGTTCCATTCAAAGAGCTGACCCAACACAGGTCAGGAGAATAGCCTTTCTTCCACCTGGCGGAGTGGAAGGTTCCTCTTTGTTTGGGATCGTGTATCAAGGCATGGTCATTTCTAGATGCCCAGTCTGAAAGTGCCTCTCCATCGCTATCCGCTGCTAGGTATCCCCAGTCAGGGTGGTGGCTGTTAAAATCTCCCACGTAGATGGCAGGGTGGGGTAGTGTGGGTAGGACCTGCAGATCCCAGTTGGCACTAGGGGGCTTGTACACATTGACAATATTGAAACCACCGATAGTTATGGTGTCAGAGAAATGTTTTGTTGTCAAGTGGTTTGCTTCAACTATGTCAGAGCGCACATAGGTGGCCCGTCCATGTTTGGCATGTGGGGTGTGGCACAAGAGGTCAAAGCCTTTGATGGTGAAGAGGCCTGCTTCCTCTGTGCCAATGTGAGTCTCTTGGAGGCAGATAACGTCAATCGAGTGTTGGAAGGTGAGGACTTCAATAAGGCTTCGCTTGGCTGCGGAAAGGCCTTCGACATTTAGTTGTAGTATTCGAAGGGCAGGTCCCACCGTGAGGTGCTTTTGAAGTTGTTTGCTATCGGCTTTGGGACTGTGACTAGAATTCTTTGACTTGGCTCTCAGGCGTCGTCTCTCGAAATTTAGTCTGCTGGTAGGATCATTTGCTTCCCTGGGCAAGCCGGGTACTGACAGGGGGCGCGACGAGAACGCTGATCCATTGCCCCCCTTCCACCACTTAGTATCACCATTAACCCTTGCCGCCTCCTTGTCTCCGCTCACATTTATACTTCATGTGTAAATGGAACATCAATATTACATAAATGTTGGATATTGATTAAACATCGTGACAATAACAACACATACTTTCACAATAGTCAACTTAACACATAATCATAACTATGATCGTGGGTTTTCCTAGTTAGCAGATTACAATACTCAAGCAGCTTCAAAACGTATTTTGACAAGCTGGTGACCTCCAGGTCAAGCTCAAGCGTGGGATCGCAGTCTTCCACCAACAGTATTTGTCAACCCCCTGTCCTTACTCAACTCTTAATACATTCTTGTGTAAATGAAACATCAGTGCTATGATGCTGCTCAAGTTGCTACTAACTATATAATATGGCAAAGCAGAATAAAATAAAGTATATTGCAGCTTACTCTAAGTGTGATTAACATGTCTCATTCTCATCACCTAACCATGAGGATTGGCTTCTCTAGTTAGCAAATTAAAATACTCAGTTTCAAAGTATATTATAGCAAAACAAAATAATATGAAATATTATTCAATATTTAATATACAATTTATAATATAACATAATCCAAAATTGTGTGTTGCTGTGTTTCAGAACAACTCTTCATCTAATCGATGACTTTTTAAACTATTAATTTACTATGTTAGGTCAATCTGACTTTGGCACCATCTTCTGGTGAAATTTGGAACGGGAATGGAGGTTGACTGGTTCAACCCACAAACTCCCCTCCCTT
Source organism: Syngnathus acus (assembly GCF_901709675.1). Lineage (NCBI taxonomy): Eukaryota > Metazoa > Chordata > Actinopteri > Syngnathiformes > Syngnathidae > Syngnathus > Syngnathus acus. The sequence continues at coordinate 17,941,094 of NC_051094.1, forward strand.
TACATATTTAATAATAGTTAATTTTGAAGAACTAACTTTTAAGTAACCCATACTCAGGCCCCCTTCTTCAGGTCTTCCATGTCAAGCTTTGTCACCAGTTTCTGGTGAAATTTGTAATTACATCTGAGCCAATTCGTCTGGTCCAAATCCAATACACACTCACGCACCATCTTGTACCATCCTATCCACCATGTAACTTGACACCCTTAAGGAACTGTTTAATGCATGCCTGATGATTTTCTAAATCACGGACACTGCCAAAGTTGTCTAAAAATGTTCAGTACATGATTATATCGTGTGTTTTGATTAATGCTCGACGTCAGCTTTGGATTACTACTGAACATTCTGGACAGAGGGAAATGTTTTGCCTAACAATGAAAAGATATATGTCAAAAAATAGTGTCAAAAGAACAAACAAACAAATGCATGGTAAGTGGTGAGTAAGAATTTTGCATAGTCAGGGAACATTAACAAATTGATGATGTCACAGCCAAAAGTTCACATAATTCCGTACAAAATGACAAAATTGAAAGAATGATGAATGGGTGGTGTGCGACAGAGGGCGAAGTGGATGTATGTGCAAGAATGGTTTACAGGAAGGACACTTGGAAATAAAACCGGTAGAGGTGCCAGAGAGCGGCAGGAGGAAAACATACAAGAACCCGGCCAAAGGTGATCGCCAAGGCCGAAAGACGGGATGGAAAACAACAGCCCCCACACACACCGAATCGCCCATACTCAGCACCCACCCCCACGGAACCAGCTCTCACCGAACCAGCACCCACTTCCATGGAATCAAACTCTCCTGCGAACTTGCCACACCCCCTGACTCATCACCCATCAAACTCGGCCCACACTTGCATGTGCAACTGAATATAAGCTGACCAAAGATCCTTGAACGTTGCCTTTTCTGAATGTAGACTTTCTGCTCTTGAGCATGGTCGCACGAAAGGCCCAGTGCTGTTGTGGGGGAAAATTGCAAGGAGGTGGAATATGCGTCTACATCCGTGACGAATGGTGCCGGGACTCTGTAGTGGTATGCAAGCACTGCTCGCCACTGGCGGAGTTTGTGATCATTAAGTGCCGTCCTTTTTACCTGCCGAGGGAATTTACTGCGATTCTGCTAGTCGCGGTATACATCCCGCCTTCCAACATCGAAGGCGACAGGATCGCGGCTCTTAGTGAACTGTACCAGTCTGTCAGTGTACAACAGACGGCGCACCCTGACGGTTTCACCATCTTCGCTGGGGATTTTAATCACGCTAACCTGAAGTCTGTTTTTCCGAGGCTTCACCCACATGTTAATTTTCCAACACGTGGCGACAGCTTCCTGGACCTGGTCTACTCTTCACATAAAGGAGCTTTCAAAGACGCCCCCCTCCCCCATCTTGGACTTTCTGACCATATCACTGTTATGCTTTTGCCCGCATACAGACAAATGGTGAAAGCATCCAGGCCGGTTCGCAAGCGGGTTAGTGTGGCCTCAGGGTGCCTCTGATGTGCTTCGAGACTGCTTTGGCTCTACTGACTGGGAAATGTTTAAGCAGGCGGCCACTTGCAATGATCGGACGGACATAGAGGAGTATACTGACTCTGTTTCCTCTTACGTCGCGAAGTGCATTGATGATGTGACCCACTCGAAATACATTGTCACTCGGGCTAACTGGAAGCCGTGGCTGACTGGGGCTGTCCTCAGGGTGCTGAGGGCCAGGGACAAAGCCTTCAGAGCGGGGGATGAGGCTGGCTTGAGGACAGCGAGGGCCGACCTGTCCCGGGGCATCTAGGAGGTGAAAAGGGCGTTCTCTTGCAGGATTACCGCCCACTTCAAGGGCAGCAAGGACGCACGGAGCCTTTGGCAGGGCATTCAGACCATCACGGACTACAAGCCCGCGCCGCAGAGCTGTGAGGGCGACATCCGTCTGCTCAACGATCTCAATCGCTTCTTTGCTCGCTTCAACGCTCAGAACAGCACTTGCCCGCTGAAGGCCCCTCCTCCTCCACAAGAGCAGCCCCTGTGCCTCTCTGCTGATAGCGTGAGGAGGGCGCTTGCCGCTATCAACACTCGTAAGGCGGCGGGCCCTGACAACATCCCGGGTCGAGCGCTGAAGGACTGCGCTGGGGAGCTGACGGGTGTCTTCACGGACATCTTCAACATTTCCCTGCAGCAAGCCGTCGTCCCTTCGTGTTTCAAGGCTGCCACCATCGTACCTGTGCCGAAGAAACCTGCCCTGTCCTGCTTCAATGACTACCGCCCCGTGGCACTGACGCCCATCATCATGAAGTGCTTTGAGCGGCTTGTCATGGAGCACATCAGATCCATTCTACCCCCCACCATAGACCACTTCCAGTTTGCGTACCGAGCCAAACGGTCCTCTGAGGATGCCATCTGCTCGGCCCTCCACTCGGCCCTCACCCACCTGGAGAGTAGGGACTCGTATGTGAGACTGCTGTTTGTGGACTTCAGTTCTGCCTTTAACACCATTGTGCCACAACGACTCATCTGCAAACTCGCCAAGCTGGGCCTCAGTACCTACCTCTGCAACTGGCTACTAGACTTCCTCAGTCAGAGACCTCAGGTGGTACGTGTTGGCGACAAGATCTCCGCCAGCATCACGCTGAGCACGGGGGCCCCCCAAGGCTGCGTGCTCAGTCCGCTGCTCTTCACCCTGCTGACGCATGACTGCGCTGCAACCTACAGCACCAACCGCATGGTGAAATTTGCTGACGACACGACTCTGGTGGGTCTCATCACCAAGGGCGACGAGACTCAATACAGGTTGGAGGTTGAGCTTCTGACCACGTGGTGCAAGGACAACAACCTCCTGCTGAACGTCAACAAGACCAAGGAGATTGTTGTTGACTTCAGGAAGGGTCACACCCAACACCTGCCGCTGACCATCGACGGTGCTGTGGTGGAGAGAGTGAGCAGCACCAGGTTCCTGGGGGTGCACATCAGTGAGGATCTCTCCTGGTCCACCAACACCGCATCACTGGCGAAGAAGGCCCAGCGCCGCCTGTACTTCCTGCGGAAACTCAGGCGAGCGTGTGCTCCTCCGGCCGTCATGACTACATTTTACCGTGGCACCATTGAGAGCGTCCTCTCCAGTTGTATTGCTGTTTGGGGTGGTAGCTGCACTGACTACAACATGAAGGCCCTCCAGCGCATAGTGAACACGGCTGGTAAGATTATTGGTGCTTCACTCCCCTCCTTGAAGGACATTTACACCTCCCATCTCACCCGCAAGGCGACCACGATTGTGAGTGATGTGAGTCACCCCGCTCACTCTTTGTTTGATCTTCTGCCCTCTGGGAAGAGGTACAGGAGCCTGTAATAATAGAATTTATTATTTATTCATCACTCTTATTTATTCATTGTTTGTGCCTTCTTTTTTCTATTTATTTAGAAATAAATAGCTCAGTGGCCTAGTGGTAGAGTGTCCGCCCTGAGACTGGAAGGTTGTGGGTTCAAACCCCGGCCGGGTCATACCAAAGACTATAAAAATGGGACCCATTGCCTCCCTGCTTGGCACTCAGCATTAAGGGTTGGAATTGGGGGGTTAGATCACCAAATGATTCCCGAGCGCGGCACCGCTGCTGCTCACTGCTCCCCTCTCCCCCAGGGGATGGATTAAAATCACATGGGGATGGGTTAAATGCAGAGGGCAAATTTCACCACACCCAGATGTGTGTGTGACAATCATTGGGACTTTAACTTTATTTGTGTTGTTTACTTGTATGTATATTGTGCACTGTCTTGTCACCGTGGGATAGTGGGAACGTAGTTTCGATTTCTTTGTGTGTCTTGCCATGTGAAGAAATTGACAATAAAGTAGACTTTGACAAAACTATTACAAGGAGTAGAAGTGGTGAAAGTAGATACGTTTAAATACTTGGGGTCAACTGTCCAAAGTGATAGAGAGTGCAGGCAGGGTGGAGTGGGTGGAGAAAGGTGGCAGGAGTGATTTGTGATCGAATAATATCTGCAAGGTTGAAGGGAAAAGTCTTCAAGGCAGTATTGCGACCAGCTACGTTGTTCAGCTTGTACGGTGGCACTAACAGAAAGACAGAAGGCAGAGCTGGAGGTGGCAGAGATGAAGATGTTGATATTAGGAATGAACATATCAGAGGGACAGCCCAGGTGGGAGGCTTTGGAGACAAAGTCAGATAGGGGAGGAGGGACCCAGGGTATATGAGAGGGAGGCCAAAAAGTGAAGTTTATGGATGTGGTGCGGGAGAACGTGCACGTGGTTGGTGTGACAGAGGAAGATATAGAGGACAGAGTGAAATGGAAACGATTAATCTGCTGTGGCGACACACTTAAATAAACAAACAAAAAATAGGGCACATTAAGCAACGCACACTCACACAAACATACAAACACAATTACAAAAACAAAAGGTATAGTAAACCTTCGTTCGAGATCAACTAAAGACAATTCACTAGGAAACCGCAATGTACTTGTACAAATTTCTTTGTTTTTTCTCATTAATTTCAAAGAATTTACATAAATATCAAACTCAACTAGAAATACCTGAGAACTTGGAAGGGAATTAAACATTATTTTGTGCAAGTGTGCAAGTAAAACTTACATTAGATTGTTTACAAAGTTCTGACGATGTACAAAAAATTTAATTATATATTTTGAATGAATTGCAATGGAATGACCAATTTTAGCACATCTAGATTTCTCAAAATCTCTTCAAACTTTCAATGACACAGAGCAAGTTCAAAAGAAATGTAGAATCGTCTCCCAATCCCTCCCACAGAAGGTGTATTTGTCTTCCATGCCAGTGAACATGGAGAGTACATAATTGCAAGGATAAATATCCATCCATCCATTTTCTGAACCGCTTGTCCTCACGAGGGTCACGGACATGCTGGAGCTTATCCCAGCTGACTTTGGGCAGTAGGCAGAGTACACCCTGAACGATCACCAGCCAATCGCAGGGCACACATTAACGAACAACCATTCACACTCACAGACAATTTGGAGTTGACAACTGGCCTACCATTTGGAATGTTGGAGGATACCGGAATCCCCGGAGGAAACCCATGCAGCCACAGAGAGAACATGCAAACTCCACACAGGGAGGCCGGAGCCAGAATCAAACCCACAACCTCTGCACTGTGAGGCAGACGTGCTAACCAGTGCGTAGTACTTTAAATTGAATTACCGTAATTTTCGGACTATAAATCGCACCGGAGTATAAGTCGCACCAGCCATAAAATGCCCAAAAAAGTGAAAAAAAACATATATAAGTCGCTCCGGAGTATAAGTCGCATTTTGGGGGGCAATTTATTCGACAAAATCCAACACCAAGAACAGTCATGAACGAGCAACAACAGGCTAAACGATAGGTATGCTAACGTTACATAAACACAAACTAAGAGCTGAGAACGGCCCTGACGTAAAATTCAGAGTTATTCAAAAAACTATTACATAAATAACACTTTAATAAAACCATCTGTGTCACTCCAATTCATTAAATCCATCAATCGTCCTTTGTCAACAATGCGTGCGCGCCGCTGACGGCTCTTGCACTTCAAAATATTCCACAGGCCCATTTAACGATATATAAATTATATATCAAATAACTATTATATAAGCAATAATGTTATCAAACCATCTGTGCACTCTAAATCATTAAATCCATCGATCAAATTCCTCGTCCTTTGTCAACAACGCCGCGCGTGCGTGCGCCCTGACGTCAGCCTCGTCGTTATTCCACAGATCTACTATATAACTATATTGTAGCGTTAACAAAGTTCAAGGAAAGACGTGGGTTTGGTAAACGGCTCTTTATTTAACAAAACAAACTTACAGGCGTGTGGCGGCGTGGACTTCCAGCCACGGAAATGGAAGAGAGCTCCATAGACGATAGGTATGCTAACGTGACATAAACACAAACTAAGAGCTGAGAACGGCCCTGACGTAAAATTCAGAGATATTCAAAAAACTATTACATAAATAACACGTTAATAAAACCATCTGTGTCACTCCAATTCATTAAATCCATCAATCGTCCTTTGTCAACAATGCGTGCGCGCCGCTGACGGCTCTTGCACTTCAAAATATTCCACAGGCCCATATAACGATATATAAATTATATATCAAATAACTATTATATAAGCAATAATGTTATCAAACCATCTGTGCACTCTAAATCATTAAATCCATCGATCAAATTCCTCGTCCTTTGTCAACAACGCCGCGCGTGCGTGCGCCCTGACGTCAGCCTCGTCGTTATTCCACAGATCTACTATATAACTATACTGTAGCGTTAACAAAGTTCAAGGAAACACGTGGGTTTGGTAAACGGCTCTTTATTTAACAAAACAAACTTCCAGGCGTGTGGCGGCGTGGACTTCCAGCCACGGAAATGGAAGAGAGCTCCATAGAATAGGACCGGGCGTGCGTAAAAGCCATGACCGAGCCCCATCCACCGTCCCCGGACAGCCACCCAGCCGAGCGCCGGCCCTCGACTTCCATCCACGGAGGTGAAAGACAGCTCGGTAGCGTAGGACCGGGCGTGCGTAAAAGCATTGTCCGAGCCCCATCCACCGTCCCTGGACAGCCACCCGGCCGAGCGCCGGCCCCCGACTTCAATCCACGGAAGTGAAAGAGAGCTCCGTCGAGTCAATCTTTGTCCTTTATGTAAACAACGCCGCGTCGCGCTGCTGACGTCGCGCTGCTGACGTCGCGCTGCTGACGTCGCGCTGCTGACCGCGACGTCGCGCTGCTGACGTCACTTGAAATTCAAATTACAGTAATCCCTTGCTACATTGCGGTTCGTTTATCGCGGTTTCATTTTTTTTTTTTTTTTTTTTTTGAAAACTTTTGAAAAAAAACACATAAGTCGCTCCTGAGTATAAGTCGCCCCCCCACCCAAACTATGAAAAAAACCGCGACTTATAGTCCGAAAATTACGGTAGATCTTTATTGTCATTGTCACATGTACAACGAAATTTAAAAAAGTGCCAACCGATCCGCGCATGCGATAAAAAATATATAGAATAAATAGAATAAAAAGATAAAAAAAACAAGCTAAAAACCCACAGAAGAACATACACAGACATAATCATTTACGTTTAGCTGCATTCAATGTGACTACCGCTGTAGGGTAAAAACTGTTGGCGAATCTGCTAGTCCTCGACCTAATTAATCTGTAGCGTCTGCCTGATGGCAACAGTTCGAAAAGGGAGTGGCCAGGGTGGGAAGTGTCCTTCAGAATGTTCTGTTTTTTTGAGACAGCGGGTTCTGTGTAGGTCTTCCAGTGTGGGGAGAGGGCAGCCAATGATCTTCTGTGCTGTGTTGATGACCCCTTGGAGCTTTTTCCTCTGAGCAGCAGTGCAGCTGGAGTACCAAACACATATACAGTACGTTAAAGTGCTTTCTATGGAGCAGTGATAGAAGGACACCAGCAGTCTCCGTGTAATGCTGTGCTTCCTCAGCACCCTTAAAAAGTAGAGTCTCTGTTGGGCCTTTTTAAGCAGCTCAGAGGTGTTCACGCCCCAGGTGAAGTCCTCCTCGATGTGGACTCCCAGGTAGCGGAAGGAGGACACCCTCTTCACACAGACCCCGTCGATGATGAGTGGTGGAATGTCCGTTTTATTTTTCCTCCTAAAATCAATGACCAGTTCTTGGGTTTTAGCCGTGTTTAGGAGCAGATTGTTCTCTCCGCACCACTCCGATAGCTGGACCACTTCGTCCCTGTAGGCAGACTCATCCCCCTTTGAGATGAGCCCCACCACGGTTGTGTCATCCGCAAATTTCACGATGGTGTTGCTGCGGTGGGCGGGGGTGCATGCATGTGTGTAGAGCGTGTAAAGCAGTGGGCTCAGTACGCAGCCCTGTGGGGAGCCGGTACCAAGACTGAGAGGTGTGGATGTATGACGGCCCACTTTCACCCTCTGGCTGCGACCCGTCAGGAAGCTCTTAATCCACCTGCAAGTATTATGTGGAAGTCCCAGGCCCTCCAGTATGTCCACCAGTCTGTGGGGGAGGATGTTGTTAAAAGCAGAGCTAAAGTCCACGAAGAGCATCCGCACATAGCTCCCCGGCTGCTCCAGGTGGGACAGTGCAGCGTGGAGGGCTGTAGCTACTGCGTCCTCTGTGGATCTATTTGCCCTGTAGGCAAACTGGTGGGGGTCAAAACCTCTGAACAGGAGTGCTGTGATGTGACCCCGTACCAGCTTTTCAAAGCACTTCATGACCACCGGGGTGAGTGCGACTGGCCGGTAGTCATTGAGGCTGGTGATGTGGCGTTTCTTGGGCAGGGGGACTATAGTGGAGGATTTTAAACAGGATGGGACGGTGGACTCGGTAAGGGACTGGTTGAAATTCTTTGTGAAGACTCCAGCCAGCTGATCTGCGCAGTCCTTCAGGACACGCCCAGTGACGCCGTCAGGACCCGCAGCCTTCCTCGGGTTGATGGTCCGCAGCGTGCGCCTCACCTCGTGCTCCTTCACTGTGAGGGTGAAGCTGCTGCGGTCTGTGGGATGTGATGTGGCCCCTTCAGGTGGCTCGGACTCGAACCGGGCGAAGAAGGTATTGAGGACCTCTGCCAGTGAGGATGGCTTTACTGCTCCCACTTGCTTTCTTTGGAGGCATGATTAGATACAATCCTCAAAGTAACGAAAATACAATATCAACGGAGTCAGTCGGCATCCGGGCCGCGCGGTCGGGTTTTCTCGGGTCCTTTCGGCTCATCTCGCGAGGTTCGAACCCCGAATTATGTTCGACAACCGAAGCAAAAAAATCTCAAATTTTTTGTTCGAATTCCAATTTGTTCGAGAACCAGGACGTTCGAAAACCGAGGTTTGACTGTAAAACAAATAGATGTAGCTCACTGACAAGTGCCGCTATTTGAGCTAATTTTAGAACAGTCCTGCGGGCGACTCATGCGGTCCTCACGGGCGACCTGGTGCCCACGGGCACCGTGTTGGTGACCCCTGGTCTAGAGATTATTCTGCCCGTCCTATCAGTGGATTCCACTAACGGGGCTTGGAAATGCCTGTTTTGGTCACCATCTCTTTTCGCATTCATTGCTTTAGTAACAACCCGTGATGCACGTGTGTCAGATACCGAAGGTTCACTTCTGTACGCATCAGGCATGCTTGGCTTCATGGCCGATAAAGGATATGCAGTGAAGCCAGCGCTAGACCGTCCCTTATCACGTTTTTGTTGTTTTAATGGCGTACTAGTGGCGTCTGTATAAGTCTTATCTGGTTGTCTCAATGGCACAAAACAATCGGCAGGCGCCCGGCCCATCCCGTCTGTTGTTACATCCAGTACCGCAAACACTTTCTCATTTGTTGTACCTTCTTCTGCCACAATTTTGTAAATATTTCTTTTTCAGAGAGGAATAGTATTATCATCGCCACAATCTATGTTGCCTGTGACCGTTACTAAATCCTCGACAAATGGTTCATCCAGCTCTATACAATGTGGTCCCTCATTGTCCCTGTCATCTAGCCCAATGCAGGGCCTTCCACCCCCTTTTCTTTTGTCAGTTCTCTCATTTTGTCACGTAGATGGCGTACCGTTTCAGATAAGGTGGCCAGCTCATCTTTGTATTTCCCTTGGCCCCACACCGTAGTCATTGGGCCTTCTATCTCACATGTCAGAGTCCCTTGCTTAATGTCAATCACAGGTGCCTGCATCACATCAACAAGCGAAGAACCCTGGGCCTTCTGCACCTCAGGGCCACACTGTGCAATAATTTGACGGTTACTTCTACCAACTATCTGCCCTTTCCCCTGTTGAGCGGAAGCTTCAAGATCACTTTCAATTTCATCCCCCTCACAAAAAGTTGGATGTGTAAACACATCCCGACAAAATCCGATCAAATCCTGTATGTTTCCGACCTTCTTTTGTTTTCTCCCTCGATCCCCTAAGTTTGCATTGATCATCTCATTGATAGCCAACTATTCTTTGTGTCTTAACTCCCTTAAAATTGCCCTTCTGGCCTCCTTATTTGGGGGTTCCCCCTCCAGGGGACCGACCCCTCTCAACTCTAACAATTTCTGGGTCCAAATCTGGCACTTTTCTCCATATGTCTTCTGGTAATCATGGGGATAATTTAATTTGAACAATCTCACAACAACATAAATTTTCTCCCCTAGCGTTCTCTTTCCACCTTCTGTCACTCCTCTATTTCTCGCCGCCATTTTTTGACTACACTTGCAATCTCTCCTACACTATTTCCCAAGTCTTTCACTCAAAATTCACACCAAAGTAATGATAATTCGATTACCAACGGTCAAATGTTTTTTTTTTGTTTTTTTGTTTTACCTCAAACAATAATCACTAAACAAATCAAAAGTATACAATGAATTGAAATATATTGGCCGAACACAGTGGTCAATTATGACCTCACAACCACCAGAGCAATCACCGAACAACAGAAATCAGCAGGAAGTTGATTGACTAGAGGTTAATTATAAACCTCACAAGGTCAATTATGACCTTACAATCACCACAGCGATTTCAAAAGATAGTATTTGACAGAACTCTTTTAATTTAGCCAGACCTCACACGGTCATCCGTGACCTCACACAGTGGACACAGAGCTCTTTTAACTTAACCAGACCTCACACAGTGGCTTTCCGTGACCTCACACAGAGGTCACAAGCGCTTTCAAAAGAACATAAACTTCGATCATTCTGGCATTTGCCACAACTCACACTATTTTATGTTACTACAGTATTTTTAGTAGTTCTTAGCAAATCTTTGACCACAAACACAATCCTCATTCTCAGAAATTTCAACAATCTACCCCCGTAGGGTTAGGCAGAACATTTTCTTATCAAAAAGAAGGTATTCTGCTCACCTTTTGGGCCCAGTCGAATTGTTGAAATTTCCGCGGGTATGGCGTGATGTTGAAAAACAGGATCAGCAAGCACAAGACCACGGGTCACGGCACCATCTGTTGGGTTTGTTCCCAGTTCTTTATCTTTAATGCTTGCTATGCTAACAGTAATTAGACTTAGACTTAGACAAACTTTATTGTCATTTTGTAAACACTGGGTGCACACAAAACGAAATTACGTTGCATACGGCTTCCAACAATGTGGTGATATTGCGGCTGAATAAAAAGTGACATTCTATATAAAAATATGAAATAAGATAAGTATAAAGTGCAGCAGTGATAAAGTATGTAAACAGTGCAGGAAACAAAACAGTATTTACAAAGTGTGCAGAGGAATCCTAAATTGAATGTTCAACAGTCTGACGACAGCAGGGAAAAAACTATTGCAGAACCTGGTGGACCTGCAGCGGATGCTGCGAAACCTCTTCCCAGAGAGCAGCAGGGAGAACAGTCCATGGTGGGGGTGTGATGGGTCACTGATAATATTTCGGGCTCGGGACACGCAGCGCTGGGATGACAAGTCCTGAATGGAGGGAAGAGGAGCCCCGATGATCCTCTCTGCTGTCCTCACCACTCTCCTCACGTTCTTCCAATCGGAGGTGCTGCAACCTCCACACCACACCGAGAGACAGCTTGTCAGAATGCTCTCTATGGTGCTTCGGTAGAACGTCCTCAATGACGGGTGGGGGCAGGTGGGCTCTCCTCATCCTCCGCAGGAAGTACAAGCGCTTCCGTGCCCTCTTGAGCGTGGTGAGGCTGGTTCTTCCTGAAGTCGACGATGATCTCCTTCGTCTTCTCCACATTCAGGATCAGGCTATTGTCTCTGCACCAGCCCACCAACTGCTCCACCTCCTCTCTGTAGTCCAGGTCGTTGTTGTCACTGATGAGGCCCACCACCGTTGTGTCGTCTGCAAACTTCACAATGTGATTGGTGGTGAACCTGGGGACGCAGTCGTGTGTCATCAGGGTGAACAGCAGGGGGCTCAGGACGCAGCCCTGAGGGGAGCCTGTGCTGAGGGTGATGACATCTGAGGTGTTCTGTCCGACCCGGACTGACTGAGGTCTGTTGGTGAGGAAGTCTAGCAGCCAGTTTCGAAGGGGGGTGCTGAAGCCCAGGTGTTCCAGTTTTCCCACCAGATGCTGTGGAATGATGGTGTTAAACGCTGAGCTGAAGTAGAGGAACAGCAACCGCACGTGGGTGTTCCTCTCCTCCAGGTGAGCCAGGCTCAGGTGAAGAACGGAGGAGATGGCATCCTCAGTAGAGCGGTTCTGCCGGTAGGCAAACTGGAACGGGTCGAATGTTGGGGGGAGTCTGGAGACGATGTGTTCTTTGAGCAGCCTTTCGAAGCACTTCATCATGATGGGAGTCAGTGCTACCGGTCTGTAGTCGTTCAATGAGGTGATTTGAGGTTTCTTCGGCACCGGAATGATGGAGGCAGCCTTGAAGCATACTGGCCCTGTGGCTTGGCCCAGCGAGATGTTAAAAATGTCTGTGATGACACCAGCCAGCTGACCTGCACATTCCTTGAACACCCGCCCAGGTATGTTGTCGGGGCCTGGGGCCTTACGTGGGTTGACTCTTCTCAGAGTCTTCAACACGTCGGCTGAGTCAAGGCAGAGTGCCTCCTCTTCCTGATGGGGAACAGATTTAACTGCACGAGTGCTGTTTAGTGCCTCAAACCGCCCAAAGAAGTTATTTAGACCATTTAGGAAGTCAGCATCAACCTCACCCACCGGGGGGGAGGGTAAGTTGTAGTCAGTGATCGCCCGTATGCCTTGCCACATACTCCTGGTGTTATTGGCGTCGTGGAAAAAATACTGAATTTTTCGACTGTGGCTTCGCTTCGCTAACCTGATGGCACGGTTCAAGGTGGCTCTCGCTGTCCTCAGTGCCTCCTTGTCGCCAGACTTGAAGGCTGAGTTCCGTGCTCGTAGCGTATGACGTACCTCCTCAGTCATCCAGGGTCGTTGGTTGGCTCGGGTGATGATGTTCTTAGTGGTGCTGACGTCCTCGGTGCATTTGTTGATGTAGGCTGACACAGTCATGGCGTACTCATCAATGTCGATCTGATTGTCATATGTTGCTGCTGATTTGAACATGTCCCAGTCAGAGCACTCAAAGCAGTCCTGGAGTGCCTCCATGGCCCCCTCAGACCACACCCTCACCTGCTTCACTGTGGGTTTTGCTCTGATCAGCAGGGGCCTGTACGCAGGGATTAGCATAACAGATAGGTGGTCTGAAGAGCCGAGGTGGGGGCGGGGGGCTGCTCTGAATGCATCTTTTATATTGGTGTAAACCAAGTCCAGAGTGTTCTCTCCCCGAGTTGGAAAATCCACGTGTTGGTAAAAATGAGGGAGAATAGTCTTCATGTTAGCCTGGTTGAAGTCCCCAGCAATGATGAAAACACCCTCTGTGTGCGTGGATTGCAGCTCACCGATTGTCCGATAGAGAACTCTCATGGCCTCTTTAGTATTAGCGCTAGGAGGCACATACACAGCCGTGATGCTAACAACAATAAACTCCCTGGGCAGGTAGAAGGGTCTGCAGTTAACAGTCAAAAGCTCGATGTCCGAAGAGCAGAAGCTGGCGACAGATCTAGCATTTTTGCACCAGTTGTTGTTGATGTAGACACACAGCCCACCTCCTCGGGATTTACTGCTTAGTTCGCTGTTTCTGTCGGCGCGGAATGTAGCGAGCCCCTCCAGGCTAACGGCGTTGTCCGGTATTGATGAGTTCAGCCATGTCTCCATCAGGATGAGAGCGCAGCAGTTTCTGACCTCCCTCTTTGAAGAGAGTTCCAGTTGTAGATGGTCCATTTTATTATCCAGTGAGCGGACGTTGGAGAGGAAGATGGATGGAAGCGGCGGTTTGTAGGGGTTAGCTTTTAGCTCGACAGCCGCGCTTCCGCCGCCGGTCACACCGCCTACGCTTACTCCTCCTCCGGCGTGTGCTGCCCGGCGAGCCCGCTGCATCGTGAGCTTCTGGGGCTAGTGCCCGAAGCACTCCGAGGCTACGTAAACAGACTAGGGTAGTTGTGGCTACGAGTCCAAAAACACTTGATGACCGTACCTCCAGCAGGCGCTGGCGATCATATACTAACCTACTGGATGGATAGACTAAACTTTGTGTTGTTTGTAGTGTCCTAGGCGGCATATTTTGTGAAAATGCTCGTCGGTTGTCGAGAGCCGTGACAGCCGCAGCCGACTGGGACACCGCCATCTTGGATCTAATTACCAAGAGGCAGCCTTCACAGTTTAACTATTTAATGTATGCCAGAATGATCGATACACAGCTGTGGAGCCTTCTCTGCGAGATGCGGAAGAAGGTCTAACTCCCACCACCAGGGTTCCTGCTCTTATCCTACTCTGGGCTGCCCTCCTGCAAGGAGGCAACTCTGCCTAGCCTGTGTGATAATGTGTGACCTTGTAGTCTTAACTGAGAGCGACCTCTACGTGTGTGCAAAGAGTGTCATAGAGAAGAGAAAGCTAATGAAGCAAGAGAAGGGTTACAGCGATATAACGACATAGCTCAAGCTACCTAGCTAATCACATGGGCCAAAGAGGCCTATTCTAACAATCTAAATACTAAACCTATTCTAACAGTTAATCACGACACAAATACAATATTGCGCCACAAAGGACATGTATAAACACACCCCTAACTGCATGTCTGCTGGGTGAGAGGAATGGTCTTAATGTCTGCCACAAAGTATAGTATTATCCTGTTTGTATGTCCATAATGTGGACATGTTTCCTTAGCCTCAACTTTAGCATCACAGAATATCCCATCCGGGTCAACCCCAACAGTAAGCACATTCCTGCAATACCAGACTAAAATAAATAAAGAGGGGCAACATTTTCTAAAGGAAAACTGAAAGGACAGAAAATATGTGCGAGATGATGGACTGGGGGTGTCGAGCTTCACAAAGATAGCGTCCAATGTACTCAGGCGGGGTAGAAAAAGATGGTGTGCTGCGGAGGTCGGCCACATCTGGGGTCCGACAAGGAAGAGGGCATGGGTGCGGATCTTTCACTGAGGGCGCAGTCGTATGGAAGAGGGTGCGGCACACTGGTGGACGGCTTGGTGGACGGCCAGGTGGTCACCTGCGTTCAACACGGGCAGCAGAGCCGGTGAGGAGGCATAGTGAGGAACGGCAGAGGTCGGCCAGGTGGTCACCTGCGTCCAACACAGGTAGCAGAGCTGGATGGAAAACCCGATGAGTGTTAGAGTGGTGCTCACTCTAACTCAGGGGTGCCCAAACCTTTTCAGCTCGCGAGCTACTTTTGAAATGACCAAGTCACAAAGATCTACCCACTAAAAAAAAAAAAAAATGTATATATATATATATATATATATGTCATCGTGAAAAAAAAGTCCTACTCCCATTCCCTATGAAAGTGATACTTCTTACTATGGCCAGCTGCCCGACTCATTTTTATACCCTTTCTTAAGTTTAAGAGAAAAAACAGGGTTCTGACAATTGGAGGGAACTCGCGAGCTAGCGTGTTTGTGTTGTGTTGTTAGCGCCGTTGTTTGTACACGCGTCAAGTGCGAAAAAAAAAAAAAAAAAAATTAAAAAAAAAAACATTTTAATATCACGCGATCGACCAATAGTGGCTTGGCGATCAACCGGTTGATCGCGATCGACGTATTGGGCACCCCTGCTCTAACTTATTTGCAAGAACCACACGGGAGACATTATGCCCTTTGAGGACTTGCAAGTGGAGAAATCGTTAGTCACTGTGCATACAGCGATATTCGAACGAAGTCTGACTTTGGATTCTTGCAAGAGAGTATTTATTGAGCGAAAGCAGGGTGGGGGTGACAGGTTTGGTGAACCCCTGGCGTCTGGTGAGATCAGAGCAGGGGGTGTTTTATGATCTAATGTAAACAGAAACTAGTGGTGCATTTTAGATGACTAACTAAGTAAAAATGTTTCCACACCATTTGGAAAGTTTCAACAACTGAATGGTTAAACTTTCCAGAGTCAAGGAAAGGTGAAAAGTTTAAACAAAGTTAATAATTCTAGTCTACATTCCAACATAATCATACGATCAAGATAATTTGTCAACCCTAACAATGAGGCACTGCAGACATTGGCCACGTGGGATACCTGTGTCCAACACACGTAGCAAAGCTGGCCAGAAAAACCAGATGAGGCACTGCAGACGTCGGCCAGGTGGATACCTGCAACCAACACAGGTAGCAGAGCTGGACGGAAAAACTCGATGAGGCACCGCAGTTGTCGGCCAGGTGTATCCAACACAGCTAGCAGAGCTGGCCGGTAGCACACATTTAAGGGCGGGTGGTAGGATCTGGACGGCGCCAGCAGGGTGAGCAGAATGGCTGGTCCTGACTGAGGCGTGCAGCTATTCTGGTGGCGCCAAGTGGACAGGCCGGACGGCTGGCTGGCTTGGGATGTCCTGAAGGCTCTGAAAGCCTGACTCAGGGGGTGCACTTTGAGGCACGGGCGGAAGGTTCCGGGCAGCGCCAACCTGTGCTGTACACCAGCTCAGGCTCCTTTCCAGCCAGAGAGGTGACATTCCATGTCCCAAGAGCCAGCTTCTGCAGCCGGGGATCAGACCGCCAAGATCCCTGCCTTTGGCCGCCGCCCAGCTCACTTTGCACCCGACCCCTTGGGCCCCTCCCACAGGTGGTGAGCCCATGGGAAGGGATCACTGAGGCCCTTCACTAGAAATACACTCTGACAAAGGTGCTCTCCCATGTCACCTCCGCCGCCCTGCCGCGGTCCACGCTGGCCACCACGAAGACGACGACAGCCACTGTATCATGGTGGAAACTGCCAGTGGCAGCGATGACTGGATCTGTTAATGAAGTGTGCAGACGACCATGGCAGAGTGGCTGTGGGCGCCGGCGAGGAGAACGAGTAGCTCTTCATCAAAGACTCGTCAAGGTACGTCCACTGCCAGGGGCACACCTGTTACATTTGAACAGTAACCTTGGATTGTTCCATCGCAATATGTATTTGTGATTACTATATGGGGGAACACTGCTTGAAAAATGAAATTTGACCAGGCAAGTCAAGTCAAGTTGATTTGTATAGCCCTAAATCACAAGCAGTCTCAAAGGGCTTCACATAGACAAAAATTGACAATTATTCTCAAAGCATCCCCTGATCTTAAGCTCCCAAGGCACTTCTTTGAGGTTCTGATGTTGTGAATTGTGTGGATTGATGCATCCAACAACGGAACATTTTGATGTCTCCAGAGATGAACAAACATCCACACTTGCATTCAGACCTAGGGGCAATTTGAAGTGCTCAATCGGCCCACCAAGCATGTGGGAGAAAATCGGAGTGCCTGGAGAAAATCCACGCAGGCACAGGGAGAACATGCAAAGTCCACACAATAATGACATCATTGGTCTGTTAACTTGTCAATCAATCTGTTTTCCGTGTTTTATTTCCTTGTTCATATCCATGATTGCTTACGTCACTGCGCCAAGTACTGCGCATGCTCGTGCAAGTGATCAAAACTCGCGGATTTTGGACATGCTGGCTTCGTTGTAGCGTTCCCTGCTTGACTTCCGAGTGAAAATGGCTGATGAACGTAGTGATGATGAAAATTCCCGCAAAAGAAAGCCTGTTTTAGACGGTTTTGAGAAGGCAACTTCAAATATGGCGCTCGTGCAAGTGAGTGTGGAGGCATTTCCTAAAACAACAGGGAAGGGTGGAGGGACCTGCGCATGCGCAATATTGAAAAACAGACAAATGGGCTCTGGTTTCTGAGCTGCCAGAAAGATTGTCTGTAATGCCAACCATCCATTAGCTGTACCGATTGTCCCCACGGGGGTCACGGGTGTGCTGGAGCCGATCCCAGCCGTCATCGGGTAGTAGGCGGGGGACACCCTGAACCGGTTGCCAGCCAATCGCAGGGCACACAGGGACGAACAACCGTCCGCACTCTCACTCACCTACGGGCAATTTGGAGTGCTCAATCGGCCTACCAAGCATGTTTTTGGGATGTGGGAGGAAACCGTAGAACCCGTAGAAAACCCATGCAGGCACAGGGAGAACATGTACTGCGCTGGAGTGTCCGACGGGGGGTTGCTGAGGACGCTGGAGTGTGCGACGGCAGTCGAACTAAATCCCAGACAATTTTGAAATCCCCCCGGGACATTTTTTTAGGGCTCAAAAGTCGGACATGTCCGGGAAAAAGAGGACGTCTGGTCACCCTAGTTGTTGTTTACAATCACCTCAAATGCTTTGAGGTCATGCAGGAATGGGGTCGAAATACAAAAAGTCCTCCCTAGCTATAAAAACAGATATGCTCAAACCTCATTGAATAAAGTACATAAGCAGACAAGTATATTCAAATATTAAATCAATAAAAGAAAAATTTTAAGCATATAATTATACCTACACACCAAATCAATAAAAAATACATAACTAGACATTTTTGATCGGTGGTAATGACAAAGGTTTTTATAAGTTTATGATCTGATATGTATTTCTGTGCACTTTGAAATAAAAAATGTATTTTGATATATTGCCTGAATAGCTTAATTACCCTTAAGGAACTGTTTAATGCAATCCTGATGATTTTCTAAATCACGGACACTGCCAAAGTCGTCTAAAAATGTTCAGTACTTGATTCTATCTTATGTTTTGATTAATGCTAGACGGCAGCTTTGGATTACTACTGAACGTTCTGGACAGAGGGAAATGTTTTGCCCAACAATGAAAAGATATGTGTCAAAAGATAGTGTCAAAAGAACAAACAAACAAATGCATGGTAAGTGGTGAGTAAGAACTTTGCATAGTCAGGGAACATTAACAAATTGATGATGTCACAGCCAAAATGACAGTTCAAAATGACAAAATTGAAAGAATGATGAATGGGCGGTGTGCGACAGTGGGTGAAGTGGATGTATGTGCAAGAATGGTTTACAGCAGGTATGTCAAACATACGGCCCGCGGGCCGGACCCGGCCCGTTGGATGATTTAATCCGGCCCGTCAGAAATTTCTGAGTACCGTATTTTCCGCCCTAAAAGGCGCACCGGGTTATAAGGCGCACCTTCAATGAACGGCCCATTTTAAAACTTTGTCCATATATAAGGCGCACCGGCTTATAAGGCGCATAAAATAGAAGCTATACTGCATCAAACTGAGGTTGACTAGGGTTGCGGTATGCATCCACTAGCCAATAACCAACGAGCCCTCTATAAACAATCGCGTTTCTCAAACGATCTCCTATAAAATGATCAGAACTGACTAAAGTTCGATCTAACGCATTGGTACTACTTACCTATGTTTCCCTTCCATATCGATCCGTAGATTTACTCGAAACATTAACAGAGCAGCCTATTTTGACATGAAATAGCCTGGTATGTATAGCAGCTATCGCAATAGCATTAGCCATCCGCAAAGTCTCACGAGCCTCAGCGAAGTGTAAACAATCGCGTTTCTCAAACGATCTCCTATAAAATGATCGGAACTGACTAAAGTTCGATCCAACGCATTGGTACTACTTACCTATGTTTCCCTTCCATATCGATCCGTAGATTTACTCGAAACATTAACAGAGCAGCCTATTTTGACATGAAATAGCCTGGTACGTATAGCAGCTATCGCAATAGCATTAGCCATCCGCAAAGTCTCACGAGCCTCACCTCGCAATCTCCCATGAGCCTCAGCAAAGTGTAAACAATCGCGTTTCTCAAACGATCTCCTATAAAATGATCGGAACTGACTAAAGTTCGATCCAACGCATTGGTACTACTTACCTATGTTTCCCTTCCATATCGATCCGTAGATTTACTCGAAACATTAACAGAGCAGCCTATTTTGACATGAAATAGCCTGGTACGTATAGCAGCTATCGCAATAGCATTAGCCATCCGCAAAGTCTCACGAGCCTCACCTCGCAATCTCCCATGAGCCTCAGCAAAGTGTAAACAATCGCGTTTCTCAAACGATCTCCTATAAAATGATCGGAACTGACTAAAGTTCGATCTAACGCATTGGTACTACTTACCTATGTTTCCCTTCCATATCGATCCGTAGATTTACTCGAAACATTAACAGAGCAGCCTATTTTGACATGAAATAGCCTGGTACGTATAGCAGCTATCGCAATAGCATTAGCCATCCGCAAAGTCTCACGAGCCTCACCTCGCAATCTCCCATGAGCCTCAGCAAAGTGTAAACAATCGCGTTTCTCAAACGATCTCCTATAAAATGATCGGAACTGACTAAAGTTCGATCCAACGCATTGGTACTACTTACCTATGTTTCCCTTCCATATCGATCCGTAGATTTACTCGAAACATTAACAGAGCAGCCTATTTTGACATGAAATAGCCTGGTACGTATAGCAGCTATCGCAATAGCATTAGCCATCCGCAAAGTCTCACGAGCCTCACCTCGCAATCTCCCATGAGCCTCAGCAAAGTGTAAACAATCGCGTTTCTCAAACGATCTCCTATAAAATGATCGGAACTGACTAAAGTTCGATCTAACGCATTGGTACTACTTACCTATGTTTCCCTTCCATATCGATCCGTAGATTTACTCGAAACATTAACAGAGCAGCCTATTTTGACATGAAATAGCCTGGTACGTATAGCAGCTATCGCAATAGCATTAGCCATCCGCAAAGTCTCACGAGCCTCACCTCGCAATCTCCCATGAGCCTCAGCAAAGTGTAAACAATCGCGTTTCTCAAACGATCTCCTATAAAATGATCGGAACTGACTAAAGTTCGATCCAACGCATTTGTACTACTTACCTATGTTTCCCTTCCATATCGATCCGTAGATTTACTCGAAACATTAACAGAGCAGCCTATTTTGACATGAAATAGCCTGGTACGTATAGCAGCTATCGCAATAGCATTAGCCATCCGCAAAGTCTCACGAGCCTCACCTCGCAATCTCCCATGAGCCTCAGCAAAGTGTAAACAATCGCGTTTCTCAAACGATCTCCTATAAAATGATCGGAACTGACTAAAGTTCGATCCAACGCATTTGTACTACTTACCTATGTTTCCCTTCCATATCGATCCGTAGATTTACTCGAAACATTAACAGAGCAGCCTATTTTGACATGAAATAGCCTGGTACGTATAGCAGCTATCGCAATAGCATTAGCCATCCGCAAAGTCTCACGAGCCTCACCTCGCAATCTCCCATGAGCCTCAGCAAAGTGTAAACAATCGCGTTTCTCAAACGATCTCCTATAAAATGATCGGAACTGACTAAAGTTCGATCTAACGCATTGGTACTACTTACCTATGTTTCCCTTCCATATCGATCCGTAGATTTACTCGAAACATTAACAGAGCAGCCTATTTTGACAGGAAATAGCCTCGCGGGTACAACAGCTATTCGGTGACGCCCCCTGACTACAGTTGCCGTAATGCTGGGAAGCGATGCGACCTTGTAATTTATTAGTCGTACTAAAACGTACTGAAACATTTTGGCAGAGCACTGTGTACAACCAGTATGGATCAACAAATTCATCAGTTGATCCATATATAAGGCGCACTGGCCTATAAGGCGCACTGTCGGCTTTTGAGAAAATTTTAGGTTTTTAGGTGCGCCTTTTAGGGCGGAAAATACGGTATGTCAAAAAAAGAAGCGAGTCACTAGCTCATTTCTATCAAAAGTTATGATTCTTTAAAATAAATACAACTCAAATGCTCCCTCCGGCCGCTAGAGGGCAGTAAATGTGTAAAAGAGCTCACGTCCAGCATGCGGCACTGACACGAGTTAGTACCAGGAAAGAAACATTCGCAACGTGGTGTCCAACTAGAAATAACTACTACTAAACAAGTTATCGGTCAACACACCCTTCCCAAAATGGCACTGTCAAAAAAAAGAAAAGTGGACACGGAGTGCAGGGTTTTCCAGGAAAAATGGACTGAGAATTATTTATTCACAGAAGTGAAGACAAAACCAGTGTGCTTGGTTTGTAATCAGCAAGTTGCAGTGTTCAAAGAATTTAATATTCGGCACCACTACGAGACTCATCATAAAGACAAGTATGACCACTTGAAAGGACAAATAAGAAAAGACGAGATAAACAAATTGGTCGCTGGTCTGAAGAAACAGCAGTCTGCTTTTACGCGCAGCCGCGATATCGCTGATGGGGCTGTAAGAGCCAGCTACATTATTGCCAACGAGCTGGTGCAGGCATCCAAGCCATTTGCTGATGGGGAGTTTGTAAAAACATGCATGCTGAAGGCTGCAGAAGTCGTGTGCCCTGAAAAGAGACCTGCCTTTGCCAAGATTAGTCTAACGAGGAACACTGTCGCAGATCGGGTGACAGAACTCTCAAGTGACTTGAGCAGCCAATTGAAAGAGAAAATCAAGTCATTTATCGCATTTTCAATTGCAATAGATGAGAGCACCGATGTCACAGATATTGCTCAACTGGCCATATTCATTAGAGGTGTTGATGAAACTTTGACCATCACCGAGGAGCTGCTTGAATTCGTGCCCATTAATGACACCACAACAGCAGAGGACATTTTCAGCGCTCTCGTTGGAGCGCTGGACAAGGTGGAGGCGGACTGGTCCCGTGCTGTGGGCCTGGCGACCGACGGTGCGCCATCAATGGTGGGGAGAAAGGCAGGCGTTGCCACAAAATTCCGTGACAAAGTACAGACCGCAAATGGAGGACAGGAGTTTTGGGCATTTCACTGTATTTTGCACCAGGAGGCGTTATGTTGCAAAACACTGCAAATGGACCATGTTATGAGCGTGGTTGTGAAAACTGTCAATTTCATCAGAGTTCGCGGTCTAAATCACCGCCAGTTTGACTCATTTCTCAGTGATCATGACATTCGTGCTGGCCTACCATACCACACTGACGTGCGCTGGTTAAGCAGAGGTGCAGTACTCAAGCGCTTCTTTGAGCTACGAGGCGAAATTGGACATTTTATGGAGAAGAAGGGACGCCCAGTAAAGGAACTTCAATGCAAGGAATGGGTGCAGGATCTTGCCTTCATGGTAGATATTACGCAACACTTGAATACACTTAACACTACATTGCAGGGCCGTAACAGAGTTGTCACTCAATATTACGACAGCATAAGTGCGTTCAAGATGAAACTGTCACTGTGGGAGACGCAGCTATCCAGCGGTGACACCACGCACTTCTCATGTCTCACAGCTGTGCGTCCGAAGGCACCGGATCGTCCCGATTTGGATAAATATAAAGACAACATAACAGATTTGCTGCGAGAGTTTGAGCGGAGGTTTCAGGTTTTCAGTGAACTTGAGAACAAGTTCGGCTTTTTTCGCTCGCCATTTACAGTGAAGCCTTCTGATGTGCCAGCGGACATTCAGCTCGAGCTTATTGACTTGCAGTGCGATTCCGCTATGAAGGATAAATTTGGGTCCGTGGGATTGGATACGTTTTATCAGTATCTTGTGCCAGGTTACCCCAAATTAACAGCCATGACTGCAAAGGTTCTCTCCATGTTTGGGACTACTTATCTTTGTGAACAGGTGTTCTCCGTGATGAACAATAATAAAACAAAGCAGCGCTCAAGGTTGACAAATGAACACTTGAATGACATTGTTAAATGTGCTGCTACTCAGGATTTGACACCTGATATCGACGCACTTGTAAAGGCAAAAAGATGCCAAGTTTCAGGAGCCAGCAGCAGCAAGTAGACTGCAGGAGTGCAGTGAGAGAGAGAAAAAAGTGTGATGACACGACATTTGTTTGCACTCATGAATACAGATCATTAAAAATAAGATTAATCTGGTTTCATATTAAAGACAATTAATATTGTGCAGTATATTCTCAGCTTCAGTAGGCCCAGCCCAGTAGTTTGAGCTGATGTAGTCTAATCTTATTGCCCATGCACTGCTAAAACTTTTATTTTGTATTTTTATTTATTATTATTTCAAAGCAGTATGACAATTAAGGCAAAACATTTTTTTTCATAGCTCCCACTTGAGTTTGTTTAGTGTGGTGAGTTGGTTCAGGTGTAAAACTGCATTCACTCAACTGTTAAAATAAACCAGTTGTTAACACATTCAATGCCAAACATGAAAATCATTTTTTTTCTCCATTGTTTGTGAATAAATGTGTTGTGCTTAGAAAAGATCCCTTGTCATCCGTGATTATAATATGTAGGGTAGGCTACAAATGAATGAATAATGAAAAATGAATGATAAAGCATAGTACTGAAAAACAAAGCTAAATAGTTGGAGTTGACCTTCTTTTACTGATCCGGCCCACCTGAGAACAGAAAGTCTGGATCCGGCCCCAGAGCCAAACTGAGTTTGACACGCCTGGTTTACAGGAAGGACACTTGGAGATAAAACCGGTAGAGGTGCCAGAGACCAGCAGGAGGAAAACAACCAAGAACCCGGCCAAAGGTAATCGCCAAGGCCGAAAGACGGGATGGAAAACAACAGCCCCCACACACACCGAATCGCCCATAATCAGCACCCATCCCCACGGAACCAGCTCTCACCGAACCAGCACCCACTCCCATGGAATCAAACTCTCCTGCGAACTTGCCACACCCCCTGACACACCCCCACCCCCATCAAACTTGGCACACACTGACATATGCAACTGAATATAAGCTGACCAAAGAACCTTGAACGTTCCATCCATCCATCCATTTTCTGAACCGCTTAGTCCCCACGGGGGTCGCGGGAGTGCTGGAGCCTATCCCAGCCGTCATCGGGCAGTAGCCTTGAACGTTGCCTTTTCTAAATGGAGACTTTCTTGGGCATGGTCGCACGAAAGGCCCAGCGCTGTATTGTACTTTCCTGAAAACAGCTTTCTTAACAAGAATTGTGATTGAACTCAATCAACCTGTGTAAGTCTAAATTTTGTTTCGGTGTCTTAGCCTTTTCCTAAAACTGAAGAAATAAAACGAGCACGCAGTGAGTAAATTGGATAACAGGTGATTGGCTATGGCTTTTGCCGTGAGGGGTGAATAGCGCGCTTCCCAAATTGTGGACCAAATCCAACAAATGGTGACCCCGACGGGATTTCTTCAGAAGGAAAAGTGCATGCTCCAGGAAGGATTCTTCATTCTCCGCTCTTGCGGAACAATATTGCAGTCCGATCGGCACAAAAGGTAAGGGGGAACCTTTTTTTTCAATAAAATCTCCCAGTTTAGCAATATTGTGGAGTGAAAGCAGAGTAAAATTAAAAATTAATAATTTTAGCTCTGTGTTCAGGAATGGTGGTTGTATATACGTACATTTATGATTGTATGGAAACTGGTGAAAAGGTGATTTCTTTTTGGAAAATAGAAAGGTGGTGAGGACTTTGTCTGATCAGCGAAGGGCGCTCACACCGCTGGAACTTGTGGGATGCCAATGGCTAGCATATGGGCACCGGAGTGGCCTCAATAGTAGACGCTTAGTGACTTTGTACTGTTGCCTAAGGTCGGGGTCGATTAGATCGGCCAGGCCACCATACGAGTCAGGGACTCGTGAAAAAAAGAAAAAAAAAAAAGTGAAGGCATCGCTGATATAGCAGGACGGATGCCTGGCGACCTCAATAGTGCGACCTTAAAGACTTATATTGTTGTCTAGGGCAAAGGGTAACTGGGTTAACTTAGACTTAGACTTAGACAGAACTTTATTGTCATTTTGTCAACACTAGGTGTGTACAAAACGAAATTTCGTTGCATACGGCTTTCAACAATGTAGTGGTATTTCGGCTGGTTAAAAAAAGTGACATTCTATATAAAAATATGAAATAAGATAATTATAAAGTACAAAGTGCAGCAGTGATAAAGTATGTAAACAGTGCAGGAGACAAAAGCAGTATTTACAAGTGTGCAGAGGAATGCTACGTTTGAATGTTCAACAGTCTGACGACAGCAGGGAAAAAACTATTGCAGAACCTGGTGGACCTGCAGCGGATGCTGCGAAACCTCTTCCCAGAGGGCAGCAGGGAGAACAGTCCATGGTGGGGTGTGATGGGTCACTGATAATATTACGGGCTCGGGACACGCAGCGCTGGGATGACAAGTCCTGAATGGAGGGAAGAGGAGCCCCGATGATCCTCTCTGCTGTCCTCACCACTCTCCTCAGGTTCTTCCAATCGGAGGCGCTGCAACCTCCACACCACACCGAGAAACAGCTTGTCAGAATGCTCTCTATGGTGCTTCGGTAGAACGTCCTCATGATGGGTGGGGGCAGGTGGGCTCTCCTCATCCTCCGCAGGAAGTACAAGCGCTTCTGTGCCCTCTTGACCAGTGTTGTGGTGTTCACAGTCCAGGTGAGGTCGTCTGTGATGTGGACTCCCAGGAATTTAGTGCGTCTGACCACCTCCACAGCTGAGCTGTTGATGATCAGTGGAGCGTGGTGAGGCTGGTTCTTCCTGAAGTCGACGATGATCTCCTTCGTCTTCTCCACATTCAGGATCAGGCTATTTTCTCTGCACCAGCCCACCAACTGCTCCACCTCCTCTCTGTAGTCCAGGTCGTTGTTGTCCCTGATGAGGCCCACCATCGTTGTGTCGTCTGCAAACTTCACGATGTGATTGGTGGTGAACCTGGGGGCGCAGTCGTGTGTCATCAGGGTGAACAGCAGGGGGCTCAGGACGCAGCCCTGAGGGGAGCCTGTGCTGAGGGTGATGACATCTGAGGTGTTCTGTCCGACCCGGACTGACTGAGGTCTGTTGGTGAGGAAGTCTAGCAGCCAGTTCCGAAGGGGGGTGCTGAAGCCCAGGTGTTCCAGTTTTTCCACCAGATGTTGTGGAATGATGGTGTTAAACGCTGAGCTGAAGTCCAGGAACAGCAACCGCACGTGGGTGTTCCTCTCCTCCAGGTGAGCCAGGCTCAGGTGAAGAACGGAGGAGATGGCATCCTCAGTGGAGCGGTTCTGCCGGTAGGCAAACTGGAACGGATCGAATGTTGGGGGGAGTCTGGAGACGATGTGATCTTTGAGCAGCCTTTCGAAGCACTTCATCATGATGGGAGTCAGTGCCACAGGTCTGTAGTCATTCCATGAGGTGATTTGAGGTTTCTTCGGCACCGGAATGATGGAGGCAGCCTTGAAGCACACTGGCACTTTGGCTTGGTCCAGCGAGGTCGCTACATAATTGTTGAAGTGTGTCTATGTTGATATTGCGTGGAAAGCAGGCTTGGCTGTCAGATGGAACAGCAACGCAGCTGGAGAAGTGAGTGATTAGTTGTGGTGCTGCTGTTCATGGGGTGGAATGGATGATTTGTGGTTCATGAAGAACAATAAGTTGATTTGTATAAAATTGTTGTTTTTTTTGATTTGGCATGTGAGTTGGAGTCAGAAAAATGGCTTAACAAGAATTTGATAAAGAAAGCATATATATATATATATATACCGTAATTTTCGGACTATAAGTCGCGGTTTTTTTCATAGTTTGGGTGGGGGGGCGACTTATACTCAGGAGCGACTTATATGTGTTTTTTTTCAAAAATTTAAAAAAAAAGAAAAAAATAAATAAATAAATGAAACCGCGATAAACGAACCGCAATGTAGCAAGGGATTACTGTAATTTGAATTTCAAGTGACGTCAGCAGCGCGACGTCGCGGTAAGCAGCGCGACGTCAGCAGCGCGACGTCAGCAGCGCGACGTCAGCAGCGCGACGTCAGGAGCGCGACGCGGCGTTGTTTACATAAAGGACAAAGATTGACTCGACGGAGCTCTCTTTCACTTCCGTGGATTGAAGTCGGGGGCCGGCGCTCGGCCGGGTGGCTGTTCAGGGACGGTGGATGGGGCTCGGACAATGCTTTTACGCATGCCCGGTCCTACTCTACCGAGCTGTCTTTCAGCTCCGTGGATGGAAGTCGAGGGCCGGCGCTCAGCCGGGTGGCTGTCCGGGGACGGTGGATGGGGCTCGGTCATGGCTTTTACGCACGCCCGGTCCTATTGTATGGCGCTCTCTTCCACTTCCGTGGCTGGAAGTCCACGCCGCCACACGCCTGGAAGTTTGTTTTGTTAAATAAAGAGCCGTTTACCAAACCCACGTCTTTCCTTGAACTTTGTTAACGCTACAATATAGTTATATAGTAGATCTGTGGAATAACGACGAGGCTGACGTCAGGGCGCACGCACGCGCGGCGTTGTTGACATAGGACGAGGAATTCGATCGATGGATTTAATGATTTAGAGTGCACAGATGGTTTGTTAACAGTGAGTTTGCCCAGTGATGGATTTTAGTGTCTGCCAGAGGATTTTGGGGTTCGTGGCGGCCTGAGTGATTTGCTTCTGGAAGTAAGTGGTTTTAGCCTTACTTATCTCTAAGGTGCATTTATTTCTAAGATGTGTGAGAGCTGTTTTATTTTCAATAGTTTTTATTGACCTATACAATTTCAGTGCAGTGGTTTCCTGTGCGATTAAATTGAGAATATCTGAGTTTATCCATGGTAATTTATTCTGTCGTAGACTGAGTTTTCTGGTAGTAGTGTATTTTTTCCGTATGGCTTCTATACGATTCTGGAAATCTGCTAAGATTTGTTCTGGGTCGGTGAGTGCTAGTTAATTGCTCCAATCAATATTCTTTTTTTCGGTTTCATACTGTGGTAGCTTAGATCTTGGTATGATGTCATATGATGGCGCCGCGGATGGCAGCCACGGTGAGTCGCTCTCTGTTTCTTTGTCTTATTTTGTGTGTTTTCTGTGTCTTCTGCTGTCCATCCCGGATCACTTTTACCAGAGAAGCGCTGTTAAACATCGGACAGTCTTCTTCTGGTATTTTCTCTCCTGTTCTCTCTGATTCAGACTGTTTGTCGGAGATTCTAGCTGGAGCGGCGGTGCTATACAAGCTAGCGCGACGATGGCGGCAGGGGTCGTGGAAAAGTCAGAGGTAAAAAATCAAACAACGGGAATCAATATGATGCATATCGCAACACCTACAAAAACAACAATCCATATCAAACCTACCAGTGTTATGTGTGTAAGCAGTATGGACACATAGCTCAGAACTGTCCTACATTCATATCACAGGCTAACCCACTGCTGTCAAATCAACAGACATACTTGGCACTGCCCACGCCACAAACATTACCAGCATTGACATATGGGGAACCCCAAAATAATGCAGGTCATACATACTATCAGCCACCTAACCCACAATTTCTGCCTTCAGCGCAGAACTGTCAACCACAATTGAATCAAGTTGATCATTCCGAATAGGGATGCCGGGACTCCACTGAGGAGGGTGAACCATTTCAAGCTCCAGAAATCATGCTCAAAGTAGGCGGAAGACAGTATACTTTTATGTTGGACACTGGGGCAAGGTACAGCACTATAACATCCTCTCTCCCTCCCTCTACAGATATTGTATGTGTCGTGGGGTTTTCCGGTAAAACTGAAAATTGCTATCTGTCTGTACCACAATTTTGCGTCTACAATTCAAAATCATCTAAAAGGATATTTCGACATCAATTCCTTTTAAATGACAGATGTCCAACCAACATGATGGCCAGGGATTTGATTGCAGCGCTAGAAGCCATAATTATTTGCACACCAAAATATACAGATGTCCAATTCCCCGATGGGCAAATTATGCGGACATTTGAGCATGGCCACCAATTGCAGATGGCCCAAGAAGTGAATTGAGATGAAGGGTCTGCTGTAATCTATTGGGCCGCTCTCGATCGCCTCTCAAAGACGATAATGGAGAAAACCATTAAGCCCTGGATGGATTGGATTGAGTCACTTAGAGGGTATGGAGTACCAGCAGACGAGTTCCACATCACTGTGAATTATTTTCTTTTGCTGGAACGACATAATGAGGAAGAGTCCTATCGAGAGTTCTTTGAAGACATTTGCCATGTGCTGGCACCCTCTGATGCGACATTGGAGGTGAAAATTAATTTTGTTGTCATTGGAAAAGCAGGTGTGGCTGCTCACCCAAAGTGGAATATGGAGCTGGTTGAATTGTACAAAATGGATCCTGAAATGGCACCTCACATAACAAGCATTGCAACAAACTGATTGGAGTCCTACAGCTGAGGATGTTTTGGAACATTCCAAGGCGGCTGACTTGTTTAGAAATGTGGTATGTGAGAAGATAGAGGCAAAACTTGACAGAGTGATTCGCTCACGGACGCATGGGTGAGAAGGGACTGACAGCGACAGATATGATATCTTCTGTGCCCGAGGGGGTGTATGCGAAGGGGCCTTTTGACGTGGGTTATTGTGACGTGGAGCCAGTTGTGGTTGAATTGGACACAGAAGCACCAATTTATCGCGCTCAATACCCGATCAGCAGTCTCATGACTAAGAAAATTGAATTGACCATCCAGGGGATGCTCGCAGCAGGTGTTTTGGTTCCCTGCTTATCACCTCACAATACTCCCATAAATCCGGTTGAAAAAACTGGTAAACCACATGCTAGATTGGTTCATGATCTGAGACTTATCAATGCGCATATCAAACATGTAACATTTGTGACCCCGAATCCATATACAATGTTGGCCAATTTGTCATCAGAGCATAAGTGGTTCACTGTTATGGATTTTTCGAACGCATATTTCTGCATACCACTTGCGGAAAAGTCAAGGCCATACTTTGCTTTTACATTCAAATGACAACAGTACACTTACACAAGACTGCCGCAGGGCTTCTCTGATTCGCCTGCGCTGTTTAATGATGGGCTGTAGCTTGTGCTAGGGAAATTTAAACACTGATGTTTGGAAGATTGTATGATTCTGGCGTAAGTAGACGACATTTGCATTGCTGGCCCCACAGAAGCACGAACTGCTGAATTGTCCATTGCATTGTTGATCTACCTTCATTCTAAAGGTCTGAAGGTTTCAAGGGACAAACTTCAGCTCTGTCGACCAAGAGTAAGCTTTTTGGGACGCACAGGTGTTGGCATGTCAACCTCACACCGTCAAGATATCCTTAAACACCCACGTCCAGCCACGGTTCAAGGAATGATGAAGTTCTTGGCGATTTTCAGCAAAAATTACGTCAGTGAATATGCTGCGGTTGTGGCCCCGTTACGAGAGCTCATTCGCTCTGCGGGGGCTACCACGCTGCAGGCAAAATTGGATTGGACACCAACAGCAGATGAGGCGTTCAAAGAAATTAAGAAAATACTTCAATTGGCCATCGAGTTGCACAATCCTGACCCAACCTTTACCTTCTATCTTGAGGTAGAGGTCAACTTCCATTTTGTTAATTCAATATTATGGCAAAAGGTCCTGAGCTACTACAGCTGCTCCTTGGATGACCCGGAGAGACCCGGAGAAGAGACATCCGCATTATATTCAAATGATGTGTGCTATTGTGCGCGCCCTGAAAGGGACGGACCATGTGACTAGGGGTGTTAGGGTAGTGTTCACTCTAACTTATTTTGCAAGAACCACACTGGAGACAAGTTAGTCGTTTCAGACACCTGCAGGCGGAGAGTTCACTCGTCGCTGTGCTTACAGCGATGGTCGAATGAAGTCTGAAGTCAGGCCTCATCAGGTGCATATTTATTGAGAAGAAACACAGTGGGGTTGAAAGTGGGGGTGTTGGAACACAGGATGGGGTGAAGCCGGTCCCCTGCTGATCAAAGCATAGCAGGGGGCCTTTTACGACTTTGTGGAAACAAAGCAACTTTGATTGCTTCCTCTGCAGCTAGTCAATCAGGTGAAATAGGTAAATTATTACAGGTTACATTCCAACATAATCATACGATGAAGATATTCTGCAAACCCTAACATATCCCCCCTGTTTTATCATATGAGTATGTCAAACCCAATCAATCAAACACAAGAAAGAAAATACAATGACAGCAATAATTTCCAGTGAAGACGAGGCATTTCCCTCAATGCTCCAGTCCAAATTTCGTGTGCAACTGAAAAACCTGCGGCCGGATTAAAATGCAGGAAAAGAGTTACACGGCCCCTCTGCCTTAGGCGACCAGAATGTTACCAATAAAAAAAGAAAAAGAAAAACACAGAAACAGTACGTCATTGTACCCATCACTTGCAAGGCATTTTCGATGGTCAAATCATCAAGTTTCTGTAAAAGAATGCTGAGCTAAACAGCATCTACGCAATTCACGTCTCGCAGCACATCATAGTCATCACATCCGTCATCTCTGAGAAGTTGTATATGCACTTGTGCCACGGTAGAAGACACAAACCTTGTCACAGCAGACTTCAAACACGGGATAACACAGGTCGTAAACAAGCACAACAATACCAGCACAGCAAGCACAGGCGTCACAAGTCACAACAGCAACTGCCACCACGCGCCAGAGAATAGCCATGAAAAGAAATCCCATTGATGTGGGATGTTATCCTCCGACATGGCCTGCTGCAAATTCCTCAGTGAGTTCATGGCTTCCTTGATGTGCGTGTCGTTATCTCCTGGAATGTATGTGCAACAGGAAGTCCCAATGATGTGGCACACACCACCTTGTGCTGCCGTCAACAAGTCCAGAACCATCCTGTTTTGCAAGACCATTAGTCTAATAGCCTGGATCTCTCTATTTTGTCCATCATCGACTTGCAGTGAGAGGATCACAAAGGATTGAAAACGATAGTTCAGTGTCTCGATGAAGAGAGATTGTTTTCCAACTCCGATCCAAGGAAAAAGCGCATGAACAACTTTTTTTCCGACAGGCCATATTTTATGGTCGTCCGGAACATTTGCACCCCAGACAGGGTCATGGGGGTCAAAGGTTGTAATCGCCCTGCGGCGACGTCCAGAAGAGTTGTGTGCTGTCGTCAGCTGACGATGTTGTATCCTGTAGGTGTGGTCTGTCACCCACACTGGTGCACACACTCCTGTCCAGTTGGCGGGCAGCATCGGATAAACCTTGTGACCACAAAGCCACCAGCCGTTCTGTATGAAGTATGTTCCGTTTGATGGTGCAGCCATGTTGGTCGGAGAGCCCTCACCACCTGAAATGGCTCTCTTATCCTGACACTCAGTGGCGATGTCCAAAGCTCCCATCCAGTTCCCTCCTGGAGAGCAGTCTCTGTCAATGCATTTGTGGGTCTCACTTCCTTGGATGTAACACGTATAGTTCACTCCAGGTGGCCGGTCTGTGAAGGCCACCTGCGGCAGTGTTTGTCCTTTAACAGTCACATTGAGATTCGTCCAGAAAAGCTGATCACAGGTACCTTCCGCAAGTCCAGGGCGGGACGGGTCGGCCTCACTGACTGCGACAGCACGGTGTTGATATCCAACTCCTCCCATGGATGCCATGCATTTCGCTTCAGTGACATCCATTGCTCTGGCCTCCAAGTGAACTTGTGTGGAGGACGGAGGGAGTTTGGAACACACATAGCAGCCCTCCTGTGTGTGCGATCACACAGTGAATTTGACGTAGCGGTACCACGTGTTGGTTTCGTATGGGTTTCTCGGGTCCCATGACCAGTCCTCAAAGTTCTCATCGTGTGACCATCGTTTTCCACGGTCAACATTGTCAAGTGGTCTGTCCAGTTGAGTCCATAGACCATAGCACGCTCCAACCACAACGCAGCAGAGGATCCATCTGGCATATGGAGCCCCGTTGCTACTAGGATGGCAGAGACACCGGGACATCCCCTCGCCTAGCGGAGTGGGGATCGTTGTTTTCTTCACCAACATTGAGACGTCCCACCCTAAACGATAGGACTCCTTTGAAGTCAGACTTCCCCCCACTCCGAATTAGGGGTCCAGCACTCTCTGCAACTTGCAGTGGCTGAGGTGAATCCAGCTTGGCCGTTCAGCTATCTTTACTGCGGTGGGGGTAGTCAGCAGGACTTGGAATGGTCCTCCTTACTGCGGTGGGGGTAGTCAGCAGGACTTGGAATGGTCCCTCCCACCGTGGGCTGGCCCAGCTCTTTCTTTTGATGACTTTGATGTAGACCCAGTCTCCTGGTATGACAGCGTTGTCGACCTGTGAGGATGAAAGATCAGGCGGCAGTAAATTTGCATTGACACCTCTGTCAGTCTGAGCGTTCTAATCATGTAATCTGCCAGGGACTGTTCTTCGGCTGCTTCTTGCATATATTGTATCATTCACCAGTTAATTTTATTGCCCTTCTGAATTGGGCAATAAGAGTGTTTGCGAGAAGTGTTTGAGCACTTCCGAATGACTCCTCCTGACCAAAGACCATTTATGACAGAGGCTATCCCATTTATTGCCTCCTGTGTTAAAGGAGATTCTCTGATCTTGGTTACTGGAGGAACGGACCTTAAGTCCTGTAGCAGATG
Organism: Syngnathus acus; assembly: GCF_901709675.1. Taxonomy (NCBI): domain Eukaryota; kingdom Metazoa; phylum Chordata; class Actinopteri; order Syngnathiformes; family Syngnathidae; genus Syngnathus; species Syngnathus acus. The sequence continues at coordinate 17,975,104 of NC_051094.1, forward strand.
GTTCCTTTGCCCATCCCCTTATCAGTTAAATAATGTTGATTAGCCAGGGAAACGCATAAGCGCGTGCCCTTCCAAACAGCTACACCACTTCCTCATGGCTTCTTCAGTCACTTTTCAATCATCTTCCAATTGTTTACAGCAAACGTTTGAGAAAAAAATCTAACTCAATGGCACAACGCCATATGTATTAGAGAATCTATATGTAGTAAAGTGTTGTATATATATAATTATTTATTTATTATTATTTTTTTATCTCCCACTCTCTATACAACATTCTCCCTCCTTCTGAGGCATGGCGACGCCCATGTCTCACACCTTGACAAACTGTCTGGGAGGATGTGTTCTTTACCACATATGACTCTATCATCATTTAATTTGATTTTCCTTCCAAAACGCTTCTCAGTTTCCCAGTTCACACATCTTCTGCATGTGTTACTGGTTCTCCAGTTTTTTTGTTTTCCTAGTTAATTAGCAATCCAAAAGCAACCTTTTTATTTCCTTTATGTATTTATTTCTTCCTTAGCATTTAACGTACTCAAAATCACTCTTTCTTCAAAGTCGCTCTACTAATTTTCAATAGTAGTGTCCAACAACGTCAACCATTCAACCTGTATTTTCCCTTCATTCAGGCAATCAGTCATCAATGCTCATTTGCATCTCACACACAGTCTCCAAGAAGGAGACTTTCTATCACATCGGTCCCAATTCATCCAAGCTCACCACACAACATTCACATACCGTTTTCATCTCAAGGTTCCTGATAGAACAATCCACCAATCCAAAAAAACTCAACACGCAAAAAAAACTGCTGGCAAATCAATCAGAAGTTTTTCTTTGTTTTTAAATTTGAAGAACCCAATCTCTCAGAATCAGCTCGCATATAGAAATTTGTATAATCTTATAACACAACCAGTCAATTATTTCTATTAAATGTGAACGTCTTAAATTCACAATTTTGATTCTTCCAATTCCTGAAAGCATGTTCTGTCGTTTCTTACTTAACATGCACTAGTGTGGATCAGTTTCTGCTCGCAAACACATTTCTCTCTTTTCCTCTCATTTTTATCTTTCAAACGCGTTTCTGTTCTGCGGTGCAAATTGGATAGACCACAGTCTAGCAAATTTCTGTGCACTAAAAGTTTAGCCAATTTTCATAATTTTAACACACATGCACAGCTCTCGCGCGCGTAAGGTAGATCCCAGCACCAATGATTCGTCACAGGCTGGCCATTTCCTGTGGTCGATCATGAGCTGGTCCCTCCCACGCACACGAGGACAGCACATTCTAAGTTTTATTTATCTTCTAGAAGCCAGTTGCATTCATTTACCAATTGATTTGCAAATTTTAACTTTAGTGTACATACACAATTTGATCTCTGGTCATTTGTCATTGGGCATACAACAGCATTGTCATACTCCTTGCATGGACAGGAGCTCTAACAATCTAAAAAACGTTCTAATAATCTGACAATGACATGTCTTGCTTTCATATGGACATCTGTTATTTCTTCCTCTGTATGAGAAAAGAGATCACAGGGGAGGAATCTAGTCACGCTGACAATTTGGCTTTTCCTCTGCCCCTTCCTCCACCCTTTGATAGGTGTCGTTTTGCCTGACGACACTCTCTTGCGAAGTGGCCCCGTCTCCCACAGTTCCAACAGTTGTCAGAATCTGATGGGGGTTTTGAGTTACATTGCGGCCTGCGACCTTGTTGGCCTCTACCTCTTCCTCTGGCCTGCTGGGACCCATGAAAGAAGACTGTTGTATCTTCATCTAGGTCAACATCATCATCATCATCGCCTAGATGAAATACATCAGAACTTTTGGCCCATTGCATAGTTGTTGTCACACTTGCAATATCTACTTCCACCAAATGTTTCCTCACCCAGTTGCCGAAGTCGAGGGGGGGAAACAGTGATGAGCGCGTTTTTAAGACGTTGCTGATAAGCACTCTCAGCCGCATCATCGAATGGGGTGCCACTGTGCACCCAGAATTCTTTTTCAAATCTTAATTGAATGGCGGTCTCATCACTTTTTATCTTTCCAGGTTTTGTCTCCTGAATTTGTTCTCTTTTCTCTTGTGAAGCATTCAACCACATTCTAGCACAAATCAATTCTTTCTCTTTACTTTTCTTTTCAGTCCCTTTGACTTCCTATTCACACTCTCCTCCAAAACATCAACCACTATCTTCCACACTTCAACTTTCAACTTCCCTTCTACTCCATACTTTTTCTTCCACTTTGGCATGTATTGCATACAATTAAGAAATGTACACGCCATGTACTTCTCATCTCCTTCAAGAGCTAGGGATTTACCGGTTTTGTTTCCCATCTTAATTTGGTATTTTAGGTTTATACAATTTTTCATTTTTATTTTTATTTTCAATTTCTTTGAGGATCCTCAATGCAGGTTTAAATTGACCTTCCACCAAATTCTCTTTGCAGTCAATTTATCCTACCAGTCGCACGCTCAACCACACAAGTTTCTTATCCCTGCCTACGCGAAGTCCTCTTTCTTAAAATAAAAAAGAGCTGCTTCATCCGGAGAGGGGACTCTACAACACCCCTTCCTTCCCTGGGAACTAAGACAACACTCCTGTTACCCAGCCCTGCCAACGCGAAGTTGTACCCCTTAGAACAGTGGTTGTCAAATGAGGGTACACGGAGGTACGTGAGATTTTACAAAAATATATAAAACAGTTTGAAAACCACTGCTCCAGAAGAGCCACTTCATCCGGAGGGGGACTCTACAACACCCCCTCCTTCCACAAGACTTAATATCTTCTGTCTTGCCTATTTTTTAAGTTTTCCCTGTGCACTTTTTTCACAACAACACAATCACACAATTTTAGGGCGTTAACTTACTTGTCCCCTGGTTCGTTGCACTGCCGGGTCCCGTCAATCCACCTCTGTCAGACGAAGGCAGACGTAAGACGCTGGCCCAGCGAAGGATTTCCTTCCCAGGTCTTTCTTTACCAGGCCCTCCTAATGGACGCTGGCCCGTCGACGGTGTACAGCGCGTCGTCCTCCGTCAGCCAGATGGCGGGTATGAGGGTCCCGGGTTTCGGCACCAAAATGTTAGGGTAGTGTTCACTCTAACTTATTTTGCAAGAACCACACTGGAGACAAGTTAGTCGTTTCAGACACCTGCAGGCGGAGAGTTCACTCGTCGCTGTGCTTACAGCGATGGTCGAATGAAGTCTGAAGTCAGGCCTCATCAGGTGCATATTTATTGAGAAGAAACACAGTGGGGTTGAAAGTGGGGGTGTTGGAACACAGGATGGGGTGAAGCCGGTCCCCTGCTGATCAAAGCATAGCAGGGGGCCTTTTACGACTTTGTGGAAACAAAGCAACTTTGATTGCTTCCTCTGCAGCTAGTCAATCAGGTGAAATAGGTAAATTATTACAGGTTACATTCCAACATAATCATACGATGAAGATATTCTGCAAACCCTAACAAGGGGCGCCCCGGTTGTAGTTCTCACAGCACATTCAGTTGTGTCTAATATACAGTCAAAAATTCATTTTGAGTGCTAAACAAAAATTGACCGTTTTGGCTGTCTTGGACAACCCAAGGATCTCATTTCAAGCCTGTGAGAAACAAATGACTTCTGATTTGGCGGATGGCACCCCACACGATTGTGTAGCGTATGTGACGGAGGACTTGGAGAGATTTCCCAATTTGACAGACAAGCCTATAGAGGGTTCGACAATTTTGTTTGTAGACGGACGCAGCCACAGGGATAGGGAGGGTTCTCTTGTTGCATCATACACTGTGGTTGAACAAGCGGGTGAGTTTGACTTGGAACCTTTTGTGACTGTTGAGGCTGCATTGATGCCTAACTCTTCATCTGCACAAGCAGCAGAGGTGATGGCAATGTGCAGGGCGCTCGAATTGTCTCGAGGGGACATTGTTACCATTCATAGTGACTCGGCATGTGCAGTTGCCGCGGCTCACTATGACTTAAAATTTTGGATGAAAACTGGGTACTTAACAACTAAGGGGATCCCAATTAAACACCAAACGTTGATGAGAAGATTTGAAGAAGCTATTAAAACGCCGAAACGTGTGGCCATTGTGAAATGTTCGGGACATCAAAAAACTGGAACTATTGTTGCAAATGGCAAAACGGCAGCTGATCTAGCGGCCAAATGTGTGGCGAACTATCGTGTGAAAGGAAGCGGTCAGTTTAGCCAGGAGGGCTGTGATGAGGCAGATTGTAAAAGAGAGGGAAATGCTTTCTCCTTGTCAACTCTTGTCTTTACAGAAGGAGGCTGGCCCTTGTGAAATTCAGCGCTGGTTGACTGCGGGAGCTGTTGTTGACTCGCAAGGACTGTACAGAGCCCCTAGTGGTAAGCCTGCAGCTCCGTTGCAGCTGCTATTGGAGCGCTGTACTGAGGTACATAAGGTGGGGCACAGCTCTGGCTCGGTTTTGGCGGAAAAGATTTCTCGCACGTATCGGCACCCGAATTTAAAGGACATTTGCAAGTACCATGTGAAGACATTTCCGACTTGCTCTACTTTTAACCCTAAAACTACAATGAAATTGGCGGTGGGCGCCTTTCCTGTTCCACCATGCAGGAACAGGAACCATGCAGAGATGGTGGTTGATTTTGTGGATATGGGAGGTGACTCTCGGGTCCGTGGATACAGGTATATTCTAGTCGTAGTGGAGGTTTTCTCACGCTGGGTCGAGGCGACGCCATGTAAGACGACAAGGTCGGCTGAGGTGATCAATTGGTTAATACACAGCCACATTCCCTATTTTGGCGTGCCAACGGCAATTCGATCTGACAACGGCACTCATTTTACAGCGGAATACTTGCACGAGATAGAGGAGATGTTTGGGATTTCAAGACGTCTAGGCTCAGCAATGCACCCACAGTCGCAAGGGCGAATTTTTTTTTTTGGTATGGCACCGTTGTGAGTGGCAGCCTCCCAGCAGTGTTCTCTCGATCCACTTTGTTTCCTTCTTTTCTCCTTTTTCTTTCTTTTTATTTGTCCATTCGGCGATGCCAGTGCCTTCTACCGCACCTCGGCGTGTGCAGATCACTTCGGATCGGATATTTTTTTTTTGTGCACGTCGGTTGGGACCGCCGTAACTCTACGACGGCCATCCTGCTCATCCAGCCAGTGCTGACCGGGTCCCTCGCCTTGGCCTCGCAGCCGCGACCCCTGTGAGAAGTCCGCTTCATCGTGCTCGTCGGAACCAACGACCTTCACCGTGCCTGCCCCATGGTGACCATCTGCACGTGCCCCAACTGTGTGCCAGGACACTGCTCACACGTTTGCCTGTTTTGTGATGTTTTACCGATTCCCGACCACGGTCCATTGGGCGCCGTTGAACTTGGTTGCCCTTATACCTGTTTGTGGACCCCGTGGAGTCTGTTTCGTGTGTTTTGGGGTGTTCTACGGTATTGAGGGGGGCTGGTTGGCCGATGTTACTTTTTTCCTTTGTCTTGTTGCTTTGCTTTGATGACTTATCTTTCGCACTTGTTGGCTTTCTTTGTGGCGCCGTTGTGTGGCAGCCCTATAGGAGCCTATTGAGTTGTGTGTCTGTTATATTCCCGCTGTGTGGTATGAATGCTGCTGGGGCCTAAATTTCCCCACCCCCGGGATCAATAAAGTTTCAATCAATCAATCAATCAATCAATCAATCAATCAATCAATCAATCAATCAATCAATCAATCAATCAATCAATCATTTGCTCTATAAATTTGAAATGGCCTGACGCACTCCCCATTGCATTGTTTTCAATGCGCTCCACCTCGCACTCGGCGACAGGCCTATCTCCTCATCAGTTGTTGACTGGGAGAGAGATGCCTGCGCCAGCTGCTCCGTCCTTGGCAGACGCGCCAGGGGTGTGTTCTGAAATTACAGATAAAGTCCGACGCGAATATTTGAAAGAATTGCATGCTGCTGTCCAGTTTCCTTCTGTTCAGAATACTGACCTCCTTCACTCTGATAATTCCAGTCCCGATCCCCCGGAGGTGCCTCCGGGTTCATGGGTGGACAGGAAGGTTTTGCGTCGGGAATGCAATGAGCCACGCTGGCCGGCTCCATTCAAGGTGGCGAGTCTACAACTCACTCTTTGCGTGTCTGGCTAGACACGGCAGAAACAAGGAAGAGAAGGTATTGGCACAAGTCGCATTGTCGGCTAACAACACAACCTTTGAAACGCACACTTCGAGAGATTCGAGCCAACTTGGCTTTAATTGGGGAAGATAAAGAAACAGGCTGGGAGGGGCGAGAAGATGGGGAATTGTAAACCCGTAGTTGTAAATATATTGTTTACATGTATTTTTTATGGTATGTTGTGTTCAGTGCATCTTCAAGTTAATGAAAAGGATGAGTGTTTGATTACTTATCACTTTTACATGGGGAAACTGTCTATTATCATTTTGATTTTTGTGATGTAATGGATTGTGGTGGGTCTGACATGAATTGGAGATATTATGATGTATATATACTGTATGTGGGTTTATTCACTGGGGGCCGAGTAGGTTGGAATCAGGAAAACAAATAAGGGGTTGTGTCCTTTTTACTGGGATGTTTTACGGTCCACTTCCCCCACTGCGAGTAAAGATCATGGGTATGTGGGGAATCACAATGGTTTTCGGCTCGGGGTGATACAAGACTCCTTGTCTATTATGCGTGGGCAGGTTGATGCAAATAACTCCTAAAAATTGAACCCGATGTTGTTAACAATTACTAATTTGACAAGGAACCCTTTTGACAGGTTGCCAACACTTGAGGCTCGCTCATGTGGGGATAAAACTGGCTGGTCGTTTTATCTGATTATTGGGGTAGATATGGCTGGGAGGGACCCCATGAAATTACTAAAATCTGCATTGCACCGAGAGAAAGTGTGGTAGGAGATGCCCACATGAACAACACAGATGTAATTTCGCCGGGTTACAGAACTGCACCGGAAACGGGCTTTTTACAAAAAAATGTATGGTTGGAAATGATGAGGTCCGCTGTACACGATGCTCGTAAGTCTAATTGCGTTGTGTGGTCAACAAGCAGGCCCACACTTGTGTTAGTTCCATCAGCTATGGAAGATAAAAATGTGTTGGTAAATCGGTCTAATGCTAGAGTATGAATGGTAAACGTCAGGAGTCACATTACACCTAAAGATAAGTGTATTGAGTGGGATATGGTGTACCCCATGTCTCCGATGAACGACACTCCAGTAAGCTTCGCTCCAAGACTCCAGCAAGAAGTGACCTGTGTGATGAGGAACCGGGGAGCTAAACGTCGGCCGATGGGTGACCTCCCCCTTCAGGTTTGTAAACACACAATCAATATGACAGGTAATGAGGACACCACCAAACTATTGGTGGCAAGGAGTGACATCTGGTGGTATTGTGAGGGAGGGACACTCTATGGGTATCTGCCTTCTGATTGGAGTGGGACATGTGGTCTGGTTTCATTGCTATCACCAATAAAGATTTATGAAGTGGGGGTCGGGGAGATAAGGCAATTGTTGTCAATATTTGCATCGGGTCCAAACCAATTGCTGAAGAGAGTTACATGAGCTCTTAGTGACCCGTACTATGGTAGTCCTGTTTATATTGATGCTATTGGGGTACCGAGGGGTGTCCCTAATGAATACAAACTGGCAGATCAAATTGGGGCGGGGTGGGAATCTATTTTTTATGGATTACCCCTAATAAAAATGTCGATCGAATAAACTACAATGTACACCGTCTGACACATTTTACAAGGGCTGGGTTTGGTGCCATACTCACGCAATTAACAGCCACTTCCCTAATGGCATATCAGAATAGGGTAGCGTTAGATTCTATTTTGGCTGAGCATGGGGGCGTTTGCTCGATGTTTAGAGAAAATTGTTGTACCTATATCCCCAACAATACGGCTCCTGATGGAAGTTTCACTTCAGCGTTGACGGGATCAAGGGAACTATCTAATGAATTAAAATCATACTCTGGTGTGTCTAACTCGTTTACTGACATGTTAGAAAAATGGTTCCGTAAGCGGAAAGGGGTAGTCAGTAATGTAATTATTTCTGGTGGGATGATATTGGGAGTGTTTGTCTTTTGTGGTTGTTGCTGTGTTCCTTGTATTAGGGTCTTGATCATTAGGACCGTCGAGCGTGCAGTGGGTGATCGATGTGTGATTAGTCAGATGTAGAGTCCACGATAACTGATGAGAATATAGTTGTTTTGCTTGCTCATGTGCTCCACATATTTCATTGCTCGCACCGGGTAGACCAATAAATGACACACACTCACTACATTACAGGCACACTTATGGTGTACTAGTTAGATTTTTTCATTCTGTACTGCACCACACTTGTGGCCCCTGAAGATAGTGGCAACTCAGTAAGTGGTCCGAGGGAGGCGGACCTGATGGTAAGAGCCTTGGCGTGTAGGGGGCCACACGCACATATAGGTAGATTTTTGCACACACAAACAGGGGGTGGGATGGTCTGGCAGTTCGGGCAGTTCAACAGGGGGAGATGCATATTTCTTTCATCAAAAGCTCAAGTTTAGTTGAGTGACCAGTAACGTCACTCAAACAGGGGGATTGTTAGAATAGGCCTCTTTGGCACATGTGATTAGCTAGGTATCTGGAGCTATATCGTTATATCGCTGTAACCCTTCTCTTGCTTCATTAGCTTTCTCTTCTCTATGACACTCCTTGCACATATGTAGAGGTCGCTCTCAGTTAAGACTACAAGGTCACACATTATCACACAGGCTAAGCAGGAGGGCGGCCCAGAGTAGGATAAGAGCAGGAACCCTGGTGGTAGGAGTTAGACCTTCTTCCGCATCTCGCAGAGAAGGCTCCACAGCTGTGTCTCGATCATTCTGGCATACATTAAATAGTTAAACTGTGAAGGCTGCCTGTTGGTAATTACTGTTAGCATAGCAAGCATTAAAGATAAAGAAACTGGGAACAAACCTAACAACTAGTTGGCAGTCTTGGATTGAAGATGTGTTTTCAAAGTCAACGGTGTGTTTGCTTCTTTCTACTGCCACATTGGTGACCCCAACAGTGACTATGGTACAAGCGGTGGATCAAGAGGTGTCCTCATCGCCCCAACTTGCAGCCGCCGCAACAGCAAGGCTACCAGAGTTTTTTCAGAGCGACCCGACATTGTGGTTGCACCATGTTGAAGCAATAAGGAATCACTGCTGATGACCCTAAATATTTCATGGAGGTGGCATCCCTCAACCAAATGACCACATGTTCCGTTATGAAGCTGTTGCGTGGGCCTCCACAGAGCAGAAATACAAGGTCTCAGGTTCAGCTTGTCAAACTCGAGAGGGCAGGCGCCTTTCCCTGTCTGGGTTGGGCGAATGTTCGCCAGTGGATCTCATGGTCAAGATGTTGTCGCTGTTGGGCTTGGATAAAGGCATTTTCTCGCACATTTTTCGGCGGAAGTTACCACCTCCTGTCTGCGCTGTGATGGCGAACTCCAATTGTCTGGCACTTCAGAAAACTCCAACGCTCCAATGTTGATCTAAAGCCACTCACGTTTGCGATGTCAAAGATTACTGAACTGTGATTGGCATCTAGCAGCAATATCCGAAATCACGACGGACGTTTGGCATCTTGCAGGTAAATGTAACCCTGTACTTGACTGTTTATCATGCTGGCTTGTGTGTCCAGCTCGGGGTTGATTTCGTCCGGGATGACACGGACCAGACCAATGAAACAGACATTCGCAACCTCAAAGGGGCAGGTAAGGCTCTAAAGCTTGAAAAAGTATGTATATACCGTACCATCATGCTTGCTTGTGTGTTCAATTCTGGGTTGATTTTTCCGGGATGGCACTGACCAGTCCAATGATATAGACATTCGCAACCTCAAAGTGGCAGGTAAGACTCTTAAGCTTGAGGAAGTATGTATATGTATATACATATGTATATGTATATACATATGTATATGTATATATATGTATGTATTGGAGGGTGTGTTTCAACTACAGAGGAATCACATTTTATATAGTATATACTGTCAGGTCTAAGTACTATTAGACATTAATTCACATACTGAAAAAAAGAGGAGAAGACAACCAGTGTTCATTTTACTCGCGAGGATAACTAACAGAGAGCGTTTCGGTTACATTCTCCATCAGTTCTGAGCTCTTACTCTGCTGTCTCCTCTTTTAAAAGTTTTAGGTTGCCCTGGTTACAAAGGCATTGCTACACTAAAGGGAGGGTAGTTTGTGGCTGTAGCAACGCTGCTTAGCTAACGAATGTAGTGTGGTGCGAGCCGACAGGGCCTTGGTCGTTTCGTGACCCCGGCAGTTAGGTTGCAGAGTCTGTCCTGTTACTCCTCAGCTGGTTGGCAGCCAGTTGGCTGACTCGTGCTTGGCTGTGATTAGATATCTCGAAGCGTGTTGAGTGCAGTTTTCCTGTGGAACAATGCAACTAGACTTTCTTGCTAAGTTTCACACAATAATAATATTGAGTAAATATGGGATAACTTCTATGCAACTACTTCAACAAATATGTCTTTTCTATAACACTTAACAAAGACAAACAGTACCAATCAACAACAATATATGGATAAAAGCTACAGAGTCGACTTAAAGAAAAATAAGTTCTTTTGAACTAAATAGAGAACTTTTGTTTGTTCAAGGGAGTTCTGCTAATTGCTAGTGAGAGCCTCTTACAGGGATAGCCAAGAAGATAAAGGAAGGGAGGTAGCCACACGTATGATTGGGAGTTAAAGGAATTCTCTGGAGCTAGACAGAGCGCTTTGTTAAACCAAGGGAGTCCAACTCGTAAATTATGAGGCCCTTGGTCAGGCTGACCATCCAATTATTCCAACATATACACACACAGTAATCCCTCGCCACTTCACGGCCTCGGTGCATCGCGGGTTTTTATGAAAACAAATATTGCAGATATATTCGGTGCATAGCATTTTTTGGTGGCATCACTTGGAGCGTGGGGCTTTATCCGCCCAAATAACGTTAAAGCACACTATTGGCTGGTAGAGACGAGAATCAACCTCCCATCTATCCAAGACTTGTACCTGTCCAGGACCAGGAAACGTGCAAGGAGCATCTCTAAAGACCCTTCTCACCCAGGTTGCAGTCTGTTTGAACTACTCCCCTCCGGACGGCGTTATAGAGCTCGGTACGCCAAAACCAGCAGACACAGAGACAGCTTCCCCTCAGGCTGTTGCTCTGATGAACTCACACCACTCTTAGAGTCTCAGAGTCATTACTGTGCAATAACATCCTGCTCTCCACACCTTTTTTGAATTTGTCTACACTGTTTGTACTATGTGTCCTCTCTGCATCCATTGCAGCCTGGTCATCCTGGATTAGGGACCTTCCCATCTGTGGTCTCTTCTCAAGGTTTCTCATTTCCCCGAGCTGGAGTTTTGAGTTTTTCCTTGCCCTTTTGGGAGTTTAAGATCAGGGGATGTTTGAGAATATTTGCCATTTTTCACATGTCCTGAGTGTTTTAGTCACCTAAATGTTGAACAGAGGGTGTGATTTACCGAAGTCAAATTCCTTGTTTGGCACGCTCAAACATGGCGAATAAAAAACTCTTGAATCTTGAATCTTGAATGTTGATTTGTATTCTTGCTGCTGATTGGCTTAGAGCTGTAAGAGCAGTTCTAACCACCCTTTATCTCAGCCTCCCGCAGATGTGTATCAATAGAATTGTTTATTAGTGAGCATTGTGTTCCATGGGGACCACTTTTGAGTGTGACACAGTCCGTTAGAAAAAGGTGACCGGGCTGTAACTTGTAACATGTTCAGAGAGGAATAAATAAAGACTTTCAAGTAAGCAAGAACAACTGCTTTAACCTTCCATTATGTACAGTCGGGAACAGAACATAATGTAACATGGTGGCAGCGGTGTACACGCCGAAATGTACCGTACTTTAATGTACCTACCGTACTTTAGATAACGCAACAGAAAGTTAGCACTAGCTAGTTAGCTGACGGCGATGGAAGGGCTGCAACCACCGGGAACATTAGCGGTGGATTCCATCAACTTGGCGAAGTCATGGAGAAGTTGGAAAGAGGAGTTTGAACTTTACACGGACTTTACCATGCCAACGGCGGACGAGACGAGTGAAGCTGTTCAGCTACCTCATTGGACGAAAGGGCAGAGAACTGTGGACAACGTTGGCGAGTGCGAGCCCCTCAGCAAGGACCACAGTGAGTTCAATGATGAAACAGTTTGACGAATACCGCAACCCACAGACAAACGAGACAGTGGAGAGGTACCGATTCTTTACACGAAATCAAGGCTTAGATGAAAATGTGGATAGCTATGTAACGGACTTGAAAGTACTGGCTAGCACCTGCAATATTGGAACCATTAGAGAGTCTTTGATAAGGGATCGTGTAGTGTGTGGTACAAACAGTACTGAGGGAGAGATTACTCAGGGAGGAAAAGCTGACGCTGGAGCCATGTCTGAACATCTGCAGATCTACAGAGCTGTCGAGGGAGAATGGTAAGACGCTTCAAGGACTGACAGTGGAGGAAGTACACGCAGTGAAGCAGACAGATCTGACACAGAGGGAGAACGAGATTCACTGCAAGTTCTGTGGGAAAACACTTGTGCGTAGCAAGAAAGAGTGCCCGGCTCTTGGGGAAAAGTGTAAGAAATGTGGGAAGGAAAACCATTTCGCAGCTCAGTGCAAATCAAGACTAGAGACCAGTTGGAAAATGAGCAAAGTACATGCCGTTACAGAGGAGACAAGTGACAAGTGACAGTATGAGGATGTCAACTGTATAACTGAAGAACAGGGAGAGAGTAAAAAGGTGAATCAGTTGAAAGACAGCCACAGTCAGGGCCAACAGCTCTTTGCAGGGATGAAGATCGGAGGAAAAGTTGTTGATTTCCAGATTGACTTTGGGCCACCTGTAATAAGTTAAAGTTAAAAGTTAAAGTCCCAATGATCGTCACACACACATCTGGGTGTGGTGAAATTTGTCCTCTGCATTTAACCCATCCCCGTGTGATTTTAATCCATCCCCTGGGGGAGAGGGGAGCAGTGAGCAGCAGCGGTGCCCCGCTCGGGAATCAGTTGGTGATCTAACCCCCCAATTCCAACCCTTAATGCTGAGTGCCAAGCAGGGAGGCAATGGGTCCCATTTTTATAGTCTTTGGTATGACCCGGCCGGGGTTTGAACCCACAACCTTCCAGTCTCAGGGCGGACACTCTACCACTAGGCCACTGAGCTGGTATCATCCCCATTGATCTTTTAAACCCAGACACACAGCTAGAACACACCAAGAAAGTGCTAGTGATGTAACGTATTTTTCGGACTAAAAGTCACTCCGGAGTACAAGTCGCATCAGCCATAAAATGCACCATAAAGGGGAAAAAAACATATATAAGTCGCACCGGAGTTTAAGTCGCATTTTGGGGGAAATTTATTTGACAAAATCCAACACCAAGAACAGATATGAACCAGCAACAACAGGCTAAACGATACGGTATGCTAACGTGACATAAACAAAAACGAGGAGCTGAGAATGGGCCTGACGTAACATTAACAGTGATTCAAATAACTATAACATAAAGAACACGTTTATCAAACCATCTGTGTCACTCCAAATCATTAAATCCATCGAATTCTTCGTCCTTTGTGTAAACAACGCCGCGTGTGCGGCGCGCCGCTGACGTCGGACTCGTTGTCAGTTACAGTTAGAATTATTCCACAGGCCCATATAACTAGATATAAACTATATACCAAATAACAATAATATAAACAACAATTTCATCGAACCATCCGTGTCACTCCAAATCATTAAATCCATTGGAACCTTCGTCCTTTGTGTAAACACCGGCGCTTCTAACCCTGGAAGTGTGTGCGGTGCGCCGCTGACGTCAGTTGCAATTCAACTTATTCCACAGGCCCATATACCGTAATTTTCGGACTATAAGTCGCGGTTCTTTTCATAGTTTGGGTGGGGGGGCGACTTATACTCAGGAGCGACTTATGTGGGGGTTTTTTTCAAAAAATTTCAAAAAAAAAAAAAGAAACCGCGATAAACGAACCGCAATGTAGCAAGGGATTACTGTAATTTGAATTTCAAGTGACGACAGCAGCGCGAAACCATCTGCTTCACTCCAATTCATTAAATCCATCAATCGTCCTTTGTCAACAATGCGTGCGCGCCGCTGACGGCTCTTGCACTTAAAAATATTCCACAGGCCCATATAACGATATATAAATTATATATCAAATAACTATTATATAAGCAATAATGTTATCAAACCATCTGTGCACTCTAAATCATTAAATCCATCGATCAAATTCCTCGTCCTTTGTCAACATCGCCGCGCGTGCGCCCTGACGTCAGCCTCGTCGTTATTCCACAGATCTACTATATAACTATATTGTAGCGTTAACAAAGTTCAAGGAAAGACGTGGGTTTGGTAAACGGCTCTTTATTTAACAAAAAAAACTTACAGGCGTGTGGCGGCGTGGACTTCCAGCCACGGAAGGGGAAGAGAGCTCCATACAATAGGACCGGGCGTGCGTAAAAGCCATGACCGAGCCCCATCCACCGTCCCTGGACAGCCACCCGGCCGAGCGCCGGCGCCCGACTTCAATCCACGAAAGTGAAAGAGAGCTCCGTCGAGTGATGCGCGACGTCGCGGTCGCGCGTCAGCAGCGCGACGTCGCGTCAGCAGCGCGGCGGTTGTTTACATAAAGGACAAAGATCGACTTGTCCAGGGACGGTGGATGGGGCTCGGACAATGCTTTTACGCACGCCCGGTCCTCCTCTACCGAGCTGTCTTTCACCTCCGTGGATGGAAGTCGAGGGCCGGCGCTCAGCCGGGTGGCTGTCCGAGGACGGTGGATGGGGCTCGGTCATGGCTTTTACGCACGCCCGGTCCTATTGTATGGAGCTCTCTTCCTCTTCCGTGGCTGGAAGTCCACGCCGCCACACGCCTGTAAGTTTGTTTTGTTAAATAAAGAGCCGTTTACCAAACCCACGTCTTTCCTTGAACTTTGTTAACGCTACAATATAGTTATATAGTAGATCTGTGGAATAACGACGAGGCTGACGTCAGGGCGCACGCGCGGCGATGTTGACAAAGGACGAGGAATTTGATCGATGGATTTAATGATTTAGAGTGCACAGATGGTTTGATAACATTATTGCTTATATAATAGTTATTTGATATATAATTTATATATCGTTATATGGGCCTGTGGAATATTTTTAAGTGCAAGAGCCGTCAGCGGCGCGCACGCATTGTTGACAAAGGACGATTAATGGATTTAATGAATTGGAGTGACGCAGATGGTTTTATTAACGTGTTATTTATGTAATAGTTTTTTGAATAACTCTGAATTTTACGTCAGGGCCGTTCTCAGCTCTTAGTTTGTGTTTATGTCACGTTAGCATAGCTATCGTTTAGCCTGTTGTTGCTCGTTCATGACTGTTCTTGGTGTTGGATTTTGTCGAATAAATTGCCCCCCAAAATGCGACTTATACTCCGGAGCGACTTATATATGTTTTTTTTCACTTTTTTGGGCATTTTATGGCTGGTGCGACTTATACTCCGGTGCGACTTATAGTCCGAAAATTACGGTAACTATATATAAACTATATATCAAACTATAATATAAACAACAATTTTATCGAACCATCCGTGTCACTCCAAATCATTAAATCCATCGAAATCTTCGTCCTCTGTGTCACTTTTAAAAAACAAAACTAAAAAAAAAAAACTGCTGTTGACTCCAGAACTCCATGTGCCGCTGACGTCAGACTCATCGTCAGTTGCGGCTCCAATTTTTCCACAGATCTACATATATAACTATATTGTAGCGTTACCAAAGTACCAGGCAAGACGTGGGTTTGGTAACCGGCTCTTTATTTCACAAAACAAGAGCTCAACATATGTGTGTGTGCTCCAAGCAAGATCGCTCCCCCCCCCCGCTGCCTTTGCGGCCTTGCTAGACAATCGGAAACTACTGAAGTCTAACAACATAGACGTTGCTACTCTAAATAAACTATATATCAAATAACTGTAACATAAATAACAAGTTTATCGAACCATCTATGTCACTCCAAATCATTAAATCTCCTGACTCCGGAAGTCTGTGAATGGAACTCATTGTCAGTGAGGCTCCAATTATTCCACAGCCATAGTGCGCCCTCATGCGTTTTAAAGTGAAAATAACATGTGACGTGATCAACTATACTAGTAAGTAAGTAATGTGTTAATGATCAAATGAAAATTTGTGAATAATTACACATATAAGTCACTCGTGAGTATAAGTCGCCCCCCCCCCACCCAAACTATGGAAAAAAAGCGCGACTTATAGTCCGAAAAATACGGTACAACAAGACAAAGGTGACTCCACTAGGTATGTGTAGGGTAAAAGTCAGAAACCCCAGAAACAACAAACTGTACAGAGAAGAGTTCCAAGTAGTGGACCAGAGCAGCAGAACCCCTTTACTAGGCAGAAAAGCCAGTGAAGCCATGAAACTCATAAAAGTGCAATATGAGAACATTCTGGCCATTGACAGCATAGTGAAGAAGGAGCCAAGTGCAGTGACAAACGGAGGTCACATGACCATGGACAAAATAATGGATGAGTTTGAGGATGTGTTCACCGGAGTGGGCTGCATGGAGGGTGAATATAGGATAGAGATAGATGACAGAGTACCGCCAATGAAACTGCTGAAATGCAGAGAGCCATGATGACACCTCTGCAAGAGGAACTCAAAGACCTAGAGAGAAGAGGGATAATCGCTGTATGTCTTCAGTACTAATAGCCTTTTGTTTTCATTTGTTCAGACAAAATATGTAGGTCTTACCTTAAAAAATTTTTTGACAGTTTCGGCGGCAACTTCCGCCTTCATCAGGGCACACAATCCAACTATTACGCATAAACTATGGAGAAAAATGCGTCAAAGACTTTTGCAGAATCGAAAACACCCTTAAAAAATTAGCACATCATAGAAACCACCTCAGATTTAACCTCCGTTGTCGAGATGAAGGTATCAGCCCGAACAGCCTAAATATAAAAAACCCCATCCCAACAAAAAACTCAGAAAAAATAATAAGCAAAGTGCGGATGACTCTGGTAAAAGAAAGAATCAGGTGCGCAACGAACAAACTACACATTAACACGGATTTACAGCAACAGCTGGAGGACTTCAAACGCCGGTACCCCCAGAACAAGGAGACGGAAGAAAAAATAGAAGAGCACTCCAACAAAACACACGAAGACGCATTCATAGCCACAAAAACACAACACATAAAGAAAATAAAGAAACTGATGGAAAAGACACGGAAACAAGCACAACAAAAAACACCCGTTAACGACAAGTGGATACACAACGCATCGGAGCATACCCTGACAACATTGCCATCACACCAAAAAATATCCCATGCGAAGACTTCATCCTGGCAACTGAACTCGCTTGTGAGAAAATACCGGACATGGGAAAAAAAGCCGCACTGCACAACGAGGTGACAGGCATTTTAAAAACAGTGCGACCACCACCCAGCAATATTACCAAAGAGGAAGCAAGAGCCATTAACTCATTAACAAAAAACGAAGAGATCACTATTTTACCAGCGGATAAAGGCAGAACCACTGTCATTATGGACACAAAAAAATATGAAAAACAAATGCAGGACATGTTAAACGACACCAACACCTACGAGATCCTCAAGAAAGACCCAACAGAAGAAAACAAACTCAAGGAAAAATTAAAACCACTACTGACTGACAACAAAATAAATAAGTAAACATACAACCATCTCATACCCACAGCAAACATTACACCACGCATATACGGCACGCCAAAAATCCACAAACCAGGAACACCACTACGCCCAATAGTTGACAGTATCGGTTCAGTCACCTACAATTTATCAAAGGCTATCACAGAAATAATAAAACCCATATTAGGACAAACAGAACAACACTGCAGGAACTCAAAAAAACTGGCAAAAGAACTAAAAATCATTAAGGTGGGCAGGGGGGAAATATTCATATCACATGATGTCATTTCACTTTTCACCAAAACACCAGTACAAGCAACATTAAAAATCGTGCAAGATTGACTTCAGAAGGACAGGACTCTCAAAAAACGCACTAACCTCACCACTCGGGACATAATACAGTTACTACAGTTCATTGCCACATCCACATACTTTACATTCAGAAATCAAATTGACAGACAAAAAAAAGGCTTCGCGATGGGGGACCCACTGTCGGCCATCATGTGTAGCTTTTATATGGAGGACTTCAAGGAGAAAGCCATTACAACAGCACCCGAAGCACTTAGGCCCACACTGTGGAAAAGATACGTGGACGACATCCTAGAAAAAATAACAACCGCTCATACGCAGCAGCTCACAGATCACCTCAACACAATAGACACCACTAGAAACATACAATTCACCCACGAAGAAGAAACAGACAACACCATCGCATTTTTAGACATCAAAATACAGCATACAGACAGCGGGGACATAAAAACAAAAATCCACAGGAAACCCACCCCCACCGATCAATATTTATTATGGACAACAGAACACCCCACAGCACACAAAATGTCAGTCATCAGAACACTATATGAACGTGCAACAATAATCACGAACCCAAAAGACAGAACAGAAGAGAAGCACATTCAACAAGCACTGAAAACATGTCAATATCCACAATGGTCAATAAACAAAGTAGCAGCACAAGTCAAGAAAAAAGAAACAGAATCAAAGAAGAAGAAGAAACCCACCAATGAGACGGAGAACAGAGGAATGGTGACGCTACCGTACATCAGAGGAGTCACAGAAAAAATACAGAGAGCCATGCGCAAATACCATATCAACACACCGGTCAAACCACAAAAAAATGAGGCAGTTATTAGTACACCCCAGGGACGAATTAGAACAAAACAAAAAGTGCAATACAGTGGAGCCTCGGTTTTCGACCACAATCCGTTCCAGAAGGCTGTTGGAGAAGTGAATCGTTCGAATTCCGAATAATGTTTTCCCATTACAAATAATGGGAAAAAAAAATCCGTTCCAAGCAAAAAAAAAAAACCCGCCTTTTTTAAGCATTTTTTCATTTGCGCATTTTTGTCCGATCGCGCAACTGCAGCGCACCGCCGAACGCGCAACTGTAGCGCGTCGCCGACCGCGCAACTGCACCGCGCTGGTCGCATTATTGTGACAGAGCCGTCGCTGAAATGTAAAAAATATTTTTAAAGTCCTGATGTACTTTCCAAAATTTAAGTGGACCTCAGTGCGCGACGAGCTAAATTTTGCCCGATCGCGCAACTGTCACGTGCTGGCGCCACCTGTGACAGGACCACGCCCCCCCCTGTCAGTGGAATCGCCGCCACCTGCCACAGGCTCATGGACAACGCTATATCAGCGCCGCCAGCGCAGACCCGAGTGTCAGTCTGTCCCGTGATGCTGCTTCGCTCATCAGTCCCTGAGAAACTGACTCGCTTAACAATTCGGAAATCCCGCAGAATTGCTTGTCCACCCCAGCCAGATCGCCGCTCCAGTGCCAGCTGTTCCCATCTTTCCCCCCCCCCCACAATAAAGTCTCTGTCGCTATGCACTTGGCTGTACTGTCTGATCCCTTACAGTACAGACTGACCAACGCTATGCAGCCAGCGAATGACGAGACGGCATTGAGCCGACTGGAGCGAGCCGAGACCGCCATCAGCAGCCTGTCTGCCGACATCCGGAATCTGATCGAGGTTGGTCAACAACAACAGCTACAGCAGCAGGAGATAGCCCAAGCCCTCCAGAGACTGTCGGTGGCTGCGTCCCCGGCTGTCACGGCACCCCCGCACCGCCCGTCTGCCGAGGCCAGGAGGCTCGTGGACGTCCCGGAGCCCCGCCTCGGCAACATCGAGAAGTTTAACGGCGATCCCAAGCATGTGAGGGCATTCGTGACTAACTGCCGTATAATGTTCAGCCTCCAGCCCGTCACGTTTGCGTCGGAATCTGCCAAGGTCGGGTTCGTCCTAACCCACCTCACGGGTGAGGCGCGGCTGTGGGGTCTGGCCGAATACGAAAGGATGGCCCCGGCTTGCGATTCGTTCGACGCATTCGCGGAGGAATTGCTCTGCCTAGTCGACCTGGGCTCCGCCACCGAAGACGCCGCAGAGGAACTGGCGACGCTGCGTCAAGGTAGCCGATCGGTCGCGGAGTACGCGCTTAAGTTCCAGACGTTGGCCGGCAGCAGCGGATGGAACACGCCGGCGCTCGTTAGCACATTCCTCAACGGCCTCGTACATGAAAGACAAACTAGTTTCCTACGATCGCCCGCGAACCCTGAAGGGCGCGATGGACTTGGCGGCCCGAGTAGACCGGCGGATCCGGACGCGGCGGCGCGATCGGGAGCGGAGGCCCCTGCGGAACCCGCGTGGTCACCTTCCTCCGTCTGCTGGGGACCCGCCAACCACACCACCCGCCGAGCCCATGGATCTGGCAGGGGCTCGGGTTCCCTCAGAGGATCACCGTCGACGCCTCTCACTGGGCTTGTGTTTTTACTGTGGGGAGGGGGGTCATTGGGTGGCGGGGTGCCCGTTAAAGGCCGGAGCTCACGCGGCGTCGGGGGATCCGCGTGAGCTCGACCAGCACCGGCTCTCCCAGTCCCAGCACGCTCACGCTACAGGCACGTGTCCAGCTTGCGGCGGGCGACCAGAACGTGGCAGCCTTGGTGGATGCCGGGGCGGAGGGGAAAATAATGGACATTAGCCTGGCACGTCAGTGGGGTATCAACTTCCTGCCTCTGAGCCCGTCCATTATCCGCAGCGTGCCATTGATGGCCGTCTGATCGGCGAGGTGGCTTTCGTGACGGAACCAGTTAAGTTACTGCTCTCCGGCAATCACCCGACAAACCATCCAGTTTTTTTCTTCTTTCCCTCCCAGGACAGCAGCTCATACTGGGGCACCCTTGGTTGCGGCAGCACAACCCGGTGCTGGACTGGGAAGTGGGGGTTGTTCGGCAGTGGAGTGAACGCTGCCATCGGGTGTGCCTGAAGGCGGCCACCAGCCCACTCGGGAGAGCCCCGCCCAGGTACAGTCCCGACATCTCCAATGTACCAGCATTGTATCACGAACTCAAAGAGGTTTTTAGTAAAGCCAGGGCCACTTCTCTTCCTCCACACCGGTCCTACGATTGCGCCATCGATCTGTTGCCCGGCACCTTCCCTCCCAAGGGGACGCGTTTACTCCCTGTCCGCTCCTGAGCGCCGGGCTATGGAGGAATACATCCGGGAGACCCTGGCGGCCGGTATCATACGGCCGTCCTCTTCACCTGCGGGAGCGGGGGTTTTCTTCGTGAAGAAGAAGGAGGGTACGCTCTGCCCGTGCGTCGACTACCGGGGAATAAACGAGATCACTGTAAAGAACCGATACCCTCTGCCTCTTCTTTCTTCCGCCTTCGAGAGCCTTCAGGGTGCCACCGTCTTCACAAAGCTGGATCTTCGCTACGCCTACGACCTCATCCGCGTCCGGGAGGGAGACGAGTGGAAGACGGCTTGCAACACCCCGAGCGGACACTACGAGTACTTGGTGGTTCCGTTTGGGCTCACCAACGCCCCAGCGGTTTTCCAGTCCTTGATAAATGACGTGTTACGAGACATGCTGGACAAATTCGTGTTCGTTTATTTGGACGACATCCTCATCTTCTCCCGCCCTCGCTCCCTGAGCACATCAAGCATGTTCGGGCGGTGCTGCGCCGCCTCCTGGAGAATTCGCTCTACGTGAAGGCAGAGAAGTGCGAGTTCCACGCCTCCTCTGTCAAATTCCTCGGCTACGTGGTGCGTGAGGGATCCATCGAAATGGACCCTGGGAAGGTGCAAGCTGTCACGTCATGGCCTGTTCCCGAAACACGCAAGCGGCTGCAACAGTTCTTAGGATTCGCGAACTTTTATCGCCGTTTTATCCGTGGATACAGCACGGTGGCCGCGCCCCTCACCGCCCTTACCAGCCCCGCCTCCCCGTACAAATGGACGGAACGGGCAGAACAGGCATTTCAGGAGCTTAAGAGGAGGTTCACATCCGCTCCCATCCTCCGAGTCCCCGATCCCGACAGACAGTTCGTGGTCGAGGTGGACGCCTCGAACGCGGGTGTCGGGGCGGTGTTGTCCCAACGTAGCCGCCAAGACGATCGTCTCTACCCGTGCGCCTTTTTTTCTCGCCGCTTGTCAGCCTCAGAACGGAACTATGACATCGGTAATCGGGAGCTCCTCGCCGTCAAGTTGGCCTTGGAGGAGTGGCGGCATTGGCTGGAGGGCGCCACCACTCCGTTCATTGTCTGTACCGACCACCGCAACTTGGAGTATCTGAGATCGGCCAAGAGACTGAACGCGAAACAAGCACGGTGGGCTCTGTTCTTTGACCGGTTTAAGTTCTCTCTTTCCTACAGACCGGGTTCCCATAACGCGAAGGCGGACGCCCCGTCGCGTTTGTTTCCTGGTGGGGAGGAGGGACAGGGTCCGCCTCCCACTATCCTTCCGAGCTCGGTTCGGGTGGCGGCTCTTTCATGGGAGATTGAACGCCAAGTGGAAGCCGCATCACGCGATCAACCCGGCCCCAGCAACTGCCCGGAGGGTCGCCTGTTCGTCCCTGAAGGCCTGCGGTCGTCCGTCCTGCAATGGGCGCAAGACTCACGCCTGGCCTGTCATCCCGGTGCTGCACGCAAGCGACGTACGTGGTGGCACAAGCGTTTCTGGTGGCCCACCTGGCAAGCGGACACCAGCGATTACGTCAGAGCCTGCTCGATTTGTAACCGCTGTAAGACGTCTACTCGTCCTCCGGCCGGGCTGCTCCAACCCTTGCCGGTTCCCCAGCGTCCCTGGTCTCACCTGTCAATCGACTTTGTCACGGGCCACCCCCACTCGGAGGGAAACACGGTGGTGGACCGTTTCAGCAAGATGACGCATTTCATCCCTCTGCCTAAGCTCCCATCTGCGAAGCAGACTGCGTCCATCATGGTGCGGGAGGTGTTTCGTCACCACGGTCTCCCACAAGACATCGTGTCAGACCGAGGTCCACAATTCGCTTCCACCTTCTGGGCGGAGTTTCTGCCGACTCCTCGGTGCTACGGCCAGCCTCTCCTCGGGGTTTCACCCTCAGTCCAATGGTCAAGCGGAGCGCCTGAACCAGGAACTGGGCAGGTCCCTCCAATGCATGGCCGCCGGGGACCAGCGCGGGTGGGTCCAACTGCTTCCCTGGGTAGAGTATGCTCACAATTCCCTCCCCAGCTCGGCCACGGGACTTTCGCCTTTCCACTGCGTCTTCGGGTACCAGCCATCCTTGTTCGCCCACCAGGAGCGTGGTACAGCGTGCCCGTCGGCCCAGGCTTGTGTCCGCCGTTGTCATCGAGCCTGGGCGAGGGCCCGAATCGCTCTTCTCCGCTCTGTTTCAGGCTACGCCCGCATGGGGAACAAGCACCGGACGCCGGCTCCGGAGTACAGAGTGGGGCAGCGTGTGTGGCTCTCGACGCGGGATTTGCCGCTGCGAGCGGGATCCCGCTTTGTTGGACTGTTCCCTATTCAGAAGGTGATTGGCCCGTCCGCCGTCCGTCTTCTCCTTCCAGAGTCCATGAAGGTTCACCCCACGTTCCACGTGTCCCGTGTGCGGCCCATCTTTGAGCGCGCGTTGGCGCCGGCGCCCGTTCCGCCGCCGCCGCCCCAGCTCATCGATGGGAGTCCGGCTTACGCTGGCCGCTCCTTGGGAAACAGAACCGCAATCGGCGGCAACTCGGGGAAACAGAACCGCAATCGGCGGCATACTAAAGTCAGCGCCGCAATCGGCGGCATTTGAAAGTCCAGACCGCGATCAGCGGCATTCGGAAGGCGGACCTGTGGCAGCAGCAAGAGCCACCACGCGCCGCAGCAGTGGGAGTCCGATCGCGGGTCCGGCGCAGCTGGCTTGGAATCTGGTGACGCCCACGGGTCCTGCAACGCTAGGGTGGAGCTCCGTGGCGGCCGCGAGTCTGATGGCGCCGGGAGGCACTCTGATGGCGGCCGCGGGTCCGGCGTCGCGGCAGCGAAGTCCGATGACGGTCGCGGAGCCGATGGCGCCGGGAGGAACTCCGATGGCGGCCGTGAATCCGCCGTCGCTGGAGCAAGGTTCGATGGCGGCAGCGAAGCCCATGGCGCTGGAACATGCTCGGACGACGGACGTGGATCGGGCGTCGCAGCGGGAGCTGATGGAGGAAGGTCCAAGCGCTGGTCGCTGTGATGGTCGGATCATTCTGTCACGAATCGGAATGGAGCAGGGCGACCAAGTGCAGCTTGGGCAAGGGTTTATTGACGAAAACAAACTAAAAGACTCGGCAAACTGACATAACTCACTAACAAAACCAACAACAGGACTGACCGACAAAGACGTGAAACAAAAAGACAGGGTTAACACAACAACAATGATCCGACAGGGAGTTACACACAGACAGGACTTAAATACAAGACAGGTAACAAGAGGCAGGTGACAGCCCCCAAGAGCACTTTTTACTATGCCAACCTCGTTTTTTGGCCACGCCCACTTTCAAGATGGCTGCCGGTATAGTTTGCTCCTAGTCTTGCCTGCAATTTTAGAGTGATTTTAGTGTTTTCTTGAGAGCTTTCTGGCCATTTGTCGAATGCAAGTGTACCACCAATGTACAGGTTAGTCAGAAAACCAATTTTGTTTTTTCTGTGGACTATTTTTATGTTTTTTGGAGCATGTGCTCTGGTATGCTAGCAGACCTGCTAGCACTAGCCAGCTTTGCTAGCCTTGCTATCTGTTAGCCGTGCTAGCCACCATCTACCTACACAGCAGCCCAACTGCCACCAGACTGCTGCAGCCTGCCACCTGGCTTCAGCAGCCCACCTACCATCCGGCTACTGCAGCCTACAGCAGTTAGACTTAGACAAACTTTATTGTCATTTTGTCAACACTGGGGTGTACACAAAACGAAATTACGTTGCATACGGCTTTCACAATGTAGTGATATTGCGGCTGGTCTAAAAAGTGACATTCTATATAAAAAATATGAAATAAGATAAGTATAAAGTACAAATTGCAGCAGTGATAAAGTATGTAAACAGTGCAGGAGACAAAAACAGTATTTACAAGTGTGCAGAGGAATGCTAAGTTTGAATGTTCAACAGTCTGACGACAGCAGGGAAAAAAATATTGCAGAACCTGGTGGACCTGCAGCGGATGCTGCGAAACCTCTTCCCAGAGGGCAGCAGGGAGAACAGTCCATGGTGGGGGTGTGATGGGTCACTGATAATATTACGGGCTCGGGACACGCAGCGCTGGGATGACAAGTCCTGAATGGAGGGGAGAGGAGCCCCGATGATCCACTCTGCTGTCCTCACCACTC
Source organism: Syngnathus acus (assembly GCF_901709675.1). Taxonomy (NCBI): domain Eukaryota; kingdom Metazoa; phylum Chordata; class Actinopteri; order Syngnathiformes; family Syngnathidae; genus Syngnathus; species Syngnathus acus. The sequence continues at coordinate 18,000,437 of NC_051094.1, forward strand.
TCCTCAGGTTCTTCCAATCGGAGGCGCTGCAACCTCCACACCACACCGAGAGACAGCTTGTCGGAATGCTCTCTATGGTGCTTCGGTAGAACGTCCTCATGATGGGTGGGGGCAGGTGGGCTCTCCTCATCCTCCGCAGGAAGTACAAGCGCTTCTGTGCCCTCTTGACCAGTGTTGTGGTGTTCACAGTCCAGGTGAGGTCGTCTGTGATGTGGACCCCCAGGAATTTAGTGCTGCTGACCACCTCCACAGCTGAGCTGTTGATGATCAGTGGAGCGTGGTGAGGCTGGTTCTTCCTGAAGTCGACGATGATCTCCTTCGTCTTCTCCACATTCAGGATCAGGCTATTGTCTCTGCACCAGCCCACCAACTGCTCCACCTCCTCTCTGTAGTCCAGGTCGTTGTTGTCACTGATGAGGCCCACCACCGTTGTGTCATCTGCAAACTTCACGATGTGATTGGTGGTGAACCTGGGGGCGCAGTCGTGTGTCATCAGGGTGAACAGCAGGGGGCTCAGGACGCAGCCCTGAGGGGAGCCTGTGCTGAGGGTGATGACATCTGAGGTGTTCTGTCCGACCCGGACTGACTGAGGTCTGTTGGTGAGGAAGTCTAGCAGCCAGTTTCGAAGGGGGGTGCTGAAGCCCAGGTGTTCCAGTTTTTCCACCAGATACTGTGGAATGATGGTGTTAAACGCTGAGCTGAAGTCCAGGAACAGCAACCGCACGTGGGTGTTCCTCTCCTCCAGGTGAGCCAGGCTCAGGTGAAGAACGGAGGAGATGGCATCCTCAGTAGAGCGGTTCTGCCGGTAGGCAAACTGGAACGGGTCGAATGTTGGGGGGAGTCTGGAGACGATGTGTTCTTTGAGCAGCCTTTCGAAGCACTTCATCATGATGGGAGTCAGTGCCACCGGTCTGTAGTCATTCAATGAGGTGATTTGAGGTTTCTTCAGCACCGGAATGATGGAGGCAGCCTTGAAGCATACTGGCACTGTGGCTTGGCCCAGCGAGATGTTAAAAACGTCTGTGATGACACCAGACAGCTGACCTGCACATTCCTTGAACACCCGCCCAGGTATGTTGTCGGGGCCTGGGGCCTTACGTGGGTTGACTCTTCTCAGAGTCTTCCACACGTCGGCTGAGTCAAGGCAGAGTGCCTCCTCTTCCTGAAGGGGAACAGATTTAACTGCAGGAGTGCTGTTTAGTGCCTCAAACCGCCCAAAGAAGTTATTTAGACCATTTAGGAAGTCAGCATCAACCTCACCCACCGCGGGGGAGGGTAAGTTGTAGTCCGTGATCGCCCGTATGCCTTGCCACATACTCCTGGTGTTATTGGAGTCATGGAAAAAATCCTGAATTTTTCGACTGTGGCTTCGCTTCGCTAACCTGATGGCACGGTTCAAGTTGGCTCTCGCTGTCCTCAGTGCCTCCTTGTCGCCAGACTTGAAGGCTGAGTTCCGTGCTCGTAGTGTATGACGTACCTCCTCAGTCATCCAGGGTCGTTGGTTGGCTCGGGTGATGATGTTCTTAGTGGTGCTGACGTCCTCGGTGCATTTGTTGATGTAGGCTGACACAGTCATGGCGTACTCATCAATGTCGATCTGATTGTCATATGTTGCTGCTGATTTGAACATGTCCCAGTCAGAGCACTCAAAGCAGTCCTGGAGTGCCTCCATGGCCCCCTCAGACCACACCCTCACCTGCTTCACTGTGGGTTTTGCTCTGATCAGCAGGGGCCTGTATGCAGGGATTAGCATAACACATAGGTGGTCTGAAGAGCCGAGGTGGGGGCGGGGGGCTGCTCTGAATGCATCCTTTATATTGGTGTAAACCAAGTCCAGAGTGTTCTCTCCCCGAGTTGGAAAATCCACGTGTTGATAAAAATGAGGGAGAATAGTCTTCATGTTAGCCTGGTTGAAGTCCCCAGCAATGATGAAAACACCCTCTGTGTGCGTGGATTGCAGCTCACCGATTGTCCGATAGAGAACGCTCATGGCCTCTTTAGTATTAGCGCTAGGAGGCACATACACAGCCGTGATGCTAACAACAGTAAACTCCCTGGGCAGGTAGAAGGGTCTGCAGTTAACAGTCAAAAGCTCGATGTCCGAAGAGCAGAAGCTGGCGACAGATCTAGCATTTTTGCACCAGTTGTTGTTGATGTAGACACACAGCCCACCTCCTCGGGATTTACCGCTTAGTTCGCTGTTTCTGTCGGCGCGGAATCTTCTTTCGTGTAACGTCGAATGTCCAACTCGGTGTCGCGTAGCCATGCCCGCATCTCTGGTCCTAGGTCGAAGAGGCTGGCTTCCGAGGGTGGTCCATATAAGGGGCAGATGTTGATTATATGGTCGGCGGTCTGCTCAGGGTCACCACACTCGCATGCCGCACTGTCCGCCATGCCCCACGTCTTCATTGATGACCCAAAGCGACCGACCCCAGTCCGTAGGCGGTTCAGCGTGGTCCATTGCCGGCGTGGTAGGTCGTCTCCTCCCATGGCGCCATCTCCTGGGTCCCAAATGTAGCGGTGGACTCGGGAGGGTCCGGCCGACTCCCACTCCTGCTTCCAGGCTGTTGCCAACCATGCGTCTCTGGAGATGTCCTCAGAGGTGGAGTCGAGCATCTCTTGTGCTGCCTTGTTGTAGGGGTGGCGGGACTTGAGTCTGCTTGGAGGTGCTGGTGTTATTGTGGTGTTGTGCAAGATGTGCCAGTCATATTTTTGTGCCTTCCTGGCCAGGGTGGCAGCCTCCCGTCGGAGGCCGGCCGGTGCTATTCCCGCGAGGACCGGCAAGAGGGACACAGGAGTAGGTTTCAAGCATCCAGTTATTATCCGGAGGGAGGTATTAATAGCCACGTCGACCTTTCTCGCGTGCGGGCTTCTGCTCCAGACTGGGCTGCAGTATTCAGCTGCAGAGAAGACCAGGGCTTGGGTGGATATTCGCAGCGTCTTAGCGGAGGCTCCCCAGGTTGTTCCAGCGAGGCGGCGGATCGGCGCGGCTCTGGATGTCACCTTGGCCTTGACTTCTTCCAGGTGTTGTTTGAAGGATAATGTCCGATCTAGGCGCACTCCAAGGTACTTCGGGGCTTGCTGGACCTCCAGACATTTGTTGTCTACGCGCACCTCAAGTTCCCTCCTGGCTTCTCTGGTGCTAAGGTGGTATGCCGCTGCGACTGTCTTTCCGACGCTGAGCTGTAGACGCCACCTCCGAAGGTATGCTACCAGTGTGCCCATGTCTTCATTAAGACCCTCTTCCATCGCCTTCCACGTTGGTCGGCTCATCATGATGGCAAGGTCGTCTGCGTAGCCATACTTTCTCGATGCTGTATCAGGTAGGTCGTGGATGTAAACATTGAACAACATCGGCGAGAGGACAGACCCCTGCGGTACCCCGTTCCTCAGTCTTCTGAGCCTACTGCACTGGCCACTGCTGGTCTGGAGGATGAAGCTGCGGTTGGAAATTGTCTCCATGATGAACTTCACCATGTGCCGGTCTGGTATTGTCCTCAGCAGCTTCAGGTGGAGTCCCCGGTGCCACACGGTGTCATATGCAGCCGTCAGATCCAGGTACACTACCCCAGCTTTCTCATTGTCCTGGAAGCTGTCCTCAATGTCCAGTGGCGCGGAATGTAGCGAGCCCCTCCAGGCTAACGGCGTTGTCCGGTATTGATGAGTTCAGCCATGTCTCCGTCAGGATGAGAGCGCAGCAGTTTCTAACCTCCCTCTTTGAAGAGAGTTCCAGTTGTAGATGGTCCATTTTATTATCCAGTGAGCGGACGTTGGAGAGGAAGATGGATGGAAGCGGCGGTTTGTAGGGGTTAGCTTTTAGCTTAGCCGTTAGCCCACCTCGACAGCCGCGCTTCCGCCGCCGGTCACACCGCCTACGCTTACTCCTCCTCCGGCGTGAGCTGCCCGGCGAGCCCGCTGCATCGTGAGCTTCTGGGGCTAGTGCCCGAAGCACTCCGAGGCTACGTAAACAGACTAGGGTAGTTGTGGCTACGAGTCCGAAAACACTTGATGACCGTACCTCCAGCAGGCGCTGGCGATCATATACTAACCTACTGGATGGATAAACTAAACTTTGTGTTGTTTGTGGTGTCCTAGGCGACATATTTTGTGAAAATGCTCGTCGGTTGTCGAGAGCCGCAGCCGACTGGGGCGCCGCCATCTAAATGCATTTCAATGCAGTTACCATCAGACTAAAGGGGCCCAGCTACCATTAGGCTACTGCAGCCAATAGCTACCACCAGGCTACTGAAGCCTGCAGTAGCTACCACCAGACTACAGACTGCAGAGGCCCAGCTACCACCAGGGTACGGTAGACTACAGTAGTTACCTCCGGACTACAGATGCCCAGCTACCACCAGGCCGCTGTAGCTTACAGTAGCTACCCCCAGAAATCATTGGAGCCTTAATCCAATAACAGGTCACACGTAAGGGGCTTTCACACTACAGGACACTACTCAGGAACTTCCCCATCTACCCTGGTAGTTTGTGTAGTCCTTGTTCACAAACACGCAACAAAGGTTCCGGTTCTGGAAGGTTCCACCAGGGTCTTCCTGAGTACACACTCGCTACCAGGGTCTTTGTTTAACTTCCTGGATCAGTTGAGGGGACATGCTGTGGCCGTGCTGTACTGACAAACGCTGCTTGGTTTCTTCAACTTGGGGGTGAGTTGTTTTGGGTGTGGGTTGTTCTCATCACAAATATGCACAATTGTAAAACATTTTTTTTTCATGGGTGAAGCCACAGGGCAAAGAAAGTCGGTTAAGAAAACCAACTCCCTAAATCTTTTCCAAAAGAAATGATGGTACATTCTTAATGTGTGTCGTGCTAGTATTCCACATTCGATTATCATAATTTGTTTTCTATGTGTGCGTTTAGTTAGTCTTTTTAACTTAATTTTCTGAGGAAATGAAAGCTGAATTCGGCAATACGATTTAAAAATCCAAGTTGATAAACAATACAACAGAATCTAGAGAAACATTTTATTTCACATACTAAAAACGATTAAAAACATGTACAATTGTATACTAAATATTGTTTACAAGAGATGAATGATTTTAAATGCTGTAATTAGTAGAGTAGATGGCATATCACCTGTGTTTTTAAGAAAGTGTATTTAAATTGCTTTAAAAATAAAAAGCGGTATTCATTAAATGTTGCTTGAAATTAAATCAGATATTTATATGTACAGTACTTGTAAAAAACTGACATCCTATTCTCAATTGTTTTTTTTTCATAGTTCATGAATTAAAAAAAAATCCATAATCAAGAAAAGCCACACAAATCCCTGCTACCTTGACTCCGAAAAGTATATTATTTTTTGTATCCGCTTGTGATGAGTCTTGAAAAATTTGAAAATCGGTTGCGAGACACTGCAGGTTTGCATCATTCACTGGGATACCAACTTGAGATTCAAGGTCGATGATCATAATCACTGATCATCCTTTTGATGTGGGACAGCTTGGACCTGAGATACTTGCACTGCTTCCTATTGATCAGGTAATCAGGGGACTGAAAGAAAGGAATGCGAAAACAAAACTGAAAATATATCAAATTACTAACAAAAAACTGAAACAATATCATATAACAAACAAAACAAAACCTATGGCATTTTTAATGACTTACTTTCTTTAAGTTCTTCAGTCTGGTGTACTGTTCCATGGCATCCTGAAAATGAAAAGAAAAAAAAACAACTTAAATAACAAAAAAGAATTAAAGGTTTGACCATCATACAATCATGTGCACGATGAAATTGCCAATTCACTACGGTTCCGTATATTAGCAAGGACTAACCAACATAATTTTCTTCATACACAGGTATTGTAGCTATATTTCTATTTATATTGTGCAGCAGCTGCATTTATGGGTGTATTCTTTTATTATCTATGTTGTGCAATCAAGCTGCCTTTTTCAGCAGCTAAGGAGAGTGTAAACATAATTAGATCTGACATTTACCAGCTTGTACCTTTCACACAGCAATGCATTCTACTACCGAATTTTTAAATTCGCAAATGTACTTCTAATATTTAGGATAAATTGATTTCCTAATTTATTATTTATTTATTCTTGAGTTAATAAGGCCTCAAAATTTTGATCTTCTGAAATAACAAAGGAATTGACTACACCCAGCCCTCTTCCAAGTCAACTGTCCATATAAATTTGAGAAAAATACTGAGGCTAGTAGACATGTTTCTTGCCACGAGTTGATATTTTACTGACTTTATCTCACCACAGAATGTAAGGCCCATGTTTCTACTTTTTAATAGTAATTATCATTGGACACAGACAACGGCATCCAATTTTCTTTTTCAAAACATGTCCACTGTGGAGTGTGGCTGGGTATGTCACAGCTACGCCAGAGAGACAACCTTCAACATTCTACATTCAGTTTTTGTAGTTCCCCTCACCCGCGTCCTACCTTTTTACTTTACTATTAGGAGTCTACTATCTTTATCTTTGTAAGCAGCAAACCATCAATCCTTGCCAGTTTCGACCACGTCACTGCTTGCAATTCAGCGGGGCTCCGTGGCTGTTTGTCTACTGTCGTTCAACGGACATGCAAGTATGGCTTCAGATAAACGGGTTTTTATGGCTCTGTGCACCAATTGCACCCTTCTTCTAGAGAGGCTGTCCCTGCTAGAGGGACGTGTCCGTGAGAACAGAACAACCCGATAACCATAGATGTGGCGGACACATATGCGGGCTGGCCCGGTTAGCATTAAGCGGCTTGCTTACAGCGATGAACCTGTAAAGAGCCATAGCCGTCCCAATCCACCTTGGTCATAGATGACTCCATTAATGCATAAGGTCTTTTGTAGGTGAGGGCATGGACTGTGAGACCGGTTTTCTTGGATAGTCGTTCTAGCAGTCGAAGTTGTTTCTTAAGTTTATGGAGTTCCGGGTTGAACCAGGGTGCGGAGTGAGTAAAGGTGACTGTTTTGGTTTTCAGAGGAGCCACTGTGTTGAAGGAGGTAGACATAATATTGTTTTAGGAGTTCACAAGGTCCGTGGGCGTTGGGTTTTCCGGGGGGGTGAGGGCGGAAAGGGTTTTTGATATGCAGGGGGAGAGAGTGTCTAAGCAGATGGACTTAAGGTTGCGAAAGATGATTGTGCGGTTTTGTTTAGGTTCGAGGGTGGGGGTGTCAATGTCAAATAAGATGGCGAGGTGGTCAGATATGGTGAGGTCGAAGCTAGCAATGTTGTGGATGTGGAGGCCAGTGCTGCAGACCAGGTCTAGGGTGTGTCCATGCTTGTGGGTCGGGAAGGTAATGTGTTGAGTGAAGCCGGAGCAGTTGAGAAAATCCAAGTAGTCCCTAGAATGTTTACAGTCAGGGGAATCAATGTGCAGGTTAAAATCACCAAGAAGTAGGAGGGATGATGAAACAGAGAAAGGTGCAGTGATGAATTCTGAGAGGTCAGATAGGAAAGATGGGTTTGGTTTGGGGGGGGCGGTAAATAATAATTTGTAATTACGTATATTGTAATTTGTATTTATATTGTGATTTGTATTTGTATTGTAATTTGAATTATTTATATTTGTATTATATGTTTTGTTATATGTATTTGTATAGTTATTTGTATTGTATTGCTATTCGTATTATTTGTATTGTATAGTTATTCATATTGTTATTTGTATTGTATTGTCATTCATATTGTATTATTTGTATTGTATTGTTACAGTAATCCCTCACTACATCGCGGTTCGATTATCGCGGCTTCAGTACATCGCGGATCCCCCCCCCCAAAAGAAAATTCACAAATTCAAAATAAACCTTCTAAATTGAGGAATTATGGCACGAAAGTTGCCCATACGCCAGCAGACGGCAGGGAGTGTCTACACAATTGCAATACATACACTTGTACCTTTTATAAAAAACGTTGTTATAATAAGAGTCCTAAAAACATATTGACAGTATTGTACCTTGTTATAAACTTTTTTTATAATAATTAAGAGTTCTAAAAACATATTTATAGTATGTACACTTGTACCTTGTTATAAAAAACGTTGTTACAATAATAATAAAAGAGTTCTAAAAGCATATACATGTCACACACACACACACACACACGCACACACACTCGCGTATCACATTTATATTTATATTACATATATACATTATTTTCTGTATGTCCTTTATACTTCGTATTAATATAGTATTTTCATGTTTGAAACTATTATTTAATGTTCTAATGATAACATATGTACTTATATGGTTTAATATCCACTTATTGATACACAAACAATGTATGTTAAAGGGTGACACTACTTCACGGATTTTCACATATTGCGGGGTGGTCTTGGTACCAATTATCCGCATTAAACGAGAGATTACCGTATTGTATTGTACTGTACTGTACTGTACTGTATTGTATTGTAAAACATGTTATGCCAGCTGTCACCTTCTATTTGTCTAGAAATATTGTAATTCTAATACAAATTAAAGATAAATAGAAAGAAAGAAGAAAGAAAACTATATGTATAAAGTATATTTTTCAAAGATGGTAGCTGACGTAATCCATGTAAAATTAGAGCAAGGTCAAGATAAAATTAGCCCAGAAGCCAGACTTTGAGAAGGGCTGGAGTAGCCTTACCAACCTTACCCTTACCAGAAACTGAGGGCTGCCATCTGGATGTTTGTCCAGTTCTCGATCCAAATGAGCAAGTTTCTGGTTCATATTGTCCAACTCAACTTGAATTCTTTTGTACTCATGGTAATCCTGCTCAAATTCATGTTTGTAGTTCAGACGCTCCTCCTCATCCACAATAGAAGGAAACAGTCTACAGAGGGAAGGAAGTTATATGCACATAGTTTTAGTACATGGAAAGTACGCTCCAGAAATACCAGGCCTGCAATCAGTATAATAACTGAAAAAAATCAAATCAAGTTCTGAAAGAAGCCTTCAGTCATATTAATAGAAAAAAAAAATCAAAATATTGTCCATGTACTAACTTGCTAAAGTTCTCCTCAAAGTCATCTCCTGAATCTGGACCAGTGTCATAATCGTTCAGTCTGGGCTTTAGGCCATCCATGGTGCTGGAGATATCGGAATTCCTGCAAAGAAAATTCACATGTATATTTGGCTTTTCCATCCCATTAAGAGATAGATGTTTATACTTGGGTGTCCAAACTATGGCCCCATTGTGGCAGAAGAGAGGAACACGTCTTTATTCCACGACTGTCTGCCAACAACGGTGGCTTGAGACAATTCATCAAAGAAACAAAGAGACATGACATCTCAAAGGACAAACATCATCCCACCACTAACTGTAGGCCAGCTGGATGAGAGGCCTGGTACGGAGGTCTGCCACACAGCACACAGGCGGGCGCCCCCCGCCCCCCAAAACACCCAGGAGGACACTCAAAACACACAAAAAGCATCAAAGAAACAAAAAGACATGACAAAGACATGACAAAGGACAAACATGACCCCACCACTAACTGTAGGCCTGCTGGGTGAGAGGCCTGGTACTGAGGTCTGCCCCCCCCAAAAAAAAACACCCAGGAGGACACTCAAAACACACAAAAAGCACCAGGATCCAACACTATCCCTGCTTAAGAGTACAAGGCAGGAGGCCCTGCTGATACAGAAACTGACTTTGCTATTCCGGTCTTTGTGGCTTGAGGAAAAGGTCCCACAACAGTTCAGGAATGCCAGTGTCGTCTGCATCTACAAGAGGAAGGGCAACCGCCAGTCGTGTGACAACCACAGAGGTATCTTCCTCCTGTCCGTAGCCGGGAAGCTCTTGGTTCGAGTGCTGCTCAACCATCTCCTGCAACACCTAGAACAAGGACACCTCCCAGAAAGCCAGTGCGGCTTCCGTGCCAGTCGTGGGACAGCGGACATGATATTCGCTGCGCACTAACTCCAGGAAAAATGACGAGCAACACTGCGACCTCTACATGACTTTTGTCGACTTAACATAGGCCTTCGATACAGTCAGCAGGGACGGACGGCTTATGGAAGATCATGGAGATGTTTGGCTGTAACTTCGGTCTCACAATCATTACCAAAAAGACTTAAGTAGTGTACCAGCCTGCCCCAGGAAAGCAGTACCAGGAGCCTCATGGGCTCAAAGTCAAAGGGCAGAAGCGACAGGCAGTTGACAACTTCACCTATCTAGGCAGTACCCTCTCACGAGCGGTGAACATCGACGTTGAGGTCAACAGGCCAGCGCTGCTTTTGGGAGACTCCGTGAGAACGTGTGGGAGCGAAGGGGACTCGGTCGGTCCACCAAGTTCAAGGTTTACCCTGCAGTGGTTCCAACCACCCTTCTCTATGCTAGCGAGACCTGGACGGTCTACAGCAACGCCCGACAGCTCAACCATCTCCACCTGAGTTGCCTCCGCAGACTCCTCTGCATCAGATGGCATGCCCAGCGTCTACACCCTCTTGCAGAAGGCACAGGTCAGATCTCAGCTGATGCAGATTGGCTCATTGATCAAGTGACATTCGTCCGGATTTTTGGCACGAATGCCATCGGACCATCACTATAGCTGAATGCCATCCAGCAGTGTGCCAATTTACATATCCAGTGCACTAATACTGACCAGGATAATTTACTAAAATTATACAGTCATCCCTCGTTATATCACGGTTCAGCTTTCACGGCCTCGCTGCTTTACGTACTTTTTTAACTGTACATTGTGTTATGGCTTCAGATGAAAAAGACACTGCAGAGCGGAGTCAGGCCACAGAGGTGCACTATATATTATGTACTTTGTATTGATGATTAAAATTATTATATTACTGTAATTATCTGGAAGAAAGTGTTTACTTCTCTTTGTTAAACAAATGTTTAGACCTGAAAACAAGTTTTGTACTTTGGTTTCAATGTTATACCTGTATAATACTACTATAATACGACTTGGATTTCACCTATCAAGGTTTCTTTTCGGAACGTAACCCCAGCGAAAAACAAGGGATTTGTCAGGGAACAGAGACAGGGCTACCAAGTGCAGCACGATCCTTTATTGGCAAAAGGGAAAATGGGGACGTAGAACGCTGGACCTGCGGTCTGGCTGGCGTGGCTGAGCAAGTAGTCAGAACAGGCGGTGATCTGGAGCGTGGTCGAAGGGCGAGCAAGTAGTCAGGACAGGCGGCGATCTGGAGCGTGGTCGAAGGACGAGCAAGTAGTCAGGACAGGCGGCGATCTGGAGCGTGGTCGAAGTTCAAGGAAGCAGTTGGCTACAAAGTTTGGTCCGGGGACAAAAAGGCAGCAGTACCACGGGCAGGGTAATCAGACGAACTGACAACCACTGGCAGAACACAGAGAGGTTAAATAGGGAACCTAACGAGCTGTAGCAGGTGCTGGCAATTCCATGAGTCGGGCTAGGCTGGAAGTCAGGTGACGTGGGAACGTGACAGAACCCCCCCCCCCCCAAGGGACGGCCCCCGACGTCCCAAAAACAGAACCCCGAGTCGCCCAGTCCTCCTCCCCAGCAGCGGCATCGGGAGATGCCGACCAGGGGGCCGACCAGGGGGCCGGCGCGGGAACCGAATGGGTCCCTACCGGACGACTCCGAGCAGGAAGCCGGTCAGACCATAACACCCCGCCCACTGGAGCAGAACCCGGCTGCGGACGTCGCAACGGCAGCCGAGTAAGGGCCCGGGCCATACGCCGCGGCCGACGGCGAGACCGGACCCGCGGCCGCTGCCCACGGGTTGGAGAAGCGGAGGGCCAAGAGGCAAGGGCACGGGCTGAGGTCGAATAGCGGTTCTGGGGCAGGGACTCGCGACAGGTGGTGGGGGGCAAGAAAACCGACCCCAAACGGATCCCTGCTTGGCGGGTGCCCTCAGATCTCTTCTGGCAAGAGGCCACCCAGTGACCCTCACCCCCGCAGTACAGGCAAAGCCTATCTCTGATGCGCTGACTGCGCTCCCTCACAGAGAGAGAGGCGCGTCCTATCTCCATCGGTTCCGGCCAGCTGGGCTGGGTGTGAGGAGCAGTAAAGGCGCGCTGACTTACGTGGACAGGGTCCCTGGCGGACGACAGGTCAGGCGGAAAAAACGGTGCTCTCCCTGACACCCGAGGTGTCGGGCTGATGTCACGGCGACGGGGGGGCAGAGTCACCCTCCTCTCCTCGCGTCGCCTTGACTGGATCCGCCGGTCCACCCGTGCTGCCAGGTCCATGGCCACTTCAAGGGTCTGAGGGCGCTCGTAGGACACCATCTCGTCCTTGATATACTCCGCGAGTCCGTGGATGAAGGCACCGACGAGAGCCGGGGTGTTCCAGTCGCTACGACGCGCCACCGTCTGGAACCGGATGGCGTACTGGGCGACGGATCTGCTGCCTTGGTGCAGCGTGAGGAGCTCTGTGGAGGCGTCCTCCGAGGCGGAGCCCAAGTCAAACACGCGCAGGATCTCAGCTGCGAAGGCGTCGAACGACGAACAGGCGGGTCCCTGCCGCTCATATTCTGCCGTTCCCCACAGCCATGCCTCGCCCGTCAGGTGAGTGAGCACGAAACCCACCTTGGCTGGTTCCGTGGCAAATGTGACGGGCTGGAGGTCGAACAAGACGCGGCAGTTTGTCAGAAAGGCCCGGACGTACTTGGGGTCACTGTCGAACCTCGCGAGGTTGCTGAGTCTGGGCTCAGGGACGTCCACGTGCTGCCCGGGCGCCGAGGCAGGACGGGGCGTGGACATAACGATGGGCTGATCGGCGGGGCTGAGCGGAACGGTCGTGGACAGAGCTTGCGCAAACCGGTCTGCAGCAGCCAGAGGAGCCAAGTCTTTGAGGTCCCTGAGAGCCTCTACCAGTTTCTGGTGGAGCTGATGGTGCTGCTGCAGTTGCTGCTGCTGCAGTTGCTGTTGCTGCAGCTGGAGCTGCTGTTGCTGCTGCTGGACGACCCTAGTTAATGCCGCCATCTCCTCTGAGGTCTTGCTGAGCTCCCACTCCGTGTGGGTCAAGCGGTCCATGTCTAAGGAATCGTGCGCTGGTTGCATTTTTGGTCAGTTTGTTCTGTCAGGGAACAGAGACAGGGCTACCAAGTGCAGCACGATCCTTTATTGGCAAAAGGGAAAATGGGAACGCTGGACCTGCGGTCTGGCTGGCGTGGCTGAGCAAGCAGTCAGAACAGGCGGCGATCTGGAGCGTGGTCAAAGGGCGAGCAAGTAGTCAGGACAGGCGGCGATCTGGAGCGTGGTCGAAGGACGAGCAAGTAGTCAGGACAGGCGGCGATCTGGAGCGTGGTCGAAGGACGAGCAAGTAGTCAGGACAGGCGGCGATCTGGAGCGTGGTCGAAGTTCAAGGAAGCAGTTGGCTACAAAGTTTGGTCCGGGGACAAAAAGGCAGCAGTATCACGGGCAGGGTAATCAGACGAACTGACAACCACTGGCAGAACACAGAGAGGTTAAATAGGGAACCTAACGAGCTGTAGCAGGTGCTGGCAATTCCATGAGTCGGGCTAGGCTGGAAGTCAGGTGACGTGGGAACGTGACAGGATTACTGTATACACTTCTGTTACGTCCAATTCAGTCTGTTAATGTTAACCATTTAAACGAACGTTAACAGGTGTGATGCTCAGCCGAATAACTTAAATAATGACCTTGAAATTTACCCGTTCTATTTTCACCTTTATCTCTGTACTGTAAATCTTATGTCGAAGAAGAAATTTGAGGCTGCTGTTCTTAAAATGAGCTACACCATTTTTTTATAATAAATCAATCATCCATCCATTTTCTGTACCGCTTTGTCCCCCCACGGTGGTCGCGGGCGTGCTGGAGCCTATCCCAGACATTATTGGGCAGTAGGCGGGGGACACCCTGAACCAGTTGCCAGCCAATTGCAGGGCACACAGAGACAAACAACCATTCACACTCGCACGCACACCGAGGGGCAATTTGGAGTGCTCAATCAGCCTATCAAGCATATTTTTGAGATGTGGGAGGAAACCGGAGTGCCCGGAGAAAACCCACGCGGGCATGGGGAGAACATGCAAACTCCACACAGGGAGGACCGCACCCTCCTAACTGTGAGGCGGACGTGCTAATCAGTGCGCCACCGAGCCGCTGATGACTGCAGTGTTGAATTTAATTATATTCAAAAGTATAACATATTTGACCACTTAATTTACATATTTTTCCAAGTTTAATACTTAATAATAATAACTAATAATACTTAATAATTTAATAAAGTCCCCTCCGTGAGTCGTCACCTTATCGTGGTGGAGGAGTTTGCGTGCCCCTATGATCCTAGGAGCCATGTTGTCTGGGGCTTCATGCCCCTGGTAGGGTCACCCATGGCAAACGGGTCCTAGGTGAGGGGCCAGACAAAGCACGGCTCAAAAAGCCCCTTATGATGAAAAAGATATATGGACAGATTTCCCTCGCCCGGACGCGGGTCACCGGGGCCCCCCTCTGGAGCCAGGCCTGGAGGCGGGGCTCAAAGGCGAGCGTCTGGTGGCCGGGCCTTCGCCCATGGGGCCCGGCCGGGCACAGCCCGAAAAGGAAATGTGGGTCCCCCTTCCCATGGGCTCACCACCTGTGGGAGGGGCCAAAGGGGTCGGGTGCAGTGCAAGCTGGGCGGCGGCCAAAGGCAGGGACCTTGGCGGTCTGATCCCCGGCTGCAGAAGCTGGCTCTTGGGACATGGAATGTCACCTCTCTGGCTGGAAAGGAGCCCGAGCTGGTGTGCGAGGCAGAAAAGTTCCGACTAGATATAGTCGGACTTGCCTCCACGCACAGTTTGGGTTCCGGTTCAAGCCCTCTCGAGAGGGGCTGGACTCTCTTCCACTCTGGAGTTGCCCACGGTGAGAGGCGTCGAGCAGGTGTGGGTATACTTATTGCCCCCCGGCTGGGCGCCTGCACATTGGGGTTCACCCCGGTGAACGAGAGGGTAGCCTCCCTCCGCCTTCGGGTGGGGGGACGGGTCCTGACTGTTGTTTGTGTCTATGCACCAAACGGCAGCTCAGAGTACCCACCCTTCTTGGAGTCCCTGGAGGAAGTGCTGGAGAGCTCTCCTTCTGGGGACTCCATCGTTCTACTGGGTGACTTCAATGCTCACGTGGGCAATGACAGTGAGACCTGGAAGGGCGTGATTGGGAGGAACGGCCCCCCCGATCTGAACCCGAGCGGTGTTCTATTATTGGACTTCTGTGCTCGACACGGATTTTCTATAATGAACACCATGTTCAAACATAAGGGTGTCCATGTGTGCACTTGGCACCAGGACACCCTAGGCCGCAGTTCGATGATCGACTTTGTAGTCGTGTCATCGGATTTGCGGCCGCATGTTTTGGACACTCGGGCGAAGAGAGGGGCAGAGCTGTCAACTGATCACCACCTGGTGGTGGGTTGGCTCCGATGGTGGGGGAAGATGCCGGTCCGACCTGGCAGACCCAAACGCTCTGTGAGGGTCTGCTGGGAACGTCTGGCGGAATCCCCTGTCAGGAAGAGCTTCAACTCCCACCTCCGGCAGAGCTTTTCCCACGTCCCGGGGGAGGCGGGGGACATTGAGTCCGAGTGGACCTTGTTCCGCGCCTCCATTGTTGAGGCGGCCGACCGGAGCTGTGGCCGTAAGGTCATTGGTGCCTGTCGTGGCGGCAATCCCCGAACCCGCTGGTGGACACCGGCGGTAAGGGATGCCGTCAAGCTGAAGAAGGAGTCCTATCGGGCCGTTTTGGCCTGCGGGACTCCGGAGGCAGCTGACAGGAATGACTACCGCCCCGTGGCACTTACGCCCATCATCATGAAGTGCTTTGAGCGGCTTGTCTTGGAGCACATCCGGTCAGTTCTCCCCCCCACCATTGACCCCTTCCAGTTTGCGTACCGAGCCAAACGGTCCTCTGAGGATGCCATCTGCTCTGCCCTCCACTCGGCCCTCGCCCACCTGGAGGGGAAGGACTCGTATGTGAGGTTGCTGTTTGTGGACTTCAGTTCTGCCTTCAACACCATTGTGCCGCAGCGTCTCATCAGCAAACTTGACAAGCTGGGCCTCAGTACCTGCCTCTGCAACTGGCTACTGGACTTCCTCTGTCAGAGGCCACAGGTGGTACGTGTTGGCGACAAGATCTCCGCCAGCATCACGCTGAGCACAGGGGCCCCCCAAGGCTGCGTGCTCAGTCCGCTGCTCTTCACCCTCCTGACGCATGACTGCGCTGCCACCTGCAGCGGCAACCGCATAGTGAAGTTTGCTGACGACACGACTCTGGTGGGTCTCATCACCAAGGGAGACGAGACTCAATACAGGCTGGAGGTTGACCTTCTGACCGCGTGGTGCAGGGACAACAACCTCTTGCTGAACGTCGACAAGACCAAGGAGATTGTGGTTGACTTCCGGAAGGGTCACGCCCAACACCTGCCGCTGACCATCGACGGTGCTGTGGTGGAGAGAGTGAGCAGCGCCAGGTTCCTGGGGGTGCACATCAGTGAGGATCTCTCCTGGTCCACCAACACCGCGTCGCTGGCGAAGAAGGCCCAGCGCCGCCTGTACTTCCTTCGGAAACTCAGGCGAGCGGGGGCTCCTCCGGCCGTCATGACTACTTTTTACCGCGGCACCATTGAGAGCGTCCTCTCCAGCTGTATTGCTGTCTGGGGTGGCAGCTGCACTGACCACGACTTGAAGGCCCTGCAGCGCATAGTGAAAACGGCTAGTAAGACTATTGGTGCTTCTCTCCCCTCCTTGAAGGACATTTACACCTCCCATCTCACCCGCAAGGCGACCAAGATTGTGAGTGATGTGAGTCACCCCGCTCACTCTTTGTTTGAACTTCTGCCCTCTGGGAGGCGGTACAGGAGCCTGCGCTCCCGCACCACCAGACTTTCCAACAGCTTCGTACTCCAGGCTGTTAGGATCCTGAACTCGCTCCCCCTTTCAGCGTAGCGTCCTGTTCTTGCTGTATGCACACTGGCTCGGTTTTGCCCCTCTTATTTAATGGGTTATTGGTCTGTTATTTATTCATCGCTCATTTTATTTTATTTATTATTTATTATTTATTATTTATGGTTTGTGCCTTCTTGTTTTTGTTTTGTGTCGCCTACTTGTATGTCTCGTCACCGTGGGATGGAGGAAACGGAATTTCGGTTTCTTTGTGTGTCTTGACATATGAAGGGATTGACAATAAAGCTGACTTTGACTTTGACTTTGACAGGTACCGGATGGCCAAGCGGAACGCGGCTTCGGCGGTTGCTGAGGCAAAAACCCGGACGTGGGAGGAGTTTGGCGAGGCCATGGAGAATGACTTCCGGATAGCTTCGAGGAAATTCTGGTCCACCATCCGGCGTCTCAGGAGGGGGAAGCAGTGCAACGTCAACACTGTTTACAGTGGAGATGGCGTGCTGCTGACCTCGACTCGGGACGTCGTGTGTCGGTGGGGAGAGTACTTCGAAGACCTCCTCAATTCCACCGACACGCCTTCCATTGTGGAAGCAGGGCCTGGGGACTCTGAGGCGGACTCTCCAATCTCTGGGGTCGAAGTCACTGAGGTAGTTAAAAAACTCCTCGGTGGCAGGGCCCCGGGGGTGGATGAGATCCGCCCGGATTTCTTAAGGGCTCTGGATGTTGTGGGGCTGTCATGGCTGACACGTCTCTACAGCATCGCGTGGACATCGGGGACAGTGCCTCTGGATTGGCAGACTGGGGTGGTGGTTCCCCTCTTTAAGAAGGGGGACCGGAGGGTGTGTTCCAATTACAGGGGAATTACACTCCTCAGCCTCCCTGGTAAGGTCTATTCAGGGGTGCTGGAGAGGAGGGTCCGTCGGGAGGTCGAACCTCGGATTCAGGAGGAACAGTGTGGCTTTCGTCCTGGCCGTGGAACAGTGGACCAGCTCTTCACCCTCAGCAGGATCCTCGAGGGTGCATGGGAGTTCGCCCAACCAGTCCACATGTGTTTTGTGGACTTGGAGAAGGCGGTCGACCGTGTCCCTCGGGAGGTTCTGTGGGGGGTGCTTCGGGAGTACGGGGTACCGAGCCAACTGATAAGGGCGGTTCGGTCCCTGTATCACCGATGCCAGAGTTTGGTCCGCATTTCCGGCAGTAAGTCGGATTCGTTCCCAGTGAGGGTTGGACTCCGCCAAGGCTGCCCTTTGTCACCGATTCTGTTCATAATTTTTAGGGACAGAATTTCTAGGCGCAGCCGAGGCGTTGAGGGTGTCCGGTTTGGGGACCTCAGCATCACGTCTCTGCTTTTTGCAGACGACGTGGTGCTGTTGGCTTCTTCAGGCCGTGATCTCCAGCTCTCACTGGAGCGGTTCGCAGCCGAGTGTGAAGCGGTCGGGATGAGGGTCAGCACCTCCAAATCCGAGTCCATGGTCCTCGATCGGAAAAGGGTGGAATGCCCTCTCCGGATCGGGGATGAGATCCTGCCCCAAGTGGAGGAGTTTAAGTATCTTGGGGTCTTGTTCACGAGTGAGGGGAGGATGGAGCGCGAGATCGACAGGCGGATCGGTGCAGCGTCGGCAGTAATGCGGACTCTGTACTGGTCCGTCGTGGTAAAGAGAGAGCTGAGCCAAAAGGCAAAGCTCTCAATTTACCGGTCGATTTACGCTCCTACCCTCACCTATGGTCACGAGCTATGGGTCGTGACCGAAAGAACGAGATCCCGGATACAAGCGGCCGAAATGAGTTTTCTCCGCAGGATGTCTGGGCTCTCCCTTAGAGATAGGGTGAGAAGTTCGGTCATCCGGGAGAGACTCGGAGTAGAGTCGCTGCTCCTCCACGTTGAGAGGAGCCAGATGAGGTGGCTCGGGCATCTCATCAGGATGTCTCCTGGACGCCTCCCTGGGGAGGTGTTCCAGGCATGTCCCACCGGTAGGAGACCCCGGGGACGACCCAGGACGCGCTGGAGAGACTATGTCTCTCGGCTGGCCTGGGAACGCCTTGGGATCCTCCGGGATGAGCTAGATGAAGTGGCTGGGGAGAGGGAAGTCTGGGAGTCCCTCCTGAAGCTGCTGCCCCCGCGACCCGACCCCGGATAAGCGGAAGAAGATGGATGGATGGAATTTAATAAAGTTTAAAAAAGTTAAGGCTATACCTAATTTCTGTTAAGTGCCCCACCTGTATATGTTTATGCATGTGGCCCTCATTGAAAAAAGTTTGGACACCCCTGTTCTAATATGTATACTTGCCTGAACTAATTCTGTAACCCGAGTTGTTAATCATGAATGTTGATACTGGTTTGTAATACAAACATGAATGTGAAATTATGAATAATTATTGGCTACAGTATCATTGTAGTTTTTCTCAGAGTAGAACAATGTCTATTTTATCATACAGTCAAACTAAAATATGAGAAAGTATGCACGCTTCTTGACAGAGGTTTAGGGAGCTACACCACTATCTAGTACATTATATTCAAAAAGTCTACACACCCATGATCAAAGGCTAGGATTTCATGGCATATATTTGTGAGCCCATAATAAATCCTTTCAAAACTTTCCTCCTGAGGTTTTCTCAGGCTAAATGAGTGAGTCTTTTCAGCGTGTCGCGGGTCCTCCCCAGAGCCTGCTCCCAATGGAAAGTGGCCTCAGTGTCCAGGAGTCATCCTAATTACACCCGAGCCACCTCATCTGGGTCCTTACTTGGATGACTTTTCACTAAAGAGCCCAGATACCCTGCAGAGTAAAACAAATGTTGGTCGTTTGTATCCGGGATCTTTTTTTTTGTTTCACGACCCACAGCTCGTGACCATAGGTGAGTGTAGAAACGTAGATCAAGCAGTAAATCCATTGTTTCACCTAACCCTAACCGTCTTCACAGACTGATACAGAGTCCACATCAGTGCAGACACTGTTGATAGCTTGCTCCATTCTTCTGCATTTGTCACTCATACACAAAACATCAAAACATCTGAACTCCTCCAGTTGGGGCAGGATCTTCTCAACGTGTAAAGGGCACTCAACCTTTTTCCAACTTTGCACCATGATCTCAGATTTGGAGTTGCTGACCCTCATCTCAACAGATTAACACTCAACTGCTAAACATTGAAGAGCTGTAAAACATAGTGTGATGAAGCTAACAGAGCCACATCGTCTGCAAAAAGGAGACATAATACTGGGGGCACGAAAGTGGACACTCTCAACACCTCGGCTGTGCCTAGAAATTCTGTCTATATGTTCTGAACAAAATCAGCGTCAAACCGCAATCTTGGCACAGACTCACTGGAATCAAATACAACTTGCTGCAATACGGACCAACCTCAAACACTGGTCAAACTGGGTCCAAACAGCTCATAATCAGGGCTTCAGTACCCCATACTCTCAAAGTACTACCCACAGAACTTTGCAAAGAGGACAGTCAAACGTCCACAAAACACAAACTGGTTGGGCGAACTCCCATGCACCCTTGAGGTTTCTGTCAAGGGTATAGAGCCAGGCTACTGTTCCACAGCGAGGACAAAAAACACACTTCTTCTGAATCTCAGTTTCGACTTCTCTTACCATAAAGGCTGATGAATGTGATGCCCCTGGAGTTTGAACACCCCATCCGGTCCCCCTTCTTAAAAAGGAGAACCACCAACCAAACCAGAGACGAACGACACCCACATGCACACCGTCACTAAGCAGGTATTGATCCCACTCCGCCCGCACACAAGTCAGGCGAGTGTACACCATCAGCGACACAATTTTTTTTTTTTTGCATATATGTAATATCAAAGTCAAAGTCTGCTTTATTGTCAATTTCTTCACGTGCCAAGACACACAAAGAAATCGAAATAACGTTCCCACTATCCCACGGTGACGAGACATAGTACACAATATACATACAAGTAAACAACACAAAAAATAAAAACAAGAAGGCACAAACAATGAATAAATAAGAGTGATGAATAAATAATAAATAAACAAATAACACAATAAATAAGAGGAGCAAAAATGAAGCAAGTGTGCAGACAGCAGACAGTCAGAATATAGCGCAAAAGTACAGGACGCTACGCAGAAGGGGGGAGAGAGTTCAGGATCCTAACAGCCTGGAGAATGAAGCTGTCGGTGAGTCTGGTGGTGCGGGAGCGCAGGCTCCTGTACCTCTTCCCAGAGGGCAGAAGATCGAACAAAGAGTGAGCGGGGTGACTCACATCACTCACAATCGTGGTCGCCTTGCGGGTGAGATGGGAGGTGTAAATGTCCTTCAGGGAGGGGAGTGAAGCACCAATAATCTTACCAGCCATGTTCACTATGCACTGCAGGGCCTTCATGTTGTATTCAGTGCAGCTACCACCCCAAACATGCAGCTTTCAATTTTTTGTTTTTGTTTTTTTTCCTAATATCCTCGGTGTAGGCGTGTATTTAGGAAAATTCTGGTTCCCTTGAAATTCTGACTGTTGTTTGTGTCTATGCACCAAACAGCAGCTCAGAGTACCCACCCTTCTTGGAGTCCCTGGAGGAAGTGCTGGAGAGCGCTCCTTCTGGGGACTCCATCGTTCTACTTGGTGACTTCAATGCTCACGTGGGCAATGACAGTGAGACCTGGAAGGGCGTGATTGGGAGGAACCGCCCCACCGATCTGAACCCGAGCGGTGTTCTATTATTGGACTTCTGTGCTCGACATGGATTGTCTATAATGAACACCATGTTCAAACATAAGGGTGTCCATGTGTGCACTTGGCACCAGGACACCCTAGGCCGCAGTTCGATGATCGACTTTGTAGTCGTGTCATCGGATTTGCGGCCGCATGTTTTGGACACTCGGGCGAAGAGAGGGGCGGAGCTGTCAACTGATCACCACCTGGTGGTGGGTTGGCTCCGATGGTGGGGGAAGATGCCGGTCCGACCTGGCAGACCCAAACGCTCTGTGAGGGTCTGCTGGGAACGTCTGGGAGAATCCCCTGTCAGGAAGAGCTTCAACTCCCACCTCCGGCAGAGCTTTTCCCACGTCCCGGGGGAGGCGGGGGAGGCGGGGGACATTGAGTCCGAGTGGACCATGTTCCACGCCTCCATTGTTGAGGCAGCCGACCGGAGCTGTGGCCATAAGGTCATTGGTGCCTGTTGTGGCGGCAATCCCCGAACCCGCTGGTGGACACCGGTGGTAAGGGATGTCGTCAAGCTTAAGAAGGAGTCCTATCGGGCCGTTTGGCCTGCGGGACTCTGGAGGCAGGTGACAGGTACCGGATGGCCAAGCGGAACGCGGCTTCGGCGGTTGCTGAGGCAACAACCCGGGCGTGGGAGGAGTTTGGTGAGGCCATGGAGCATGACTTCCGGACAGCTTCGAGGAAATTATGGTCCACCATCCGGCGTCTCAGGAGGGGGGAGCAGTGCACCATCAACACTGTTTACAGTGGAGATGGCGTGCTGCTGACCTCGACTCGGGACGTCGTGAGTCGGTGGGGAGCCAACTGATAAGGGCGGTTCGGTCCCTGTATCACCGATGCCAGAGTCTGGTCTGCATTTCCAGCAGTAAGTCGGATTCGTTCCCAATGAGGGTTGGACTCCGCCAAGGCTGCCCTTTGTCACCGATTCTGTTCATAATTTTTATGGACAGAATTTCTAGGCGCAGCCGAGGTGTTGAGGGGGTCCGGTTTGGGGACCTCAGTATTGCGTCTCTGCTTTTTGCAGACGACGTGGTGCTGTTGGCTTCTTCAGGCCGTGATCTCCAGCTCTCACTGGAGCGGTTCGCAGCCGAGTGTGAAGCGGTCGGGATGAGGGTCAGCAGCTCCAAATCCGAGTCCATGGTCCTCGGTCGGAAAAGGGTGGAATGCCCTCTCCGGATCGGGGATGAGATCCTGCCCCAAGTGGAGGAGTTCAAGTATCTTGGGGTCTTGTTCACGAGTGAGGGCAGGATGGAGCGCGAGATCGACAGGCGGATCGGTGCAGCGTCGGCAGTAATGCGGACTCTGTACCGGTCCGTCGTGGTAAAGAGAGAGCTGAGCCAAAAGTCAAAGCTCTCGATTTACCGGTTGATCTATGCTCCTACCCTCATCTATGGTCACGAGGTATGGGTCGTGACCGAAAGAACGAGATCCAGGATACAAGCGGCCGAATAAGTTTCCTTTGCAGGGTGTCCCTTAGAGATAAGGTGAGAAGCTCGGTCATCCGGGAGCGACTCGGAGTAGAGCCGCTGCTCCACCACGTTGAGAGGAGCCAGATGAGGTGGCTCGGGCATCTCATCAGGATGCCTCCTGGACGCCTCCCTGGGGAGGTGTTCCAGGCATGTCCACCAGTAGGAGAACCGGGGACGAACCAGGACGCGCTGGAGGACTATGTCTCTCAGCTGGCCTGGGAACGCCTTGGGATCCCCCGGATGAGCTGGATGAAGTGGCGGGGAGAGGGAAGTCTGGGAGTCCCTCCTAAAGCTGCTGCCCCCGCGACCAGACCCCGGATAAGCGGAAGAAGATGGATGGATGGACGTTTCTTTACCTAAAGCAGAAACTACATGTGTGCATTAACAAAACCTTTCAAATGTGCAACAATATGCTCCCCTGAAGCCAAAATTGAACTTTTTGGCCAGAATTCCAAAGGGTAATATTTGCTAGTGAGTCAGTTAACATTGAGTAAAGCCTTGTTTTTTTAACTTTGTATATAATGGGTATAGTTAACTATAAGTAAAAATTACTTCAATGTTTACATGTTAAATCCCTATCCCACTGAGAGGCAAAAAATTGTGACTATTGGTGAAGGTAGCAAAATGCGCGTTCACGTCAGTTTGTCTGGGTTTGTTCCAGGTCGCAAATTTTCATGTTCGCAGCTCAGCAGGATAAGGGGCTTTTGGATACATCTTACTGACTGGAAATAATACATTACTATATTAATAAGTGGGAAGAGCTACAAGAAATACCCATAGTGACCTGTAACATATTTTATTTGTTGCCACAATATGTTCTTTCCTGTTCAACACCAGTTATTACAGTGAAAACTACCGTTAACTGTACTTTCATGTTAGATTGGGACGTGATTGCTACTTATTATTGTTGTTTTCAGTTCATCAACACAATTATTATGGAACACCAACCACATTCTGATTTGGAAACTCTTTTTTTTTTTCAATGTGCTCATTATAATGCAAGGCTTACCCTGGCATGTAAAGAGGCTTGTTTTGTTCCATTTGGTCCATGTCGCTCTGAGGTGCCCCGACTTGATCGTTATAATCATTCAGCATTGCTTCTGGCTCGCCTGACACATTTTTCACCTGTAGCAAGAGACAATGTCACACAATTGTTTATACTCCAGCATTTTTTTACTCCTCAGATGGTAGAAAACTTGTTCAGCAAGTCAAACATGTCCCATTGCTCCACACATGTCTGAATACCAATGCACAAACATGTTGCCAAAGACAGCCATTACAGACACGTAAATGTCAGCTTTGGGCTTTTTGATTGGGATGAGAAATCAACCAGGCAGGATAAGTACATGAATGGAAGTATTTTTGTGTTTATACTTGAATATAAATCAACGTTTTTTTCGAATTACAGAAATCATATTGTTCCAAGCATGTCCACACATTAAAAAAAAAAAAATCTCAATCGACCACGCCCAGAAACTGCTCATGAAACCACTTTTATATCAATCTGTGGAAACAGAATTGCATTTTGGACTCCAAAGCACATTGCATAAACCTAAAAGTATAACTGAAATATAAAAAAACAAGCTAAATGTGGTGGAATGCTGGGATTAAGAAAACATTTAGGGCAGGATAGCTAAATTAAAACAACAACAACAACGTCAAATATTTTTTACTCAGAAAGGCATATATCTATATATACACTACCGTTCAATAGTTTAGGGTCACTACGAATGTCCTTATTTTAAAATAAAATCACCTATTTTCAATGAGGATAACACTAAACTAACCAGGAATACACTGTATCCATTGTTAATGTGGTAAATGACTATTCTAGCTGATGTTTTTTGATGCAATAGCTAGGTGTATAAAGGCTCATTTAAAGCAACCATCCATCCAGTTCTAATGGTCCATTGTGTTTGCGAATTGTGTTAGAAGGCCAATGGATGATTTGAAAACCCTTGTGCAATTATGTTATTTTTCATGGAATACACTAAATTGTGTGTGTGTGCGTGTGTGTGCGCGTGTGTGTGTGTATATGTGTGCGTGTGTGTGAGTGTCTGTGTAAGTGGGGGGGGGCATGAACAGCGTGGATCAGTGATAATCTCCCAACTCAGGGGTCTCCAGATGGTATGTCATCAGTAGGTGAATGAGGAAGAAATGTGAATCGCTTTGAGGTACCAAAGGTGGAAAAACGCCATAAACGTACAGCTCTTTATCCACTTAATACAGACATATTTTTGTGAGAATAGGCTTCCCTATATTAAGCAATGTTTTTTTATTTTACACCCCATGCCCTAAAAACGTCCATGTGTATTTTAACAGTGGGGTTGTATTTTTTTCCTGTTTCTTTTTTTGAACATGTAATCATCATCTTTCCACCATCATCTATGCCATTCTGATTCTACCATACAAATTTACGCACTCACCCACTCTCCAATGCTGTGACTATCGTTGACAACCTTAACCTCCTCCCATAGAATACGGTCTCTGCCCCAGCGCCTGATGCTGGAGCGTGTCTTAACAGCAAACACCAGAAGAATGATGAGGGCTATAAACACCAGGAAGCCGAAGACTATTGCTATAGCCTGTAAAAAACAAATAACCAATTGTCAGTGTCAAGCCAATTTTAACCCACAAGTCAGGGATTGTTGAGATACCTGAACCTCGATTTTGCACGCTTCAATTCCATGCTGTCTAATGCGGTTTGGTCATGTACCCCAATTTCTTTCATTTTAAATACATTTTCAAGTAGTATTTTAAATTGATGATATATGGACCGTAAAGCTAAATGACTAGCGCGTAAACCTTAGCACTATTGATTTGACGAATTTCCGTGACCAATATAAAGGCGTTTTATAATAATAAGTCGTGCTGTTTGAGCTTTATGACTGCTTTATTACAGTGTTACGGATAGCTAGGATTGTTTTTGATTCGGAAAGGGGGAAGTTTGCGGAAACACCTCATCCATACAGTCACGCTCAAGTAAGAGCGTGGCCGGACACAGTAGTAGAATAACTGGCTGCTTTATTCTCTCTTCCTTCCAATTCACAGAGCATCCAAAGGATTTAGTTAATCTGCCTGAGATTGTCATCTGCGTATTGCTTCTCTTTTAATAAAATGTCAACAGACTTCGATGTGTGGGGAGCATTCACGGTGACAGATGGCTGCACAACAACATGCCTGATGTAAGTTAATGTGACACAGGACTCCTTCAGCTGCCTAAAAACATGCATTTCTAAAAAGAAAAGACTTTCTATACAACTCGCTTTCAGGGTTAAGGCAATTCCCAAATTCTGGACCCCAAAGTCCGCGTAAAATCGAGATTTTGGTGTATCTTGCACAACATGAAATTTCTGTATATTCCATTAACTGAGGAGAGGCAGAGCCATAAGCATTCCAAAAGCATCAACTTCATACTAACAATTCATTTTAATACTCGTTCGAATTTCAAACAATGTAAGCATACACACTTTACACACACTGAAAAAGCTGAAAAGTAGCTCAAGCACAACAATGACGGTATCTCACCTCTTGGGGTTCCACCACACAGTAATGGTACAGATACTGGTTGAGAAAAATACCCTGGGCCTGGTTCTGGTTTTGATATTGAGCACACAGCTGTCGAACTTGATTGTAGTAAATAGACCCTGAGGACTGGGCGGTTGGGTTTACGGCACACAGGTACACAATAGTGGCGATGATCATCAAAAATGCCAAGATGGCACAGATGATGATTGTTGCTAGGTAGAACTTTGATGAATGAGCAGCACGTTGTCTTGACACAACCAACACAAAAATGATGAGCACAGCTATAAAGGTGATGGCAGAAATGGCAATAATGAAGCCTTTTCCAGCAACAGGATCTATTTGTGTTGATCCTCCATAGCCACCGTAGCCACTATAGGAACCGCCAACGCCTCCTCCAAAGGCGCCACCATAACTGCCACCGTATGCACCACCGTATGCGCCACCATATGAGGAGCCATAGCCTGGCAACAAGCTGCTGCTACCACCCAGACCAATGGCATTCATATCATAGTCCCAGGCAAGGGTGGAGGCTACACAAGCAAACACAGCCACACACATGATGATGATCAAGATGCAAAGTATCTTCATCACGCCCGGTGGTGAACTCCAGCGATAGAAATGTAGCATGGTGTCCGCTGGATGGTAGGAAAATGCAGGATTGGACATGAGCTCACTATGCCTGTGTCTGTTGCTGTGGCTGCAACAAAAGAAAACAGAAATTGAGATTACATTTTGCAATATTAAAGGAGCAATATGAAACTACATCACCTTTTTTTAGATTTTAGCAATTTTAAAATGCTAATTCTTCACTAAAGTGGTGCTTTCCTCTATTCACTCATCTTCGAGCATTCATTGCTAAGGACAGCTCCTCCGGTCTAAGAAAACGAACGGGACCTCACTGTGTGACGTCATAATGTGAAGAGCCACCCTGTGCCACCCCTGCAGACTAAACACACGGCCAGTTTCTCCAAGCAGCTGTCCCTGCAACTTGAGTTGACATGCAGCTGTTCTAATTTTGATGCATCAAATAAATCATAAAATATTTTCAGAGCCTTCTTTAATGTGCTCAAGTACAAGTCATTGCACTAGATGCCTTAAATGAGTTTTTTTATTTTACGTAGTTTTGAGATGCCCTACTTTGTGAACGGATATTGGACCTTGAATCTAAAATCCATCGGTCCATCCATCCATCCATCCATCCATCCATCCATCCATCCATCCATCCATCCATCCATCCATCCATCCATCCATCCATCCATCCATCACCTAATTTACTTTAATTTCCATGATCCCAAGTCAAACACTGGCCAAGGACAGGTCTCAGTGTGTCTTTTACCATTGAGCCATTTGCTGAACTGGCTATTGTTTTGGTCCAATTTTAAATCTATTGTGTTGTACAATTTATTAGTGCAATGCGTGTGTCCTTGCTCACTCCAGTGATTTCCCAAAAGTGATCAATTTCCCTTTAATGGCAACTTTTATGTAATCCTCCTCGCTATATGAGTAGGACGCATGATTTCTTAGTAGGAAGCAGGTCTACTGCCATTTTCCACACAGGCTGGTCTGTAACTGTCTGATGACTAGTGCTAACAACAAAACAGCAGTTCTGACGGCATACCATCTCATCCCAGTAGTTTTAGGAGTTTTTATTCTCACACATTAAGAAATACAATAGATTACAATACAATAGAGTCTGCAAATTATAAATCGATTATTAATATGCCAATATCCCAATCCGAGTAAATTCCGACTTATTTGTGCAAAGCACTAATACAAAGGTATATATTTTCCTGTCATAATGAATATTTTCTGCCTCATTAATTCATAATGAATAATGAAACTGAGGTCCAAATGCAAAATAGTAATGTGTATAGGGAGCTGTTCTAATTTTCGCTTGACTAAAGGCCTCTTTATACTCGCACGGGCGACGAAGGCCGCATTGCATCATGTGACCAACGATGGCTGGGGATGAAAACCCTAACCTCTGGGGTTCCACCGCTCTAGCACTGAGCCACGCCACCCAATCACATTCCATAAAATACGTATTAGTATATCATATATCATGTTATATAAAAATAATAATACACTCACTGTTTGTTGCCACTTGGCTGGTATGGAGGGATGCTGACTTTGTCGCGTGGCATTGTGAAGTCCACTTAGAATGCACTCTATAACAAAATCACACAGGTTCACTTCAAGGGGAACTCAAGGCAAAGATTTTCTTTGAGATAATATACAAGTCTTAACATGTATTCTGGTTAATATCACATTTATGGACTAATAATTAAGCAGCTTAATCCATCCATTTTCATCAGTAAGAGGGTGATGCCATTTTGCTCTGCACCATCCTCTGTTGTCAACTGAAATTGACATCACATGACCAAACCCAGAAAACAGATATGCAGTGACGTTTACAATGCAAATTCGAGGGCACCTTTACATATGTCGATGTCAGGCATGTGGGATATATTATTGCAAAAATAATGAAAACAGTTTCCCTTTTAAAAAGGGGAAAACAGTGACTATGTCAACAACACCAAGCAACTTTAATGACCCCCTGAGCTCTAAATATCCCTTTTATCAACAAATAAACATCCATAAATTCACAGATGACAAATTGTCCAATATTTTGACTCCCATATTACTAACTGAGACAATGCAAATATGAAAAGCACCTGCAACATGATACAGCACAATTTGACACCACTGTAAACTAAAACCACAATAATAAACAGTGAAACCGACTGTTGGTTGCCCATTGGTAGAGCAGATTTATCATCACAGGTTCATGCTCAACCGAGTTTAAGTTTTGTATATCATAACTTGATGATTCACGGTACAATAAAAAAAACACTGTTTGATTTACCTTGTCTCCTCGATTAATGTCCGGATGTTACTTTATTGAAATCTTTGACCATGGCCTACGACTTAGATTGACCATGATTTATATTTTATTACACTCGATTTAGCAGTATTGTGAAGAGAAAGTAATTTTTATAAAGGGGCAATTGAAACTGAGGTTATGAAACAATGGAACTAGAGCATGGCCAGTATTTTCATGAAATCAGACATGAAATCACAGTGGACTGTTTGTGGCATGCACTTTTTTTTACTTTAACCCAGTAGCTTCAAATCGAGCTCGCTCTCCTTCATTCTTTTTATTGTTATTTTAATCATGCTTGTATTACTTTCTAGCAACAAATTGTGCATACTAGTTGATGTTATTGTTAATGTTGTTAAAGTAATGAGAAAAAGTAATGGTGTTCTGTGCACAGGGACGCAGCCTGCATTTCAGAGGTAGGGCAGCTAGGGCGTACAAATGGTCAGAAGTAAACCAACTTCTGTGAGAAAATGATCATCCACTCACATTGAACTGCTACTTTCCATAGTGACCCAAAAAACTCAAAAACCGAGCTGCTTGTCTGGTTGAGGTAAAACACTGACATCAATAGTTGGACAATTAAATGACCAAGGCAACAATAAACACAAAAATTCCGTCACCGCCCTCTTTCAAATAAACTAATCTAATCTAATTTAAAACATAATTACTGCCACAAAATGGAAATTAAGCGAGATGTCTAGGAACCCTTTTAAAATAAATAATTGATTGATAATTGAATAAATAACTGATTTCATATCTCAAATGTGATTGTCAATACCTTTTGATTTCCTAAATCCTCCGTGAAAGCAGACATATTGTCTTTGCTTTACCATACTATCTTAGGTTTTACTCCAGTCATCTGAAAACTCAGAGTCACATTCCAGTCATGCGCTTAGAAAGCGTTTGAAAACTACCAAAACCTCAGCCCAAGAGACTTCAATAAATAATTCCTATCGACTGTTTTTAGTGTTCGGGGTATTATAACAAAGGGTATAATATTCAAATTGGCAATGAGCCCAATTCACTCCCACTGGTAATGACTGGATGAATGGATGGATATGCTTTGATCTACCTAAATAAAGAAGCTAATAATTATCCATCCATCCATTTTCTGAACCGCTTAGAGTGCTGGAGCCTATCCCAGCCGTCATCGGGCAGTAGGCGGGGGACACCCTGAACCGGTTGCCAGTTGTTTATCTCTGTGCAGGGTACACAGAGATAAACAACCATTTGCACTCGCACTCACACCTAGGGACAATTTGGAGTCTTCAATCGGCCTACCAAGCATGTTTTTGGGATGTGGGAGGAAACCGGAGTGCCCGGAGAAATTAAAATATTAAAATACAGTACTATGAAGAAGAAATCACACAATTTACTGACTGCAAGTATTTCAAAGCACAAATTTTATATATTGCAATCAATCACAGCTTTATAATTCTTAGATTATAAATACCGTATTGGCACGAATGTAAGATGACCCTGATTATAAGACGACCCCCTCTTTTTCAAGACTCAAGTTTGAAAAAAAGACTTTTTGAACACCAAATTAAATTTTTATACAGAAAATGATTACCGTAATTTTCGGACTAAAAGTCGCTCCGTAATATAGGTCGCATTACCGTTTTTGACCATGTATAATGCGCAAAATTTAACTAATTTATTGTCCTAAAATCCGGGGTGTGCATTATACATGGGTACAATTTTTTTTTAATTTTTATTTTTTTTTAATTTATTTTTTTTTTTTGAAGAAAATCATGGGACAACAATTTTTGAAGAAAATCTTGTCACGGATGGAGTGTGGAAAGGAAGAGGGCGACCAAGTGCAGCTTGAACCAGGGTTCATTGGAGGAACTCAAAACACAGACTTGGTAAACTAACATAACTCTCTAACAAAACCAACAACAGGACTGACCGACAAAGACGTGGAACAAAAAGACAGGGGGACATTACCAAAGACAGGAACAGAAACCTGTGTTATTGTCAAATATTGTTTTTTAATCTCCATCGCGGACTGGACGTCATACGGAGGCAGTATCACTGCGCATGCGCACTATGGATCCGATGCGAATAGTCCTCTTCTCTTCTTGACTGACAATGAATGTGATAGTTTAATACATACAATCAGCAAATAACAAAATACGTATTACAGGTAATATTTTATTTCACAACACTTTGCCTTGTTCCTTTCGTCTCTGCTGTTCACTTCAAACACGCTCCATACGAACGCAATGCTCTCGTATCAGACGCTTGCTCGATCACCTGCTCGTTTGCTGTCACAATGTACCCTACACAAATCCGAAACATTTGTTGCGGCTCCGAGTCACGACGAGGGGCAAGTTTTGGTTTCCAAGGGTGTTTTTATTCCTCTTCAACTTCTCTCCCATACAGAGCCGCCTTTTTCACATGTCCGCACGTCACTTTCCTCTCTTTTCATTTTAACCTAACTGATCGCGGTGGTGCCTTTATGGGCAGTCGGAGAAATCAACGCCAACAAAAAAAAATACATCCAGCCTAGTTAAGACCATACCAAAGACTATAAAAATGGGACCCATTGCCTCCCTGCTTGGCACTCAGCATTAAGGGTTGGAATTGGGGGGTTAGATCACCAAATGATTCCCGAGCGCGGCGCCGCTGCTGCTCACTGCTCCCCTCTCCCCCAGGGGTTGGATCAAAATCACACGGGGATGGGTCAAATGCAGAGGACAAATTTCACCACACCCAGATGCGTGTGTGACGATCATTGGGACGATCAAAAAAAAAAAGAAAAAAGGCAAAATTTGGGTGCGTATTATACATGGGTACAGGCTTTTTTCCAGCATTGACATGCTATTTTTAGGGTGCGTATTATACATGGGGGCGCGTTATACATGGAAAAAAACGGTAATTTATATATCGTTATATGGGCCTGTGGAATATTTTGTAGTGCGAGCACCGTCAGCTGCGCGCACCCATTGTTGACAAAGGACGATCGATGGATTTAATGATTTGGAGTGACACAGATGGTTTGATAACATTATTGCTTATATAATAGTTATTTGATATATAATTTATATATCGTTATATGGGCCTGTGGAATATTTTGAAGTGCAAGCGCCGTCAGCGGCGCGCACGCATTGTTGACAAAGGACGATCGATGGATTTAATGAATTGGAGTGACACAGATGGTTTTATTAACGTGTTATTTATGTAATAGTTTTTTGAATAACTGAATTTTACGTCAGGGCCGTTCTCAGCTCTTCGTTTGTGTTTATGTCACGTTAGCATACCTATCGTTTAGCCTGTTGTTGCTCGTTCATGACTGTTCTTGGTGTTGGATTTTGTCGAATAGATTGCCCCCCAAAATGCGACTTATACTCCGGAGCGACTTATATATGGTTTTTTTTCACATTTTTGGGCAATTTATGGCTGATGCGACTTGTACTCCAGAGCGACTTATAGTCCGAAAATTACGGTACATTTGGAACACAGACGCAAGATGAGTTAATTGACTAGAAAACCGTCAGCTAAAATGTAGCTTGAAAACAGAATGAGTTTGCAGGACTTACAGTATGCAAAAGAGATCAATGTCACTAGGGGAACTTGATAAACAGAAGTTATTTGGGAATGAATGGCAACTAAATTTGTAGACAATCTTATGAGTTTGGTGTCCCAGTCTGTCTCTCCCAGTGCCCTGGAACTCGATCCCAAGACTCCACCTGCAGCCTTGACCAACAATATAACGGTCCCTGGCTTTGAGCATTGCAAGAACAAAGAAAGGTTGGCTCTGAGACGACTAAAGCAGAACTTGAGACAGTGAGGTGCTGCGAAAGACACGTGAAACATGAAGTGTCCAACAACCGAACTGGACTCCTTGCTGAAGCGTTACCAAACTTGGTGGGGCTTGGGTCAAAGTGGATGGAAGCTTGTTTGGCACTGAGTTTGACATAACTCAGGAGTTTTGATAAAATGGGAATAATGTGTGGAATAGATTTGGATAATACAGATAGTATACTAAAACGGTAGGAAACAAGCAGTGGGATCAGATATTTTGGCTTGTCAAACTTAAAACGAGTTGAAATTTAGCCAATGGAAATTTTTAAATTGGGAATAAGACATTTGGACCCAATTTAATTCAGTCAAAAGGTGGCTAGGTTGCTCAATGTACCTAATCAATACAATAGTTAATTACACCTCAGTGGAAATTATGTTGTCAGAGAGTTGTGTCCATTAAAACAGTGGTCCCCAACCACCGGGCCGCGGACCGGTACCGGGCCGCCAAGCCACACAGGAAAAAAAAAAAAAATTGTTTTAATCGACGATCAATTAATTCAGGTCAAGACGCTCGTCCCGGTCTCGTGACGTGTTTCCCCAGTCGAGCCCGCAAAGCTAGCAAAAATGAGTAAGTATTTATTTTGAAAAATGTAAAGAAATTGGCGATTCTCTCCCAATTACATCCGTCGGTTCAGGTCAAGACGCTCGTCTCGGTCACGTGACATGTCACCTCAGTTGAGCCCGCGAAGCAAGCAAAAATGAGCAAGAAACAGAGATGTCTGGAAAGCTTCTTCGGAAAGGGAAAAAAGCCCAATGAGGAGACGGAAGAAGAAGAGGCTACGACTTCTAAGAAAAGGCTGCATTTAAAAGACTATGACGCGCCAAGCCCACTCTGCATAATATGTGGCGACAGGCTAGCTAACGAGGCAATGAAGCCCTCAAAACTGCTTCGGCACATGGAGACCAAGCATCCTGCATTAAAAGACAAACCTTAACCACTTCGGGTGTCATTGTCTCCGATTACGCCTAGATGGGACCGGCTCGTTTCTGAGAAACAAGCTCAGTGCTCCCACTAATTCAATGTAATGGTGAGTTTTATTTTAATGTCGTTTATACTTGTTTTTATGCCAGTCGTATCATTTTATTTCATCGTATTCATATATTTGTTATAAATGTATTATTTATTTATATAAATGTATTATTTAGTTATATAAATCTATTATTTATTTATATAAACGCCGGTCCGCGAAAATATTTCTGACACGTAACCGGTCCGTGGCGCAAAAAAGGTTGGGGATCACTGCATTAAAAGGAGAGTTAAAAGTGCCGTAAGAACCTTTGACCTTTAATTATGCATAAAAGCGACAGTTAACAACATGCCAAAGTAAAACATCAGACAAAGTAAAGAGCCAGAGGAATTAGTCTGACTATTTTTTTTTTACTTTTTGATGAGAATAATTGATTAGGATAATTTTTTTGGGAGCCATCTGATGCGGCATGCTCCCGCATAACACAGACCCATACTTAGCCTCTCGAGTAGAAATATTTATTGATAATTTTATTGAAACTTGGATTGATGTATTTACGAAAGATTTAATTGGCGAGACTGTCCAAACAGGTCGAATTATTTTTAGGATTCAATGTTTGCTTGCTCACTTACATACTAAATTTGCTTGTTGTGGGATGAGAGTTGAGCTGTAAGGGTGAATGAATGGGCGCCCGTGTGTCTGTGAGTGTGTAGGTGTGTGCATGCGCAATATGATTGGCCGGGATGGTTTGGAGTTGGGGTGTTGTTGTCACGATGGGGGATGGAATTCCTCTCACCTGAAAAGTATCGTACAGATACCTAGGATTTGATGATTGATCAGGGGCACCATTGACGACAAAATGGTTCAATGTGGAATGCCCGTTTCAGTCCTATGACCGGACAGGACTGGATCAGCTAGTCCAGCTACGATCAGTATGATACTGTGCCGGCACGCTTTGTTGGTCCCTTTTGATCCCTGATGACACAATTTAACACATTGTATGAATGTGTCAAAGGGGGGAGAGTGAGTGTAAATGAGTAAGTAGAATCAATTTGTAAATTATGAGATTCAATGTTTTTTCAAATGTACTTGTTTTTGAAGCCTCAACAGGGCATGTAAGAATTCAACATACAGTGATGGAAGGAGCAGAAGAAAGAAGGGAGTGAACGAGAGGCAACAACATGGAATGGATACATTGCATGGCAACAATTTAGGGATAATAAGGTTTAACGTTTTTTTTATTTATTTATTTATTTAATTTTTTATTCAAGACGAACTGCAAACGGTGATGTATCATACAGCTACAAGATAAGCAACAAATATTTAGAAGGTCATTTAATGTAGGAGATGAATAGACCAATTACAAGGAATAGGGAATATGTTTGATAAAAGAATAATAACTAGAAAATGCAATTTCTGGAGAAATTGCATGTGAAGGCGAAGAAACTGAATAACATCTGGGGGAATGCTGCAGAATGATGTTAGAATGAGTTGAATTACTTGAAAAATGTAGAAATTAGAGGTGAAAAACGAAATTTTGTGAAATGTTGCGGAAATTTTAAACGTGACAACGTGAAATTTTTAAATTTGGCAATTTTGGGAATGTCGAGAATCTTTCCGAATGTGATTTGAATGTGCTGAATGATTTGAATTTAAAACTGGAACGACGTAAATGTGAAATGTTGAATGTGCCATTAAGAATGAATGGGGAAAAATTTGTCGGAAATTTGCAAATTTTGCGAAAACGGAAAATTTTCGGAACGAGAAAAATTGAAGCCCTCATCTCGTGAATATTTGGAATACGTCAAAGGTGGAATGGAGTGAATCGGTTGAATTATGTGGAAGTAGTAGAAGGATAGAAAAGTGAGGAGAATAAAATAGAAGAAGAAGAAGGAAGTGAATGGTGTAAAATAACAAGTGTGAAGGCCTATTATTAAATCTTATGAATATTAAAAGAAATTTAGCAGTTGAACCCTGAACCATTTTGGGAAAATGATGAATGATTTGAACATGAATTGATTTGAACATGAGACATAGATAACTGAAAGATACACTGAATTTGAATTGGGTTCAAGCACTCCCTCTCGCATTGATGTGTGTGCATATGTCTGTTAATGCTCGAACTGGGCACACCCCTTTTGAGTTTTTTTTATTTGATTTGGTTATTTGGTTTCGTGCAAAACATATCCGGAGTTCAACCGACTTTTCCCCGTTGAGTGTCATTTTGTGCTTTGCTGCCCATTCGTCCAGCCTTTGTGTCTCCAGGCACATTGATGAGTCTGACATGATGCTGGAGATGGGGATTGCTCTTGACAGCCTGATGTCATCTGCATATCCAACATCAAGAGTGTCCTCAAACAAAGCATCCCGGGTAGCCATATAAAGGAGGAAGACATATGGTGAAACTACACCCCCCCTTGTGGCACCCCAGATGTAACGTCAATCCAGGGGCTATAAGCCCCATTTGCCACCACCACCATTTGCAGAAAGGTTGCTGTTTTCCTGGATCAATTTCGGCCCTTCCAGTTGCTGATCCGGATGGTGGTAAGCACACACACACACACATCTTAGACCAGGGGTCACCAACTCCGGTCCTCAAGGGCGCCAATCCAGCCTGTTTTAGATGTATCCCCCCTGCAACACACCTGATTCCAATAATCAGGATCGCTATCAGCCTTAATAGAGCTTGCTGATGAGCTGATCATTTGAATCAGGTGTGTTGTTGCAGGGCTGCACCTAAAACAGGCTGGATTGGCGCCCTTGAGGACCGGAGTTGGTGACCCCTGTCTTAGACCAATTGTCCAGTTTTATGATTCCAGGTTTGCTGACCACACTGCAGCGGACCCAGATGGGGCCGCCGAGATTCAAATCACCCCAACTATCTGGCTGAAAGTCCTGAAGAGAAAGTGGACAGAGCCTCGTGGACTGGACCCTTTGCAGTGGTGGAGTGCACATCGCATGCCGTCCGGCTGGCCGGCAAAGGAGACACGTGGTATCATCTATCCCAGTGTGCCCCTGTAAAGGATTCCTGCAAAGATCCAGATCCGCCATCGACAGCGTCCCCACTCCCAATTGAAAAAGAGGCAGAATAATCCTCTTCCCCTTCGTGGCCAGGTAGTCTACCCTGAGCCACTGCAGACAAAGACTGCACAGCAGACGTTTTCAGGTTCCTTCCGGACGGAGCAGAGCTGCAAAGGGGGTAAGAACTGTGCTAACCCTCCACCAGTGGGCATGCCAAGCCCCCAACGGCTGAACTACTATAAACAA
This sequence comes from Syngnathus acus, assembly GCF_901709675.1. Classification (NCBI taxonomy): domain Eukaryota; kingdom Metazoa; phylum Chordata; class Actinopteri; order Syngnathiformes; family Syngnathidae; genus Syngnathus; species Syngnathus acus. Next base: position 18,037,820 of record NC_051094.1, read on the forward strand.
GTGTTATCTCGGACTGATGTTATTGCTAACATTTTGGTCGCCTAAGGCAAAGGGACCGTGTGAGCCTTTTCCTGCATTATAGCATACCGCAGGTTTTTCACTCACACACTCAAGTTGAACAGGAGAATTGAGGCGAGACCTCCTCCTCACGGTGGTTTTTTGCTGACAAGTTTTTGATCATGTATCACCTTTGCAGCCCCCACCCTGTCCTCCCTCATTTACTCTCTTAATGCTAGGTATTTATGCTCTTGCTCTTTATCGTTTCTCCACTGAGATGGCTCAAATTACAAACTCCCATGCAATTGGTACAAATTCCCGACGCACATTCTAATGACAGCTGGACGGACATCGATACTCTCATGCCTACAGCCGCCACTATTCCTCCAACCCTGGCGTGAGCACGGGGAATCATCTGTGTTCGTTTTACATGATACGTATATGGATGTTGTTGTATTCCTTGATTCCGCTCTTTGTGACACGGACTGATTACTACTGTAATTGAGAGCCATGAGTTAGATTGACTGGCCGCTTATCAGATGTTCCAATATTCCCATGTTCATGACACACTTTGTTAGTTTGTCCTTGTTTTTTGGTTGACCTCTGTCGAGGTCAAAAGGGGGACTGAAAAGGGAGCAACAGCAATGTCTAAATATTCTATATTAATTCTATATTCATTTATACAAACATAGTTGCTCCATCAGAGCACAGAGACGGCACACACAGCTTGGTAACTTTTGCATTACACATAAGGCAGAGCTCATTAACGTCATGACACATTGATACAAAACATTCAGTAGATAACAAGACATTCTTATGAGGATATGTTATTCCTTCTTTTCCCCTCCCCTTTCTTCTCTTCCGTATTCCTGCTTGCGGAGAGTATAAAACCTTCTGATCTGGAGTCGGACGTTGTTGTTCTCATCTGCTGAAGTGCACTTGTACTGACTGCTGTGAAGCAACCCAAGATCTTGCAAATAAAGAACCAACTATTACTCCACATCTTTATTTTCTTGCTCAACGACGGACATCTTGAACAAAACGCAACAATACTAAAGTGCAATCACATTTGTAAATAAATGGCTTCTGGTTTTTGAAATGGAAATAAACCAATCTACTGTGATAAAACAAAATTGCAATAACTGCATTAACCATTAAAGTGAAGTCTAACTGTAACAATAGTCTTGAAACAAATCTGAATAAGGAAAAATATTGCAATAAAATAATGCAAACTGCTACGGCTATTGTTGGGGAGCCTGAGGACTGTATAGGGGCTCGGATGGTTATGCTCTTTTCGCCCCCGGGTGTCGGTCAGAACACAGGAGGGAAGACATGGTTCAGTTTTGATTGCTTTACTGAATTATTGGCAAAAACGTAACAGGCACTGTGGCTCATAGGGGCATTCAGGCAAACTGGCAAAAGGGTATTGTGTGAAGCGTGTGAAGGGTGTGTGTAGTTTGTGGGGTGTGTTTGGTTCTTCAACAGACAGAACGTTAACGCTCAACTTCTGACGTCACACAACACTCGTAGACGGCACACATTACATAACTAACTGCGCGTAACGGTTCCACTATACTAAATAACCATACATGATATACTCTCTGCAACACACCAAACATAAGTCATCGAGACAACAAAATACATTTGCTGGCGACCGTTAGCCGCCGTGCCGCTGCGTAACAGCTACTCGTACGATGCGAGGCAAACTTAAAGGAGCGCGCCGGAGCTGTCAATCAAACGGCGCGCACACGAAGCAAACCGCGATCGGACAAACGGCACAACAGTAACAATGAAATGTATACACTCACTTTGTGTCAAAGACGCACACGATCACAGCAACATACTCAGTGGATACCAGCAACCTTTAACTTACCGCTGCGCACAAGTGAATGGGTATAATGTCTAGACCCCAAATGTAAGACGACCCCAATTTTTCAGTCTTATTTCAGTGCAAAAAACATCGTCTTATATTCGGGCCAATACGGTACTACATGTATAGCACATGGTGTTTATGAGGAATGTGTAGAAATCTGAAAACAGATGAGAACAAATTCCAAGAAGAGAATATAGGATTATTTTGTAGCATTAAAATTCAAAATTTTTTCCCATTTCATCACTGTGATATATTTTTCAATTGGCTATGAGAACAGATTTGTGTCATAATTATTCACACAAATATTGTACATCCACGAATTTCACATTTTTAAGGTCAACAAATGCATCTGTGATTTTCACGTGTTTTCAAATCCACAAATACATGTGTAATTTTCCCACAATTCTCCACAAAAATATGCGGAATGTTTCTTTTATTGTTGTGTGTGCATTTATCATGACTTCCATCCATCCGTCCATCTTCTGTACCGCTTGTCCCCACGGGGGTCGCGGGCATGCTGGAGCCTATCCCAGCTGTCATCGGGCAGTAGGCGGGGGACACCCTGAACTGGTTGCCAGCCAATCGCAGGGCACACAAAGACGATCAACCATCCGCACTCGCACTCACACCTACTATGGGCGATTTGGAGTGCTCAATCGGCCTACGAGAAACGGGACATGGCTCGTCCCCGTTCAAATGGAGACAGCATCACTGCCTTTTAAAAAATGAATATCTGAGACCCATCTGTACGTGTGCATCTGTGTGAGTCAAAAATGTATGCGCATTTCTGCTGATCCACAAACGCACAGTCAGTAATTCAAGCACAGAATTGAATATTTACAAATGATAAAGTTATGATAAATAAACATACAACAATAAAAAGCGCATGTGAAAATCACCCATATAATTTTAGTAACCACATGTGAAAATCACGAATATATTCATGGATCTGAAAAACGTGAAAATCACAAATACGTGGATCTGAAAAACACGTGAAAATAGCGGAAGTATTTGTGTGAATAATTTTGACAGATATCTCTCCCCAAACGTGGCAGTTACTTAAATGTTCAATTGCCCCACTGTTTTAAATATAAAAAAAATGAGTACAGGCTACAGATCAATCAATGGTCCTTGTCTGTCTGCTACAGTTCGCCGAGACAACTGTGCACCACGAATATAGCTCAATAATTTGGTAGGCGTTCGCAAATGCTAAATTAGGTGTCGTGTCATGGCGTTAGCAAACAGCTGATTAAACAAGCGACAAAAAGCAAGTTAGAAAAAACATCCTTGAGCGTGCTAAAACATAGATTTTTGTTTCTGTTAAATTGAAATTATCCTTATGAAGGAAAATATTTTTTAAACTCACCTTTCAATGCTCTATATCCGAATCACAACGACGTCGTGAAAAATGATACCTGTTCTTTGTACCTGGGGGAAAATAAGGTTTCAAGGCGTGTGCTCGTGACACTTGCTCCTCCTTAATGCTACTGGACTAACCTGTTCGTTCCTCTCTCATCGACACAACAGCACACTGCTTTCATGAAAGCATAAGTACGTACTTATGCTTGCATTTCACCAGTAGCTCTATCATTTCTGAGTGTGCTTGGTACTTATGTTTGCATTTCACTAATGGCTTTATCATTTCTGATTTTGTTTTTTGCCCAAAACATTTCCCCAAAACTGTAATTAAATGTTATGTTAAAAACAAGAACAACAACATGCAACATCGTCATTATCATTTCCACATCCTATTTGGCATCAAAAAAATAAACTAACTACCTAAATAAACTAACTCAGTTTGTGTCTCTTTCAGAACCAGTTATTAAGGCTCTTACTATTAGGCCCGCCCCCCCTCAAACCTTCCTCTGAGTTGCCACTATCTTCAATGACCACAAGTGTGGTGCAGTACAGAATGGAGACATCCAACCAACACAACAAAAATATGAACTACATGTAGTGGGTGTGTGTAATTTATTGGTGTACCCGGTGTGAACGATGAAACCTGTGGAGCACATGAGCAACCTAAATCAACAAACCATATCTTAATCAGTTATCGTGGATCCTAAAGACTATCTCAATGTCGCTCTCTTTGTTGAATTCCTCCAGTCAAGGAACCTCCGGGACTGGCGTGACGAGATGCCTCCCACACCGGGTGGCCTGGTAGGCCGAGTGTACCCCCAGATTGCCCACCGCAGAATAGATATTCCTAATAAGGCCATCATGCAAGCAACAAAAATACAAACATGCCTGACACTACACCTACGTAATTAGTCAGTTATGGTCGCCATTAAGATGACTATTATTGCTTTTCTTTCATTAAAATCAACTCACTAATAACTCATTCTATGGGTACAAATTCCCCGAGCAATTTTCTCCAGTTTGTTCGCTTATTCTCATTGAAACTGATACATATAAATAATTCAAACTCCCATCCATCCATCCATCCATCCATCCATCCATCCATCCATCCATCCATCCATCCATTTTCTGTACCGCTTGTCGCGGGCGTGCTGGAGCCTATCCCAGCGGCCATCAGGCAGTAGGCGGGTGACACCCTGAACCGGTTGCCAGCCAATTGCAGGGCACACAGAGAAGAACAATCATCTGCACTTGCACTCACACCTATGGGAAAATTGGAGTGCTCAATCAGCCTACCCTGCATGTTTTAGGGATGTGGGAGGAAACCGGAGTGCCCGGAGAAAACCTACGCTGGCACGGGGAGAACATGCAAACTCCACACAGGGAAGGCCGGAGCTGGAATCGATCCCGCACCCTCCGAACTGTGAGGCGGACACTCTACCGAGCCGTCTCTTAGCCTATTATTCCTTGTCAAATCTTCAACCAATGTATTGTGGCATCACAAGAGGGCAGGTGGTAGAGGGCTGCTACATCCCTGACAAGATGGTGGGAATGCTGATGGTGTAGTGGTACACTCACCTGTCTTGTGTGCAGGCACCATGAGTTAGACTCCCACATATGACGGTGTGCATGTGTGACTTAAAAAAAAGAAAAAAAAGATGGTCGCTGCATACACTACACTTCCCAGAAGACGTCACTGCTCTGACAGGTGTAGGTGGTTAGGTCCCTTGATTAAGGCAGCGGATGGAAGAGCAGAGAGGCAGAGGTCAGAGAGCAGGAGGTGGTGGAGGTGGAAGGAGCTGAACAGCCACTGCCAGAATGAAGCCATCAACAAGGAAAGGGATTTAAGGAAAGAAAGAAAGACAGACATGTTTTGTTGGATATTTGTTTGCGTCCTGGGGGAGTCACAGGATCCTCCTTCTCCTATGGGAGTGTTTTCAGCTGGACTGAAATGGGGCTTCGCGTGGAAGAATGAACGGCCTGCATTTGATGTGACTCTCGCTTTTTTTTTTGCATTCCTCCAGCCTTACCTGCCTGGGTTACCTCACAGTATGCTTTTACTTGCCAATATGAATATTTAGTAATTTATTCAGTTTTTCTTTTTTATTAGAATAATAATAAAAAAGAAATACTTTCTTTTTTATTAGAATAATAATAAAAAAAGAAATACTTGAGGCAAGTTCTTTCCACAAAGGAGTTGAAGTTTACCCACTTTGGGCTGGTATGGGGTGCAGTCTGTTGTGCAACTTTGCATGAAGCATCACTACACAAGACTGTTTTAAAAAGATCTGTTCTTTTTTTCCATTTCAGGTATTGTAATCTTGTTGTGCAACCTGGGCTGCAGAGAAACGGCACATTTTCACTGCTGTCAATGCATGTCAAGTTGTCAACTATACTCTAAAGCAGTGGTCCCCAACCTTTTTTGTGCCACGGACCGGTTACGCGTCAGAAATATTTTTGCGGACCGGCCTTTATATAAATAAATAATAAATTTATATAAATAAATTATACATGTATAATGAATATATAAATACGATGAAATAAAATGTTATGACTGGCATAAGAACAAGTATAAATGACATAAAAATAAAACTCACCATTACGTTGAATTAGTGGGAGCACTGAGCTCGTTTCTCAGAAACGTGCCGGCCCCATCTAGGCGTAATCGGAAACAATGACACCCGAAGTGGTTAAGGTTTGTCTGTTAATGCAGTATGCTTTGTCTCCATGTGCCGAAGAAGTTTTGCCTCGTTAGCTAGCCTGTCGCCACATATGCCGAGTGCACTTGGCGCCTCAGAGTCACCTGTGGCGATAAATCCATATTTTAAGTACGACTCCAGAAATGTTCTTTTAAATGCAGCTTTCCTTTTCTTAGAAGTGGTAGCCTCTTCTTCTTCAGTCTCCTCATTGGGCTTTTCTCCCTTTCCGAAGCTTTCCAAACTTCTCTGTTTCTTGCTCATTTTTACTTGCCTTGCAGGCTCGACTGGGGTGACATGTCACGTGACCGAGACGAGCGTCTTGTGTCAAGGGACACAGCGACTTTTTAAAAATATTTTTTTTATATTTTTCAAAATAAATTCTTACTCATTTTTGCGGACTCGACTCGGAAAACATATCACGTGACCGGGACGAGCGTCTTGACCAGAAGGAATTGATCGGCGAAAAAAAAAAAAAAGTTTTTTTTCCTGTGCGGCTTGACGGCCCGGTACCAAGTGACCCACGGACCAGTACCGGTCCATGGACCGGGGGTTGGGGACCCCTGCTCTAAAGAATGACTTTCACAAAACATCTATGTTAATGTAGGAAGAAGTGACCACCACCTTCCCCATCAGCAGCAGCACAGAAAGCACCTCCACCTGCACCAGCAGCACGGGTAGCACTTCCTTCACCAGCAGCACGGATGCTACCAGCAGCACAGACAGTACCTCCACCAGCACCAGGATCACAGACTGCACTTCCACCAGCACCAGGATCACAGACTGCACCTCCTCCATCGCCAGCAGCACAGGCAATATCTCAACCTGCACCAGCAGAACAGATGGCACCTGCACCCGCAGCACAGACAGCACCTCTACCTGCACCAGCAGCACAGACAGCACCTTCTCCATCATCACCCGACCTCTGACTGTCACGCGCCGGTGTCATCCAGCCACGCCCCACCAATCACCGGGATCATTCTCACCTGTCGCGTGCTCATTGGGAGCACTATACTAGCGCGGCAAGCGCTACAGCCCGCGTCAGTTTGTCTCGTGATGTCTCCGCGCACACCGCTCCTCGTAAGCTTGACTCCCCATTTCTTTACGATTCGGTCCTTCTCCTGTCTGTCCAGTGCTACCTTGTCAGTCCGCAGTTGCTCTCCTCGGAGATCACCCGTCCGCCACGTCCAGTCCTCGCCAGTGAGAAGTCCAGCCGCCAGCTCCTTCCCCTGGTTTACCATCCGGCTACCCACACCCGACGAGCGCAGCCTCGCCCGTTCGCCGCTTCAGCCCTCCATCGTTCCCCTCTCCCTCCACAATAAAGTCGGCTTCGCTTTGCATTTGGCTGTACTGTCCGATCTCTCACACTGACTGTAATACTTGGCTCTAATAGTCACCTGTAGCACTGATAGTCAACATGACTGTGTTTCCATGTAGCCTCTCCATTTGATTTTATTTAGTGTTTAGACATTGTTTTTTTAGGTTATGTTATTTTTTTGGTTTATTGTTCTGTTTAGTTTACTGATGTCATCAATGTAAAATAGTTATCAATATTGATGTTTATATTAAACATTCATTTTTTTATCTTCAATAGTACTTATCAATAGGGCTGTATGTCTGTCTATAAATATCCTCATAATCCATGCAGATATTTAATTCCATGAGACAAAATTACAAAATAACTTGTAATTTTCCTTTAACAAAGAAATAATTTTAGAAAAACAAGACTGGTACCCCAAACTACATAATCAATAATGCATACAAATAAAATAATAAATTGTTATTAGTTCATTAATTACAAGTTATTTCATTAATAATATTGACAGCCTGAAAGTGTTTCAACACCCTAGCCAACTGTATCTGATCCCAAGATGGGAGATTACAATGCAGCAGAAGTATTATGGTGACAATATAGGAATAAAGTATACAGTCAAAATAGCAATATAAAATGTAATATTTGATGGCATGGGGCAGGAAAGATCATAGCCTGCAAGGACATTGTGTTAGATATCTGTTGGGGAAGGGACATTGGCATTAATAATCTTGATGTTGATGTGAATATTCAATTTTGATAAACATTCTAAGGCTTATTTATACATGAAATCTCTTTGTCCATCTGACCTAGTGTGGTTATAGAAATTAAATAGAAAATGCAAAAGGAAAACTCAATTCCTGGCCGCATGCTCCCCTGCCCAGATAACATGTCTACTAAATGCAATGAAATGTACAGAACTTGAAAACTACTTGTCTGCTTCATATATCACCATATTTACCAAATTAATATGATTTGTAAGCTTATTTTGTACGTGAAATGCAATTCTAAATACCCCCCCCCCCCCCATTACCAACAAATAAAAAAAGCGTTTAATACAAACAACTTATAACAGTTTAACCTTTGTGTGTGTTTTTTAACTATTAAAAGTATTTTCAATAGAAATAAACAAAAAGTATTATTTGCTCGACTAGATTGTAAAGCAAGGGTGGGCAATTCCGGTCCTCGAGGGCCGGTGTCCTGCAGGTTTTATAGGTCTCCCTGCTGCAACACACCTGATTCAAATGATCAGGATTGTTATCCAGCTTCTGCAGACCTTGCTAATTATCTGACCATTTGAATCAGGTGTGTTGCAACAGGGTGACATAGAAAACATGCACCGGCCCTCGAGGAACGGAATTGCCCACCCCTGTTGTAAAGCCATTAAATAAATAAATAAATAAATAAATAGGCGGAACTGTCTTTGACGGAAAGTGGGCGGGATTGATTCTGGTGGGCTGGACTGTTTCTAGAGCAGCTCCATCTCTCGACTCAACGGCGCTGTCCTATCCTTGTGTCGAGCACCTCCTACTGTCGTTTCTGACGGTTGGCATGTTCAGGCGCAGGAGCGGAATCTTGTTTCGCCGTTCACGTTTCGCACGGAGTATTGAAATGAAGCACTCGTTGTTGAATTTGCCGAACACGCTCGAGAAAGGTACCAGGGATAGATGCATACTCCCATTGCGTTGTTGAATTCTAGGTATGTTCACTGTTTTTTCCCTGCCTCACCAGAAGTAACTGAATCATAATAAAGAGGAGCTATATTTATCCTCAGACCCCTCAATTCTAGGCTTTAACACCAATGATAGCTGAACAAACGATTCCACAGACTCCTACTTTGTACTTGACTAGGTAATTAGCGGCACACTACGGCTTGAATTTACAGTTTAGCATCAATGGTAATTTACTCCTGACTGAATTGCACTTTTTGAAGTCAATTGTGTGGCCCCATTGATACTGTTGACTTGAAGACAAACAGAAACGTGATCTTGGACTTGTCCCACATATGGTGAACATGCTCACTGGTAGGTCCACTTGCACCTTCCCAAGATATTTTAATACAAATCTGTATCAAACAGTTTGCATTTATTGAGATGAATGATAGTATTGAATGATATATTCAGAGAGATGTTCAGGGTCCGGCAAAATGATCTGACACATTTGTAGGTTTAACAAAATGCAATTAAATTAAAGAAACACAAAAGTTATTTTTTATTTTCGAAAGGTGCAAAATGCCGTTTTGGTTTGTTTTCGTTTCATTTCATTTTCGTTTCATTTTCGTTTCATTTTCGAATAATGTACCCTGTATATGATTTTCAGCAATGGAGAGTAATCCATATTGTTTCAAGCTGAGAGGTGTTTTTGTGTGACTTAATTCGCTAGGTAAGAGTGGAAAATATGACAAGTCACTCGCAGATACATTTACAATTGAACAAGTTTGTCTGTGTGTCCTAACATATGTTTTTACTTACACTTTTGTTTTGATACATCGCTTGAACCGGATTATTTCCGATGGTGTATTTGAGTGTACCCCTGGGAACCCACTTAAAGTGAGAAAACATGTTAATTGACAGATAAAAAAAAAAAAAAAAAATCTGGACTCAAGAGGACCAAGAACATACCTTATTGGCCCGAATATAAGATGACCCTGATTATAAGACGACCCCCTCTTTTTCAAGACTCAAATTTGTAAAATGACTTTTTGACTCAAGTTTGAAAAAAGACTTTTTGAACACCAAATTAAATTTTTATGCAGAAAATAATTACAGTACATCTGAAACAAATGATTATAACAATATATTCGAGAGAAAAAGCATGATATTTTGCCTCATTCAAATCATGCAAAAACTGTCACATCCTAATATCTGAACATTTAAATATGTAGACTAAAGTGCAATCACATTTGTAAATGAATGGCTTCTGGTTTTTGAAATGTAAATAAACCAATCTACTGTGATAAAACAACAAAATTGCAATAACTGCATTAACCATTAAAGTGAAGTCTAACTCTAACTGTAGTCTTGAAACAAATCTGAATTAGGAAAAACATTGCAATCAAATAATGCAAACTGCTACCGCTATTGTTGGGGAGCCTGAGGACTGTATAGGGGGTTGGCTCGGATGGTTATGCTGTTTTTGCTCCCCGGTGTTGGTCAGAACACAGGAGGGAAGACGTGGTTCAGTTTTGATTGCTTTACTGAATTATTGGCAAAAAAGTAACAGGCACTGTGGCTCATAGGGGCATACAGGCAAACTGGCAAAAGGGTATTGTGTGAAGCGTGTGAAAGGTGTGTGTGGTTTGTGGGGTGTGTCTGTGTGGTTCTGCAACAGACAGAATTACAGCACGTGAATCAACGCTCAACATTTGACGTCACACAACACATAACTAACTGCGCGTAACGGTTCCGCTATACTAAATAACCATAAATGAAATCCTCTCAGCAACACACCAAACATAAGTCATCGAGACAACAAAATACATTTGCTGGCGACCGTTAGTCGCCGTGCCGCTGCGTAACGGCTACTCGTATGATGCGAGGCAAATTTAAAGAAGCGCGCCAGAGCTGTCAATCAAACGGCGCGCACACGAAGCAAACCGCGATCGGACAAACGGCACAACAGTGGACAGTCGTAACAATGAAATGTATATACTCACTTTGTGTCAAGGACACACACGATCACAGCAACATGTGTGCCCTGCGATTGGCTCGCAACCGGTTCAGGTTGTCCCCCGCCTACTGCCTGATGATGGCTGGGATAGGCCCCAGCACGCCCGCGACCCCTGTGGGGACAAGTGGTAAAGAAAATAGATGGATAGATATTGTGAATTTGCTTATTGCTATTCAAATACATGGGCAAGATGCAAAATATGGAAGACCCAACCACTCACAAACAAGGTTGTAATGTAATCAGCATGTGCCTGTTTGTGTCTCTGTTTATTTTTTATAGTGAGACTACCGAATGTATTACTTGATATATTAGAACCTAAGCAGCTAAGGCTGTAAGGACCCTATTGTTCCTGTAAAAATTATGTTCATTATAATTCTTCTCCATAAAGACAGGATTTTTGAGGAACTGTACGTGACCGAAAACTCTCCACACATTTGTGTTCTTCATAATTATGTTCTACATTATAAACTACAAAGAACAGTCTCCTTGGTTTTGATTTATTGCAAATAATGGTTTGTTTGATTGATTGATTGATTGATTGATTGACAGTTTTATTCAGAATACTCAAATATACAAATACCGTCTTTTTCCATGTATAATGCGCCCCCATGTATAATACGCACCCTAAAAATGGCATGTCGATGCTGGAAAAAAGCCTGTACCCATGTATAATACGCACCCAAATTTTGACTCCTATTAAGTCCGTAAACGTAAAATTATTTCAGAAAAAAGATCATCTTTGGGAACAACCAGATGTTATTCTGCCGGTCAGTATCACTGCGCATGCGCTAGCAAACTCGATAGCGAAGGAATGTTTCGGATTTGTGTAGGGTACATTGTGACAGCAAACGAGCAGGTGATCGAGCAAGCGTCTGATACGAGAGCATTGTGTTCGTATGGAGCGTGTTTGAAGTGAACAGCAGAGAAGAAAGGAACAAGGCAAAGTGTTGTGAAATAAAATATTACCTGTAATACGCATTTTGTTATTTGCTGATTGGAACTGCTAATTAAACTGTGAATTGAAACTAATAGGTATAGAACTGAACTCTCGCTCTTTATATAGCTGACATGTCTTGCGCATCCGTTCTGCGCATCTGTAATGGCGGCCTCCGTATGATATCCGGTTTGCGATGGAGAAATAAATAAATAATATTTGACAATAACACACCATCAAGGATTGCATCATCGCATCAAACGATGTGTCGTCAGTTATGAATTTTACTGACTAAGTGTGTTGGGCAGGATGGCTGAATGCGATGCGCGATTGACAACAAACAAGAAGAAAGGTGATTTCAAGTTTTATTTCGAGGGAGATTTTCTTCATAAAAAAAATAAATAAAATTGTAACCATGTATAATGCGCACCCCAGATTTTAGGACAATAAATTTGTTAAATTTTGCGCATTATACATGAAAAAAACGGTAACACAGAGCTTCCTGTTTGTTCTCAGATAAAGTACTTGCATAAAAACAAAATGAAATTGAGGAAGCAAAATAAACACGCTGAGAGAAAAAGAAAATACATTTGTAAAGGAGAAGCATGGCTTCTTAGCTCTCACCCCTTTATCGAAACATAATTTATATGTAGTATATATACGTAAATAAGTCTCATACATGCATATATAGTACGCCTACAAACATGCATATATACACCTACATGTATACGCATACATATTTATACCCCTATACACATACAGGACTGTCTCAGAAAATTTGAATATTGTGATAAAGGTCTTTATTTTCTGTAATGTAATTAAAAAAACAAAAATGTCATACATTCTGGATTCATTACAAATCAACTGAAATATTGCAAGCCTTTTATTATTTTAATATTGCTGGTTATGGCATACAGCTTAAGAAAACTCAAATATCCTATCTCAAAATATTTAAATATTTCCTCAGACCAAGTAAAAAAAAAAGATTTATAACAGCAAAACAAAATCAAACGTTTGAAAATGTCCATTAATGAACTCAGTACTTGGTTGGCAATCCTTTTGCACGGATTACTGCAACCAATGCGGTGTAGCATGGAGGCAATCAGCCTGTGGCATTGCTGAGGTGTTATGGATGCCCAGGATGCTTCAATAGCGACCTTTAGCTCATTTGCATTGTTGGGTCTGGTGTCTTTCAGCTTCTTCTTCACAATACCCCACAAATTCTCTATGGGGTTCAGGTCAGGGGAATTGGCAGGCCAATCGAGGACAGTAATGCCATGGTCAGTACACCATTTACTGGTGGTTTTGGCACTGCGGGCAGGTGCCAGATCATGCTGGAAAATTAAATCATCATCTCCATAGAGCTTTTCAGCAGACGGAAGCATGTAGTGCTCTAAAATCTCTTGGTACACAGCTGCATTTACTCTGGACTTGATGAAACACAGTGGACCAACACCAGCAGCTGACATGGCTCCCCAAACCATCGTTGACTGTGGGAACTTCACACTGGATTTCAAGCAACTTGGATTTTGCTTCTCTCCAGCCTTTCTCCAGACTCTGGCGCCTTGACTTCCAAATAAAATACAAAACTTGCTTTCGTCTGAAAAGAGGACTTTGGACCACTCTGGAACTGTCCAGTGCTTCTTTTCCATAGCCCAAGTCAGACGCTTCTTCCGTTGTCTTGAATTCAGAAGTGCCTTGACCATGGGAATAAGGCTATTGAAGCCCATTTCCCGAACACGTCTGTGAACAATGGCTTTTAATACCTGGACTCCAGCTTCAGTCCACTGTCTTTGAAGCTCCCCCAAATTCTGGAAGCGACTCTTCTTCACAATGCTGTTAAGGCTGCGGTCATCTCTCATCCCCCTTCCAACAGACTTTTTGTGGATGTGCTTTGAAACCGCACTCTGTGAACAGCTTGCTCTTTGAGGAATTTCTTTTTGTGTCTTACCCTCCTGATGGAGGGTGTCAATGATGGTCCTCTGGACAGCAGTCAGATCAGCAGTTTTCCCCATACTTGTGATTTAGTTTACTGAACCAAGCTGAGTGTTTTTCAAGGCTCAGGAAACCCTTGCAGGTGTTTCAAGTTAATTAGACCATTCAAGTGATTAATTGAATACCCTACTAGTATACTTTTTCATGATATTCTAATATTTGGAGATAGGATATTGAGCTTTCTTAAGCTGTATGCCATAATCAGCAATATTAAAATAAAAGGCTTGCAATATTTCAGTTGGGTTGTAATGAATACAGAATGTATGACATTTTTGTTTTTTTAATTGCATTACAGAAAATAAAGAACTTTATCACAATATTCTAATTTTCTGAGACAGTCCTGTGTATGGATCAATTGATGAATTTGTTGATCCACACTGGTTGTACACAGCGCTCTGCCAAAATGTTTCAGTACGTTTTAGTACGACTAGTAAATTACAAGGTCACATCGCTTCCCAGCATTACGGCAACCGTGGTCAGGGGGCGTCACTGAATAGCTGTTGTACCCGCGAGGCTATTTCATTTCAAAATAGGCTGTTCCGTTAATGTTTTCGAGTACGTTTACGGATCAATATCCAACGGAATCATAAATAAGCAGCACCAATGTGTTAAATCAGTCTTGAGTCGGTTCCGGTCACTTTTATGGGAGAGAGTTTGAGAAACATGATTGTTTACAGGGGGCCGCCATGACACTTTGCTAAGGCTCATGGGAGTCTGCGAGCTGAAGCTCATTGGAGTTTGCGGGTGGCTAATGCTATAATGATAGCTGCTATAGGCACGAGGCTATTTCATTTCAAAATAGGCTGCTCCGTTAATGTTTCGAGTAAATTTACGGATCGATATGGAAGGGAAACATAAGTAAGCAGTACTAATGTGTTAGATCGAACTTTAGTCGGTTCCGATCACTTTTATAGGAGATAGTTTGAGAAATGCAATCGTTTACTGAGGGCTCATTGGTTATTGGCTAGTGGATGCATACCGCAACCCTAGTCAACCTCAGTTTGTTGCAGTATAGCTTCTATTTTATGCGCCTTTTAATCCGGTGCGCTCTATATATGGAATCATTTCTAAAATAAACAATTCAATGAAGGTGCGCCTTATAATCCAGTGCGCCTTATGGAGCAAAAAATACGGTAGTTTCCGATTGTCTAGCGAGGCCGTGAAGGCAGCATGGGGGGGGGGGGAGCGATCCAGGGCGCTTGCTTGGAGCACACACACATATGTTGAGCTCTTGTTTTGTGAAATAACGAGCCGGTTACCAAACCCACGTCTTGCCTGGTACTTTGGTAACGCTACAATATAGTTATATACATAGATCTGTGGAATAATTGGAGCCGCAACTGACGACGAGGCTGACGACGAGGCTGACGACGAGGCTGACGTCAGCGGCGCACGTAGTTCCGGCGTCCACAGCTGTTTTTTTTTTAAGTGACACAAGACGAAGATTCCGATGAATTTTATGATTTGGAGTGACGGATAGTTCGATAAAATTGTTCATGTTAAATTTATTTGATATACCGTAATTTTCGGACTAAAAGTCGCTCCGGAATATAGGTCGCATTAGCCATAAAATGCACAATAACGTGAAAAAAAACATATAAGTCGCTCCGGAGTATAAATCGCATTTTGGGGGGAAATTTATTCGACAAAATCCAAGAACAGACATGAACGAGCAACAACAGGCTAAACGATAGGTATGCTAACGTGACATAAACACAAACGAAGAGCTGAGAACGGGCCTAAGGTAACATTCAGTTATTAAAAAAAACTATTACATAAATAACACGTTTATAAAACCATCTGTGTCACTCCAATTCATTAAATCCATCGATCGTCCTTTGTCAACAATGGGTGCGCGGCGCTGATGGCGCTTGCACTTCAAAATATTCCACAGGCCCATATAACGATATATAAGTTAGATATCAAATAACTATTATATAAGCAATAATATTATCAAACCATCTGTGCACTCTAAATCATTAAATCCATCGATCAAATTCCTGGTCCTTTGTCAACAACGCCGCGTGTGCGCCCTGACGTCAGCCTCGTCGTTATTCCACAGATCTAGTATATAACTATATTGTAGCGTTAACAAAATACAAGGAAAGACGTGGGTTTGGTAAACGGCTCTTTATTTAACAAAACAAACTTCCAGGCGTGTGGCGGCGTGGACTTCCAGCCACGGAGCTGGAAGAGAGATCCATAGAATAGGACCGGGCGTGTGTAAAAGCGATGACCAAGCCCCATCCACCGTCCCCGGACAGCCACCCGGCCGAGCGCCGGCCCCCGACTTCTATCCACGGAGGTGAAAGAGAGCTCCGTAGAGTAGGACCGGGCGTGTGTAAAAGCCATAATAGTTTTTCAAACCTTCTGTGTCACTCCAAATCCTTAAATCCTTCAAACTCTTCGTCCGCCGTGTCACTTAGAAACAAAGCCGCAAATGATGCCGGTAGTACGTGGGGCCCTTCGTCACCTTCGTCATCCCGTGATCAATCTTTGTCCTTTTTGTAAACAACCGCCACGCCGCACCGCGCTGCTGACGTCACTTGAAATTCAAATTACAATAATCCCTTGCTGCATCGTGGTTCGTTTATCGCGGTTCCACTTTTTTTTTTTTTAAATGTTTGAAAAAATTCACATATAAGTCGCTCCTTATTATAAGTCGCCCCCCCACCCAAACTATGAAAAAAAAACGCGATTTATAGTCCGAAAATTACGGTATCTAGTCTGACGTCAGCAGCGCACCTATTTCCGGAGTCAACAGCTGTGGTTGTTAGGTTGGATAGGTAGATCGGATATTTGAGTTATTTTTTATTGTATGCCATAATCATCAATATTAAATTAATAAAAGGCTTGTAATATTTCAGTTGGTTTGTAATGAATCCAGAATGTATGACATTTTTGATTTTTTTAATTGCATTACAGAAAATAAAGAACTTTATCACAATATTCTAATTTTCTGAGACAGTCCTGTATACCCACAAGTATACACAGTAAACATAATATTTCAGGAAAAGTATGACTTTCACACCTGCAACCACTTTGTTTTTTGTAGGAATATAAATCATAATGGATGAAGAACCAGAGAGAACTAAACGCTGGGAAGGTGGCTATGAAAGGACATGGTAAGACGTGCACTATAAGACCATTTTTAAACATGCTTCTTTCTTAATGGTTTTGCTTCTTTTTTTTTTTTTCTTAAACAGGGAAATTTTGAAGGAGGATGAATCAGGATCACTCAAGGCCACAGTTGAGGAGATCCTTTTTCAGTCCAAAAGGGACAGGTATGTTTTTGAATGCTAATCATCCACCAAATATTCATAACGTTTTCAAAATGTAATTTATTTTAACATTCCTCATCGAAGTTTAGTATAAAACACAGTGGTAGGCGTGTCAGTAAATTTCACCTGTCTGTCATCATTCATTCGCCATCTGCCGGCCTGTCAGTTTGTCCATTAACATTTCAAGCCGGCTTAGTGAAATTGCTCTTTCGTCTTCTCTAATATACAGTTCTTTCACTGCTGTTTTGGGAGGATCAAAAACTGTTTAACTGGGTAACAGCATGCAAATTTAGGCTACGTTCAGACTGCAGGCCTTAATGCTCAATTTAGATTTTTTTGGTGAAAGTGATGCAAAGCAGTGATCGGCCAGAATTACCACATCACTGTCAACTGTGAGCACCGTGAGTGCAGCGGTTCATCACTTCCTTGTTGTGCTTTGTTACTCAGGTCCTCCCCGAGTCTCTCATGTTTAGATTTGTACAACTTAACTCAAGTGTGTACTCTCTGCCTTTTATGCCTCTGCCCATACCCGTTGGTAATGCGTGGCCAAGAATACATATGTCATCATAAGAAAACATTATGCTTCGCATCATGGTAGGAGGAGAAAGGCATCATGCACCAGAGTGTAGTTTGAAGCTAACGCGAGCCAACAAGTCATCAACACACCTATTTTAGCTGTGGTGCAAGTTTTATAAAATGATTTGTTTCTAACAAACATAGGATTAAAAAAAAAAAGTAAAACACCTTTTTACAACTAACATTTCAGCACATTGACGTCCAATGACACGTTAGTATTTTCAAGTTGGAACTACAGTAAAATAGTACAGTACCGTATTTTTCGGACTAAAAGTCTCTCCGGAATATACGTCGCATTAGCCATAAAATGCACAATAAAATGAAAAAAAACATATACAAGTCGCTCCGGAGTATAAGTCGCATTTTGGGGGAAATTTATTCGACAAAGTCCAACACCAAGAACAGACATGAACGAGCAACAACAGGCTAAACAATAGGTAAGCTAACGTGACATAAACACAAACGAAGAGCTGAGAACGGGCCTGACGTAACATTCAGAGTTATTCAAATAACTATTACATAAATAACACGTTTATAAAACCATCTGTGTCACTCCAATTCAGTAAATCCATCGATCGTCCTTTATCAGAGTCAGAGTCAGCTTTATTGTCAAGTCCTTCATGCCAAGACACACAAAGAAATCGAAATTACGTTTCCCCTATCCCACGGTGACGAGACACAGTACACGATAAACATACAAGTAAAACAACGCAAAATAAAAACAAGAAGGCACAAACAATGAACAACAAGAGTGATGAATAAATAATAAATAAACAAATAACACAGTAAATAAGAGGAGCAAAACGGAGCAAGAGTGCACAGCAGACAGTCAGAACAAAGCGCAAAAGTACAGGACGCCACGCAGAAGGGGGGAGAGAGTTCAGGACCCTAACAGCCTGGAGATCACAAACTCCGCCAGTGGCGAGCAGTGCTCGCATACCACCACAGAGTCCCGGCACCCTCCGTCACGGATGTAGACGCACATCCCACCTCCTCGCGACTTTCCCCCTCGTACAATGGCCCGGTCCGCCCGATAGCACGCTAGCCGCTCCAGATGCACAGCAGAGTCCGGAATGATGACGGTCAACCAAGTCCCAGTGAACACGAGCACACAGCAGTTTCGCACTGTCCGGTTCGTAGATCTCAGCAGGCGAAAGCAAACCATGTTGATGTCCAGCGACCGAACATTCGCCAGAAGAATGGAAGGCACGGCCGGGCGAGCTGGGTTGGCCGCCAGCCTGGCCCGGACGCCCCCGCTCTCGCCCCTCATCAGCCTCCTCGCACACCGCTTCCGACGCTTCCCAACCGGGGGAGGAATAGCAGGCGAGTCCGGCGACGCTTCAGGACGGAGCAGACCGAGCGTCTTTAATGACCCCGCTTCAAAGTCCAGAACGCCACAAAACTCGCTTTCGCCGATGTCGAGCAGAACCAGCCCGCTGTACTTGTAGCACAACCCAGTACGACGAGACGAACACACAAAACTGTCGGACAAACCCACATTAAACGACAAAACAAAACACCGTTCGGGACAGAGAGAGGCCGCTGCGTGTGCACGCGCCGCCATCTTACTTCCTACATGAATGGCTGTTGAAGAAAGTAATGTAAACGATGCCGCGTATGCGCCGCGCCGCTGACGTCGGACTCGTCGTGAATTGCAGTTCTAAATATTCCACAGACCCATATAACGATATATAAAGTATATATCAAATAACTATCATATAAACAACAATATTATCAAACCATCTGTGTCACTCCAAATCATTAAATCAATCGATAAAATTCCTCGTCCTTTGTCAACAACGCCGCGCGTGCGCCGCTGACGTCAGCCTTGTCGTTATTCCACGATCTAGCATATAGCTATATTGTAGCGTTAACAAAGTACCAAGAAAGACGTGGGTTTGGTAAACGGCTCTTTATTTAAAAAAACAAGAGTTCAACGAGCCAACAACTACTGAACTGTAACGATAAAAACATATGGAGGATATGCACTGATGTCACAGATCGGGGCGGCCAGTATTGGGTGGCAAAAAGCCTCGTCCGCTGCCACTAGACTCGTGAGGATGGCGGCCTGGGTGGGTGTCGTGAGTGATTATTTCGTCCAGTTGGACCAAGAAAGCTGCAAGAGATACCGTATTTTCTGCCCTAAAAGGCGCACCGGATTATAAGGCGCACCTTCAATGAACGGCCCATTTTAAAACTTTGTCCATATATAAGGCGCACCGGATTATAAGGCGCATAAAATAGAAGCTATACTGCAACAAACTGAGGTTGACTAGGGTTGCGGTATGCATCCACTAGCCAATAACCAACGAGCCCTCTGTAAACAATCGCGTTTCTTAAACGATCTCCTATAAAATGATGGGAACTGACTAAAGTTCGATCTAACGCATTGGTACTACTTACCTATGTTTCCCTTCCATATCGATCCGTAGATTTACTCGAAACATTAACAGAGCAGCCTATTTTGACATGAAATAGCCTGGTACGTATAGCAGCTATCGGTATAGGATTAGCCATCCGCAAAGTCCCACGAGCCTCAGCTCGCAATCTCTCATGAGCCTCAGCAAAGTGTAAACAATTGCGTTTCTCAAACGATCTCCTATAAAATGATCGGAACTGACTAAAGTTTGATCTAACGCATTGGTACTACTTACCTATGTTTCCCTTCCATATCGATCCGTAGATTTACTCGAAACATTAACAGAGCAGCCTATTTTGACATGAAATAGCCTGGTACGTATAGCAGCTATCGTTATAGCATTAGCCATCCGCAAAGTCCCACGAGCCTCAGCTCGCAATCTCCCATGAGCCTCAGCAAAGTGTAAACAATCGCGTTTCTCAAACGATCTCCTATAAAATGATCGGAACTAACTAAAGTTCGATCTAACGCATTGGTACTACTTACCTATGTTTCCCTTCCATATCGATCCGTAGATTTACTCGAAACATTAACAGAGCAGCCTATTTTGACATGAAATAGCCTGGTACGTATAGCAGCTATCGTTATAGCATTAGCCATCCGCAAAGTCCCACGAGCCTCAGCTCGCAATCTCCCATGAGCCTCAGCAAAGTGTAAACAATCGCGTTTCTCAAACGATCTCCTATAAAATGATCGGAACTGACTAAAGTTCGATCTAACGCATTGGTACTACTTACCTATGTTTCCCTTCCATATCGATCCGTAGATTTACTCGAAACATTAACAGAGCAGCCTATTTTGACATGAAATAGCCTGGTACGTATAGCAGCTATCGTTATAGCATTAGCCATCCGCAAAGTCCCACGAGCCTCAGCTCGCAATCTCCCATGAGCCTCAGCAAAGTGTAAACAATCGCGTTTCTCAATCGATTTCCTATAAAATGATCGGAACTGACTAAAGTTCGATCTAACGCATTGGTACTACTTACCTGTGTTTCCCTTCCATATCGATCCGTAGATTTACTCGAAACATTAACAGAGCAGCCTATTTTGACATGAAATAGCCTGGTACATATAGCAGCTATCGTTATAGCATTAGCCATCCGCAAAGTCCCATGAGCCTCAGCTCGCAATCTCCCATGAGCCTCAGCAAAGTGTAAACAATCGCGTTTCTCAAACGATCTCCTATAAAATGATCGGAACTGATTAAAGTTCGATCTAACGCATTGGTACTACTTACCTATGTTTCCCTTCCATATCGATCCGTAGATTTACTCGAAACATTAACAGAGCAGCCTATTTTGACATGAAATAGCCTGGTACGTATAGCAGCTATCGTTATAGCATTAGCCATCCGCAAAGTCCCATGAGCCTCAGCTCGCAATCTCCCATGAGCCTCAGCAAAGTGTAAACAATCGCGTTTCTCAAACGATCTCCTATAAAATGATCGGAACTGACTAAAGTTCGATCTAACACATTGGTACTGCTTACCTATGTTTCCCTTCCATATCAATCCGTAAATTTACTCGAAACATTAACGGAGCAGCCCATTTTTAAATGAAATAGCCTCGCGGGTACAACAGCTATTCGGTGACGCCCCCTGACTACAGTTGCCGTAATGTTGGGAAGCGATGCGACCTTGTAATTTACTAGTCGTACTAAAACGTACTGAAACATTTTGGCAGAGCACTGTGTACAACCAGTATGGATCAACAAATTCATCAATTGATCCATATATAAGGCGCACTGGACTATAAGGCGCACTGTCGGCTTTTGAGAAAATTTTAGGTTTTTAGGTGCGCCTTATAGTCCGGAAAATACGGTACATTGAAAAGTTGAAAAAATATAACATTCGTGTTGATCCGCTGTGGAAACCAAGTAAGAACGCCACCAGCTCAAGCGTAGCAGGAGCTGGGATAGCAAGCGTTTGGTCCTCTGATAAGGCGACTTTTCCGCCAGTAACATATCCAGACATTTACAACTATTTGATAGATTGTTCAAGTCCATATACCAAGGAAGACCTCAGAGCCTACAAGAGTTTGCAACGATATCGCTACCTGACTGCTGGTTATGTCCATTCCGTTGAGTCACAGCCAGTGGAGCGAAACGGAGAAGATGCCAGCCATGGCAGCACATAATATAATAATAATATATTATAATTGTAGATATGTGAACAATCTAATTATTAGAAACTAGCAATTGGACAAACATACTGTAATGAAGCTGTGTAATTATGCATTCCTTAGGTCATGGCCGAGTAGCAAGGAATATCCGAGCAATAATAATACATTTTATTACAGTCTCTTGGCCCACAGGGTAAAAAACAAACATCACATACATTAAAATAAATAAAAAGAGTACATTTCAAATGTTATGAGGCACTCATGCCAGCGTTCTCTGATGGTGGATGTGTACCTTATAGCACTACACTGTCAGTGCCCCAGCCACCGTCCCCGGACAGCCACCCGGCCGAGCGCCGGCCCCCGACTTCCATCCACGGAGGTGAAAGAGAGCTCCGCAGAGTAGGACCGGGCGTGCGTAAAAGCCATAATAGTTTTTCAAACCTTCTGTGTCACTCCAAATCATTAAATCCTTCAAACTCTTCGTCCTCCGTGTCACAAACAAAGCCGCTAATGATGCCGGTAGTATGTGGGGCCCTTCGTCATCTTCGTCATCCCGTGATCAGTCTTTGTCCTTTATGTAAACAACCGCCGCGCCGCTGACGTCACTTGCAGTTCAAATTACAGTAATCCCTTGCTACATCGCGGTTCGTTTATCGCGGTTTCACGTTTTTTTTGGGGAATTTTAAAAATTTGTGAAAAAATTCACATAAGTCGCTCCTCAGTATAAATCGCCCCCCCACCCAGACTATGAATAAAACCGCGATTTATTGTCCGAAAAATACGGTAATCCCTTGTTTATCACGGATAATTTGTTCCAAAACCACCCCGCGATAAATGAAATCCGCGAAGTAGGGTCACCCTATCATCTGTAAATTTTGTGTGTGTCAATAAATGTATATGTAACCATTTGAGTGCATATGTTATTATTAGAACATGAAATAATAGTTTCAAACATGTAAATAATATATTAATAATATACTAAATAACATACAGAAAGTATTGTATAAATATTGAAAATATAAATATACGTGTGTGTGGGTGTGTGTGTAACATACGTATCTCACTAAAGTGAATACACCCCTCTCATTTCTGCAATGTTTTAATTATATCTTGTCATGGGACAATGCTAAAGAAATGACACTTTGATTCAATGTTAAGTAGTCACTGTAGAGCTTGGATAGCAAAGTAAATTTATTGTTTCTTCAAAGTAACTCAAAATACAACAATGAATGTGTAAAATGCTGGCAACAGAAGCAAGTACCGTATTTTCCGCACTATCAGGCGCACCGGATTATAAGGCGCACCTTCAATGAACGGCCCATTTTAAAACGTCCATATATAAGGCGCACCGGATTATAAGGCGCATAAATAGAAGCTATACTGCAACAAACTGAGGTTGACTAGGGTTGCGGTATGCATCCACTAGCCAATAACCAACGAGCCCTCTGTAAACAATCGCGTTTCTCAAACGATCTCCTATAAAATGATGGGAACTGACTAAAGTTCGATCTAACGCATTGGTACTACTTACCTATGTTTCCCTTCCATATCGATCCGTAGATTTACTCGAAACATTAACAGAGCAGCCTATTTTGACATGAAATAGCCTGGTGCGTATAGCAGCTATCGTTATAGCATTAGCCATCCGCAAATTCCCATGAGCCTCAGCTCGCAATCTCCCATGAGCCTCAGCAAACTGTAAACAATCGCGTTTCTCAAACGATCTCCTATAAAATGATCGGAACTGACTAAAGTTCGATCTAACACATTGGTACTGCTTACCTATGTTTCCCTTCCATATCAATCCGTAAATTTACTCGAAACATTAACGGAGCAGCCTATTTTGAAATGAAATAGCCTCGCGGGTACAACAGCTATTCGGTGACGCCCCCTGACTACAGTTGCCGTAATGTTGGGAAGCGATGCGACCTTGTAATTTACTAGTCGTACTAAAACGTACTGAAACATTTTGGCAGAGCACTGTGTACAACCAGTATGGATCAACAAATTCATCAATTGAACCATATATAAGGCGCTCTGCATTATAAGGCGCACTGTGTTTTTTTTAGTAAAATGTAAGTTTTTAGGTGCGCCTAATAGTGCGGAAAATACGGTACACCCCAACTGAAAATCTCAAAATTAAGCCAAAATTGGGACCAATTAGGCATTTTTCCTCCCTGTGTAATGCGACTAGTTCAGGGGTGTCAAACATACGGCCCGCAAGGAGGTTCGATCAGGCCCGCGTTCGATCAGGCCTGCAGGATAATTTAAAAGTGGAAAAAATGCATAAAATACACGGAATTAATATTCTTAATAATATGCAATTCATGGATTTGGGAGCTTAAGATCAGGGGATGCTTTGAGAATAATTGCCAATTTTTGTCTATGTGAAGCCCTTTGAGACTGCTTGTGATTTAGGGCTATACAAATAAACTTGGCTTGACTTGATGGATTATCCGCTATGGGGCACACTGTTTTGATCCGAGTAGAAGACAACATTGTTTTGATCAGAGAAGACAGACCCAACACAGCAGACGGTAACAATGCGCCAATTGCTGCTTGTTACGACGTTGTTTCTACCCTGGTCTGTACCCCTCCCCTACACCCTCATTCGCCAAAATGTCATTATCCAAACGGAGAAAAGTAGACACGGAGTGTAGAATTTTCAATGAAAAATGGACCACGTCCTATTTATTTATAGATAAGCACGGAAAACCTTTGTGCTTGGTGTGTTTGCAACAAGTTTCGGTATTGAAGGAATATAATATTCGATGGCACTACGAGACTCTTCACAGCGAGAAATATGACGGCTTGCAAGGACAACTGAGAAGAGATAAGATCAACGAATTGTAGGCGAGTCTGAGGAAACAGCAGTCAACTTTCATCCAGAACCGACAAGTCAGTGAAGCAGCGATAAAAGCCAGCTACCTGATTGCCAGCGAAATAGCATTAGCATGAAAGCCATATTCCGATGGTGACTTTGTTAAACGATGCATGATGAAGGCGGCTGAACTTGTACGTTCCGAGAAGCGACAAGCTTTTGCTAATATTAGCCTGACGAGGAATACTATAGCAGAGAGGATTTCGGACCTATCGACAGATTTAGACAGCCAATTGAAACAGAGAGCCAAGTCATTTATTGTAATTTCCGTTGCAATTGACGAGAGCACCGACATCACAGACGTGGCACAACTGGCCTCATTTATTCGTGGAGTAGATGACACGTTGACTGTTACTGAACAGTTTCTTGAGTTGGTGCCAATGATGGACACCACAACAGCCGAAGACATGCAGATTTGAAGGGCAAATTTGCCTTCGTAGGTCTGGGCAAATTTGCCTTCGTAGGTCTGGACAAATTTTATCAGTATATACTGTATTTTTCGGACTATATGTCGTGGTTTTTTCATAGTTTGGGTGGGGGGGCAACTTATACTCAGGAGCGACTTATATGTGAAATTATTCACAAATGTTTACTTGATCATTAACACTACTGACTTACTACAGGAAAATGGCTCGTGTTGAAATTGCCATTAAGAACGAATTTTAAGCCAGCAATTTGCTAATTACGCAAAAACGGTAAATGTTATGAAAAAACAAAATGGTAGCAAGCGTGACATGAATTTTTGGAACGTGTGAAAGTTTGAACGGGGTGAATCGGTTGAAGCATGTGGGACTAGTTAGGTGCCAAAAAAGTGGGAGGAATAAGTTGTTTAACTAGAAAATGCAATTTCTGGAGAAATTGCATGTGAAGGCAAAGACCATGAATAGGAATTTTAAAAAAAATTGCGCCAACAATTTTTTAAATTTGTAACAAAACAAAAACTACAGGTTCAAGAGGTTCACTTTGGAGTTCAAAAGTTGAAACGGGTTGAATCGGACAAAAATTTTAAAAGTTAGAGTAAATGTTATATTTAGGTCACTTCTGGTTTCATTTAAGGCAGTTCTTGTTGAAATAAGGTCAATTCCGGTTTATTTGGGTCACTTCCGGTTTAATTTAGGTCACTTCCGGTTTAGCAGAGGGCACTTCCGGTTTATTTGGGGTCACTTCCGGTTTAAAATGCCACTTCCGCTTTATTTGTGTCACTTCCGGTTTACGTGAGGTCACTTCCGGTTTGATTTTGGGTCACTTCCGGTTTACCTGAGGTCACTTCCGGTCTATTTGGGGTCACTTCCGGTTTGATTTGGGGTACTTCCGGTTCATTCTGGGTTCATTGGGGGCACTTCAGGGTCAATCCAAGATGGCCACCACACTGAAAGTGGGGGTCAAGGGTTGAATTGTGAAAGCATAGTGGAAGTGGGGGTGAAGAGCGTGAATATGGTAAGCATAAGGTGAACAAAGTGAATAAAGTTGGAATGGGTTGAATCGGTTGAAAAATGTAGAAATTAGAAGGGAAAAAGTAAATTTTTGGAAGATTTGGTGTGAATTTCAAAATTGAAAATTTGGAATTTTTTGTAAGTGGGAAGTTGTGGAATAGGTAGGCAAAAGATGAACAGTTGAAAGTTGGAACGAGTTGAATCGGTTGAAAAATGTAGAAATTAGAAGTGAAAAATGAAATTTTGCAAAATTTTGTGCAAATTTTAATCGTGAAAACGTGAAATTTTTTAATTTGGCAATTTTGGGAATGTCCCCAATGTGATTTGAATGTGCTGAATGATGTGAATTTCAAACTGGAAGGATGTAAATGCTTTGGAATGAGTTGAATCGGTTGAAACATGGAGAAATAATAAGTGAAAAAGGACATTTTGTGAAATTTTGCGCAAATTATAAACGTGAAAATGTGGAATTTTTGGTAAGTGGGATGGTGTGGAATAGGTAGGCAAAAGATGAACAGTTCAAAGTCGGAACGAGTTGAATTGGTTGAAGTATGTAGAAATTAGAAGTGAAAAACAAAATTTTGCAAAATTTTGTCCGCATTTTAAACATGAAAACGTGAAATATTTTAATTTGGCAAGTTTTGGAATGTTGAATTATGTGAATTTCAAACTGTAACAACGCAAACATGTAACGTTGAATCTGCCATTAAGAATGAATGGGGAAAAATTTGCCGGAAATTTGTGAATTTTGTGAAAATGTACTTTTTTTTTTTATGAAAAAAATGTATGCAACGGTGTCATGAATACAGTGGAGCCTCGGTTTTCGAACACAATCCGTTCCAGAAGGTAGTTCGAGAAGTGAATCGTTTGAATTCCGAATCATATTTTCCTATTACAAATAATGGAAAAAAAAAAAATCCGTTCCAAGCAAAAAAAAAAAACCCCGCCTTTTTTTAAGCATTTTTTCATTTGCGCATTTTTGTCTAATCGCGCAACTGCAGCGCACCGCCGAACGCGCAACCGTAGCGCGTCGCCGACTGCGCAACTCCACCGCGCTGGTCGCATTATTGTGACAGAGCCGTCGCTGAAATTTAGAAAATATTTTTAAAGTCCTGCTGTACTTTCCAAAATTTAAGTGGACATCAGTGCGCAGGGAGTTTAATTTTGTCCGATCGCGCAACTGCAGCGCACCGCCGAACGCGCAACCGTTGCGCGCCGCCGACCGCGCAACTGCACCGCGCTGGTCGCATTATTGTGACAGAGCGGTCGCAAAAATTTAGAAAATATTTTTAAAGTCCTAATGTACTTTCCAAAATTTAAATGGACCTCAGTGCGCAGGGAGCTTAATTTGGTCCGATCGCGCAACCGCGCTTCGGAGCGTCTTTGTGTTTTAGGATGGCTTTACTGCTCCCACCTGCTTCCTTTGGAGGCATGATTAGAGTTGATGCAATCCTCAGAGTAACGAGAATGTAATAACGAACGGAGTCAGTTGGCATGCCGGTCCTCTCGGCTCATCTCGCGAGGTTCGACAACTGAATTTCGTCTGACATCCGAAGCAAAAAAATCTCAAATTTTTTGTTCAAATACCGATTTGTTCGAGAACCGGGACGTTCGAAAACTTAGTTAGTTAAGGACAGGAATAACAATAGTGTGAAGGTCTTCGCCTTCACACAATAATAAAGGACAGGAATAACAATAGTGTGAAGGTCTTCGCCTTCACACAATAATAAAGGACAGGAATAACAATAGTGTGAAGGTCTTCACCTTCACACTAATAAAGGACAGGAATAACAATCGTATGAAGGTCTTCACCTTCACACTAATAATAAAGGACAGGAATAACAATACTGTGAAGGTCTTCACCTTCACACTAATAAAGGACAGGGATAACAATAGTGTGAAGGTCTTCACCTTCACACTAATAAAGGACAGGAATAACAATAGTGTGAAGGTCTTCACCTTCACATTAATAATAATAAAGTGAATGGTGTAGAATAACATGTGTGTGAAGGCCTTCGCCTTCACACAATAATAATAATAAAGTGAATGGTGTATAATAACATGTGTGAAGGCCATCGCCTTCACAAAATAATAGAGAATGGTGTAGAATAACATATGTGTGAAGGCCATCGCCTTACTTTCGCAAGGCACTGTATATATCGTTATTTGGGCCTATGGAATATTTTGAAATGCAAGCGCCGTCAGCGGTGCGCACCCATTGTTGATATAAAGGACGATCGATGGATTTAATGAATTCGAGTGACACATATGGTTTTATAAACGTGTTATTTATGTAATAGTTATTTGAATAACTCTGAATGTTACGTCATGCCCGTTCTCAGCTCTTCGTTTGTGTTTATGTCACGTTAGCATACCTATCGTTTAGCCTGATGTTGCTCGTTCATGTCTGGCCTTCACACAACAAAGTAGAATAATGTGTGAAGGCCTTCGCCAATAGTGTGAAGGTCTTTACCTTCACACTAATAAAGTAGAATATTATATGTGTGAAGGCCATCGCCTTCACACAATAATAAAGTGAATGGTGTAGAATAACATGTGTGAAGGCCTTCGCCTTCACACTAATAATAAAGTGAATGGTGTAGAATATTATAAGTGTGAAGGCCTTCACACTAATTACGCCAGAAACAAATACCGTAATTTTCGGACTATAAGTCGCTACGGAGTACAAGTCGCTTCAGCCATAAAATGCCCAAAAAAGTGGAAAAAAAACATATATAAGTCGCTCCGGAGTATAAGTCGCATTTTGGGGGGGCAATTTATTCGACAAAATCCAACACCAAGAACAGTCATGAACGAGCAACAACAGGCTAAACGATAGGTATGCTAATGTGACATAAACACAAACGAAGAGCTGAGAACGGCCCTGACGTAATATTCAGAGTTATTCAAAAAACTATTACATAAATAACACGTTAATAAAACCATCTGTGTCACTCCAATTCATTAATCCATCGATCGTCCTTTGAACAATGCGTGCGCGCCGCTGACGGCGCTTGCACTTCAAAATATTCCACAGGCCCATATAACGATATATAAATTATATATCAAATAACTATTATATAAGCAATAATGTTATCAAACCATCTGTGTCACTCCAAATCATTAAATCCAGCGATCGTCCTTTGTCAACAATGGGTGCGTGCAGCTGACGGCGCTTGCACTTCAAAATATTCCACAGGCCCATATAACGATATATAAATTAGATATCAAATAACTATTATATAAGCAATAGTATTATCAAACCATCTGTGCACTCTAAATCATTAAATCCATCGATCAAATTCCTCGTCCTTTGTCAACAACGCCGCGCGTGCGCCCTGACGTCAGCCTCGTCGTTATTCCACAGATCTACTATATAACTAACTATATGGTAGAACAAAGTTCAAGGAAAGACGTGGGTTTGGTAAACGGCTCTTTATTTAACAAAACAAACTTCCAGGCGTGTGGCGGCGTGGACTTCCAGCCACGGAAGTGGAAGAGAGCTCCATAGAATAGGACCGGGCGTGCGTAAAAGCCATGACCGAGCCCTATCCACCGTCCTCGGACAGCCACCCGGCCGAGCGCCGGCCCCAGACTTCCATCCACGGAGGTGAAAGAGAGCTCCATAGAATAGGACCGGGCGTGCGTATAAGCCATAATAGTTTTTCAAACCTTCTGTGTCACTCCAAATCCTTAAATCCTTCAAACTCTTCGTCCGCCGTGTCACTTAGAAACAAAGCTGCTAATGATGCCGGTAGTACGTGGGGTCCTTCGTCATCTTTGTCATCCCGTGATCAATCTTTGTCCTTTATGTAAACAACCGCCGCGTCGCGCTGCCGACGTCACGCTGCCGACGTCACGCTGCCGACGTCACGCTGCCGACGTCACTTGAAATTCAAATTACAGTAATCCCTTGCTACATCGTGGTTCGTTTATCGCGGTTTCACTTTTCACAAACTCTGAAAAAAACCGCGACTTATAGTCCGAAAATTACGGTACTTCCTGCTGGAATCCCCTCTGAATAACTGAATGGAATGACTGTGAGGACTGGCAGTCTGTGCTTCCCCTTTCAAGCTACTGCCCCTGCGACCCGATCCTGAATAAGTGTAAGAAAATCAAAGGATGGATGATTTACATATTTAAATTGTGTGTAATTTCTTTCTTCACAGGATAATAAAAAGCTGTGGCCAAATAAGACTCGGAATGGTGAGTGCAACTTTTTCATGTGCCCTATTTTTATAGTTCATGAGAATCTTTAAAATAAATATTCTTCATTTATACTTTTAGATCATATCATGTCAGATTGTGGAATTTCTTCACAGTTGTTCACAAATTTGAATCTTCACTTTTTTAAAATTAGTTGTTATGTTGGCATTTGTTCTGAAACAAAACTGATATTTTCACATAATTGGTGTTGTTACCCTCTTATCAAGTCTGAAAAGGGAAAAATCTAAAAGGAAAATGGGTCATTTCTACTTGCGCTTAAAGTAGAGCTGCAGAGACTTTTTGTAGGTCGTGGTTTGTTACATTCCCGTATGTCTCCAAATGTTTGTTGAACCATTCAACAATTTTGTTCAATATTTGTAGAGGGTGCAACTACCGTATTTTCCGGACTATAAGTCGCTCTAGAGTACAAGTCGCACCAGCCATAAAATGAATAATAGAGAAGAAAAAGACATACAGTAATCCCTCATTTATCGCGGATAATTGGTTCCAAGACCACCCGCGATATGTGAAAATCCGCGAAGTAGTGTCACCCTATTTTTTTAAACATACATACATTGTTGTGTGAGACATATGTACGTATATGTACCTAAAGTATACATACTATAATGTTTTTAGAACTCTTGTTATTATAACAACTTTTTTATAACAAGGTACAAGTGTACATACTGGAAATATGCTTTTAGAACTCTTTTATTATTATGACGATTTTTTATAACAAGGTACAATACTGTAAATATGTTTTTAGAACTTATTATTATAACAACTTTTTTTATAAAAAGGTACAAGTGTATGTACTGCAATTGTGTGGACACTCCCTGCCTTCTGCTGGCGTGTTGGCAACTTTCGTGCCATAATTCCTCAATTTAGAAGGTTTATTTTGAATTTGTGAATTTTTTGGGGAAAGAAATCTGCGATGTATTGAAGCCGCGATAATCGAACCGCGATGTAGCGAGGGATTACTGTTTATAAGTCATACTGACGTATAAGTCGCATTGTTGGGGGAAATTTATTTGATAAAATCCAACCCCAAGAACAGACATGTCATCTTGAAAGTCAATTTAAAATAAAAATAGAATAGAGGCAACAACAGGCTGAATAATTGTAGAGTATGCTAATGTTACATGACACATAGGCACGTTCTCAGTTCGTTGTTTGACGTAACGTATTAAGTGTTATTCAGATAACTATAGCATAAATAACATGCTAACAAGTTTACCAAACCATCTGTGTCACTCCATGCCACTAAGTCCAATAAAATCTTCATCCTCTGTGTCATTTTTAAACTCCACTAACTCCGGAGGTAGAAAATACAGCGCTTCCTCTTCTACGTGCCTTACGTCAGATTCAACGTCAGTTGCAATTCCAATTATTCCACAGGCTTAGAGCGACCTCTTGCAGTTTAGTGTGAAAATAACGTGAAATGATATAATAATGTGTTCAGAATTTCACATATAAGTCGCTCCTGAGTATAAGTCACACCCCCAGCCAATCTATGAAAAAAACTGCAATTTATAATCTGGAAAATACAGTAATCAAGTTTTTGCAATAAACCCATAACGTAATGATGAATTTACCAGGTGGAATGCGTGCACCAAGTTTCATATGTTTTCAAGAATGTGAAGACCATCAAAATCCATTGATTTTCTCGGTCGCAGGCATGTCTCAGGGTGGTAGGCGGCATACACCCAGAACTGGTCGCCATAAACAACCAACCATACACAGTCACACCGACGCACAAGTTGGAGAAGTCGATTGGCCTACGTGCACTATGCGTGTCTTTGGAATTTGGGAGGAAACCCACAGGGAGAGCATGCAAACTCCACACAGGAAGGCTGGAGGTGGAATCAAACCCGGCACCTCAGAACTGTGAGCCGAACAATAGTTTTTAATGGTGTATCACATGACTGGGAAGATAGCCACAAGGTGGCGGAAATTCCCCACCAAAGACTACAAAGCTGTTGTCTCGCATCCAGTATGCTGGACCGCTAAAGGGTTTGTGGGTGACTTGCACCACCTTGTGGCTACAAGCCCGGTCATGTGATGCACTTTTAAAAACATTCCTAGAGATTTGAATAATGTCAAACATTTTATGATACAATCATATCTGCTAGCTCAATGAGCCAGACAGTCGCACAAAACAGGCATTTTAAGGGGTATTATATACTTTTCAAGTGTTTTACAGGTTGTTATTATTAAGCAAGTAATTCCTCACTGTGTCATCAGTGGTGATTGTTTTGTGTTGTCTCGTTTAAATTTATAATTATAATGTGTGTCTTGTCTCGTAGATGCGACATCTTTTTGTAGTAATTGACTGCTCTAGAAGTATGGAGGATCAAGACTTAAAACCAAACCGCCTCACTGCAACTCTAAAGGTTAGTGGTTATGAGTTCACACATTTCTGCAGTGACTCAAATGACTCGGTTAAATGAATGTCATTCCTCTTGCTTCAGCTGATGGAAGCTTTTATTGAAGAATATTTTGACCAGAATCCCATAAGCCAGGTGAGTGATAATAATGACAGCTCTATTATAGTCAATTCCATAAGTCAGTCACTGCACAACTATGGCAACTGTTGCTTGCAAGATGGTACTGTGAGGAGATGCAGCTTTTTTTTTTCTTCAATGTGCACAAATGCTTATGGTAATTTGTTCTGTATGTGTTTTGCATATGGCTGTTGGGCAAATGTCTTTCTAACTTTTCTCCTTGTACTTTTGGTTTTTGCGCCATCGTGTTAAAAGGATTCGTTGCACAGATGCTCCGTTTGGGATAAATTGCACTTAGGATGCCAGACATACATCCTCTGCATGACAATGTAATGGTTAATCATTTAGAAATGATAGTCAGTGAGGCACTGCTCTTCAAGCCAGGATGCAGTTGGGCATCCCACCTGGATGCAGCAGCCATTCATATTGCTGCAGGGCAGATGTAACGGCCAATCATATTGCAGTGGGGCTTGTCCTGCAACTAAAGTTGCCTTCCTCCTATGCTCATATGTACAGTAGTGTTTGGAATAATAGTAGTGATATGTGACTAAAAAGATTATTCCAGGGTTTGACTTTATTTTTATGCTTACATGGAAAACAAGGTACCAGTAGATTCTCCCAAATCCAATATTCATATGCACAGTTTCAGTCATTCGTTTGTTTGTTTGTCTGTTTTTTCGTTCATTCATTCATAAATTCATAATACTAGGTACTGGTATTGACGCCAAAAACGGACAATTATGTTCAAATTGCTGTTTTTGTTTTAGCAATCCTGTGAATCACCGAAGTATTATTTAGGTGTGTCACCTCAGTTTTTAATGACTTCTTCTCGGGCTGCACAATATTGGAAACATATGCGATATGGGTGTTGGATTTTGTGATATCAATATTATTGCCCATAAAGAAATTAAACTTTTACCATCTGTTGAAATATATTGTCTTTAGTGCTGTCAGACAATTACAGATATCTAATTTGTTACAGGATTTCAATTAATTAACCAAATTATTCGCATTTCAATCTCATGTTTGATAAAGGTCCCCAAATAAAGATTTTGAATTCTAGGACATTACAAAATTGTAGCGCTTGACTAATATACAAAGAAGAGAAGATTTGAATGCCACATTTTTATTGGTGAAGTGTGCTTGATGAATGAAATTAAAAAGAAAAAAGGTCAAGCACATCAGCTAACTAATTAGGCCAGGTGCATTTTTCAAAAACACTGAAATAAAAGCTGACTCGATACCGCAATTCAAAATTCTGTGAAGGAATGGGCAGTACAGCCAAATGCAGAGCGACATAGACTTTATTGCGGGGAAGGAAGGGAGCAGTGGCGTGCTGGAGCGGCGATCGGACGGGAGGGATGTCGTCATGGGAGAGTGGCTGGAGGACGGACCAGGCAGAGTAGCGTTCAGCTGCGCTACTCCGCGGGATGGGCTGGCTGTGGGCTGGAACACAAGTAAGATGATCGACCATGCAAGCGGGCGATCGAGGCAGACGGAACAAGGAACGTGCCAAATAGGCAAGGAGAGTCAGATGTACGACGACCGGTGAGCGAACTAGTGGCATCACGAGACTGACAGGGAGTGACTGGATGACAGGGTTTAAATAGAGGGGCTAACAGGTAACAGGTGTGGGTGATTCAACTGATTGGGGACGTGGCCAAGTGACAGAACAACCCCCCCCCCCCCCCCCCTAATGCCCCTAACACCGAATCTCAATACTCTGTCAAAGCGTCCGACCCCGCCGAAGTGTCTGATTCCTCGATGTCGGAAGCTGGTGCAGAAGGTGCAGGAGTGTATGATGCCGGCGGAGGGTGCCGTACACGACCGGCCATAGTGGACCTCCCGGACCCTCTTGGACGTCCTCGCTGCAGAGCAGGCTGGTCCGGATGTTGGCGGTGAAACTCCGCGATGAGAGTCGGATCGAGGATCCACCGGCTCTGCACCCAGGAGTGGCGCGCATCATCATAACTCTCCCAGTCCACGAGGTACTGGATGCCGCGTCCGCGCCGTCATGACTGGAACAGGGAACAGACGGTGTATGCTGGCTCTCCATCGACGAGCCGGGGCGGCGGTGGAGCGGGCGCCGGGGCCAACACGCTCTCATAGACACGTGACACGTGGAAGGTGGGATGAACCTTTATGGAGCCTGGAAGGTGCAGACGGACGGCGAACAGGCTAATTACCTTGCGTACTGGGCACGGTCCTACGAAGCGGGGCGCCAGTTTGTGGGATTCTGATCGTAGCTGCAGATCCCGCGTCGAGAGCCACACTCGCTGCCCCCCACGGTACACCGGGGCCGGCGTTCGGCGCTTGTTCACCTGGTGAGCGTAGCTGGAATCTGTGCGTAGGAGAGAGACCCGGGCTCTCGCCCAGGCCCGATGACAGCACTTCGCTCCTGGTGGGCGAACGAGGGCGGTTGGTACCTGAAGACGCAGTGGAAGGGCGAAAGACCCATGGCCGAGCTGGAGAGTGCGCTGTTTGCATACTCCACCCAGGGAAGCTGTTTGGCCCACCCGCGCTGATCTCCGGAAGCCATGCACCAGAGGGACTTGCGCAGCTCCTGATTCAGGCGCTCTGCTTGCCCGTTAGACTGCGGGTGAAAGCCAGAGGAAAGGCTGGCCGTGGCGCCGAGGAGTCGACAGAACTCCGCCCAGAAGGCGGAGGCGAATTGCGGACCGCGGTTCGACACAACGTCCTGTAGGAGACCGTGGTGTCGAAACACCTCCCGCAGCAAAAGTGACGCAGTTTACTTCGCGAAGGGGAGCTTAGGCAAGGGAATACAATGTGCCATCTTGCTAAAACGGTCCACGACTGTGAGGACTACTGTGTTCCCTTCTGAGGCCCGTGACAAAGTCAACAGACAAACGGGACCAGCGACGTCGGGGAACTGGCAAGGGTTGAAGCAGCCCAGCCGGCGGATGGTTGGATGATTTAAAGCGGTTGCAGACGGGGCAGGCCTGGACATAATCGCGGGTGTCCTTCTTCCAGGTGGGCCACCAAAAACGTTGAGCCACCACGTACTTCGTGCGGGCAGCCCGGGATGACAGGCGAGATGGGAGTCGTGCGCCCACTGGAGGACGGATGCCCAAAGGTTTTCAAGGACGAACAGGAGACCCTCGGGGCAGTTGCTGGCGCCGGGTTGGTCACGTGAGGCTCTCTTCAGCTGGCGCTCAATGTCCCATGAGAGGGTAGCGACCTGAACTGAGCCCGGGAGGATCGTGGGAGCCGGCCCCCGCTCCTCCTCCCCTCCAGGAAATACGCACGATAGAGCGTCCGCTTTCTCGTTGCAGGAAGCCAGTCTGTAAGAGAGCAAGAAATTAAACCGATCGAAAAAGAGAGACCACCGAGTTTGCCTTGCGTTCAGTCTTTTAGCTGTTTTCAGATACTCCATGTTTTGGTGGTCCGTCCAGACGATGAACGGGGTGGTGGCGCCTTCCGGCCAATGTCTCCGTTCCTCCAGGGCCAGCTTAACTGTGAGGAGTTCTCGATTGCCGATGTCGTAATTTCGTTCAGCATACAACAGGTGGCGAGAGAAGAAGGCGCACGGGTGGAGTCGATTGTCCTGGCTGCTTGCTGCCTGGCTGTACAAGTGTCCACTTGTACGGTGGGGCGGGGCTGGTAAGGGCGGTGAGAGGAGCAGCCACCGTACTGTAACCGCGAATGAAGCAGCGCTAAACGTTTGCAAAGCCCAAAACTTGTTGCAGCCGCTTGCGCGTCTCGGGGACAGGCCATGACGTGACCATCCTCACCTATCCGGGATCCATTTCAATGGACCCCTCCCGTACCACGTACCCAAGGAACTTGACCGACGTGGTGTGGAACTCGCATTTCTCTGCCTTCACAAAAAGTGAATTTTCAAGAAGACTTCACTGTGATTACCAGAAAGGAGTAACCGGTTCAGTGATGGAGGTCACTTCGCCGATCAGCCGACCATCAAGGGGACGGGCCGGAATGGAGGTACTTAGAGGCAGGAACTTGATACGCCACTGACGGGCCAGACCGACGTCCATGAGGTTGCCGTCCGCCCCGGAGTCCACCAGGGCTGCCACGTTCCGGTCGCCCGCCGCAAGATGGGCACAAGCCTGCAGCGTGAATGCACTGGGAATGGGGGAGCTGGTGCTGGTCGAGCTCACGCAAATTCACCTGACGCCGTGGGGGCTCTGGCCCTTTAACGAACACTTTTCAGCCCAATGTCCTTCCCCTCTGCAATACAGGCACAGGCCTTGTGTGAGGCGTCGAACGCACTCCTCGGCAGGAAGGAGAGCTTGCCGCAGCTCCCTGTTCAGTCGGCGAATCTTGGACAGATGGGAGAGGGCGGCTGCGCGAGTCCCGCTGTGATCTCCATTCACGATCGCGCCACCGGTTTCGGATCTGTCGATTCACTCAGGCCGCCAGGTCCATCGCATCCTCCAAGGTCTGCGGACGATCATAGGTCACCATTTTGTCCTTAATATAGTCGGCAAGCCCGTGGAAGAAGGTGCTCACCAGCGCCGGGGTGTTCCACTCGCTGCTGCCAGCCAACGTCTGGAACTTCAGGGCGTACTCCGCTACCGATCGGCTGTCCTGACGTAGAGTGACCAGTTCTTCGGCGGCCACTCAAAAAATGGCACTGTCCACTTTGGAGAGCGCTTTTTCTAATTTTATTCTTATTTTTAATATATGAAAAGTTTTGACATGGTGTAATTTTTTACAACAAAGTACAACGCTTCTAGTCCCAGTACCCGTATGAAGCCAACTGACCAATATTTGTGTTTTATTATTTGCAGGTGGGGATTATATTTACAAAGAATAAAAGAGCTGAAAAGCTCACTGACCTATCAGGTAAGGCCAGCATGACAACGACAAGCTTGTGTGCAAAGAATTGTAATAAGGTGTAATATGTTCATTTAAGGGTTGAAAATAAAAACAACATAAAACAACACAAAACCCTATTTTCAGGACTATAAGTCACTCCGGAGTACAAGTCGCACCAGCCATAAAATGCATAATAAAGAAGAAAAAAATATTTAAGTTGCACTGGAGTACAAGTCGCATGTTTGGGGGAACTTTATTTGACAAAATACAACACCAAGAACAGACATGAATAGGCAACAACAGGCGAAACCAGGGGTGGGCAAACTTTTTGACTTGCAGGCCGAATTGGGTTCTAAATTTTGATCGGGGGGCCGAACCAGGATATAATATAAACTATATATATATCAAATAACTATAATATAAATAACAAGTTTATCGAACCATCCGTGTCACTCCAAGTCATTAAATCCAACGAAATCTTTGTCCTCTCTGTCACTTATAAACAACTCCGCTGACTCCAGAAGTCAGTGGATGGATTCAGACTCCTCATCAATTGCAGTTCCAATTATTCCACAGGCCTAGAGCGTGTCACTCCAAATCATTAAATCCATTGAAATCTTCGTCCTCTCTGTCACTTATAAATAACTCTGCTGACTCCAGAAGTCATTGGATGGATTCAAATTCCTCATCAAATGCAGTTCCAATTATTCCACAGGCCTAGAGCGCCCTCATGCCGTTCCGTGTGAAGATTACGTGAAGTGGTCTACTACTAAGTTAGTAATGTGTTAATGATCAAATAATAATAATGTGTTAATAATTTCGCATACAAGTTGATCCCGAGTATAAGTCGCACCCCCGGCTAAACTATGAAAAAAACCTGCGACTTATAGTCCAGAAAATACGGTAAAATAAAAATTATTTTTCATTATGAATTTCAAATGTAAAACAAAAGTTGATTTAATTTTACATTTCCTCATTCATGAAGTTTTAAACAGTGAAAGACCCCACTCTTAGCAAAAAAGTAACTGATGACTTACTATATTGTGAGGTGTCCTCCAGGTTATGCTATACAGTGGAGCCTCGGTTTTCGAACGTCCCGGTTCTCGAACAAATCGGTATTCGAACAAAAAATTCAAGATTTTTTTGCTTCGGATGTCGGACGAAATTCGGTTGTTGAACCACGCGAGATGAGCCGAGAGGACCTGCATGCCAACTGACTCCGTTCGTTATTACATTCTCGTTACGCTGAGGATTGCATCAACTCTAATCAAGCCTCCAAAGGAAGCAAGTGGGAGCAGTAAAGCCATCCTAAAACACAAAGACTCTCCTAAAGCAATGCGACAGTGAGCGCCCGGAGCTTAATTTGGTCCGACCGCGCAACCGCAGCGCGCCGGGCGCTCACTGTCGCATTGCTTTAGGAGCGTCTTTGTGTTTTAGGATGGCTGAGGTCCACTTAAATTTTGGAAAGTCCATTAGGACCTTCAAAATATTTTCTAAATTTTTGCGACCGCTCTGTCACAATAATGCGACCAGCGAGGTGCAGTTGCGCGGTCGGCGGCGCACTACGTTGCGCGTTCGGTGGTGCGCTGCAGTTGCGCGATCGGACAAAATTAAGCTCCCTGCGCACTGAGGTCCACTTACATTTTGGAAAGTACATCAGGACTTTAAAAATATTTTCAAAATTTCAGCAACGGCTCTGTCGCAATAATGCGACCAGTGCGGTGCAGTTGCGCGGTCGGCGACGCGCTACGGTTGCGCGTTCGGCGGTGCGCTGCAGTTGCACGATTGGACAAAAATGCGCAAATGAAAAAATGCTTAAAAAGGCATTTTTTTTAGTTATTTTTGCTTGGAACGGATTAATTATTTTTCCATTATTTGTAATGGGAAAACATGATTCGGTAGAGAAAGAGAGAAAATATTGGATTCTTTTTTTTAACAATAATACATTTGTTTGTTTATGATTTAAGCCTTCAGGCAATATAAAATCTCAGTGACTAGTTAACATTTGACATCCCAACCATGAATACTGGGACAACTTGAAGAATAGGGGATGGAAGCCCAGTGATTTATGTACTTTACATAACATAGGTGACCAGATCGACCATTGATTGGAATAAAGTAAATAACCATATGATTTCACCCTCATCCTCATTCTTGATACATGTCAGTTTTCCTAGAATGTTGGAAAGCCCACTTTGTTTGGATATTTTTTTATATTATTATTTTTTATATTATTTTATATTATTTAAACAGCTCAATGGACCCTGGATTGCACAAAACATTTTTGAATGCCCCCATCTCTTGCAAAAAAACAAAAACAAAGTAGTGAGTGACTGGCACGCTGAAACAAGCGACTCGATGAGGAGAACTGTGCTTTTCTATGAAAATGTTCCATAGCATGAAAATACTGAAGACCAAAGACAGGTGCACATTTTCTATCATACTGAATTTTATTTCATGTGTCGTTAGAACAAGTTTGCCTTTGAAGAGCTCAGCCCTGAAGTAACATAATTCATTAGATTTTTAAGTACCGTAATTTTC
The DNA here is from genome assembly GCF_901709675.1 of Syngnathus acus. Taxonomy (NCBI): domain Eukaryota; kingdom Metazoa; phylum Chordata; class Actinopteri; order Syngnathiformes; family Syngnathidae; genus Syngnathus; species Syngnathus acus. The sequence continues at coordinate 18,078,415 of NC_051094.1, forward strand.
GGACTATAAGTCGCGGTTTTTTTCATAGTTTGGGTGGGGGGGCGACTTATACTCAGGAGCGACTTATATGTGTTTTTTTTTTTTCAAAAAATTTCAAAAAAAAAATTTCAAAAAAAAAAAAATGAAACCGCGATAAACGAACCGCAATGTAGCAAGGGATTACTGTAATTTGAATTTCAAGTGACGACAGCAGCGCGAAACCATCTGCGTCACTCCAATTCATTAAATCCATCAATCGTCCTTTGTCAACAATGCGTGCGCGCCGCTGACGGCTTTTGCACTTAAAAATATTCCACAGGCCCATATAACGATATATAAATTATATATCAAATAACTATTATATAAGCAATAATGTTATCAAACCATCTGTGCACTCTAAATCATTAAATCCATCGATCAAATTCCTCGTCCTTTGTCAACATCGCCGCGCGTGCGCCCTGACGCCAGCCTCGTCGTTATTCCACAGATTTACTATATAACTATATTGTAGCGTTAACAAAGTTCAAGGAAAGACGTGGGTTTGGTAAACGGCTCTTTATTTAACAAAACAAACTTACAGGCGTGTGGCGGCGTGGACGTCCAGCCACGAAAGGGGACGAGAGCTCCATACGATAGGACCGGGCGTGCGTAGAAGCCATGACCGAGCTCCAAGCACCGTCCTCGGACAGCCACCCGGCTGAGCGCCGGCCCTCGACTTCCATCCACGGAGCTGAAAGGCAGCTCGGTAGAGTAGGACCGGGCGTGCGTAAAAGCATTGTCCGAGCACCATCCACCGTCCCTGGACAGCCACCCGGCCGAGCGCCGGCGCCCGACTTCAATCCACGAAAGTGAAAGAAAGCTGGACGAGTGACGCGCGACGTCGCGCTGCTGACGTCAGCAGCGCGACGCGACGTCGCGGTCGCGCGTCAGCAGCGCGACGGTTGTTTACATAAAGGACAAAGATCGACTCGTCCAGCTTTCTTTCACTTTCGTGGATTGAAGTCGGGCGCCGGCGCTCGGCCGGGTGGCTGTCCAGGGACGGTGGATGGTGCTCGGACAATGCTTTTACGCACGCCCGGTCCTACTCTACCGAGCTGCCTTTCAGCTCCGTGGATGGAAGTCGAGGGCCGGCGCTCAGCCGGGTGGCTGTCCGAGGACGGTGCATGGATCTCGGTCATGGCTTCTACGCACGCCCGGTCCTATCGTATGGAGCTCTCGTCCCCTTTCGTGGCTGGACGTCCACGCCGCCACACGCCTGTAAGTTTGTTTTGTTAAATAAAGAGCCGTTTACCAAACCCACGCCTTTCCTTGAACTTTGTTAACGCTACAATATATATTATCTATATATAGTAGATCTGTGGAATAACGACGAGGCTGACGTCAGGGCGCACGCGCGGCGATGTTGACAAAGGACGAGGAATTTGATCGATGGATTTAATGATTTAGAGTGCACAGATGGTTTGATAACATTATTGCTTATATAATAGTTATTTGATATATAATTTATATATCGTTATATGGGCCTGTGGAATATTTTTAAGTGCAAGAGCCGTCAGCGGCGCGCACGCATTGTTGACAAAGGACGATTGATGGATTTAATGAATTGGAGTGACGCAGATGGTTTTATTAACGTGTTATTTATGTAATAGTTTTTTGAATAACTCTGAATTTTACGTCAGGGCCGTTCTCAGCTCTTAGTTTGTGTTTATGTCACGTTAGCATAGCTATCGTTTAGCCTGTTGTTGCTCGTTCATGACTGTTCTTGGTGTTGGATTTTGTCGAATAAATTGCCCCCCAAAATGCGACTTATACTCCGGAGCGACTTATATATGTTTTTTTTCACTTTTTTGGGCATTTTATGGCTGGTGCGACTTATACTCCGGTGCGACTTATAGTCCAAAAATTACGGTAGTTGGACTAAGACACATTTAGCAAAAGTACAATGAATAACCCATTCGAGTTGATGTGAAATTTGTTTATTGTTGACACAAACAGCAAATGGGGCACATCTGGACCCTCCTTTTAATCAATAGTGTGAAAGTGTAAAAAAGTACAGAGACAACAAACAATACGGGCAAAAACAACTCCACGACAGACCCACACGATGCACAATAAACACCAAGCAACAAAAAAGGATGGAAAAGCACCATCAGGCATGTCATCATAAGTATGAAATAACTTCCACCCCTCACATTCATAAACTTTATTCTGTCAACATATTTTGCTTTAAATTTAGATTATAAATTAATCCTTTGATTTAGATCAGGGGTGGCCAACCAGTCAGAGACTAAGAGCCACATTTTTTTACTGTGTACCGCAAAGAGCCACATCCCCCCCCCCCCCGAATGGGTTTGCCCCTCCTCCTTTGCGGGATTTCACCTCATGCGCATGCGCGTTTGACGAAAATACCATATTGAACTCAAGCGAAACGAACACGCAGCGTTTGACGAAAATACCATATTGAACTCAAGCGAAGCGAACACGCACAAAAACAAACAAACAAACAAATAAACCCACAAATGTTGATATGAACGTAAAGGAGCCGCATGAAACCCGGCAAAGAGCCGCATGCGGCTCGCGAGCCGCGGGTTGGCCACCCCTGATTTAGATGTTTTCTAATTTTTCTCAATACTCAGTTTTTCTCATCAAACAAGTCAAATATAGAGCGGATCAAATGGAATAAAAAGAAAACAGAAAGGTGAAACAATATACTGGGATCACCAGAATTACACTGGGATCACCAGAATTACAAAATCAGAAGGATCAAAATAAGTAAACACAGACTTGGAAAACAGCATCAACAACATAAAAACAATTATTTCCACATTGGAAAAGTTTGACAAGTTTGCCAGTCTACTTTTTGAAATCTTGGATTAAAAATCAGTTAGATTGCTTCATCTCTTCTGCTTTCTATTGGGGCCCAATGTCCCAAAAGGAATTAACACAAGTACCCAAAGCATTTGTAACTCAACAAACTTCTGTCCTATTGCTGTAGTATCTGAAAATAAAAAAGCAGTGCCAATATTTGAGAAGAAATAAACATTATGCCAGGCTAAAGCAAATGTTCCATTTATTCTTAGGGTTAACTGTCCCATTACTTAGAAAAATAAAAAGACAAGGTCTCAAGACGAAACAGATCTTGATGGATTATGGCTTGCCATAATTTATGTCTTTGATTGACAAACAGGGAACCCAAAGAAACATATTGCTGTTTTGAAGAAAGAAGTGGACACTGTGTGTGTAGGAGAACCGTCCTTGTACAATTCCCTGAACTTGGCCTTACAAACCCTGAAGTAGGTCGCCCGACTGTGTGTGTGTTTGACTGAGCTTTTCTAGTGACGTAATTTACAAGTTAGCTCTTTTGTTTTAATATGTGAAGACACATGCCTGGACACACAAGTCGAGAGATTTTGATCATCCTCAGCAGCCTCACCACATGTGACCCAGCCAACATCTATGAGATGATTCAGGTGATATCATACTGTATCATTTACTCGTTTCTACACTGCAAATTTGCCAGTGTTAAAGGTTCACAACATATGTTGTCGAGGATGCAACACTCTTGAATGGTTAAAATCAGGGCTGTGGACTCGGACTCGGGGACTCGGACTCGGTCATTTTTGCCGGACTCGGACTCGGTGCTGATTTTGACCGAGTCCACCGAGTCCGACAATAAAAAAAATACGTTCCATTTTATTTTCATCATGCTGCTGAGAATGCGCGTAGGAATACTGTCCACAGCCCTGCTTACGATCAAGTTTGAAAAAGAACTTGACAGCATTGAGCGCCGCCGGCGTTTGTCGGCCGCCACCTCGCCAACCGGTCAAACGCGCATGCGCGTGAGGGGAAATCCCGCAAAGGAGGAGGGACAACCAGAGCGATTGGTTTTGCTGGCTTTTTAATGAATGGCGACTGTGACTACGGGGGCCCATTTGGTCCAGAAAAGCTGACAAGACGCTTGCCAAAATGGCAAGGAAAAAATGCACAGCTAAACGAATATATGACGATGAACACAGGACGTTTTTAACAGAGTTAAAGTTGTTTTTTGTTGAACGCTATGGCAAGCCATTCTGCTTGATATGTCGGACGTCATTGGCGCATTTAAAAGCTTCAAATGGTCAGCGCCACTTCAGCTCACTTCATGCCAATATCGATAAGGACTTTGCAAAAGGGACTGAATTTCGCAAGCACAAGTTTGGAGACTTTGAAAAGTCAGGCAGAAAAATAGGTACAGTTTTTCAAAAAAATGACGAAGCACTCAGAGACTGTCACACTTGCATTGTTTCAACTGGCTTGGAACATTGCACGGGCTAAAAAGCCATACAATGAAGTGGAGTTCGTTTAAATGTGCCTCAGTGACGTTATTGAATTTCATTTTCATCATGCTGCTGAGAATGCGCGTAGGAATACTGTCCACAGCCCTGCTTGCTTGTTATGAAGACAAATTTAGTTGTTGCGTGAGCGCCCGCGCCTGCCTGCCTGCCTGCTTAAAATGCAGTCAGGTGTCACCTGGATTTGACACTCATTATACTATTTGAAATTATACTATATTTGAAATTGAAACCACATCCTTCGGTAAAGATTGAAGTTGACTGATTAGAATCGAGACAATTTCTTTTAGCATGTTCCGCTTTGCTTGCAAGTTGGAATCAAACTTGGCAAAACCTTCAGATGTATTTGATAAAGAAATTGCTGCATTGGTTTCCACTTGATTTTTGCGGTTAATATTTTTTAAAACAAATTGGCCAATAGTTGAATTTCTTGTGTCGTCACGTGGTTACTTGGCCTACAACACCAAGCAGGTTCATTCACATGTTTTGGGTGATGCAGGTGAAGGCAGTTGGAGTGAGGCGTGCAGCTGACTCCATTCAGTCTATTGGGCGTCATTTATCAGATGCTTGACAAACACAATGCCTTTTCTCCCAAATGTAACATGTAAATATGATATGCAAAGCCAAGTGTGCTTGAAGGAATTTCATAGCAAGTGTTTGTGTTTTGGAAGACAAGCCCTCACCAACCTGTGTGAGTATTGAGTTGCAGAAAAAAACACTCAGGCTTTCTCATTTGATCAGGTAAATGGACTTGCCTTGTTTTTTGTCCATATTTTTCTGTTTTGCTGTGATGTAATTTTGAAGATGGCCCGACTGCAAATCCCAATCATTATCTGAACAGCCATCACCTAATTAAAGCTTGTCCATGATTAAATGTCAAGGCACCATTCTCACACAGAGAGATGCTACACGATCCAGACCAAGGGGGTATTTCAGAAAGCGGGTTATTTGAAAAATCTGAGTAAATTAACCCTAAAATGAGGGAAACTCCGAGTTATCCGTTCCAGAAAGAGAGGTAACTGAAACTCTGGGTCAGTTACTGCGGTAACTTACTCTGTGAACATAACCTGCTCGCTGGCAGGTTTACTACAAGAGACACAGAGTTTCTACCTGTCTCCTCCCACACAAAGAAAGTGGTTTATCATGGATTGGCCGCTCATTCAAAATCTGATCGACATCGAAGCCGTAATAATTCGAAACGCTTCACGTCACGAGAGAATCTTCCGACCCATTTCTAGAAGAATATCTTTTCGAATGCTACTACTTTTCTTTGAACAGTATAATTCATCTCAATAACCTTCTCCGGCCATGGAATGGCTGATGGTGTAGAGCAGGGGTGTCCAAACTTTTTGCAAGGAGGGCCAGATTTGATAAAGTGAAGGGGCCCGGGGGCCAATAGTTTTTTCGGACATTTTTTAACTACAAAAATGTCATGCAAATACACACTGTTATAAAACAAATTTCATTGTCACAATTGTCTTTATTTTTCAAATGACAAAATAACCAAATATGAGTCACTCAGGCAGATGTGAACAACTCTAAAAACACAAATTCTGCCTTTCATTCATATCTGAAGAGTCAGATAACATTGAACAAACTGTATGAAATACCTTAAATTTACATGAGTTTAAAATTACTTTTGCCTCATGAACATTTTAAACGGGAGTTATAAGTAATGCAAAGTTGTCTGTTATTATTAAAACTTAAAACTAGTGAATTTTGCTCTTGTCATTTACATTATCTTTCAGAAAATAATAATTTGTGTCAGGTCTACAGGTCCATAACATCAACAGTCTTAACATGGCCACTTCGTAGCTTGCTTTAGTAATATTTATTTTTGACTCACAGTCCCGTGTGAAGAATCGCTGTTGTGATGCCAGTTCAGCTTGGAGCTGCTTCACTTTATCAGCGCGGTCACTCCCTGTTAGCTGGTCGTTTGTGTTCGCATGTTTAGTCTGATAGTGTCTCTTTAAGTTGAAATCCTTAAACAAGGCAACCGTCTCTTTACAAACTAACCTTTAGGACAATGTAGTATTGCTCCAAATGTTCGTTTAATTTCCTTTAGAGGTCCGTTTGCGCGTGTTAGCACGATCGCGAATTAGCATATTTCCGCTAACTCGTTAGCCTGCCCAGTACTTCTTCTTTGCTGCGGGCCAATAAAAACTGGACCGCGGGCCGCAGTTGGCCCGCAGGCCGTAGTTTGGACACCCCTGGTGTAGAGGAACACACACCTGTCTTGTGTGCAGGCACCATGAGTTCGATTCCCACATATGGTGGTGTGCGAATTACTATTTTTTTTTTTTTAAACCCTTTTCCGGCCATATAGCTCCAACCTCACACCGTGGACGAGCACTCACACCAGAGCAAACTTATGCATAGCACTACGTTTTTTTGCAAACGGCGTTTTCTTTAGAATATCGGGGATGCAGAGCATTTTTTTCTGTTGGCCAAGCTGAACTCAATGTTTGTTTTAAAATTGTATTTTATTGAGTGTTGGTGTAGGCTACAGCGTCACATTTTAAATTACTTCAATACGTAGGTATAAAACAAATGCATTTGTGTCAAGTGTTAATCAACAAAGTGTAGAATTAACTGAAAGGACTTTGGAAAATATTTTGTTTGTGGTTTTTATTATTTGAAGTAGCCACTGAATTAATATTTTAGTTTAAATTAATATTGACTTTGTTTAATGGTCCATTTTAATACATACAAACAAAAGTCTCACCGAGTAATAAACAAGGCGAATCTGCGAATCCGCCATGTTTATTACTTGGATTTTCGTTTGGCAACCCCCATTACCTTGTTTGGTTTGTCCTGCCCCAACGAATGTGATGTAATGGATAAATAAACGTCATAGTAAATGGAGAAATCTGAACAGAGTAAAAAATAACCCCCCAAAACGATCATAACAGTATCTCTGCAGCACCTGGAGGGATATATTACACCTTTCTACACTCCTGGATACTCCAGATACACAAGCAAATGATTTTAAAAGCAAAAAAAGTCGATTTTCCATGATACGTGTCCTTTAAAGCAGCGGCCCCCAACCTTTTTTGCGCCACGGACCGGTTACATGTCAGAATACATGTCAGTAAATACATAAATACGATGAAATAAAATGATACGGCTGGCTTAAAAACAAATACAAACCACATAAAAATAAAACTCACCATTTAGTATCTGCTCCGTAGCTTTGCTTTGGTTGCTGCAACTGCAGAAAATCCTGCTTCACAAAGATAGGATGTTAGAAAGGGAAGCAGGGTTTTCAGTGCTTTTGTGGCGACCTCGGGATATTCTGCCTTGATTTTAATCCAGTTTTCTTTTTCTTGGAAGTTGTAGCCTCTTCTTCTGTCTCCTCATTGGGCCTTTTCCTCTTTCAGAAGAAGCTTTCCAAACATCTCTTTTTCTTACTCATTTTTGCTAGCTTCACGGGTTCGGCTGGGGTAACGTCACGTGACCGGGACGAGCATTTTGACCTGAATTAATCTGTGTCAAGAGGCACAGAGAGTTCCCAATTTTTTTATATTTTTCAAAATATATACAGGACTGTCTCAGAAAATTAGATTATTGTGATAAAGTTCTTTATTTTTTGTAATGCTATTAAATAAACAAAAATGTCATACACTCTGGATTCATTACAGATCAACTGAAATATTGCAAGCCTTTTATTATTTTAATATTGCTGATTATGGCATACAGCTTAAGAAAACTCAAATATCCTATCTCAAAATATTAGAATATCATGAAAAAGTATACTAGTAGGGTATTCAACTACCGTAATTTTCGGACTATGAGTCGCTCCGGAGTACAAGTCGCATCAGCCATAAAATGCCCAAAAACGTGAAAAAAAACATATATAAGTCGCTCCGGAGTACAAGTCGCATTTTGGGGGGTAATTTATTCGACAAAATCCAACACCAAGAACAGTCATGAACAAGCAACAACAGGCTAAACGATAGGTATGCTAACGTGACATAAACACAAACGAAGAGCTGAGAACGGCCCTGACGTAACATTCAGTTATTTTAAAAAAACTATTACATAAATAACACGTTTATAAAACCATCTGTGTCACTCTAATTCATTAAATCCATCGATCGTCCTTTGTCAACAATGTGTGCGCGCCACTGACGGCGCTTGCACTTCAAAATATTCCACAGGCCCATATAACGATATATAAATTAGAAATCAAATAACTATTATATAAGCAATAATATTATCAAACCATCTGTGCACTCTAAATCATTAAATCCATCGATCAAATTCCTTGTCCTTTGTCAACAACGCCGCGCGTGAGCCCTGACGTCAGCCTCGTCGTTATTCCACAGATCTAGTACCGTAATTTTCGGACTATAAGTCGCTCCGGAGTACAAGTCGCATCAGCCATAAAATGCCCAAAAATGTGAAAAAAACCATATATAAGTCGCTCCGGAGTATAAGTCGCATTTTGGGGGGCAATTTATTCGACAAAATCCAACACCAAGAACAGTCATGAACGAGCAACAACAGGCTAAACGATAGGTATGCTAACGTGACATAAACACAAACTAAGAGCTGAGAACGGCCCTGACGTAAAATTCAGAGTTATTAAAAAAACTATTACATAAATAACACGTTAATAAAACCATCTGTGTCACTCCAATTCATTAAATCCATCAATCGTCCTTTGTCAACAATGCGTGCGCGCCGCTGACGGCGCTTGCACTTCAAAATATTCCACAGGCCCATATAACGATATATAAATTATATATCAAATAACTATTATATAAGCAATAATGTTATCAAACCATCTGTGTCACTCCAAATCATTAAATCCATCGATCGTCCTTTGTCAACAATGGGTGCGCGCAGCTGACGGCGCTTGCACTTCAAAATATTCCACAGGCCCATATAGTAAAGATATATAAATTAGATATCAATTAACTATTATATAAGCAATAGTATTATCAAACCATCTGTGCACTCTAAATCATTAAATCCATCGATCAAATTCCTTGTCCTTTGTCAACAACGCCGCGCGTGCGCCCTGACGTCAGCCTCGTCGTTATTCCACAGATCTACTATATAACTAGTATATTGTAGCGTTAACAAAGTTCAAGGAAAAACGTGGGTTTGGTAAACAGCTCTTTATTTAACAAAACAAACTTCCAGGCTTGTGGCGGTGTGGACTTCCAGCCACGGAAGTGGAAGAGAGCTCCATAGAATAGGACCGGGCGTGCGTAAAAGCCATGACCGAGCCCCATCCACCGTCCCCGGACATCCACCCGGCCAAGCGCCGGCCCCGACTTCAATCCACGGAAGTGAAAGAGAGCTCCTTAGAGTTGGACCGGGCGTGGGTAAAAGCCATAATAGTTTTTCAAACCTTCTGTGTCACTCCAAATCCTTAAATCCTTCAAACTCTTCGTCCGCCGTGTCACTTAGAAACAAAGCCGCTAATGATGCCGGTAGTACGTGGGGCCCTTCGTCATCTTCGTCATCCCGTGATCAATCTTTGTCCTTTATGTAAACAACCGCCGCCACGCTGCGTCACGCTGCGTCACGCTGCGTCACGCTGCGTCACGCTGCGTCACGCTGCGTCACGCTGCGTCACGCTGCGTCACGCTGCGTCACGCTGCGTCACGCTGCGTCACGCTGCGTCACGCTGCGTCACGCTGCGTCACGCTGCTGACGTCACTTGAAATTCAAATTACAGTAATCCCTTGCTACATCGCGGTTCGTTTATCGCGGTTTCCCTTTTTTTTTGGGGGGGAAAATCTTTGAAAAAAAACATATACTACTACTACTACTAGGCCTTTTCATTCCTTTCGGAACATAGGCCATCGATGAAGAGTTTCCACCCTCGTCTGTCTTGTGCCATTTTCTCCAGCTGTTTCCACGTCAGTCCCATCTTCTTGACGTCCAGCTCTGTGCTCCTTCTCCAGGTGTTTTTGGGTCTCCCTCTGCTTCTTTTGCCTTGTGGGTTCCATGTTAACGCCTGTTTGGTTATAGCCATGTTGTTTTTTCTCAGGGTATGTCCTATCCAGCTCCACTTCCTCCTCAAAACCTGTATCTCTATTGTTTCTTGTTTGGTGCGGTCCCATAGGCTGGTGTTGCTGATGCGGTTGGGCCAGAAGATCCTGAGGATGCGTCTTAGGCAATGGTTTGTGAAGGTTTGCAGTTTAGCGGTGGTGTATTTTGTGGTCCTCCATGTTTCTGATCCGTATAGCAGCACTGTTTTGACGTTGGAGTTGAAGATTTTGAGTTTAGTATTGAGTGAAATGGTTTTGTTTTTCCAGATCTTATCTAATATGTTGAATGCTGTTCTTGCTTTCCCTATTCTTGATTTCACATCTTCCTCCGTTCCACCGTCCACTGCTATTACACTTCCTAGGTATGTGAATTTGTGTACCTCTTCCAGTGGGCAGCCCCTGAGGTTGATTGGGTTTGTGTTTTTGCTGTTTACTCGCATTACTTTGGTTTTTACTCCGTTTATTTTTAGTCCCAGTCCTGCTGCTATTCTTTCAAGTACCGTATTTTCCGGACTATAAGGCGCACCTAAAAACCTAAAATTTTCTCAAAAGCCGACAGTGCGCCTTATAGTCCAGTGCGCCTTATATATGGATCAATTGATGAATTTGTTGATCCATACTGGTACACAGTGCTCTGCCAAAATGTTTCAGTTCGTTTTAGTACGACTAGTAAATTACAAGGTCGCATCGCTTCCCAACATTACGGCAACTGTAGTCAGGGGGCGTCACCGAATAGCTGTTGTACCCGCGAGGCTATTTCATTTCAAAATAGGCTGCTCCGTTAATGTTTCGAGTAAATTTACGGATTGATATGGAAGGGAAACATAGGTAAGCAGTACCAATGTGTTAGATCGAACTTTAGTCAGTTCCGATCATTTTATACGAGATCGTTTGAGAAACGCGATTGTTTACACTTTGCTGAGGCTCATGGGAGATTGCGAGCTGAGGCTCATGGGACTTTGCGGATGGCTAATGCTATAACGATAGCTGCTATACGTACCAGGCTATTTCATGTCAAAATAGGCTGCTCTGTTAATGTTTCGAGTAAATCTACGGATCGATATGGAAGGGAAACATAGGTAAGTAGTACCAATGCGTTAGATCGAACTTTAATCAGTTCCGATCATTTTATAGGAGATCGTTTGAGAAACGCGATTGTTTACACTTTGCTGAGGCTCATGGGAGATTGCGAGCTGAGGCTCATGGGACTTTGCGGATGGCTAATGCTATAACGATAGCTGCTATACGTACCAGGCTATTTCATGTCAAAATAGGCTGCTCTGTTAATGTTTCGAGTAAATCTACGGATCGATATGGAAGGGAAACATAGATAAGTAGTACCAATGCGTTAGATCGAATTTTAGTCAGTTCCGATCATTTTATAGGAGATCGTTTGAGAAACGCGATTGTTTACACTTTGCTGAGGCTCATGGGAGATTGCGAGCTGAGGCTCGTGGGACTTTGCGGATGGCTAATGCTATAACGATAGCTGCTATACATACCAGGCTATTTCATGTCAAAATAGACTGCTCTGTTAATGTTTCGAGTAAATCTACGGATCGATAGGGAAGGGAAACATAGGTAAGTAGTACCAATGCGTTAGATCGAACTTTAGTCAGTTCCGATCATTTTATAGGAGATCGTTTGAGAAACGCGATTGTTTACACTTTGCTGAGGCTCATGGGAGATTGCGAGCTGAGGCTCATGGGACTTTGCGGATGGCTAATGCTATAACGATAGCTGCTATACGTACCAGGCGATTTCATGTCAAAATAGGCTGCTCTGTTAATGTTTCGAGTAAATCTACGGATCGATATGGAAGGGAAACATAGGTAAGTAGTACCAATGCGTTAGATCGAACTTTAGTCAGTTCCGATCATTTTATAGGAGATCGTTTGAGAAACGCGATTGTTTACACTTTGCTGAGGCTCATGGGAGATTGCGAGCTGAGGCTCGTGGGACTTTGCGGATGGCTAATGCTATAACGATAGCTGCTATACGTACCAGGCTATTTCATGTCAAAATAGACTGCTCTGTTAATGTTTCGAGCAAATCTACGGATCGATATGGAAGGGAAACATAGGTAAGTAGTACCAATGCGTTAGATCGAACTTTAGTCAGTTCCGATCATTTTATAGGAGATCGTTTGAGAAACGAGATTGTTTACAGAGGGCTCGTTGGTTATTGGCTAGTGGATGCATACCGCAACCCTAGTCAACCTCAGTTTGTTGCAGTATAGCTTCTATTTTATGCGCCTTATATTCCGGTGCGCCTTATATATGGACAAAGTTTTAAAATGGGCCGTTCATTGAAGGTGCGCCTTATAATCCGGTGCGCCTTTTAGTGCGGAAAATACGGTAGTTGAGTTTTCTCCTGCATCTGTTGGTGGCTGTGTGAGAGTAGGGCAATATCGTCAGCAAAGTCCAGGTCTTCTAATTGTTCTGTCAAAGTCCATTGGATGCCTGTCTTATTATTGTGGGTAGTTTGTTTCATGATCCAGTCAATGCATAGGAGGAATAGAAAGGGGGAAAGTAGACATCCCTGTTTCACCCCAGTGAGCACGGTGAATGTTTTCTGTGTTGGTCCCTGGTGCAGCACTTGACACTGCATGTCCTGATATAAGCTTTTGATGATGTTGATGAACTTATGGGGTATTCCGTAATGTGCCATTAAGCTCCATAATAGCTTCCGGTCTACGCTGTCAAAGGCCTTTTCGAAGTCTATGAAATTTACGTAAGCCGGGGTGTTCCATTCTTTCGATTGTTCTATAATGATCCTAAGGGTAGCGATTTGGTCAATACATGATCTTCCATTTCTGAAACCAGCTTGATTTTCTCTGAGCTCCTCATCAACCCCTTTCCGTAGTCTTTCTAAGATGATGCGGCTTAGCACTTTGCTTGGTGCTGATAGCATCATGATGCCTCTGTAGTTGTTGCAGTCTGTAATGTCTCCTTTTTTGGGGATGACAGCAATAAGCCCATCTTTCCAGTCTGCTGGTATGTTTTCTCCCTCCTCCCATATTTTCCTGATGAGTGGGTGGAGCATACATATAAGTCGCTCCTTATTATAAATCGCCCCCCCCCACCCAAACTATGAAAAAACCCGCGACTTATAGTCCGAAAATTACGGTAATCACTTGAATCGTCTAATTAACTCGAAACACCTGCAAGGGTTTCCTGAGCCTTGAAAAACACTCAGCTTGGTTCAGTAAACTAAATCACAAGAATGGGGAAAACTGCTAATCTGACTGCTGTCCAGAGGACCATCATCGACACCCTCCATCAGGAGGGTAAGACACATAAAGAAATTTCTCAAAGAGCAAGCTGTTCACAGAGTGCAGTTTCAAAGCACATCCACAAAACGTCTGTTGGATGGGGGAAATGTGGCAGGAAACACTGCACAACCAAGAGAGATGACCGCAGCCTTAACAGCATTGTGAAGAAGAGTCGCTTCCAGAATTTGGGGGAGCTTCAAAGACAGTGGACTGAAGCTGGAGTCCAGGTATTAAAAGCCACTGTTCACAGACGTGTTCGGGAAATGGGCTACAATAGCCTTATTCCCATGGTCAAGGCACTTCTGAATTCAAGACAACGGAAGAAGCGTCTGACTTGGGCTATGGAAAAGAAGCACTGGACAGTTCCAGAGTGGTCCAAAGTCCTCTTTTCAGACGAAAGCAAGTTTTGTATTTTATTTGGAAGTCAAGGCGCCAGAGTCTGGAGAAAGGCTGGAGAGAAGCAAAATCCAAGTTGCTTGAAATCCAGTGTGAAGTTCCCACAGTCAGCGATGGTTTGGGGAGCCATGTCAGCTGCTGGTGTTGGTCCACTGTGTTTCATCAAGTCCAGAGTAAATGCAGATTATAGAGCACTACATGCTTCCGTCTGCTGAAAAGCTCTATGGAAATGATGATTTTCATTTTCCAGCATGATCTGGCACCTGCCCACAATGCCAGAACCACTAGTAAATGGTGTACTGATCATGGCATTACTGTCCTCGATTGGCCTGCCAATTCTCCTGACCTGAACCACATAGAGAATTTGTGGGGTATTGTGAAGAAGAAGCTGAAAGACACCAGACCCAACAATGCAAATGAGCTAAAGGCCGCTATTGAAGCATCCTGGGCATCCATAACACCTCAGCAATGCCACAGGCTGATTGCCTCCATGCCACGCCGCAATGATGCAGTAATCCATGCAAAAGGATTCCCAACCAAGTACTGAGTGCATTAATGGACATTTTCAAATGTTTGATTTTGTTTTGCTGTTTTAAATCTTTTTTTGTACTTGGTCTGAGGAAATATTCTAATATTTTGAGATAGGATTTTTTAGTTTTCTTAAGCTGTAAGCCATAATCAGCAATATTAAAATAATAAAAGGCTTGCAATATTTCAGTTGACTTGTAATGAATCCAGAATGTATGACATTTTTGTTTTTTTAATTGCATTCCAGAAAATAAAGAACTTTATCACAATATTCTAATTTTCTGAGACGGTCCTGGATATATATTTTGTGTGTGCGCGCGCGTGTTTGTGCGTGTGAGTGTGCATGTGTGTGTGTGTGAGCGTGTGTGTGTGTGTGAGCGTGTGTGTGTGTGTGTGGGGGGAATGTTCATGTGTGCTCATGTGTATGATGTGGCTCTTTGCGATGACACAGTAAAAAATGTGGCTCTTAGTCTCTGACTGGTTGGCCACCCGTGTTCTACACCATTCACTTTATTGTGTGAAGGTGCTGGCCTTCACACGTTATTCTACACCATTCACATTATTATTATTGTGTGAAGGCGATGGCCTTCACACATATGTTATTCTACACCAGGGGTGCCCAAACTTTTTCAGCTCGCGAGCTACTTTTGAAATGACCAAGTCACAAAGATCTACCCACTAAAAAAAAAAAAAAAATTATATATATATATATTAGGGGTGTAAATCGCGGGTTTTGTCACGATACGATATCATATCGATACAATGAATCGCGATACGATATTTGCCGATATCTTAAAGCCTGCTGTGATTCATTCACGATACATCACGATATAGTGCTCTACGATCGATATAGAACAATATCCTGATTTATAACAATTCATACGCAAAATCAACAAGGTACTGCAAACTCTTTATTTAGGAAATTACAAGAGTATTGTAGTATACAAAGTGCTTATTTTAACACTGAACTTTATCAAATTCCTATATTTTTTCTCATATAAGTAAAGGAAAATGAATATTCTTTCTTTTTTTGTAATACCATTAACTTTAAAGTGCATTACTGAACTATTTATTTATAATAATTTTAATTGTCCGTTGAGCCATCTTTTCTTTGGAATCCAAAGTGCTTCCAAACGAATGACTTGAAGCCCAAAGGGGAGCGAATTTCCTCGTCTTCTTGGACACTAGCCATAGCACCAGCCCAGGAGCCGCGTAGTTGTCGGCTCCCCTTTCACGTGCCTGCTCTGCTCACAACACAACACGCCGCGTACTGCTCCCGGAAAGAGGAAGCAAGCAACAATGAACTGGATTTCAAAATAAAGTCGCGTCTAATGTCCGAGGTCAAACACGGCGATATAAATCGATGTTTACGTTTAGCATCGATGCCAATAAATCGTAGAGCATTATATCGATTAATCGATGTGTATCGATGAATCGTTACACCCCTAGTTATTATTAAAACGTAAAACAAGTGAGTTTTGCTCTTGTCATTTACAATATCTTTCAGAAAGTAATAGTTTGTGTCATGTCTACAGGTTTATAACAGTATTAACATGGCCACTTCGTAATATTTAATAAGTAATATTTAATTTTTATTTAATTTTGACTCACAGTCCCACGTGAAGAATCGCTGTTGTGATGCCATTTCAGCTTGGAGCTGCTTCACTTTATCAGCGCGGTTACTCCCTGTTAGCTTGTCGTATGTGTCAGCATGTTTAGTCTACTAGTGTCTCTTTAGGTTGAAATCCTTAAACAAGGCAACCGTCTCTTTAGAAATTAGACAAACACAATTGCCTTGATTTTCAGCGAGGAAGTATTGTAATTCCCGTTTCTCTTGAAAGCGACGGCCCTCAATGTCAACTGTCCTCGTTTTCTTTGCAGTCGCCATGGCAGAAATGAGCAGCGAGGGGTGGTGCTGCCACCCTTTGGTAATAGGAGGAATTACAGGTTCAAGTTTCATTTTTTTTAAAATTCAGTTTGACAGTGCAGGCGGTCCATAAATAATACATTATAAGACCGAAGCTGCGGGCCATATGAAATCTGATCGGGGGCCGGATTTGGCCCGCGGGCCGGACTTTGGACATGCCTGGCCTAGGCCATCTTTATGTAGAGCAATAATTATTTTTTTTAGATCCTCAGAGAGTTCTTTGCTGTGCCATGTTGAACTTTCTGTGACCAGTATCAGAGTGAAAATACCTACCGTAATTTTTGGACTATAAGTCGCACCGGAGTATAAGTCGCACCAGCCATAAAAGGCCCAAAAAAGTGAAAAAAAACATATATAAGTCGCTCCGGAGTATAAGTCGCATTTTGGGGGGCAATTTATTCGACAAAATCCAACACCAAGAACAGTCATGAACGAGCAACAACAGGCTAAACGATAGCTATGCTAACGTGACATAAACACAAACTAAGAGCTGAGAACGGCCCTGACGTAAAATTCAGAGTTATTCAAAAAACTATTACATAAATAACACGTTAATAAAACCATCTGCGTCACTCCAATTCATTAAATCCATCAATCGTCCTTTGTCAACAATGCGTGCGCGCCGCTGACGGCTCTTGCACTTAAAAATATTCCACAGGCCCATATAACGATATATAAATTATATATCAAATAACTATTATATAAGCAATAATGTTATCAAACCATCTGTGCACTCTAAATCATTAAATCCATCGATCAAATTCCTCGTCCTTTGTCAACATCGCCGCGCGTGCGCCCTGACGTCAGCCTCGTCGTTATTCCACAGATCTACTATATATAGATAATATATATTGTAGCGTTAACAAAGTTCAAGGAAAGGCGTGGGTTTGGTAAACGGCTCTTTATTTAACAAAACAAACTTACAGGCGTGTGGCGGCGTGGACGTCCAGCCACGAAAGGGGACGAGAGCTCCATACGATAGGACCGGGCGTGCGTAGAAGCCATGACCGAGATCCATGCACCGTCCTCGGACAGCCACCCGGCTGAGCGCCGGCCCTCGACTTCCATCCACGGAGCTGAAAGGCAGCTCGGTAGAGTAGGACCGGGCGTGCGTAAAAGCATTGTCCGAGCACCATCCACCGTCCCTGGACAGCCACCCGGCCGAGCGCCGGCGCCCGACTTCAATCCACGAAAGTGAAAGAAAGCTGGACGAGTCGATCTTTGTCCTTTATGTAAACAACCGTCGCGCTGCTGACGCGCGACCGCGACGTCGCGTCGCGCTGCTGACGTCAGCAGCGCGACGTCGCGCGTCACTCGTCCAGCTTTCTTTCACTTTCGTGGATTGAAGTCGGGCGCCGGCGCTCGGCCGGGTGGCTGTCCAGGGACGGTGGATGGTGCTCGGACAATGCTTTTACGCACGCCCGGTCCTACTCTACCGAGCTGCCTTTCAGCTCCGTGGATGGAAGTCGAGGGCCGGCGCTCAGCCGGGTGGCTGTCCGAGGACGGTGCATGGATCTCGGTCATGGCTTCTACGCACGCCCGGTCCTATCGTATGGAGCTCTCGTCCCCTTTCGTGGCTGGACGTCCACGCCGCCACACGCCTGTAAGTTTGTTTTGTTAAATAAAGAGCCGTTTACCAAACCCACGTCTTTCCTTGAACTTTGTTAACGCTACAATATAGTTATATAGTAAATCTGTGGAATAACGACGAGGCTGGCGTCAGGGCGCACGCGCGGCGATGTTGACAAAGGACGAGGAATTTGATCGATGGATTTAATGATTTAGAGTGCACAGATGGTTTGATAACATTATTGCTTATATAATAGTTATTTGATATATAATTTATATATCGTTATATGGGCCTGTGGAATATTTTTAAGTGCAAAAGCCGTCAGCGGCGCGCACGCATTGTTGACAAAGGACGATTGATGGATTTAATGAATTGGAGTGACGCAGATGGTTTCGCGCTGCTGTCGTCACTTGAAATTCAAATTACAGTAATCCCTTGCTACATTGCGGTTCGTTTATCGCGGTTTCATTTTTTTTTTTTTGAAATTTTTTTTTTGAAATTTTTTGAAAAAAAAAAACACATATAAGTCGCTCCTGAGTATAAGTCGCCCCCCCACCCAAACTATGAAAAAAACCGCGACTTATAGTCCGAAAATTACGGTAATTTAATACACCTAATCCCCAATCACACCTAACACCTCGGTACACTAACTAGTCGCATTACACAGGGAGGAAAAATGCCTAATTGGTCCCAATTTTGGCTTATTTTGAGATTTTCAGTTGGGGTGTACTCACTTTTGTTGCCAGCATTTTACACATTCATTGTTGTATTTTGAGTTACTTTGAAGTAACAATAAATTTACTTTGCTATCCAAGCTCTACAGTGACTACTTAACATTGGATCAAAGTGTCATTTCTTCAGTGTTGTCCCATGACAAGATATAATTAAAACATTGCAGAAATGAGAGGGGTGTACTTTTGTGAAATACTGTACGTGTGTGGGTGTGCAACATACAGTATGTAGATGTGACGTTCTGTTGTTAACCTTGGTTAAACAGTGACCTCTAGTGGGCCCAAGTTAGCATAGCAGCTCTACGCACATTTTGTAGCTGTAGATCAGGGGTCACCAACTCCGGTCCTCAAGGGCGCTAATCCAGCCTGTTTAGGATGTATCCCCCCTGCAACACACCTGATTCAAATAATCGATGTGTATCGATGAATCGTTACACCCCTAATATATATATATATATATATATATTTCATCGTGAAAAAAAATCCTACTCCCATTCACTATGAAAGTGATACTTCTTACTATGGCCAGCTGCCCCACTCATTTTTATACCCTTTCTTAATTTTAAGAGAAAAAACAGGGTTCTGACAATTGGAGGGAACTCGCGAGCTAGCGTGTTTGTGTTGTGTTGTTAGCGCCGTTGTGTGTACACGCGTCAAGTGCGAAAAAAATAAATTAATAAAATAAAAATAAAATAAAAACATTTTAATATCACGCGATCGACCAATAGTGGCTTGGCGATCGACCGGTCGATCGCGATCGACATATTGGGCACCCCTGTTCTACACCATTCACTTTATTATTGTGTGAAGGCGATGGCCTTCAAACATATGTTATTCGATACCATTCACTATTATTGTGTGAAGGCGATGGCCTTCACACATATGTTATTCTACATCATTCACTTTATTATTATTATTGTGTGAAGGCGATGGCCTTCACACATATGTTATTCCTGTCCTTTATTGTGTGAAGGCGATAGTGTAAATTATATAGACTTTATTAAACACAGAACTGAGGAGAAAGAAACTAAATATAAAAGATATAAAAAAATAAACTAACAGAAATGCTTAGAAAATGTAAGAAAGATTATTATAGTAAATTGTTGGAAACAAATAAAAATAACATAAAGAGCACATGGAACAACACAGTGAACAACAGACAGCGCACCCTGACGGTTTCACCATCTTCGCTGGGGATTTTAATCACGCTAACCTGAAGTCTGTTTTTCCGAGGCTTCACCAACATGTTAATTTTCCAACACGTGGTGACAGCTTCCTGGACCTGGTCTACTCTTCACATAAAGGAGCTTTCAAAGCCGCCCCCCTCCCCCGTCTTGGACTTTCTGACCATATCACTGTTATGCTTTTGCCCGCATACAGACAAATGGTGAAAGCATCCAGGCCGGTTCGCAAGCGGGTTAGAGTGTGGCCTGAGGGTTCCTCTGATGTGCTTCGAGACTGCTTTGGCTCTACTGACTGGGAAATGTTTAAGCAGGCGGCCACTTGCAATGATCGGACGGATATAGAGGAGTATACTGACTCTGTTTCCTCTTACGTCGCGAAGTGCATTGATGATGTGACCCACTCGAAATACATTGTCACTCGGGCTAACTGGAAGCCGTGGCTGACTGGGCCTGTCCTCAGGCTGCTGAGGGCCAGGGACAAAGCCTTCAGAGCGGGGGATGAGGCTGGCTTGAGGACAGCGAGGGCCGACCTGTCCCGGGGCATCAAGGAGGCGAAAAGGGCGTTCTCTTGCAGGATTACCGCCCACTTCAAGGACAGCAAGGACGCACGGAGCCTTTGGCAGGGCATTCAGACCGTCACGGACTACAAGCCCGCGCCACAGAGCTGTGAGGGCGACATCCGTCTGCTCAACGATCTCAATCGCTTCTTTGCTCGCTTCGGCGCTCAGAACAGCACTTGCCCGCTGAAGGCCCCTCCTCCTCCACAAGAGCAGCCCCTGTGCCTCTCTGCTGATAGCGTGAGGAGGGCGCTTGCCGCTATCAACACTCGTAAGGCGGCGGGCCCTGACAACATCCCGGGTCGAGCGCTGAAGGACTGCGCTGGGGAGCTGACGGGTGTCTTCACGGACATCTTCAACATTTCCCTGCAGCAAGCCGTCGTCCCTTCGTGTTTCAAGGCTGCCACCATCGTACCTGTGCCGAAGAAACCTGCCCCGTCCTGCTTCAATGACTACCGCCCCGTGGCACTGACGCCCATCGTCATGAAGTGCTTTTAGCGGCTTGTCATGGAGCACATCAGATCCATTCTACCCCCCGCCATAGACCCCTTCCAGTTTGCGTACCGAGCCAAACGGTCCTCTGAGGATGCCATCTGCTCGGCCCTCCACTCGGCCCTCACCCACCTGGAGAGTAGGGACTCGTATGTGAGATTGCTGTTTGTTGACTTCAGCTCTGCCTTCAACACCATTGTGCCACAACGACTCATCTGCAAACTCGCCAAGGTGGGCCTCAGTACCTACCTCTGCAACTGGCTACTAGACTTCCTCAGTCAGAGACCTCAGGTGGTACGTGTTGGCGACAAGATCTCCGCCAGTATCACGCTGAGCACGGGGGCCCCCCAAGGCTGCTCTTCACCCTGCTGACGCATGACTGCGCTGCAACCTACAGCGCCAACCGCATGGTGAAATTTGCTGACGACACGACTCTGGTGGGTCTCATCACCAAGGGCGACGAGACTCAATACAGGTTGGAGGTTGACCTTCTGACCACGTGGTGCAAGGACAACAACCTCCTGCTGAACGTCAACAAGACCAAGGAGATTGTTGTTGACTTCCGGAAGGGTCACACCCGACACCTGCCGCTGACCATCGACGGTGCTGTGGTGGAGAGAGTGAGCAGCACCAGGTTCCTGGGGGTGCACATCAGTGAGGATCTCTCCTGGTCCACCAACACCGCATCACTGGCGAAGAAGGCCCAGCGCCGCCTGTACTTCCTGCGGAAACTCAGGCGAGCGTGTGCTCCTCCGGCCGTCATGACTACGTTTTACCGTGGCACCATTGAGAGCGTTCTCTCCAGCTGTATTGCTGTTTGGGGTGGTAGCTGCACAGACTACAACATGAAGGCCCTCCAGCGCATAGTGAACACGGCTGGTAAGATTATTGGTGCTTCACTCCCCTCCTTGAAGGACATTTACACCTCCCATCTCACCCGCAAGGCGACTACGATTGTGAGTGATGTGAGTCACCCCGCTCACTCTTTGTTCGATCTTCTGCCCTCTGGGAAGAGGTACAGGAGCCTGCGCTCCCGCACCACCAGACTCACCAACAGCTTCGTACTCCAGGCTGTTAGGATCCTGAACTCTCTCCCCCCTTCTGCGTAGCGTCCTGTACTTTTGCGCTATATTCTGACTGTCTGCTGTATGCACACTTGCTCCGTTTTGCTCCTCTTATTTATTTATTTATTGTGTTATTTGTTTATTTATTATTTATTCATCACTCTTATTATTCATCACTCTTATTATTCATTGTTTGTGCCTTCTTGTTTTTATTCTGTGTTGTTTGCTTGTATGTATGTCATGTACTATGTCTTGTCACCGTGGGATAGTGGAAACGTAATTTCGATTTCTTTGTGTGTCTTGGCATGTGAAGAGGTTGACAATAAAGCAGACTTTGACTTTGACTTTTGAATATTATAAACTCAATTATAAGAAGAAAAAAAACAAGTGCTGGATTCCCAAATGAATTCTTTGAAAATGGTAAGATAATTAAAAATGGTGATGAAGTGGTGGCAGGATTCAAAAAATTCTTTGTGAATGTAGGGCCCAAGCTGGCAGATGAGATAATCCCTCCACAAAGGGGAGGTATATCACAATATTTTGGGGAACGAAACCCGGCTACCATCTTTCTGAGCGATACAGATAAAACTGAAATAATTGATATTGTTAAACAATTTAAGAACAAAACATCAAGGGACTGTGAGGATATTGATCTATTCTTAATTAAATATGTAATAGTAGCTATAGCAGATCCCATAGCACATATCTGCAACCTCTCGCTGAAACTGGGCTCCTTTCCCACTAAAATGAAAATAGCCAATGTCGTTCCCATCTATAAGGACAGTGAGGAGAATTTTTACACCAACTACAGGCCAGTCTCATTGCTTCCCCAATTTTCCAAAATCTTGGAGAAGATTTTTGCTGTTAGATTGGACAGTTTTATTGATGAGTGTGAGATATTAACTGATACTCAATATGGTTTTAGGCCAAAGCGATCTGCATCTTTAGGTTTAATTGACCTTGTGGAAGAACTGTCAACAAGCATTGACGACAAGAAGTTTGCCATAGGAGTTTTTATTGACCTTAAAAAGGCCTTTGATACAATTAATCATGACATTTTGTTTCAAAAACTGGAAAGGTATGGGATTAGGGGAATAGGGTTCAGTTGGATAAAAAGCTACTTAGAACATAGGCAACAGTTCGTGCAGATGGAGAGAAAAAATCAATGCTTTTAAATATAACCTGCGGTGTTCCACAAGGATCAATATTGGGACCAAAATTATTCGTATTATATATTAATGATATAATTAACACCTCTAATATTTTGAAATTTGTCATTTTTGCTGATGACACAAATATCTATTGTGAAGGAGAGAACTTACAACAACTAATGAAGACTGTCTCTGATGAGCTTGCCAAGCTAACACTGTGGTTTGACTCAAATAAATTATCTCTTAACATAAAGAAAACCAATTTTATGATTTTTGGGAAACGAAAAATCCCAGAAGACATAACTCTTGAAGTACTGTGTGATAACACCAGAGTAGATAGAGTTTATGAAAACTCCTTTCTGGGAGTAATAATTGACCACAGTCTCAGCTGGAAACCGCAAGTCAAACGCATCTGTTCAAAATTGGCAAAGACCGTGGGTATACTTTGTAAAGTCAGACGCTTACTGAACCAGAAAACAATGTACAATTTATACTGCTCCCTGTTTCTTCCTTACATGTCCTACGGTGTTGAGGTATGGGGTAATACCTACAAAACCACCCTAAAGACGGTATGCACAATGCAGAAAAAGGCAATTAGAATTATCAACAATGTTGGCTATTGTGAACACACAAATAATTTAATAATTAAATTACAAACATTAAAATCTATGGATTTGGTAGATTTCAAGACCGCACAAATTATTTATAAAGCTAAAAACAGATTACTCCCTAATAATATACAAAAATGGTTCATAGAAAGAGAAAGTGATTACAATCTAAGAAGGAGAGGGAATCTTTTACAACCTAAGGTGCGCACCACCCTCAAAAGCATTTGCATATCTGTCAATGGGGTAAAGCTATGGAATAATTTACCTGTAACGATCAAAGAAAGTAAACACATTGCCCAATTCAAAGAACACTTGAAAAATTTTACACTAGAAAATTATAGTGATTGAAATCTTTTACTTGTCTGTTTTCAGCTATATAGTCCATATCTTATTTATTTTTCTTTCCGGAATATTATTGTATAAACTGTTTTTTCATTTCCAAAATTATCTTCCTCCGAAAAATCTAGTTTCTGTACCTCGAAAAAACTAATCAGCAACCATGTTAAGAATTATGATGTATAAAAGGGGTAGGAAAAAACAAGCAATAGCTTCTTCCTTATCCTTTTTTGAACATGTTGATTTATTTGTCTTATTGGCATAACATGAAATTATGTGAAAATGTGAAAAAAATGATTTTGTGTTTGGTTGATCTCATGTTCAAAAATAGACTTCAACATTTTTCAACCGATTCAACCCGTTCCAACTTTCAACTGTTCATCTTTTGCCTACCTATTCCACAACTTCCCACTTACCAAAAATTCCACATTTTCAATTTTAAAATTCACGCCAAATTCTCCAAAATTCCATTTTTCATTTCTAAGTTCTACATTTTTCAACTGATTCAACCTGTTCCAACTTTAAACATAGCATTCCCCAAATATTTATTCAGCTTCTTCGCCTTCACACGCAATTTCTCCAGAAATTGCATTTTCTAGTTTTTATTACCATTCATCTTTTTGAACTATTTGAACAGATTTCACTAGTCTCTGATTTCAAAACTAGTCATTCATCAGTTTGTTGTGTAGCCTATACTGTATGTATATAGAAGCCATTGACCGTCATAATGGCCCTCCAAGGGAAACTATGACTACAATGCGGTCCGCAACACAAATTAGTTTGTCACCCCTGCACTAAACGGCCCAATCACGAGAGATAATACGCAGGGCAGGGTATGCCACAGGCCGTGACAATTTTTTACGTGTGTGCGTCATGTCATATGCGTCTGTCATGTGCGTCTGTCATGTGATGCAATGCAGCCGTTGTCATTTGCAGGAGTATGAAATGGTCTTTGCGGAATGTGAGGAGAAAATCATAAGAAGTGCAGCAAGAATATACCGTAATTTTCGGACTACAAGTCGCGTTTTTTTTCATAGTTTGGGTGGGGGGGCGACTTATACTGAGGAGCGACTTACATGTGAATTTTTTCACAAATTTTCAAAATTAAAAAAAAGAAAAAAGTGAAACTGCGATAAATGAACCGCGATGTAGCAAGGGATTACTGTAATTTGAATTTCAAGTGACGTCAGTGGCGCGGCGGTTGTTTACCTAAAGGACAAAGATTCGATCACGGGATGACGAAGATGAGGAAGGGCCCCACGTACTGCCGGCATCATTAGCGGCTTTGTTTGTAAGTGACACGGAGGACGAAGAGTTTGAAGGATTTAATGATTTGGAGTGACACAGAAGGTTTGAAAAACTATTATGGCTTTTACGCACGCCCGGTCCTACTCTACGTAGCTCTCTTTCACCTCCGTGGATTGAAGTCGGGGGCCGGCGCTCGGCCGGGTGGCTGTCCAGGGACGGTAGATGGGACTCGGACATGGCTTTTACGCACGCCCGGTCCTACTCTACGGAGCTCTCTTTCACCTCCGTGGATGGAAGTCGGGGGCCGGCGCTCGGCCGGGTGGCTGTCCGGGGACGGTGGATGGGGCTCGGACATGGCTTTTACGCACGCCCGGTCCTATTCTATGGAGCTCTCTTCCACCTCCGTGGCTGGAAGTGCCACCTCCGGGGATGGAAGTCCACGCCGCCACACACCTGGAAGTCGACGCCGGTGCTTGGGGCCGTGTGGTGGTGAACTATTTATGTTATAGTTGTTTGATATATTTTATTTCGTATAGCAACTTGTATATGTTTTTATCGTTACAGTTCAGTACTTGTTGGCTCGTTGAACTCTTGTTTTGTTAAATAAAGAGACGTTTACCAAACCCACGTCTTTCCTTGTACTTTGTTAACGCTATAATATAGTTATATACTAGATCTGTGGAATAACGACGAGGCTGATGTCAGGACGCACGCGCGGCGTTGTTGACAAAGGACGAGGAATTTGATGGATGGATTTAATGATTTGGAGTGACACATATGGTTTGATAATATTGTTGTTTATATGATAGTTATTTGATATATACTTTATATATCGTTATATGGGTCTGTGGAATATATAGAATATTTAGACGTCAGCGGCGCATACGCGGCATTGTTTCCATAAAGGACGATTGATGGATTTAATGAATTGGAGTGACAGATGGTTTTATAAACGTGTTATTTATGTAATAGTTATTTGAATAACTCTGAATGTTACGTCAGGCCGGGCGGCTCGGTGGCGCACTGGGTAGCACGTCCGCCTCACAGTTAGGAGGGTGTGGGTTCACAGTACAATACAAGAAATGTATTCGTCTCATTTGTAATAGTGCAAATTCCATTTGACATTTGGGGAAAACACGATAATAGGTTTTTATTAATGAAAACATGGATTAAAGGCTTGTAGTTATCGGGTTAGGGGCATAGCAGCCATGATTGTTAGCATGCTCTATGACAGAAATAGATTAATAATATATACACTTCACTGTGTTATAGTAGAATACATCAGGAAGTCATTCTGTCCACAGGTGAACTTGTTGAGCTACGAGCGCTTGCTTTGAAATTGATTTTTTTTTAGCGTTTTTTAGCGTTCTTTAGCGAAATACGTATATAGTTGATTTAGTTAGGCAAATTAAGCTAACCTACATTTTAAGCAGGACATAGTATCTGGAGGCCTGCTACTGTTTTCTTTGTAAGTAGTTTTGAAAAAGTGAGACTAGCATGTTGTTAACACACATTTGGTACCTACAAGCTGGACCGACTGTACTGTTCAGTATAAATGGCGCAAACCCCAAAGAAGCAGTAGCTTTGGAAAATCTAAATTGATGACTTTTTATTATTGGATGAAGCCATGGGCAAGTCTGCTGCTTTTAATGATGCAAGGTTAAGGGACAAAGCTAAGCTAACCAACATCTGGCGGTGCATTAGTGACACATATGTACAAAGTAGTGGGCTATTCTTTTTCTTGAGCCATGAGGATAAACGATAATATTTCCCAACTGTTATTTTCATCTCTTTGTCATAATTTGTTCGGGGTTAAACACGCGAGCTTAACTGCAATGTTCTTTGTCTTCTTCTCATGTCTGAAACCTGTTAACTGCATACCGCTTTGCTCCATCCATAAAGCATCGTTCTGAAGTACGTTCCCTCAAGTGCACATGTCAAACTATCATTCACATGTTCTCGCTGTCAATCAACAAACCCACCGAGACATTTGGCAGTGTTGTTCCGGGGTTTTTTTCGACACGATCAGAGGCTCTGTGAGCGATTAGAACGACCTTACGAGCCGATTACCTCCTTTAACGAGGCCTGTCCGTTTAAATCGGCACATGAAGCCGTGCTCCAGCTCCACCTGCGGGGGTTCACTGTAGGGCGAAGTCAGCTCCGATCACGCTCACATCTGTGGCGAGTGAGCATACGCAATGTCTCTGAATGTCTGGCCAATGCATTTAGCGCTCACGATGGGATGTATGTTTTGTGTTATTGTGCATTTCATCATTGCCGGATGACCAGGATTGCTTACGAGATCTAATGTTCCTCTGCCAAGATATTTCTTACCAGTTAGCAGGGTTTTTTTTTTTGTCAGAACATTTTAGTTGATCAAAAATCTTCTCCAAACAGTAATTGTTTATTTTTTATGCGTAATCATGGTACCAATTGGCACCATGACTACACTGTGCAAGTTTTAACGTTGATCCAAAGTGAATGAACACATGGGGGAAAAATTTACATTTCCATGCTAACCTTCACCTTGCTTCTTTTTCTTCGCCTTAAGGAAACTGTTATTTGTCAGAGCCATGAAGCAGATTGCTGCCCACTGGTTTCCATTAACATCAAAGGCGGCCATATAGTATATATCAAAACCTGTATTGTATTTTCGAGTTAATGTGCAGGACCCTGCTAAACAATTACATCCTTATCCAGGAGATTTTTTTTTTCCATGCCGCATACTTATGTCCTGTCTCCAATTTTTGGCTGATGCCTTTGAAGCACACCCACGTTTGGTCGTTTTGTAGCTCCACGGTTACCTGTGCACCTCACGCCCGGTGGCCTCTTGGTTTTGGCTCAAAGTTGGGCTGGAGAACAAAAAAGTAGTTTGATAGTGGAGATTTCACCTGGCCGGACCCAAAAAATAATAATTTCTCCCGGAATGGTTATTTGGCATCATCATTGTTGTTCCAGATGCTTTTGCTGTGTCACCATCTGCGTATTTTTTAACAGTTTAAAACAAGAGGAATCATGTATTTGCTTTTGGTGTTCCACTTGAAAGTGTTCTGGTTTGACAGGAAGTCTCACACTAAGCTAAATCCATGACCGCATGAGCTCGCTCGTCGCTTGCACCACAACTGAACGGCACCTGCTCGTTTACATAACACGCAGTGACTCAAAAACCACCATGAAAAGATTCTCGCGCTAAACTGCAATATTATTTAAACGCGATGCAACCGCACGGACGAGGCTCAAAGTTCACGGAAGGACTTTTTAAAAGCATTCAGAGCGTGCATACAATGTTCAATGCATGGAGATGCAGTAAAAGATCAGGAAGGAGTATTTTGGAGAGCGTGCAGCCTCATTCTAAGATGTGGTGCACCTCCTTCCTCAGGATGGCTTCCAGACGGCGGGATCAGGAAGCGCTTTGCTCTCGCCGTGATTTGAATAGCATGATCCTTGAGCGCTCGTCTTGAAAAACTTGAGGTTTGTGACACACAAAAGAACCTCTTGTTAAAATCTCCCACACAAAGTCAGGCTAAGAAACACTATAAAACCAGACGGAATCACGAGCCGTTGCTTTGAAGACCATCGCGAGTGATTCAAAACGGCTCAGACGGCCTTTGTACCCTTTTCTGAATAATCGCACGTATGTTGGAGACAATACACAGGAAAGTTCAAATTGAAAACCTGGCTGGAAATCATCTGTGTCTAGAAGTCACCCAGAAGTCACCTTGACTTAATTTTTAGAGTCATGAGCATCTCTTTTTGGATTTGTTTTTGCTATGTCTTGTGAGCCAAACATTAATCTACCAGAGAGCTTCAAATACATTCCAGTGTGTAGATCGTAGTTGTGATAAAATGATTATTGCCTCCTATTCAATCTTCAGTCTTCATCTCGACACCTCTCATTAGCACCCCCGTCCTACTCCGAATGTTAGCAAGCTAGCAAATGAAACGCAGCCCGACCGAGCAATGTCTCAAGTGGCATTAACAGCAAAATGTACAAGTTCAGCAAATATTTGTGAAGGTTTGCTTTGATGGGAGACTGTTTCACATTAGAGGGATTTTTATTGGGGATTTTCTGCTTTTAAATGCGCATGTTTCCCTGCTGACTCAAGTGTTCGCGAGCCTAACCGTGTGACTGCTAGCATGATTGCGTGCAGGGGACACTCACACTGATGAATGTTCAAACTAAGTCGAGTTTGGCGCGTGACCAAGAATCCATCCAAACTGTACTCAGATTCGCCAAAAACACCCGAGGTTGAAACATATTTATTTATCCAGCCACTCAGCAAATGAGTTGACATGAGGGGGTGTGCTGATGGTGACAAGTATGTTGAACGCAGGCTGAAAGGTATAAATGAACTTGTCATATATGGAACATTTTTTGTGTGCTATCGCTGAGGCCCACTTCGCTTCGAATCAATGTGCTTCACACTGATTGACAGGTTGGGTTCAACAACCCCCATCGTCCCTTATCCTGACTCATTCCAAAGGTGGAAATGCATAATGAGCAGTCAGTACATCTCGTAATTTTGCCAGATTTTTTTTTAATATATATAATCAGGCAAGCATAGTCTTTTCCCCTTAAGTCAACTGTCGCCGCTGAGCTTCCTCCCGCCGCTTCTTTCATTCAGCAAAGGGAGGAGGAAATCTTGCGGATGCGTCGCCACATGTGTTTGCATGTCTGTTTGCTTTGGCCGGCAAGCCGCACAGCAGCTTCTGGTTACTGGACGCTTTGATGCCAATGAGGCCCTTGCTCCCATTTTGCCAGGAATTTGATTTGTTCCTACGCGCTATGAGTACCGCGCTACGGCTGCGCTACAGACGTGCAACGGATGATAGACTGAGAGCTGGTTTGGATTGCAAGTCAAAATGAAGAGTTACGTTCGAGTGAAAAAAAAAAGTCACACTGCCAATTCATTTTCACACATTTATTGAATGGTACAAACTAATACACAAATATTATGAAATATAAACATAAATAGATACATTGGGTTCACTGTACAGCACACTGAGAAGCAAGAAATTACCCCGTTGTTTGAAGCCGGCTTACAAACGATGTCACGGTGAAGCATTCAAGACGATTAATAAAGGCAGAGCATTTCAATAAAAAAAAAAAAGAAAACATGTGCATACCAGACCGAGTCAGGCCTTCATTTGAACACAAAATCTTCTGGACCGCATCCCTGAGCTCGTTGCTTGTTTGTCTTTAGAAAAAAGAAAGGTGGAGGTGGAATCGAACCCACACCCTGTGAGTTTGCATGTTCTCCCCGGGCCCGCGTGGGTTTTCTCCGGGCACTCCGGTTTCCTCCCACATCCCAAAAACATGCTTGGTAGGCCGATTGAGCACTCCAAATTGTCCCTAGGTGTGAGTGCGAGTGCGTATGGTTGTTTGTCTCTGTGTGCCCTGCGATTGGCTGGCAACCGGTTCAGGGTGTCCCCCGCCTACTGCCCGATGACGGCTGGGATAGGCTCCGGCACGCCCGCGACCCCCGTGGGGACTAAGCGGTACAGAAAATGGATGGATGGATGGATGTTACGTCAGGCCCGTTCTCAGCTCTTCGTTTGTGTTTATGTCACGTTAGCATGCCTATCGTTTAGCCTGTAGTTGCTCGTTCATGTCTGTTCTTCGTGTTGGATTTTGTCGAATAAATTTCCCCCAAAATGCGACTTGTACTCCGGAGCGACTTATATGTTTTTTTTCACGTTATTGTGCATTTTATGGCTAATGCGACCTATATTCCGGAGCGACCTTTAGTCCGAAAAATACGGTAGTCAAATATAAATAACTCCTCTTGGTTGTAGTAGATAGTTCTAAAATAAACTGATATACCATGTGAAATAATCCACCTAGCATGTCTGGTTTAATACATGATTTTTTTTATTTGAATTTTCCTATGCCATCATTTGTAATTGTTTTTTTCCCATTGCTGTTTCATGCCATTGTCAGACCATGAAATCACTGAAGGTTCGAGTGTCTGTAATCGGCCTGTCTGCGGAAGTTCGGGTGTGTACTATATTGACGAGGGAAACTGGTGGGTCATACCATGTCATCCTGGATGAGAGCCATTTCAAAGAGCTGCTACTGACGCTGCATGTGAAGCCTCCCCCTGCCAGCTCCTCATCTGAATGCTCATTAATACGTATGGGTTAGTATACTGATGTTTACCTTTGTTCATTTTCTGTCTTGTCTCTGCTGCAAATGAGAATATGTACAGGGTCCGGCAAAATGATCGGACAAATTTGTAGGTTTAATAAAATGCAAATAAATTAAAGAAACAAAATTTTTTTTTTTTTTTAAATAACGAAATTTTTTTGAAAATAATCAAATAAAATAATGTTATTTTGGTCTTACCGCTGCCACATTTTCTGGAGTTCTGGAGGTGCGAGGTTGGCCAGTTGATTTTAAAGTTAAAGTCCCAATGACCGTCACACACACATCTGGGTGTGGTGAAATTTGTCCTCTGCATTTAACCCATCCCCGTGTGATTTTAATCCATCCCCTGGGGGAGAGGGGAGCAGTGAGCAGCAGCGGTGCCGCGCTCGGGAATCATTTGGTGATCTAACCCCCCAATTCCAACCCTTAATGCTGAGTGCCAAGCAGGGAGGCAATGGGTCCCATTTTTATAGTCTTTGGTATGACCCGGCCGGGGTTTGAACCCACAACCTTCCAGTCTCAGGGCGGACACTCTACCACTAGGCCACTGAGCTGGTTTATTTCAATGCTGATCCACTGGCTCTGAAGTTAGTAACCCACAACAAGATCGTGTTTCGAGCAGGTACGGGGTCATGTCTACCAAGTCTGAAGCGTAAATGGAACACTCGTTGTGTTGCAGTTACAGATTTGTTCTTGATAAACGTTTCCACAATGAAAGCGCGGTGCTCACCGGTTCAATTCATGTTAGCAACTGAAACGAAACAAAATAACATTATTCAAAAACGAAACGAAAATGAAATGAAACGAAACAAAACAAAATGGCAATATATGTACTTTTTGAAAATAAAAATAAACTTTTTTGTTTCTTTAATTTATTTGCATTTTATTAAACCTACAAATGTGTCAGATCATTTTGCCGGACCCTGTAGTTCTAGGTAAGTCCTTGTAGTTCTAGCTAATTACTGATAAGCAGTGAGGACAATTTGTCCAGTATATACATTTGCAATAATTATAATTGTTAATAGGGACGGCATGTTGGTGCACTGGTTAGCACGTTCACCTCACAGGTCAGAGTGGAGTTTGCATTTTCTCACATTGCCTGCATGGGTTTTCTCTGGGTACTTCGATTTCCTCCCACATTCCACAAACATGCACGGTAGGCCGATTGACCACTCCAAATTGTCTGTAGGTGATTGTGAGTGTGAATGTTTTACCCTGTGGTTGGTTGGCGACCACTTCAGGGTGTACCCCGTCTGGCGACCACTTCAGGGTGTACCCCGTCTACCGCCCAAAGACCACTGTGATAGGCTCCAGCACGTCCACAACCTTCGTGAGGCTAAGCGGTTCGGTTGAAATACAGTAATTCCTCGTTTATCGCGGAAAATTGGTTCCAAAACCACCCCGTGATAAGTGAAATCTGCGAAGCAGGGTCACCCTCTCATCTGTACATTTTTTGTGTGTCAATAACTGTATATGACACCATTTAAGTGCATATGTTATTATTAGACCATTAAATAATAGTTTCAAACATGTAAATAATACATTAATATTATAGATAACATACAGAAAATATTGTATAAATATTGAAAATATAAATATACAGTATCTCAAAAGTGAGTACACCCCTCTCATTTCTGCAATGTTTTAATTATATCTTGTCATGGGACAACACTGAAGAAATGACACTTTGATCCAATGTTAAGTAGTCACTGTAGAGCTTGGATAGCAAAGTAAATTTATTGTTACTTCAAAGTAACTCAAAATACCACAACGAATGTGTAAAATGTTGGCAACAAAAGTGAGTACACACCCCAACTGAAAATGTCAAAATTGGACCCAAATGTCAATATTTTGTGTGGCCACCATTATTTTCCAGCACAGCCGTAACCCTTTTAGGCATGGAGTTCACCAGAGCTTCACAGGTCGCCGCTGGAATCCTCTTCTATGATGACATCACGGAGCTGGTGGATGTTGGAGACCTTGCGCTCCTCCACCTTCCGTTTGAGGATGCCCCACAGATGTTTAGGTCTGGGGACATGCTTGGCCAGTCCATCACCTTCACCCTCAGCTTCTTTAGGAAGGCAGTGGTCGTCTTGGAGGTGTGTTTGGGGTCGTTATCGTGTTGGAATACTGCTCTGCGGCCCAGTTTACGCAGGGAGGGGATCATGCTCTGCTTCAGTATTCCACAGTACATGTTGGCATTCATTGTTCCCTCAATGAACTGTAGCTCCCCAGTGCCAGCAGCACTCATACAGCCCCAGACCATGACGCTCCCACCACCATGCTTGACTGTAGGCAAGACACACTTGTCTTTGTACTCTTCACCTGGTTGCCGCCACACACGCTGGACAGCGTCTGAACCAAATATGTTTATCTTGGTCTCATCAGACCACAGGACATGGTTCCAGTAACCCATATCCTTAGTCTGCTTGTCTTCAGCAAACCTTTTGCAAGCTTCCTTGTCCATCATTTTTAGAAGAGGCTTTTTCCTGGGACGACAGCCATGCAGACCAATTGAATGTAGTGTGTGGCGTATGGTCTGAGCACTGACATACTGAACCCCCACCCCTTCAACCTCTGCAGCAAGGCTGGCAGCACTCATACGCCTGTTTTCCAAAGGCAACCTCTGAATATGACACTGAGTGCGTGCACTCAACTTCTTTGGTCGACCATGGCGAGGCCTGTTTTGAATGGAACTTGTCCTCTTAAACCACTGTATGGTCCACCGTGCTACAGCTGAGTTTCAGGGTGTTGGCAATCTTATAGCTTCGGCCAGGGGTGTCCAAACTTTTTGCAAGGAGGGCCAGATTTAATAAAGTGAATAGTTTTTTCAGACATTTTTTAACTACAAAGATTTCATGCAAATACACACTGTTATAAAACAAATTTCATTGTCACAATTGTCTTTATTTTTCAAATGACAAAATAACCAAATATATGCCATTCATGCAGATGTGAACAACTCTAAAAACACAAATTCTGCCTTTCATTCATATCTGAAGAGTCAGATAACATTGAACAAACTGTTTGAAATACCTTACATTTACATGAGTTTAAAATTACTTTTGCCTCATGAACATTTTAAACAGGAGTTACAAGTAATGCAAATTTGTTATTATTAGGGGTGTAAATCGCGGGTTTTTTCACGATACGATATCATATCGATACAAGACACACGATACGATATTTGCCGATATCTTAAAGCCTGCTGTGATTCATTCACGATACATCACGATATAGTGCTCCACGATCGATATATATATATTTTTTTTAAATAAAAAATATAGAACAATATCCTGATTTATAACAATTCATACGCAAAATCAACAAGGTACTGCAAACTCTTTATTTAGGAAATTACAAGAGTATTGTAGTATACAAAGTGCTTATTTTAACACTGAACTTTATCAAATTCCTATATTTTTTCTCAAATAAGTAAAGGAAAATGAATATTCTTTCTTTTTTTGTAATACCATTAACTTTAAAGTGCATTACTGAACTATTTATTTATAATAATTTTAATTGTCCGTTGAGCCATCTTTTCTTTGGAATCCAAAGTGCTTCCAAACGAATGACTTGAAGCCCAAAGGGGAGCGAATTTCCTCGTCTTCTTGGACACTAGCCATAGCACCAGCCCAGGAGCCGCGTAGTTGTCGGCTCCCCTTTCACGTGCCTGCTCTGCTCACAACACAACACGCCGCGTACTGCTCCCGGAAAGAGGA
The DNA here is from genome assembly GCF_901709675.1 of Syngnathus acus. Classification (NCBI taxonomy): domain Eukaryota; kingdom Metazoa; phylum Chordata; class Actinopteri; order Syngnathiformes; family Syngnathidae; genus Syngnathus; species Syngnathus acus. The sequence continues at coordinate 18,113,669 of NC_051094.1, forward strand.
AGCAAGCAACAATGAACTGGATTTCAAAATAAAGTCGCGTCTAATGTCCGAGGTCAAACACGGCGATATAAATCGATGTTTACGTTTAGCATCGATGCCAATAAATCGTAGAGCATTATATCGATTAATCGATGTGTATCGATGAATCGTTACACCCCTAGTTATTATTAAAACTTAAAACAAGTGAGTTTTGCTCTTGTCATTTACAATATCTTTCAGAAAGTAATAGTTTGTGTCATGTCTACAGGTTTATAACAGTATTAACATGGCCACTTCGTAATATTTAATATTAAGTAATATTTAATTTTTATTTAATTTTGACTCACAGCCCCACGTGAAGAATCGCTGTTGTGATGCCATTTCAGCTTGGAGCTGCTTCACTTTATCAGCGCGGTTACTCCCTGTTAGCTTGTCGTATGTGTCAGCATGTTTAGTCTACTAGTGTCTCTTTAGGTTGAAATCCTTAAACAAGGCAACCGTCTCTTTAGAAATTAGACAAACACAATTGCCTTGATTTTCAGCGAGGAAGTATTGTAATTCCCGTTTCTCTTGAAAGCGACGGCCCTCAATGTCAACTGTCCTCGTTTTCTTTGCAGTCGCCATGGCAGAAATGAGCGGCGAGGGGTGGTGCTGCCACCCTTTGGTAATAGGAGGAATTACAGGTTCAAGTTTCATTTTTTTTTAAATTCAGTTTGACAGTGCAGGCGGTCCATAAATAATACATTATAAGACCGAAGCTGCGGGCCATATGAAATCTGATCGGGGGCCGGATTTGGCCCGCGGGCCGGACTTTGGACATGCCTGGCCTAGGCCATCTTTATGTAGAGCAATAATTATTTTTTTTAGATCCTCAGAGAGTTCTTTGCGGTGCCATGTTGAACTTTCTGTGACCAGTATCAGAGTGAAAATACCTAATTTAATACACCTAATCCCCAATCACACCTAACACCTCGGTACACTAACTAGTCGCATTACACAGGGAGGAAAAATGCCTAATTGGTCCCAATTTTGGCTTATTTTGAGATTTTCAGTTGGGGTGTACTCACTTTTGTTGCCAGCATTTTACACATTCATTGTTGTATTTTGAGTTACTTTGAAGTAACAATAAATTTACTTTGCTATCCAAGCTCTACAGTGACTACTTAACATTGGATCAAAGTGTCATTTCTTCAGTGTTGTCCCATGACAAGATATAATTAAAACATTGCAGAAATGAGAGGGGTGTACTTTTGTGAAATACTGTACGTGTGTGGGTGTGCAACATACAGTATGTAGATGTGACGTTCTGTTGTTAACCTTGGTTAAACAGTGACCTCTAGTGGGCCCAAGTTAGCATAGCAGCTCTACGCACATTTTGTAGCTGTAGATCAGGGGTCACCAACTCCGGTCCTCAAGGGCGCTAATCCAGCCTGTTTTAGATGTATCCCCCCTGCAACACACCTGATTCAAATAATCAGGATCGCTATCAGCCTTAATAGAGCTTGCTGATGAGCTGATCATTTGAATCAGGTGTGTTGTTGCAGGGCTGCACCTAAAACAGGCTGGATTGGCGCCCTTGAGGACCGGAGTTGGTGACCCCTGCTGTAGATGTAGCTAAAGTATACATACTGTAAATATCATTTTAGGACTCTTATTATTATATTATTTTTTATAACAAGGTACAATACTGTAAATATGTTTTCAGAAGTCTTTTATTATAACAACTTCTTTTATAACACAGTAACTTTATAACGGTACAATACTGTAAATATGTTTTCAGAAGTCTTTTATTATAACAACTTCTTTTATAACAAAGTACAACACTGCAAATATGTTTTTAGAACTCTTATTATAACAACTTTGTTTTGGCTGGAAAAAATCCGCAATGCAGTGAAGCCGCGATAAATGAACCGTGAAGTAGCGAGGGATCACTGTAATCCTTTAATCCTGTTACTGAAAACACACACAGGGAATTTCAAGTATTTATATTCAGTGTGTTTACATTATTTTCTGTACACATTAAAACAGTCCACCACCATTTCCCTGGACTTCGTGGTGTTTAGGTGCAGGTGGTTGGAGCCACACCATCGCCGAAGCACCGGACCAGGCCCCTGTACTCCTCCTCCTGTCCACCTCTAATACAGCCAACAATGGTAGTGTTGTTCCCAAACTTCTGGATGGATACAGGAATCACATGAGCCCATTCGCAAGCTGATTCTGCCTCCTCAATTGCAAACATCATCTCCCTTTCCCCATACCTGGACCAGAGTTTGGACTGCAGTGTTCACCCAACTTTGTTCAGTCTGATGTTGCAGTCCTCTATGGTCTTTGCCAGGTCCATCTGTTGCTGCTTATCCAATGTCACTTCTTCCAGTTCACCCAGTAGGCCGAGTTCATAGCTGTCATTGATTCTGCCTCCTCAATTGCAAACATCAGCTCACTTTCCCCATACCTGGACCAGAGGTTGGACTGAACTGTTCACCTAACTTTGTTCAGGCTGATGTTGCAGTCCTCTATGGTCTTTGCCAGGTCCATCTGTTTCTGCTTATCCAATGTCACTTCTTCCAGTTCAGCCAGTAGGCCGAGTTCATAGCTGTCATTGGTACTGTTAACATCCCGTGCAAGTGAACTGAGAACTTTGAATTCCTTTTGCAATTCTGACCTTGTCAGGTGTCCAACAGCTGTTTAGGAAGTTGGCCTGCTTGGAGAAAGCAATTTTAGCTGAGGTTCTCTCCTGCTTCAGCTGCTTGATTGTTTTACCACTGGGTTCTTCCGGCATACTCGCAGTTCTTTGCGTTGACTGCGTTGACTTAAGGCCGTTTATCCTTTGTCTTTGCTGCCACGCTGGTTATCAACTGTCAAGCTGTCCTGATTTTTCTTAGTTCTTTGCCCAAACTTGAAAAAGGGCCTTGGTCTTTAGAATGCAAAAACAACTCAGATCTTCCTCTTTTCTTTTTCCTTTTGCAGTTTATTTCACAATTAATGAGAGGGTGATTAGTCAGGTTGATAACCAGTTGTGCGTAACCAGGAACTGAGGAGTCGCTTTGTGTTTTTATTTTCTTTGCATTCTCTGTTTAAGTTTTCTTTCTTTCACGAACAGGCCTTCCCTTCTTTGTTACCCAGCTCTTATACTGGTCTGTAGGCAATATGGCCATTCCCTGGCATCTGACAGGAAGTTTGGTGAATAGTGATGTAGCTGTTATTTTCTCTGCCCCCTGCAGGTCTGGAGGGGAACCTATTGGATATTTTGTCTGAATGATCTCTGAATCTGTTATTCGATGGGACAGTGGCTCCAACCACCTGTACCTAAACACCGCCAAGTCCAGGAAAATAGCGGTGGACTTCAGGAGGCCCAGGCCTCGTTCTGAGCCAGTGACTATCAATGGAGACTGTGTGGAGATAGTGCAGACCTGTAAATGTCTTGGAGTGTTGCTGGACGACAAACTTGACTGGTCTGCGCATGTGGACGCTTTGTGCAAGAAAGGGCAATGTACTGTACTTCCTCAGGCCCAAAGCCAGTCGTTTAAAATCCTAGCCAGGGCACCACATTGGGCACTTAAGTCTTAAAAATAACAAATAATCTGATATGATGTTAATGATGATGACACCTTGATGAACTGAATATTTTTTTAACATTATCATTTAATTTTTTTCCTTTCTTTAATCAGGGTTCCCCCAGCATACCTTTAGCTCTTCGACTGATCAGAACGCCAAACCCTCTTTCAGCATGGCGTAAGTAAACCACTTGAAACAAGATAATACAAGAGAGCATGTACTGTACCCATCAAAAAACATTCATTTATTGCCCCCAAAACTATAGCTATGTTCTAATTCAGGGTCTGACTTTGTGTAGTTAACGTACCTTTTCACCAGAATTTAAAATCTTGTAATGTCAGTTGTTTGTCTTACAGTCTGTTAGATGGCACCAATGATCCAGGTCTCTCTTTGGGAGGGTATTTGTGTCCGCAGTGCCATGCAAAGTACTTGGAGCTTCCAGTGGAATGTAAAGTCTGTGGTATGTCTGGCTGAAGCTATGTGTTATTAGGTTCATGATTTCAATTTTATAATGACGAGACAGTAAGAATGCTAATGTTAATGCTAAGCCTGCATGCTGCTTTTGCCTTATAAAATCGCAGTGTCCAATGACCAAAGTAAAAACAAAATGGTATTTCCAGTGATAATAACGGCTTGTTATGTGTCTGTTGGCAGGCAGCATTGGAACACATGCTGCCTTTGATGGTTGTCATTACTGCTTCCTTTATTGCCATCACTAGTAACCTTAGTGGTAGTCTTCAGAAAAAGAAGACTTTGGCGCTTGCGCCCAGTTTGGTCATGGACTTGGTACTGGGTAAAATTCCGAACTCCACCAATTTTAGGGTGTTTGACTTTAGTGATTCCACTATAGCCACGTATATATTGCTTTAAATATGTTTAGGCTTAAAAGAAGCACAATAGTTTTATGTCATGTTATTTTGTCTCCAAGGTTTGACTCTTGTGTCAGCCCCACACCTCGCCAGATCCTTTCACCACCTCTTTCCTCTACATGTCTTCATTGAAACACCAGTCGAAAACACCCCAGAAAAAAGGTTAGTTACTAAATGTTAGTGCCACAGTTAATACCGGTATTTCTATTCACCCTCTTTGAGAAGCTGTGTATGTTGTTCCCAAACTCCAACACAGAGGCTTTGTCTGGTACTGTTCGGTTATTCAGTGTGAACCAAAATAGGAGTGCTGGGATGCGCTCTAGAGCAGCGGTCCCCAACCTTTTTTGTGCCACAGACCGGTTACATGTCAGACAATAGTTTCACGGACCGGCCTTTATATAAATATATAAATAAATAAATAAATAAATAAATACATTTATTTGAAATATATAAATATGATGAAATGCTCAAACATGACCAATAAAAATTCTTGAATCTTGAAATAAAACGATACGACTGGCATAAAAACAAGTACAAACCCCATAAAAATAAAACTCACCATTAAGTATCTGCTCCGTAGCTTTGTTTTGGTCGCTGTAACCGCAGAAAATCCCGCTTCACAAAAATAGGATGTTGGAAAGAGAAGCAGGGTTTTCAGCGCTTTTGTGGCGATCTCGGGATATTCTGCCTTGATTTTAATCCATCTTTCTTTTTCTTGGAAGTTGTAGCCTCTTCTTCTGTCTCCACATTGGGCCTTTTCCTCTTTCCAAAGAAGTTTTCCAAACATTTCTTTTTCGTACTCATTTTTGCTAGCTTCGCGGGGTTCACTGGGGTAACATGTCACGTGACCGGGACGAGCGTTTTGACCTGAATTAACCTGTGTCAAGAAGCACAGATGCACCGACGGATGTAATTGGGAGAGAATCCCCAATTTTTTTATATTTTTCAAAATAAATTCGTACTTATATTTGCTAGCTTTGTGAGCTCGACTGGGGAAACATGTTACGTGACCGGGATGAGCGTCTTGACCTGAATTAATTGATCATTGATAAAAAAAATATATATATTATTTTTTCTGTGTGGTCCGGTACCAAATGACCCATGGACCGGTACCGGTCCGCGGCCCGGTGATTGGGGACCGCTGCTCTCGAGCTGCTTTTCCATTGTATCTGTTCAACCCCAAAACAGCCTAGTTCTGCCCTGTGTAGTTGCTTCTTCATTACACTTTTTTGGGGCCATGCAGTTACTACATTGGTTACTGTTCCTGTGAATGAAACAAGTGAAGCTTGTGGTAAAGATTTTCGCAAGCCGTATGTACTTTGCAATGTCCATTTTGAGCAAAGCAAACGAGAGTGAGTTTCCTCTTACCAATAAATGTACAAATTACCAATGAACAATACTAATTAAGCTCAATGTAAATCAACTAAATTTTGCATTTTGCAATTTTGTGAATACCCCGGACATGAGCTCATGGTTTCTATATTTAATACTTTTGCAGAAATCTCTGCAAATACATTTCCATAATGTCATTAGACTGTCGGGTGTTGTGTATAGAATATTGAGAAAACAAATTAATTTACCGTATTGGCCCGAATATAAGACAACCCCGATTATAAGGCGACCCCCTCTTTTTCAAGACTCAAGTTTGAAAAAAGACTTTTTGAACACCAAATTTAATTTTTATACAGAAAATAATTACATCTGAAACAAATGATTATAAAAATGTATTCGAGAGAAAAAGCATGTTATTTTGCCTCATTCAAATAATGCAAAAACTGTCTATCACATCTTAATATCTGAACATTTAAATATGTTTTAAAGTGAAATCACATTTGTAAATGAATGGCTTCTGGTTTTTGAAATGTAAATAAACCAATCTACTGTGATAAAACAACAAAATTGCAATAACTGCATTAACCATCAAAGTGAAGTCTAACTGTCAAACAAATCTGAAGAAGGAAAAACATTGCAATAAAATAATGCAAACTGCTACCGCTATTGTTGGGGAGCCTGAGGTCTGTATAGGGGGTTGGCTTGGATGGTTATGCTCATTTCGCCCCCCGGGTGTCGGTCAGAACACAGGAGGGAAGACGTGGTTCAGTTTTGATTGCTTTATTGGCAAGAAAAATAAGAATAAATAACCATAAATGAAATACTCTCAGCAACACACCAAACATAAGTTATCGATCGAGACAACAAAATACATTTGCTGGCAACCGTTAGTCGCCGTGCCGCTGCGTAACGGCTACTTGTCCGATGCGAGGCAAACTTAAAGGAGCGCGCCGGAGCTGTCAATCAGACAGCAGCAAGGTGGAGGCGGGGCACTGGTATTGGCTGGTATTATTTAAGATGAGCTGGTTGGACCTTTTTGAGTTAAAGGTCGACTTAGAATTAACTCTAAAATTAAAACAAAAATTAATTCAAATTAACCAACTGCCAGTTTTCTAAAGACACTTTCTTCAAGCAGTGGTACGGTAAAAGTGGTATGGTAAAAGTTTTTTTTCTTGCAAGAAGACCTTGATTTTTATGCAGGACAATACTCCATCACATGCATCAAAGTACTCCACTGTGTGGCTTGCCAGTAAAGGCCTTAAAGATGATACAATAATGGTGTGGCCCCCTTCTTCACCTGACCTAAATTCTATTGAGAACTTGTGGGCCCTTCCTAAATGGGAGATTAATGCTGAAGGAAAACCGTACACCTTTGTGAACAATGTCTGGGAGGCTTTGGTTGTTGCTGCACAAAAAGTTCATCTTCAACAGATCAAGAAGCTGGCAAACTCCATGGATGGAAGTCTTATAGTAACTGTTATTAAAAAGAAGGATAGCTATAGCGGTCACTAAATTTTGAGTTGTTAGTTTTTTATTCTCACTTTAACGAATGAATAAAAACCAAATAGGGAAAATATCTGATTTTACTTTAGTTGCGTAATAATTCTGCACACTAATAGTTGCCTAATAATTGTGCGCACACAGGAATTTTCCCAAGATAGACAGAATCTCACTTTGACTCTCTTAACTTAGACTTACTTAGACTTAGACAAACTTTATTGTCATTTTGTCAACACTGGGTGTACACAAAACGAAATTAAATATTCAAGTTTACGGTTTATCAACATTTTGGTTGACTGAGAGCACTGTAGTTGTTCAAAAACAAAATTAATCCTCAAAAATGCAATTTGCATAATAATTCTGCCCACAGTGAAATAGTTGACAGAAAATTCAAATTCTTTGAAAATTTAGCCTTTATTGTTCCTTTTGAACAAAAACATTTGGGGCGGATGAAATCAACTTCCACATACGTATGTCTTTTGATTATTATATTTGATGCATCTGGTTACAATGCCTCAAAATTTTACTTCGATGAGCTGAAACATAATTATAAACATTTAAAAATAACATTTCCAAACATGAAAAATACATTTTCCCACAATAATTCATAGTACCGTATTTTCCGCACCATAAAAGGCTATAATTTTCTCAAAAACCTTAAGGTGCGCCTCTTAATAAGGTGCGCCTTTTGCGTGGGTCCAATTCCAAAATCTATATGATGCTTTGGTTATTGTGAACAGGGTGGTAATGTGTGATGTTCAGTTGTCGTTTGTAGAGAATGTATCTTTGTTGTATATTAAACTGTCTTGTTAATTTTGTACAGCTTGCATATTTTCTAAAATATACACATTTGGTAAAATATACTTTTGTAAATATTTGTGATTGTACTGTATGCATGTGGGTTGGGGCGGTTCCTCGGGACTGGAAAGAGAGCTGGGCCTTTTAGCACCCCAGCGTCAGGGGCTGGTGCTTGCACCCCCACATATACCCTAAACTTCTCGGAACAAAACAACAAAAGCCATTTCCAAACCCGCTCCGAGGGAGTACCTCTGACGTCAAACTCTAGCGCCGAATGAAGGCGGCGGATCAAAGCCTTCAGGAACCCCTGCAACCTGATTGGGGGGAAACCTCGGAGCAGCAAGGCTGGTGTGGGTGCGGTGTTGCGTTGCGGCGGTGCTGAGGAGTCGCACACAGGATCGCGAAGCCTTCGGTTGACCCTGAGGCGTCCGATCCGTGCAGCCGCTTGGAACGTGCTCTCGCCCAAGGAAGACGTGCCTTGCTTGTCTGCAGAACTCCGCAGGTTGTGCATCATGGTGGCGGCCTTCTCTGAGGTGAGGCGGCCTCGTTCGGCCAAAACCAGAGTGGGTGGTTACACCTACTACTGGTCGGACCGGAGCGACGGCCGGCACCTCCAGGGGTTGGCCTTGGTGGTGGCCGACCGAGTGGTCTTGCAGGTGAAGGGAGTTACGCCGGTCTCGGAGCGTATTATGCGACTGCGCCTCACTCACTCTTTGGGCATGGTGTCGTTCGTCGCAGTATAAGCTCCCACCGGGGTGTGTGAACTCTCCACATAGGAAGCCTTCTATGCCGAGCTCAACTCGGCGGTTGTTAGGGTTGATAGATTAGTTTGATCCTATGCTTATGTTGGAATGTAACCTGTAATAATTAACCAAACCTATCCTGTCTTAACAAAGTAGTAGAAGAAAGTGCTAAGATCTTTTGAACTGATTGACCAGCTGCAGAGGGAGCAATCTAAGTTGTTCTGTTTCCCCCAACGTCGTAAAGTACCCCCTGCTATGCTTTGACCAGAGGCCAGGGTTTCACCCCCATCCTGACCACTCTCACCCCCACCCTGCTTTCTCTCAATAAATACTCTCTTGCTAGAATCCAAAGTCAGACTTCGTTCGATCATCGCTGTATGCACAGTGACGAACGAGCTCTCCACTTGCAAGTGTTCAAAAGGCATACTGTCTCCCGTGTGGTTCTTGCAAAATAAGTTGGAGTGAGCACCACTCTAAGATTGAGGTGCCGTGACCGGGATCCCTCACATACCCACTGCCGGTGGACGGAGGACGACATGCTGCATTGTCGACAAGCCAGCGTCCATTAGGAGGACCTGGAAAAGAAAGACCTGGGAAGAAAATTCTACGCTGGGCCAGCATCTTAGGTCTAACTTCGTCTGACAACAGTGGATTGACGGGATCCGGAAGTGCAAAGAACCAGGGGACAAGTAAGTAAAAGCCCTAAAGTAAAAGTTGTGGTGAAACGCGTAAAAGTGCACGAGATATAGCTTGGGTTCAAGTCCCAGTGGAAGGAACAGGCTAAGAAAAGCAGAGCTTCTTTTTCGTTCATCGAAGAAGTGCGTATATTTTTCTTTGTCTGTTTTTCCGAGCCAATGAACAGCTTGGGTTCGAGTCACAGTGGAAGGAACGGGCGAGAAAAAACAGAGCTTCTTTTTCTTAATTGAAGAAGGGCGTAGATTTTTTTTTTACCGTTTTTCCATACGGTTTGCCTGAAATTTGTGTGGTAGAGTGTGACTGGTAGGACAAATTGACTAAAGAGCAGTACTAGCAAATAACACAGGCAAGAAATTTGTTGAAAGGTCAATTTAAACCTGCATTGAGGATCCTCAAAGAAAAAAAACTTGAAAAAAAATTGTAAAAACTAAAATATCAAATTAAGATGGGAAATGTAAACTGCAAATCTCCTAATAAAGGGGCTCTTGTAGGAGATGAGAAGTATATGGCGAGTAGATTTCTTAATTGTATGCGATACATGCCGAAGTGGAAGAAAAAGTATGGAGTAGAAGGAAAGTTGAAATGTGGAAGAAGTGGTAGAAGTTTTGGAGGAGAGTGTGGCTGGGAAGAAAAGTAACTGAGAAAGGAAAGAAAAGAGAGAGAATTGAAATGTGCTAGAGTGTGATTGAAAGCTTCACAAGAGAGAAGAGAACAAATTCAAGAGACAACACATAGAAAGATGAAAAGTGATGAGGTCACAAGTGTTTGTCAGACCAGAACACAATAAGGCCCCAGTGCGCAGGTGCAAGGCCGCAGCTCAACCCGCGGCTCAAGCAAAGGGGCAAGAGGAGCTTCCGCTCCTATGCAAATCACGTATCCAAATTTAAAAGACCTGAAGCCTCCCCCATATGACAGCAAAACATGTCATTGTCAGATTATTGGAACATTTTTTAGATTACTAGAGCTCCTGTACATACAAGAAGTATGACAATGCTGTTTGTATGCCCAATGACAAATGACCAGAGATGAAATTGTGTGTCCACACTAAAGTTAAAATTTGCAAATCAAGTGGTAAAGAAATGCAAATTGCTTCTAAAATATAAATAAAGAATTAGAATGTGCTGTCCTCGCGTGCGTGGGCGGGAAACCAGCTTCATGATCGATTGCAGGAAATGGCCAGCCTGTGACGAATCATTGGTGCCGGGCCCCCACCTTCGCACGCGAGAGCTGTGCATGTGTGTGCGTATGTGTTAAAATGATGAAATTGGCTAAACTTGTGTGCAAAGAAATTTGCTAGACTGTGGTCTATCCAATTTGCACCGCAAAACAGAAAAACATTTGAAAAATAAAAACGAGAGGAAAAGAGAGAAATCTGTTTGCGGGCAGAAACTGATCCACACTAGTGCACATTAGTGTCGAGCCCTCATGAGAAATTCGAAAGTAAAAAAAAAAGAAAAAACGACAGAACATGCTTTCAGGAATTGGATGAGGCAAAATTGTGAATTTAAGACATTGCAATGCTTGATTTAATAGGAATAATTGATTGGTTGTGTTATACGATTATACAAACTTCTATATGTGAGTTAAAATCCGAGAGACTGAGTTAAATTTAAAAAACAAACAAATAAAAAATTTTGATTAATTTGCCAGCAGTTTTTGTGTGTTGAGTTTTTTTGGGATTGGTGGATTGTTCTATCAGGAACCTTGAGTTGAGAATAATATATGATTGTTGTGTGGAGAGCTTGGATAAATTGGGACCGATGTGATAGAAAGACTCCTTTTTGGAGACTGTGTGTGAGATGCAAATGAGCAAGGTTGAATGATTGCCTGAATGAAAGGAAAATACAGGTTGAACGGTTGAAGTTGCTGGAGACTACTATGGGAAATTAGTAGAGCAACTTTGAAGAAAGAGTGATTTTGAGTAAGTTAAATGCTAAGAAAAAAAAAAGTTGCTTTTGGATTGATAATTAACTACAGACAAAAAACTGGAGAACCAGTAACACATGCAGAAGATGTGTGAACTGGGAAACTAAGAAGCATTTTGGAAAGAAAGTCAAATTAAATGATGGTAGAATCATATGTAGTAAAGAACACATCCTCCCAAAAAGTTTGTCAAGGTGTGAGGCATGGGCGTCGCCAAGCCTCAGAAGGAGGGAGGGAGTAGGACAGATAGTGAAAGATAATAATAATACAACATATGGATTACGACATATGGATTCTCTAATACATTTGGGGTCATACCATTAAGTTAAAATTTTCTCAAAATGTTCAAACTTTTGCTTGAAGCAATCGGAAGATGATTGAAAAGTGACTAAATAAGCTATGAGGAAGTGGTGTAGCTGTTGGAAGGGCACGCGCTTATGCGCTTCCCTGGCTAATCAACACTTGTTTGAATGAAAAGGAGGAGGGGGAATTGGCTGGGCGTCCTGAAAAACTGTGGACAAAGGGCCCATCTGATGTAGGACTTTTAACGTCCATTCCCCCAGTACAGATCAAACCAAGATCAGAGTGGCGTCCAAGAGTTAAGCAATATCCTTTAAAACAGGAGGCAATAAATGGGATAGCCCCTGTCATAAATGGTCTTTGGTTAGGAGGAATCATTAGGAAGTGCTCAAACTCTTCTCGCAAACACTCCTATTTGTTCAAAAGGGCAATAAAATTGACTAGTGAATGATACAACATTTGCAAGAAGCAGACAAAGAACAGTCCTTGGCAGAGCACTCAAACTGAAAGATGTCAAATGCAAATTTACTGCCGCCTGATCTTTCTTCCCCACAGGTCAACAACCGCTCCAAGCCAGGAGACTGGGACGACATGAAGGTCGTCAACAAGGACAAACTGGGCCAGCCATGGTGGGAGGGACCATTCCAAGACTACCCCCACCGCAGTAAAAATTGCTGACGGCCCAGCTGGTTTCACCTCAGCCACTGGAAGTTACAGAGAGTGCTGGACCCCATTTTCGGAGTGGGGGGAAGTTTGACTACAAAGGGGCCTCATCGTTTAAGGCGGGGCGTCTCAATGTTGGTGAAGAATCCATAAGATCCCCACTCTGACTAGGCAATGGGAAATATCAGTGTCTCTGCCATCCAAGTAGCAACGGGGCTCCACATGCCAGGTGGATCCTCTGTTGCGTTGTGGTTGAAGCGTGCTATGGACTGATTGATTTGACGGCTGCGTGTGGACCAAGGCGGAAGTAATCTGGGGAGAGGACGCCGGCGCTGATTGTTCGCCGCTTCTCCACCAGAATTAGTTTAGAATTAGTTTAGTTTTAGTGTTTTTATTTATTTATTTTTTAGCCATTATTAAAGTTTAGCTTTTAGCTTCTAGTTTTAGTGTGCAGTGCGCCTGGACCGCGGCGAACCGCGGCGAACCTCCACAGAGCTGGCTGCCTACTACGGCGCGCCCACCCCACCACCCCCCGCCAAGGCATCCTGGCTAGCCTAGCCAATGGCTAACACTCAAGTTCAGTGTTCTCCAACCGGCACTATGTTAACTTACTCCATCCCCCGCTTGCTGGAGCTGAGTAATCACACCATTCCAGGGTGTGTCTCAGTCATCAAACAACTCGGACTTCTCCGCAGACCACGTTACATCCACAGAAGCACCCGTCGTAACTTTGTTTTCTCCCAACCCGTCCATAACACTGTACCATTCATCTGCTCCTCCTCCGCCCGACACCCCGTCGCATGTACAACACGTCATCAGATACCTGGCGCACTTGGATCTTATTGTAGCAACCATGCGGGGCTGCAGTACTCCAGGTGGCCTGGAAAACATGGTGCGCACTTCACTCCTACACGGAGCGGACTCCGACACAAGACGGACACCGGGTTGCCGGGAAAACACGGAGTGTTAATTTCTCCAGCACGGGACGGACACCAACACGGAGTGGATTTCACTCCAACACAGAGTGGACTGCACTGCATGTGGCACAGAAAACGTGGAGTGGATTTCTCTCTACTTCGCCCCCTACCTAAACACAGCCCCACAGCCACAATCAAAATGGATCTCCTCAACATCCAAGCACTCACCCGTAAATCATCATTTATTCACGACCTCATCCTGGACAAAGGCTTAGACATAATGTGCCTGACTGAAACCTGGCAACCACCCGATGTCTATCAATCCCTCAATGAAGCCTGTCCCTCTGGTTATAAATACATAACTAAACCTCGCAGCACTGGCCGTGGCGGTGGCCTGGCTGTACTCCACCGTCTTGATCTAGAGCTGTCCCCCCTCCCTCTACCTGATCACTCCTCATTCAAATCCCTTGCATTCAAATGTAAACCTCCATATCCTATCACCGTTTTACTTATTTACCGCCCTCCTAAACCAAACTCCTCTTTCATTCCAGAACTACACGATCTACTCACTACCCTCTGTACCTCCACTTCCTCTAATCTAATCATATTAGGTGATGTTAACATCCATGTCGACGCCCCCCTGCCTCTGACCTGTTGCAACTATTGGACTGTTTACACCTCACCCAACATGTAAATGTCCCCACACATGACAAAGGGCATACACTTGACCTTGTCATCTCCTCATCGGCCATAAGCAACCTGCAAGTTCATGAGGTCGGTGTGTCTGACCACAAACTTATTCAAATGGAACTTCCTTTCCCACACCCCCACTCCAAACCCAAGCGGCAAATCTCATTCAGAAATTTCAAAAACATCAACCAAGACACTATAGCACAGGACCTCCAGCTTCTCTCCTCCTCCTCTGCAACCTTTACATCAGTCAGCAAGGCAGTGGACCATTACAATAACTCTTTGGCCAAACTTCTAAGTATCCACGCCCCCCAAAAAACCAAAACAGTCACCTTTTCACGCTCAGCCCCCTGGTACACCAGTGAGCTGCGTCTGATGAAGTCAACTGGACGCATCCTGGAGCGTCGTCTTAAAGCCTCAGGACTGACCGTGCACAAACAGGCCTACAAAGAACATCAGAAGGCCTACTCAAAAGCCCTTGGGACTGCACGTGCCCAGTTCTATTCCAATATCATAAACAATACCCCTGGAAATTCAAAACAGCTCTTTTCAACCATCAACCACTTTCTCAAACCCCAACCCACCACTCCAACAGAATCCTCAGAGGTAGTGTCCAATAGCTTTATGACCTTCTTTACCGCTAAGGTTGACAACATCCGCACCCAGCTCCTCTCCTCTTCTTGCCCCACCACTTCACCTCCTCCCCCCTTCCTTCCACCCGGGACAGTCCAGCCTCTCCGCTGCTTCTCCCCTATCTTGCAGTCGGAGGTAGAAGACATCATCAAAAAGATGAAACCCTCCACATGTGCCCTGGACCCTTTCCCCACAGCCCTCATTAAACAACAAACCTCAGCCATTAGTCCCCTAATAACCAATGTCATCAACCTCTCACTCCAGTCTGGCTCTGTACCCGCTGCATTGAAGACTGCCATTATTACCCCCCTGCTCAAAAAACCCTCACTTGACCCGGACAACCTTGCCAACTACAGACCAATATCTAACCTCCCGTTCCTCTCCAAGGTTCTGGAAAAAGTGGTAGCTGCCCAACTTCACACTCATCTCACCCGCAATAACATTGCTGAGAAATTTCAATCCGGGTTTCGCTCTGGCCACAGCACTGAAACAGCACTTGTTAGGGTCACCAACGACCTTCTCATGGCTGCCGATGCAGGCTCCCCGTCACTTCTCATCCTGTTGGATCTGTCCGCTGCATTTGACACTGTCCACCACAATATCCTCCTTAACCAACTTCACTCCACTGGATTCTCTGGCACTGCTCTAACCTGGCTTCAGTCCTACCTCTCGAACCGGACCGAGTACGTTTCCCTGGGGGGGGAAAATCCGACACTCACATGAAACCAACACTTGGTACCTGGGTGTGACGTTCACTGTGAGATCCCACACACAGGAGGGATGCTATGTGTGTTCCAAACCCCCCCTTCCTCCACGCAAGTTCACCTGGAGGCCAGAACAATGACTGTCACTGAAGCGAAATTCATGGCCTCTGTGGGAGGGGTTGGATTTCAACACCGTGCTGTCACAGTCAGTGATGCGACCTCTACCGTCCTGGACTCACAGAAAGGAACCTGTGATCGAACTCTTGGATTAATCTTAATGTGACTGTTGAAGGACGAAAGATACCGCAAGTGGCCTAAACAAAAAGGCTCCCTGAAATGGACTACACGTGTTTCATCCAAGAAAATGAAACACACGAATGCATTAACGACTGCTCTCCAGGAGGAAACTGGATGGGAGCTTTGGACATCACCGCTGAGTGCCAGGATGGGAGAGCCATTTCAAGGCGTAAGGGCTCTCCTGCCAACATGGCTGCACCATCGGACGGGACCTACTTCATTCAAAATGGTTTGTGGCTTTGTGGTCACAAGAGTTGTCCGATGCTGCTCGCCAACTGGAGACGAGCGTGTACACGTGTGGGTGACCGACCACACCTACAGTATACAACATCATCAGCTGATGACAGCACACAACTCTTCTGGACGTCGACGCAGGGCTGTTGCAGCCTACGAACCCACATTACCCCGTCTGGGGTGCGAATGTCCCTGAGAGCCACAAAGTGTGGTCTGCCGGAGACAAAGTCGTTCATGCGCTTTTTCCTTGGAGCGGAGTTGGAAAACAATAACTCTTCATCGAGACACTGAACTATCGTTTTCAATCCTTTTTGAATCTCTTGCTGCAAGTCAATGATGAACAAAACAGAGAGATTCAGGCTATTGGACTAATGGTCTTGCAAAACAGGATGGTACTGGACTGGATGACTGCAGAGCAAGGTGGCGTGTGCCACATTATTGGGACTTCCGGTTGCACATACATTCCAGGAGTTAATGACACATCAACGACGCCGTGAACTCACTTACTTGAATTTACAGCAGGCCATGTTGGAGGACAAGATCCCACATCAATGGGATTTCTTTTCATGGCTATTCTCTGGCGCTTGGTGGCAACTGCTGTTGATACTTGTGACTCCTACGATTGTTGTGCTCATTTACGACCTGTGTTATCTCCTGTTTGAAGTCAGCTGTATCCAGATCTGTGTCTTCTACCGTAGCTGAAGTGTGAATACAACATCTCAGACATGTTGAATGTGATGATTTTAATGCGCTGCGGACAGAAGATTGCGATAATGCTGATTAGCTGAACATTTTTCGCAGAAATGTGATGATTTGACCATTGAAAATGCCTCACAAGTAATGAATACAATGATGTTTCTGTGTTTTTATTTTTCTATCTTCATTATATTTTCTTGCTTATGTTTGTTAATCGGGGTGACATAATCATATGATAAACAGGAGGGATATGTTAGGGTTGATAGATTAGTTTGATCCTATGCTTATGTTGGAATGTAACCTGTAATAATTAACCAAATTTATCCTGTCTTAACAAAGTAGGAGAACAAAGTGCTAAGATCCTTTGAACTGATTGACCAGCTGCTGAGGAAGCAATCTAAGTTCTGTTTCCCCCAACGTCGTAAAGTACCCCCTGCTATGCTTTGACCAGAGGCCAGGGGTTCACCCCCATCCTGACCACTCTCACCCCACCCTGCTTTCTCTCAATAAATACTCTCTTGCAATAATCCAAAGTCAGACTTCGTTCGATCATCGCTGTATGCACAGTAACGAACAAGCTCTCCACTTGCAAGTGTTCAAAAGGCATACTGTCTCCCGTGTGGTTCTTGCAAAATAAGTTAGAGTGAGCACCACCTGATTGTCCTTGGGGACTTCAATGCTGTCACAGGCACCTCCAGGAGTGGCTCAGGGGCGAGCATCTGTCCTCACGGCTCTGGAACATTCCCCGACAGGGAACGCGACACCAACTCCTCCCTGATGCGGGGCCGGATCAGTGGTGTTGGACTTGATATTCTAATACCACACCACGAAGGAGATCGACCACGTTCTCGTGGGTGGTCGATGGTCCCTGCTGCGGCCCTGTCTGGTGTTCCGGGGTGCTCAGTTCTTCAATAATGACCACCGGCTCCTCGTTGCTACGCTACAGCTCCGTCTCGAGGCCCCGAGAAGGGCGGTGCCTGGCCAAGTAAGGCCGAACGTCGGCCGGCTATGGGAGCCTGACTTGGCTGTGGCGTACGTCGAGAGTCTGGCTGGGAGGCTTGGGGGGCTGGGCTCCCCGGGGTATCCACAGGTGCTGTGGGAAGGGTTCAGAGTCAATCCTGGGGGCTGCCAGGGAGGGCATGCCTGAGTTGCCCAGGAGACGTCGGAGTGGCCTACCCGTCGAGACAGCAAACATTGTCGACGAGTGCCGCACTGCCAGGCTCAATGGGCACGCCGATCGCTACAGGCAGCTGTTCGGGCTGCGCGACGAGATCAGAAGGAGCGGGTCCGGGGTCTCTGTGAGACGGTCGAGCATCACCTGACTACAGATGATGCTCGTCCGGCTTACAAGACGATCCGGGAACTTTGTTGGCCGGACCCCGGCCGCGAAGCTCAGTGATGCAGATGGTACAGTCCTGCCAAAGAGGACAGACTGAAGCGCTGGGTTGAGTACTTTCAGGGGTTGTATCGAGTCGACGCCCCCAGCCGCAAGATATCCACAGACGGTATCCAGGCCACAGCGCCTTTCCCCCCCTATCAGCACTGATGTGCCCAGCCTCGAGGAAGTCCAAAAGGCCCTGGGCCAGCTGGGGGTGCCGGGGAACTGTGGTGTCTACGCGGAGATGCTCAAGGCAGGGTGGGAGTCCGCCCTCGAAGGGTTGCACTCCCTGCTCTGCTCTGTGTGGAGCTCGGGTGTCGTTCCAACCGACCGGAAATGTTGTTCCGATCTGGAAGGGGAAGTGCGACATCCGGGAACTATCGGGCGGTTACCCTTCTCTCAGTGCCTTGCAAAGTCTTCGCCCATGTACTTCTGAACAGGATGCGCCACCACTTCCTAGAGCACCAGCGACCTGAGCAATCCGGCTTCACGCCAAAGAGATCCATCGTCAACCGTATCCTCGCTCTTTGCGTCCTGACAGAGCGCCCCTGTGAATTCGATAGAAAGCTGCTAGCAGCCTATATCGACTTCAAGAAGCCGTTTGACTCGGTTAGTTGAGACGCCCTGTGGAGACTCCTAGAGCTCTGGGGGATCCCATCTGCTTCACCTTGGCTCTGTATTCCGGTACTGAGAGTGCTGTGAGGCTCTGACTTCTTCTCGGTTGATACTGGGGTAATGCAGGGGTGCGTGCCCCCATACCTGACCTGACCTGAGTATGCATGCAGGATGTGGTGAAATAGCTAGGGGAGAGTGGGGTAAGTAGCAGGGATGAGAATCTTCCGCGGATCCGCGGATTTCCGTGTTTTTTTCCATCGGGAGTATCATTTTCGTGAACCGTGTAGATCCGTTGAGAAAATCGTTTTTATATGGGGGGGCGGCTGGCAGCAGTATTGCGACAACAGCCACCTTTTTTTCGGCAGCATTTTGGCGCTACTTTCGTCACATCATTTGCCTACTCATTTGTTTTAGCCAGCATGGCGAACGTTTTAGAGAAAAAAGACGAGGATCGTGCCAGGGAAATAGACAAGTCGAACGGGATCAGGAACTGCTTCAGATGGGCATGGCTCGAGAGCAGCGTCATCTTACAACTCAGAGACTAAGAGCCACATTTTTTACTGTGTCATCGCAAAGAGCCACATCATACACATGAGCACACATGAACCCCCCCCCCCCCCCCCCACACACACACACACAAACACGCACACACACACACACACACACACCCCTCTGCTCAGCCAAATTTATTGTGTGACATTATTCCAGGGGTGGCCAACCCGGCCAAAATGGCAAGGAAAAAATGCACAGCTAAACGAATATATGACGATGACCACAGGACGTTTTTAACAGAGTTAAAGTTGTTTTTTGTTGAACGTAATGGCAAGCCATTCTGCCTGATATGTTGGACGTCATTAGCGCATTTAAAAGCTTCAAATGTTCAGCGCCACTTCAGCTCACTTCATGCCAATATCGATAAGGACTTTGCAAAAGGGACTGAATTTCGCAAGCACAAGTTTGGACACTTTGAAAAGTCAGGCAGAAAAATAGGTACAGTTTTTCAAAAAAATTACGAAGCACTCAGAGACTGTCACACTTGCATTGTTTCAACTGGCTTGGAACATTGCACGAGCTAAAAAGCCATACAATGAAGTGGAGTTCGTTAAAATATGCCTCAGTGACGTTATTGAAATCTTGTCTCCTGAAAACAACAAACTAAAACGAATGGTCTGTCCCGCCACACATAGTAAGTGAAAAAACTTATGTTTTTGTTTGTGGAATTTGTTGAACTGAGAGTTTGTCTGTGTGAGACAATGCACACAATGTTCATTGTTGAAAATGTGGTCTTTGGTCTGTGGTTTTAGTACTGTAGGAGTCAATTTGTCATTATCATGTTGGTGCGTGACATAATAATGCAGGGGTGGCCAACCCGCGGCTCGCGAGCCGCATGCGGCTCTTTGGCTGGTTTCATGCGGCTCTTTTACGTTCATATCAACATTTGTGTTTATTTTTCGTGCGGATTTGCTTCGCTTGAGTTCAATATGGTATTTTGGTCAAACGCGCATGCGCGTGAGGTGAAATCCCGCAAAGGAGGAGGGACAAACCCATTTGAGGAGTGTCAATTTGGCTCTCAAAATGGCAAGGAAAAAATGCACAGCTAAACGAATATATGACGATGAACACAGGGCAGAGCGATTGGTTTTGCTGGCTTTTTAATGAATGCCGACTGTGACTACGGGGGCCCATTAGGTCCAGAAAAGCTGACAAGACGCTATCGCCCAATGTCGCAAACCGCCTATTCATCATTCTTTCAATTTTGTCATTTTGTACGGAATTATGTGAGCTTTTGGCTGTGACATCATCAATTTATTAATGTTCCCTGACTATGCAAAGTTTGTATTCACCACTTACCATGTTTTTGTTTGTTCGTTCTTTTGTTACTCCATGTACTTGCTTACGTCATCATATTCTTAGTTTAATCATGCTTTCAACCATATCTTTTCTTTGTTAGGCAAAATATTTCCCTCTGTCCAGAATGTTCAGTAGTAATCGAAAACTGCTGTCTAGCATTAGTCAAAACATAAGATACAATCAAGTACTGAACATTTTTAGACGACTTTGGCAGTGTCCGTGATTTAGAAAATCATCAGGCATGCATTAAACAGTTTCTTAAGGGTCATTAAGCTATTCAGGCAATATATCAAAAAACATTCGTTATTTCAAAGTGCTCAGAAATAAATATCAGATCATAAAGTTATAAAAACCTTTGTCATTACCCCCTATCAAAAATGTCTAGTTATGTCTGCTTTATTGATTTGGTGTGTAGGTATAATTATATGCTTAAAATGTTTCTTTTATTGCTTTAATATGTGAATATACTTGTCTGCTTATGTACTTTATTCAATGAGGTTTGAGCATATCTGTTTTTGTAGCTAGGCAGGACTTTTTGTATTTCGAACCCATTCCTTCACTATTCAATGACATCACTAAGTGGAAGCGGAACGTCACTCTCTTCTGAGCTACTGGGGTGCACTTTCTTTTTGGATTTGTTTTGCTTTGACCCTTTCAGGCTCCCCTTCTTATTTTCACTCATTTTCTTCTTTTCAGCCTGTTTCTTTTGTGGCACAACTTACCCCAGGCCCTTTGGAACAAATTACACCAGACCCACCATTTTGAAAAAAATGCATCATTTGAGCAAGCATCATGCTAACTCTATGGACTCATGCTGTAGCTTACTAAAGCACTAAAACATGTGTGAACTGTTTTCAAAGTTGTTTATAATTGTTCAAACACAGCAATCAAAAAACCTTAATCATAGAAATTTTACTTTTGAGGGCAAACAATTGTTTTTTAACTTAAATGTGCTTACCTCTCAAGCCATGTGTCGCCCTTCTCTGCAGGATGAGTGAAATGGATGCCCCTTCAAAAATAGGTGGTCACATGACCAACTTCTTCTATGGTTTTCTGGAAAACAGGGGTGGCACTACTTGCCCCTTGGCAAATTACCCCACTCTCCTGTGCATA
Organism: Syngnathus acus; assembly: GCF_901709675.1. Classification (NCBI taxonomy): domain Eukaryota; kingdom Metazoa; phylum Chordata; class Actinopteri; order Syngnathiformes; family Syngnathidae; genus Syngnathus; species Syngnathus acus. The sequence continues at coordinate 18,135,155 of NC_051094.1, forward strand.
TATCATTGACAACATTGCGACTCTAGAGCAGATAGATAGATAGACTGCACGCTCAGTTTCTGCATGATGATTGGTTGGCTCTTTGACAGTGAAATAAGCGTATCAGCAATCTTGTACTATAAACTTCCACTAGCATTTTTCACATTTTTCATTCCATCGTACTGAACGGATCCGTAGATTTGTTGCGACATTGGTATGCATTTAGTGTCATTGTCTATGCTTTGTACTGTTCTTACCTTTTTAATCTGCTATGTAGAATTTTGTGAAAATACAACAATCTTAATCCTGCTCTGATTTCAGGTTCTGTGAGTCTTGTCAAGGAGAATTAAAAGATAAAAGGGTAAGTGCTGCCTGTTTATTATATCAGCTCTGTATTTCTGTTGTAGTTACTATGAAGTTGCCTCAGGACAATAGCATAATTCAAATTTGATAATTAACCCATGTATCCTGAGCCTTAATATTAATGAGTAGCACTTCTAGTGTCATCGTCAGTACATGCTACTACCTATTATGCGGATGACGCAGGTTTGGTTCCTGGTAAGCGCACCAATTCCTGGATAAGAAAGGCTGGGTTCCATCAGGTATGGCGGAATAAAATCTGTGCTCCGCAAATCATGCAAGGGACTTAACTGTGGCGATTCCCTGACAGGGAAAAGCCAAAAGTCACATCTTCGTACCCTTAACTGTTCAATGCAGTATTTTACTGCACAACCTTTTGATGCAATTACTGTAATCAAACTATTTCTGCAACTCTCATTTATGACCACAACTTCTCCAGACTGTATTTTTCAACTTCTTTGACTGATGTCCAATTGTTTTTTTTTAAATCAGGGCTCCTCTGAGTTGTCCATCAGTTTGTTCTTTACCCTTTGTTAGCCATGTGTTTGTGATTTTATCCTGTTGGAAGACACAAGACCCATTTTATTGACGCAACAAGAGTGCCAACAGTTTTCCCCGTGTCACAAGTACAGAATAATAATAATAATGCAGGATGTGCTAAACAAGGTAGAATAAAATACAAAAACATAGTGGCGAGGACACTGACTTCAGGGAAGGCAAGGCAATAGAATGATGGACAGGTTTGCCAAGCCGGAAACAGCTGTCTGTCCGGACCCTGGCTCTCTTACAGGGCAGCTATGGAGGTCCCACATTGAGGTCTTGCTGGAGAAAGGAAGCAATAATGGTTCCACATTGAGGTCCTGCTGAGGAAATTGACCAATCATGTAAGATTTGATCAATATTTGGTGTCCCCATTTTTGTGTGTAGTCTCGTATTTGCCAAAATACTCCCCCTCTCTACCTTTAATGGCGCCATGTTGTAACGAGTGATGTCATGTAGTTGACAGGATCCCTTTCACCTACCTGCTCTTGAGTGGATAGCCAGATTGCTTGCCTATGAATGGAAAACTTTACTTTCACTACGTGATATTATTTTCACTAGGTGATTTTAATATTTTCAATAGATGACTTATGAGAGAAAAAGTCCACTGTACACCAGGCAGGCCGCCGAGCAAGCTCATCGCCATTGCTGCCACAGCACCTAATTCCTCGATGTACCCAAAATCCACACAGTCCAGGCAGTAGACAACATTTATTTTCCCAATTTTGCAGCGTCAATATTGACGAAAGGTTCGTCAATCTGTCATTGAAAAGCAGCCGCACAAAAACAAAGCCCGCTGCCTGCCAACTTGTAGGCGCCGCCATCACAGTGCGTTGCTGCGCCACCTCGTTCAGCATGCCCAGTGTTGTCTACACCTGATTCCAACGAGTTATTCTCGCAATTTTGCAGTGTCAATATTGAAAAAAAGGTCTCTCAATGTTGTTGTCAATGACGAGCTCTCTCTGTCTGAGTGTAGATGACACGATCAACAAGGTCTCATATTAATTTGTTATTTATTCCTTGGACCTCCATTCAACGTGACTTGGATTTATTATTTACTCCTTGTACATTGAACGTAGGATCTCGACTTGGGTTTATTTATTACGCATGCGGGGCTGATTATGTGCCGCACCTGTTTGATACAGACAGTGTGACAGAGAAGGAGCACGTCATCACTGACGGATTGACAGACCCTCTTTCAATATTGACACTCCAAAATCACGAGAACAGATTAAGTTATTTAATAAATGTGTATTAAATAGATAGCCTTTCGCATTAATCAGCACCTTTTCTAAACCTAAAGCGTTGCGAAGTTGCTTTAACTAGTAAATGTTCACATTAGGTTAGGTTTGGACATTCTTTTTCACCATTATAAAAATCCTTTCAAAACTTCAAGTGGATGTAGTACTTGTATCTTGGTCTTACATTAAGATTACTGACAAATGATACAGAAAACATAATGCAACTAATACATATAATAACAATAATATAGGGTATATTATTTCTCATTAAAATCTGTAAATGTTTGTTGCAGTATTTTAAACTTGCTGTATTTCTCTTCTGTTTCTAGATGTTCACCTGCCCATCCTGTCGCAGTGCATTTTGTGTGGAGTGCGATCACTTCATTCATGATACACTACACTGCTGCCCTGGTTGTGTTCACTGTCAGCGCACCCCTTAAAACCACACCTAGAGGAGAAAAGAGAAGGAAAGAATTTATGATAATTGTAATAGATCATGATCAAGAGGAGCCCGATAAGATATGTACAAAGACCATGACCGATAGGAGCCCCATAAAATGAGTACAGTAGTATACTTTGCAGCATTTAAGTGGTGGGTTCTTTGGTGATCTAAAACATCTTTGGCTGCGCCCCAAACACACGAACCTTGTACTTGGATGAAGTTGTTCTTTAAAGCAATTTTTAATATTTGATGTTGATTAAAGGGTATAGTTTACATTAGTAAATCTGACACAAAAACTGTGCCAAACAAATCATGCTAGTAACTTGCTGTCGTGACCCCTGACAGGAAAATCCCCCAAAATCACTCCTGTCCTGTTTACGGACATTTATATGAATGGACTAACTATGCCTCTTACTTGCCGTCATGTAGTCAGTACAGACCACATTTTGTCACCTTTTGTCTTGTGCAGTTATTTTCAATGACTAAATTAGTATTATAAATAAAGCTAAATATATGTTAATGATGTTGTAACTTAGATTTTGCCATTCACGGACTGCATCTCCACGTGGTCGCCATTGTTGAGTGATTCACATTGTAGTTTGTCGGTGAACTCTGGGTCTTTTTTTTTTCTTCAAGTTTGCAACTCCTACACCCGAGTTCAAAGTAGTGCGCTTTTCCAAGTTGGACGTTTGGTAGGTCCAACTTGTCACTCTCCTCAAATGCAGCACTAGTCCATTCATATGTTTGTCCGGGGTCTTGTGGGTGGCACACTTAGTGTGCGTGTGTGTGTGTGCGCGTGCGTGTCTGCGCGTACGTGCGCGTGTGTAATATAAAAACTTTGAATGGCTGATTTGGCCATTAGTTCACTAACAGTTACGGTATACCTGCCTGTTGTTAAAACCTTTCATCTGAGCTTCCGTACAACAGTGCATCTAGAAACCATCGCAATGACTGTTAGTGTGATGTGACGTCAATTACAATGAATAAAGTGGAAATGGTTTAATTTCTTTGAGTTTGGTGCAGTCTGATTTTCAGATGTTTTTTTTTTTCAACCTCGTACCGATGTGATGATGTGTTCAGACCAGTGTCGTGTGGTGTGGTGCGTTTAGGATGTGGGCCTTAAGTGGGGATTTAAGGGACCTAATCCACTTAGCAATGCGGCCATTTTTTGTTTAAATTAGATTTTTTTTATTTAGGCAAGTACAACACACCCTAACCCTAACACTACAACTTCATTTCACATTTTGTTTTACATGACTTGTCGAAAAGGGATGCGGGTTGAAGTAATTCTGCTTATCTAGTCCCGTCCCAAATACAAACAAGGTTTTCACTGCCAGACACACAATCTATATTACTACATACAGTACTACTTATAACATATATGTTTTTTTCTTCTTTAGTTTGCATTTTATGGCTGGTGCGATTTGTACTCCGGAGCGACTTATAGTCCAGAAAATATGGTACATAAATAATATTGTGGTTGTGGAATGTAATTGCTGAGCGTATAATACATAAACGAGAGCGAGTTGCAGATCCCCTTGCGGCAGGAACAGGCACTTCCCCAAATGTATCATAAGATATGGATCTCCTGAGCTGGAATAATGGTATAAATCGCACCGGAGTACAAATCGCATTTTTGGGGGGGACTTTATTTGACTTAATCCAACACCAAGAACAGACATGAATAGGCAACAACAGGCTAAACAATATAGTATGCCAATGTTACATAAACAAACGAGGAACTCAGAATGTGCCTGATGTAACATATAAACAGTTGTTCAAATAACTATAACATAAATAACACGATTATCAAACCATCCGTGTCACTCCAAATCATTAAATCCATTGAAATCTTCGTCCTCTGTGACACTTAAAAAAACGCCGCTGCTCATTCCGGAAGTACATGCAGTGCTGACGTCGGGCTCATCGTCAGTTACGGGTCCAATTATTCCACTGGATGTTGTGGGCTGTCCTGGCTGACACGCCTCTACAATATTGCGGGGACATCGGGGACGGTGCCTCTGGATTGGCAGACTGGGGTGGCGGTTCCCCTCTTTAAGAAGGGGGACCAGAGGGTGTGTTCCATCTAAAGAGGAATCACACTCCTCAGCCTCCCTGGTAAGGTCTATTCAGGGGTGCTGGAGAGGAGGGTCTGTCGGGAGGTCAAATCTCGGATTCAGGAGGAGCAGTGTGGTTTTTGTCCTGGCCGTGGAACAGTGGACAAGCTCTATACCCACGGCAGGATCCTCGAGGGTGCATGGGAGTTCGCTCAACCAGTCCACATGTGTTTTGTGGACTTGGAGAAGGCGTTCGACCGTGTCCCTCGGGAAGTTCTGTGGAGGGTGCTTCAGGAGTACGGGGTGCCGAACCAACTGATAAAGGCGGTTCGGTCCCTGTATCATCGATGCCAGAGCTTGGTCCGCATTTCCGGCAGTAAGTCGGATTCATTTCCAGTGAGGGTTGGACTCTGCCAAGGCTGCCCTTTGTCACTGATTCTGTTCATAACTTTTATGGACAGAATTTCTAGGCGCAGCCGAGGTGTTGAAGGTGTCCGGTTTGGGGACCTCAGTATTGCATTTCTGCTTTTTGCAGACGATGTGGTGCTGTTGGCTTCTTCAAGCCGTGATGATCCAGCTCTCACTGAAGCGGTTCACAGCCGAGTGTGAAGTGGTCGGGATGAGGATCAGCACCTCCAAATCTGAGTCCATGGTCCTCAGTCGGAAAAGGGTGGAATGCCCTCTCCGGATCGGGGATGAGATCCTGCCCCAAGTGGAGGAGTTTAAGTATCTTGGGGTCTTGTTCATGACCGAGGGCAGGATGGAGCGTGAGATCAACAGGCGTCTCGGTGCAGCTACGGCTGTAATGCGTACTCTGTGCCGGTCCGTCGTGGTGAAGAGAGAGCTGAGCCAAAAGGCAAAGCTCTCAACTTACCGGTCAATCTACGCTCCTACCCTCACCTATAGTCACGAGCTATGGGTCGTGACCGAAAGAACAAGATCCCGGATACAAGCGGCCGAAATGAGTTTCCTCCGCAGGGTGTCCGGGCTCTCCCTTAGAGATAGGGTGAGAAGCTCGATCTTCCGGGAGAGACTCGGACGAGAGCCGCTGCTCCTCCACGTTGAGAGGAGCCAGATGAGGTGGCTGGGGCATCTCACCAGGATGCCCCCTGGACCCCTCCCTGGGGAGGTGTTCCGGGCATGTCCCACCGGCAGGAGACCCCGTGGACGACCCAGGACGCGCTGGAGAGACTATGTCTCTCAGCTGGCCTGGGAACGCCTTGGGATCCCCCGGGATGAGCTGGACAAAGTGGCTGGGGAGAGGGAAGTCTGGGAGTCCCCCCTAAAGCTGCTGCCCCCGCGACCCGACCCCGGATAAGCATAAGCAGATGGACGGATGGATGGATATTTGTGCTGTTTTTTTTTTTTTTTTAATCAAAATGAGCCAGCATGACTGAGACCATTTCCATGGCTGCAGGTGGTATCAGCTCTTCTGCGATGCTGTTTTTTTTTTTTTCACTGAGATTGTTGCCAATATTCAGCAAGTTTCGCTGAAAAAACTTAAGAATCTTATCAGCGCGATTGGTGTGCAATGTCTTTAAGTGCCGCCTTAATATTTTTTGCTTCATACTGTCCACTGCCAACAGTTTAAGGCACAGTAAACACACCGGTCTTTCCTCGTCTACCACCGTAGTCACACTGAAACCGAGTGCTACGTACGCTTTGTCATATTTCCTTGTCTTAGCTTTCGGGTGACTCCCATTTCTCTCATCTCCGTCTCTCTCCGCCGTTCTTTTCAACCCTGTTAAATATTTTTCCATGGTGTCCCACTGCACTTTTTATCGCCTGCTCTGTATTGTGTGCTCGCATGTTCCGTGCGCTCTACACTATAGAGCAAATACTCCCTGCGCGCACTCTTACAATGATACCGCCACTCCCACCTACTGCCGTGGATGTCTAATTACCCATTAGACTAGTACAGTAAGAAAAAAAAAGCATGTTCTCCAGGGTTACACCCCCCCCCCCCCCTCCCGGCGGGCATCTCCCCACTATTTGAGGACTGATTCATTTGACCACAGGTGTATTTAGTTCTATTCTGTCTTTTGTCTGTTTTTTTTTGTCGGGTCCGATGTTTATATTATCTATCTGTTTATTTACATATATAGTTATTCATTTATTCTGCTGGCAATTGAATCTCCCCCTGGGGATCTTTGAAAATTAAATCTTGAAATAAAAAAAACTTGAGGTGAGTTATGCTTTCAGTGCACACTGTTAGGGTGGTGCTCACTCTAACTTATTTTGCAAGAACCACACGGGAGACAAGTAAGTCCTTTTAGACACCTGCAGGTGGAGAGTCCATTCGTCGCTGTGTGTACAGTGATGATCGAATGAGATCTGACTCAGGCCTCTTGCAGGAGCATTTTTATTGAGAGAAACAGAGTGGGGTTGAGAGTGGGGGTGTGAGTGGACAGGATGGGGTTGAAGCCCCTGGCCTGCTGATCAAAGCATAGCAGGGGGTCTTTTACGACGTTGTGTAAACAAAGCAACTTTGATTGCTTCCTCTGCAGCTAGTCAATCAGTTCAAAAGATCTTAGCACTTTGGTCTACTACTTTTGTTAAGACAGGACAAGCTAGGTAAATTATTACAGGTTACATTCCAACATAATCATACGATGAAGATAATCTGCAAACCCTAACATATCCCTCCTGTTTTATCATATGATTATGCCAACCCCCGATCAATCAAACATAAGTAAGAAAATACAATGACAGCAATATGTTCCAGTGAAGATGAGGTTTTCCCCCAATACTCCAGTCCAAATTTTGTGTGCAACTGAAAAACCTGCGGCAAGATTAAATGCAGGAAAAGAGTCACACGGTCCCTCTGCCTTTGGCGACCAGAATGCTATCAATAAAAAAGAAAAACACAGAAACAGTACATCATTGTATCCATCATTTGCAAGGCACTTTCAATGGTCAAATCATCAAGTTTCTGTGAAATAATGTTGAGCTAAACAGCATCTACGCAATAGACGTTTCGCAGCACATTATAGTCATCACATTCGTCATGTCTGAGAAGTTGTATATGTACTTGTGCTACGGTAGAAGACACAAACCTTGTCACAGCTGACTTCAAACTTGAGATAACACAGGTTGTAAACGAGCACAACAATACCACCACAACAAGAATAGGAGTCACAAGTTTCAACAGCAACTGCCACCAAGCGCCAGAGAATAGCCATGAAAAGAAATCCCATTGATGTGGGATTTTATCCTCCAACATGGCCTGCTTTAAATTCCTCAGTGAGTTCATGGCTTCCTTGATGTGCGTGTCGTTATCTCCTGGAATGTATGTGCAACAGGAAGTCCCAATGATGTGGCACACACCACCTTCTGCTGCCGTCATCAAGTCCAGAACCATTCTGTTTTGCAAGACCATACGTCTAATAGCCTGAATCTCTCTATTTTGTCCATCATCGACTTGCAGTGAGAGATTCACAAAGGATTGAAAACGATAGTTCAGTGTCTCGATGAAGAGTGATTGTTTTCCAACTCCGATCCAAGGAAAAAGCGCATGAACAACTTTGTCTCCGACGGACCATACTTTATGGTCGTCCGGAACATTCGCACCCCAGACAGGGTCATGAGGGTCAAAGGTTGCAACCGCCCTGCGTCGACGTCCAGAAGAGTTGTGTGCTGTCGTCAGCTGACGATGTTGTATCCTGTAGGTGTGGTCTGTCACCCACACTGGTCCACACACTCCTGTCCAGTTGGCGGGCAGCATCGGATAAACCTTGTGACCACAAAGCCACCAGCCATTCTGTATGAAGTATGTTCCGTTTGATGGTGCAGCCATGTTGGTCGGAGAGCCCTCACCACCTGAAATGGCTCTCATATCCTGACACTCAGCGGCGATGTCCAAAGCTCCCATCCAGTTTCCTCCTGGAGAGCAGTCGTTAATGCATTCGTGTGTTTCATTTTCTTGGATTTTCTTCCAACCACAACGCAGCAGAGGATCCACCTGGCATGTGGAGCCCCGTTGCTACTTGGATGACAGGGACACCGAGACATACCCTCGCCTAGCGGAGTAGGGATTGTTGTTCGCTTCACCACCCTAAACGATGAGGCTAGTTTGAGGTCAGGCTTTCCCACCACGCCGAAATGAGGGGTCCAGCACTCCCTGTAGCTTGCAGTGGCTGAGGTGAATCCAGCTGGGCCGTTCAGCGATCTTCACTGCGGTGGGGGTAGTCAGCAAGACTTGGAATGGTCCCTCCCACCGTGGGCTGGCCCAGTTCTTTCTTTTGATGACTTTGATGTAGACCCAGTCTCCTGGCTTGATGGGGTTGTCGACCTGTGAGGATGAAAGATCAGGCGGCAGTAAATTTGCATTTGACACCTCTGTCAGTCTGAGCGTTCTGATCATGTAATCTGCCAAAGACTGTTCTTCATCTGCCTTTTGTAAATCTGCAGGGAACACAGGTAGTCTATATGGTCTCCCATGGATGATTTCAAAAGGCGTTAGCCCTTCTGAAGTGGGAGTGATTCTCATATAGAGCTTCACTAAGTCTAGGCACTCTGGCCAAGATCTGCCTGTTGTTTCCATGCATTTTTTCAACCTGCTTTTGATAGTATAGTTTGCTCGTTCAACCAGGCCAGCGCTGGAAGGGTGCCAAGCGCAGTGGTTTTTTAACATTATCCCAAGGTGTACAGCCATGTTCTGTACAACTTGGTTCACAAAGTGTGGGCCATTGTCACTGTAAATGGTTTGGGGGATGCCATGAGTTGGTATGATGGCTTTGCAAATGGCTTTTGCCACTGTTAAGGCATCTGCACGTTTAGATGGAACTATTTCCACCCATTTGGAAAATGCATCAATCATCACTAGGCAGTATTTGTGAGGTCCACTTTGTGTGAGTTCAATAAAATCCATATGCATGATTTGAAATGGGTAAGACGGTTTTGGAAATGAGCCTCTCTTAGGTCTCATGTTTCCTTGTGGACTATGTTTCACACATCGGGACATGCTTTACAAAATTTTTTTAAGTACCGTATTTTCCGGACTATAAGGCGCACCTAAAAACCTAAAATTTTCTCAAAAGCCGACAGTGCGCCTTATATATGGATCAATTGATGAATTTGTTGATCCATACTGGTTGTACACAGTGCTCTGCCACAATGTTTCAGTACGTTTTAGTACGACTAGTAAATTACAAGGTCGCATCGCTTCCCAACATTACGGCAACTGTAGTCAGGGGGCATCACCGAATAGCTGTTGTACCCGCGAGGCTATTTCATTTCAAAATAGGCTGCTCCGTTAATGTTTCGAGTAAATTTACGGATTGATATGGAAGGGAAACATAGGTAAGCAGTACCAATGTGTTAGATCGAACTTTAGTCAGTTCCGATCATTTTATAGGAGATCGTTTGAGAAACGCGATTGTTTACACTTTGCTGAGGCTCATGGGAGATTGCGAGCTGAGGCTCATGGGACTTTGCGGATGGCTAATGCTATAACGATAGCTGCTATACGTACCAGGCTATTTCATGTCAAAATAGGCTGCTCTGTTAATGTTTCGAGTAAATCTACAGATCGATATGGAAGGGAAACATAGGTAAGTAGTACCAATGCGTTAGATCGAACTTTAATCAGTTCCGATCATTTTATAGGAGATCGTTTGAGAAACGCGATTGTTTACACTTTGCTGAGGCTCATGGGAGATTGCGAGCTGAGGCTCATGGGACTTTGCGGATGGCTAATGCTATAACGATAGCTGCAATACGTACCAGGCTATTTCATGTCAAAATAGGCTGCTCTGTTAATGTTTCGAGTAAATCTACGGATCGATATGGAAGGGAAACATAGGTAAGTAGTACCAATGCGTTAGATCGAACTTTAGTCAGTTCCGATCATTTTATAGGAGATCGTTTGAGAAACGCGATTGTTTACACTTTGCTGAGGCTCATGGGAGATTGCGAGCTGAGGCTCATGGGACTTTGCGGATGGCTAATGCTATAACGATAGCTGCTATACGTACCAGGCTATTTCATGTCAAAATAGGCTGCTCTGTTAATGTTTCGAGTAAATCTACGGATTGATATGGAAGGGAAACATAGGTAAGTAGTACCAATGCGTTAGATCGAACTTTAGTCAGTTCCGATCATTTTATAGGAGATCGTTTGAGAAGCGCGATTGTTTACACTTTGCTGAGGCTCATGGGAGATTGCGAGCTGAGGCTCGTGGGACTTTGCGGATGGCTAATGCTATAACGATAGCTGCTATACGTACCAGGCTATTTCATGTCAAAATAGGCTGCTCTGTTAATGTTTCGAGTAAATCTACGGATCGATATGGAAGGGAAACAAAGGTAAGTAGTACCAATGCGTTAGATCGAACTTTAGTCAGTTCCGATCATTTTATAGGAGATCGTTTGAGAAACGCGATTGTTTACACTTTGCTGAGGCTCATGGGAGATTGCGAGCTGAGGCTCATGGGACTTTGCGGATGGCTAATGCTATAACGATAGCTGCTATACGTACCAGGCTATTTCATGTCAAAATAGGCTGCTCTGTTAATGTTTCGAGTAAATCTACGGATCGATATGGAAGGGAAACATAGGTAAGTAGTACCAATGCGTTAGATCGAACTTTAGTCAGTTCCGATCATTTTACAGGAGATCGTTTGAGAAACGCGATTGTTTACAGAGGGCTCGTTGGTTATTGGCTAGTGGATGCATACCGCAACCCTAGTCAACCTCAGTTTGTTGCAGTATAGCTTCTATTTTATGCGCCTTACAATCCGGTGCGCCTTATATATGGACAAAGTTTTAAAATGGGCCGTTCATTGAAGGTGCGCCTTATAATCCGGTGCGCCTTTTAGTGCGGAAAATACGGTAAGCATCTAAACCAAAGGTAGTGAATTGTTGATGTATGATGGACCTCATCCCTCCTGTCGACACATGGCAAGGCCCATGTGTCGCAATCGCTGCTGCCTTAAAAAGTGATTTTGGTAAAACAGGTTTGTCATTGATGCGGAGGATATTATCTGTATCCGCTATTGCACCTTTTGTTGTCCACATTCGTTTTTTCTTTGTCTCCGGTTGCGGTGCATCTGCAATGATCTGCTTTCTGGTTTTCTGTATCTGTCTTCCAGAAGCTGTCAACGTGTGACCTAAATAGTTCACTTCCTGTCTGACCGATTGTAGTTTGTTCTTGTTCACTTTATTCCCTGTTTTGCAGAGATAGTGTAACAATGCTAAGGAGTCTTCCTTGCAAGCAGCTTCAGTTTCAGAGGCTACCAGGAGATCATCTACATAAGCTAGAAGTTGGCTTTTGTTTGACATCTGAAAATCAGCCAAACAGGCCATGATAGCTTGAATGAAAATAGTTGGACTATCAGCAAATCCCTGTGGCAATCTGGTGTACGTATAACTTTGCCCTTTAAAGGTAAACGCAAACCAAAACTGTGAGTCTGGGTGAATTGGCACTGAGAAAAATGCATTGCTAAGATCAATTACTGTGAAAAACTTCTGGTTAGGCTTCAAAGTGTTCAGAAGTGTGTGTGGGTCAGGCACATTAGGTGCTCTTGTCTGCACTGCATCATTCACTGCTCGTAAATCTTGTATCATTCGCCAATCAATTGTATTGGCCTTTCGAACTGGAAAAATAGGAGTGTTGCAAGGAGAATCCGAGCACTTCCTAATGATTCCTCCTGACAAAAGATCATTTATAACAGGGGCAATCCCGTTTATTGCCTCCTGTTTTAAAGGATATTGCTTAACTCTTGGACGCCACTCTGATCTTGGTTTGATCTGCACTGGCGGAATGGATGTTAACAGTCCTACATCAGATGGGCCCTTTGTCCACAGTTTTTCAGGAAGCCCAGCCAATTCCCCTCCTCCTTTTCATTCAAACAAATGTTAACTAGTCAGGGAAGCGCACAAGCGCATGCCCTACCAACAGCTACTTCACACACAGTTTGCTTCCACATGTCACAACTGGTACTGTAGCTCCACCCATCACCTTTGTCCTCATAATAAGTTACAGAACCAGCAAGTTTAATCCGGCAACCCACATCTGCCCATGTTATACTGTGAGGTTTAAACAATGAAATGTGGGGTACAGCCGACAACTTGTATTTGTCTTCCTGAGGAGCGGGCAGGAGCACAGCAGCAGCTGCAAATGACCTGCGATCAGTGTACAGAGCAGTGATTGTTAAAGTTACTTCTGTGTCACTGAGAAAACTTTCAATATAGTCATCTTGTGGATCAGTGAGAATGTTCATGGTGACATGTAATTCATCACAAGTCATTTCTGATTCAGGTCGCGTCAATTGTTTTCGGGCTTCACTCAGCAAATTGCCTGGTAGCTTGGGATTCTGTTCAGCAGAGATGTCATAAGAACAGCAAATCCGCTCACCTGCCTGTGCAGCATATGAGTCTACATCTCTCACTCTACATGCTCGCATGCCATCCTTTACTGGAATTATTGCAATTCCCAATCTAGTCATCAGATCTCGACCCAGAAGGTTAATGGGACATTTTGGGGATAGCACAATCGAGACTGAAGCCATGTTTCCAGTTTCATTATCTCTCACTTCAACTAGATTGGACATACTCTCCTTGTGTACCTGCCCATCAGCAGATTTCACCCAAATAGTATTTTGGGAGGCCTTTAAATTTGGGACCTTAGTTTTTATTACGGTCTTACAAGCTCCGGTATCACACAAAAACTCTACTTCACTTCCTCCAATGTTTAAGGTAACATATGGTTTTTCTTTTAATGCATTCAAAATGTCCCATGCTGCATGGACATCTACTATCTCTTCCTCTGTAGGAGCACAAGAGATCAACGGGGAGGAATCTAGTCATGCTGAAAATTTGGCTTTTCCTCTGCCCCTTCCTCCACCCTTTGATTGGTATTGTTTTGCAAAACGACACGCTCTTGCCAAGTGTCCTCGTCTCCCACAGTTCCAACAGTTGTCAGAATCTGATGGGGATTTTGAATTATATGGCGGCCTGCAACCTTGTTGGCCTCTACCTCTTCTTCTGGCCCGCTGGGACCCATGGAAGAAGACTGTTGTATCTTCATCTAGGTCATCATCATCATCATTGTCTAGATGAAATACATCAGAACTTTTGCCTCTTTTGATCTCTTTTTCAGCATGTCTGCCCCATTGCATAGTTGTTGTCACACTTGCAATATCTACTTCCACCAAATGTTTCCTCACCCAGTTGCCTATTTCAGGGCGGAAATTAGTGAGGAGCGCATTTTTAAGCTGTTGCTGATAAGCACTCTCAGCTGCATCATTGAATGGAATGCCACTATGCACCCTGAATTCTTTTTCAAATCTTAAGTGAAAATCATCAGTATCTTCCCCAGGCTTCTGTTTAATTCCTGCCAAATGACCCTAATTTGCTCGTCTTCGAAATATAGTTCTCACTCTTTGCACAAGATCATTCCATTGTGCTGCATACTCCTCTACCAATTGATTTCCCTCAACGGGATAGGGAAAAGGCCCTTGATTATTTCTACCTGTATAATGTCCTCTAACCTTTGCCCAGTCTTTTCCCAAAGAAGACATTGCAGCTTCTCCTGCTTCATGCCCATTCAGTCTATAGGAATGTATGATTCCAGCCATGTCTTCTGCCCATTTATCTGGGTCTTCAGCAACAGGGGTAACCCCTTCAACTGCTTTCCTTGCCTCTTCCAAAGTCCATGGCCGAAAAACATACGTATGTGGAGGTTGGCCTTCCCCTACAATAGGGTTTGGCACCTGTATCATTGGGCACACATCGACATTGTCCAAATTTTGGGAAAATCTAGCAGCAGTGGTCAAACCTCTTGTTTGTACAGGACTTCTAGTGATGTGACCCTGACTTTTTTTTCTCTTATATGGGGGAGGGCGCAGGTCTGTTAAGCTTGGATACAAGTTTTGCATACGAGCGGAAGGTCCCCCTTGCTCCTCTGCTTGAGCTGCAGCTGGAGCCGTGGCCGGGGCAGTGCGAAAACCACACTTGTCTTCCGGCCTGACAAACATAGTCGCAGCCTCATCACTTTTCAACTTTCTATCTTTTGTCTTTTGGATTTGTTCTCTTCTCTCTTGTGAAGCTTTCAACCACAGTCCAGCACAATTCAACTCTCTTTTCTCTTCTTTTTCAGTCCCTTTGTTTTCCTCCAAAACATCAACCACTATCTTCCACACTTCAACTTTCAACTTCCCTTCTACTCCGTACCTTTTCTTCCACTTCGGTATGTATTGCATACAATTAAGAAATTTACTCGCCATGTACTTCTCATCTCCCTCAAGAGCTAGGGATTTACCATTTTTATTTTCCATCTTAACTTGGTATTTTAGGTTTATACAATCTTTTTTCAAAATGTTTTGTTTTCTCTCTTTGAGGACCCTCAATGCAGGTTTAAATTGACCTTCCAACAAATTCTCTTTGCAGTCAATTTATCCAACCAATCGCACTCTCAACCACACAAACTCCAGCGCTTTTTATTTTTAGGCCTATCCAGGATGGGTGTAAAACCCTCCCAAACAGCTTAGAAAAACGGACAAAAAAAAGAATCTACGCCCTTCTTCAATTAGGAAAAAGAAACTCAGTCTTTTCTTAGCCCGTTCCTTCCACTGGGACTAGAATCCCAGCTGTTTCATGGCTTGGAAAAACCAAAGCCGTATCTCATAGCCCGGACAAACCAAAGCCGTATCTCATAGCTCGGACAAACCAAAGCCGTATCTCATAGCTCGGACAAACCAAAGCCGTATCAGCGCTTTCTTTTAAAGGGCTTTAACTTACTTGTCCCCTGGTTCGTTGCACTGCCGGATCCCGTCAATCCACCTCTGTCAGACGAAGGCAGACCTAAGATGCTGGCCCAGCGAAGAATTTCCTTCCCAGGTCTTTCTTTACCAGGTCCTCCTAATGGACGCTGGCCCGTCGACGGTGTACAGCGTGTCGTCCTCCGTCAGCCAGATGGCGGGTATGAGAGGTCCCGGGTTTCGGCACCAAAATGTTAGGGTGGTGCTCACTCTAACTTATTTTGCAAGAACCACACGGGAGACAAGTAAGTCCTTTTAGACACCTGCAGGTGGAGAGTCCATTCGTTGCTGTGTGTACAGCGATGATCGAATGAGATCTGACTCAGGCCTCTTGCAGGAGCATTTTTATTGAGAGAAACAGAGTGGGGTTGAGAGTGGGGGGGGGGGGTGTGTGAATGGACAGGATGGGGTTGAAGCCCCTGGCCTGCTGATCAAAGCATAGCAGGGGGTCTTTTACGACGTTGTGTAAACAAAGCAACTTTGATTGCTTCCTCAGTCAATCAGTTCAAAAGATCTTAGCACTTTGGTCTACTACTTTTGTTAAGACAGGACAAGCTAGGTAAATTATTACAGGTTACATTCCAACATAATCATACGATGAAGATAATCTGCAAACCCTAACACACTGTATGCTGACTATAGCACAATGTATTTGTTATTATTCTCCTTTCCTCCAATCAAAACCACGACAAGATGACTTTTTTTTTACTTAAAATAATTACTGCTGACTTCTCTACTTTTGCGTCTAATACCGCGACGGCATTGCTACAATAGCCCAACCCGGTGGTCACCCGGCTACAGCACATTCATCGGACAGTATGAAAACCACAAAAAATATATTTTGAAAATTTAATACCTAGAAAATGCAATTCCTGGAGAAATTGCGTGTGAAGGCAAAGACTATGAATAACTTCTTGGGGAATGCTGCCGAATGATGTTGAAACGAGTTGAATTACTTGAGAAATGTAAAAAACAGAAGTGTAAAACGAAATTTTGGAGAATTTGTGAATTTCAAAATTGAAAATTTGTCATTTTTGGTGAGTGGGAAGTTGTGGAATGGGTAGGAAAATGATGAGTTGATAGTTGGAACGGGTTGAATCGGTTGAAAAATGTAGAAATTATAGTTGAAAAACGAAATGTTAGAGAATTTGGCGTAAATTTCAAAATTGAAAATTTTGAACTTTTGGTAAGTGGAAAGTTGTGGAATAGGATGGAAAAAGATGAACAGTTGAAAGTTGGAACGGGTTGAATCGGTTAAAAAATGTAGAAGTAGAGCAAATGTTGAATGCCTCATAGAGAATGAATGGAAATTTAAAAAAAAAATTGCACCCAAAATGTTTTAACTTTGGAACAAAACGAAAACTCCAGGTTCAAGAGGTTCACTTTGGAGTTCAAAAGTTGAAACGGGTTGAATCGGACAAAAATTGCAAAAGTTAGAGCAAATGTTAAATTTAGGTCACTTCTGGTTTCATTTAGGGCACTTCTCTTTGAAATAAGGTCACTTACGGTTTATTTAGGGCACTTCCGGTTTAGCTGAGGTCACTTCCGGTTTATTTGGGGTCACTTCCGTTTATAAAGGTCACTTCCGGTTTGATTTGTGGCCACTTCCGGTTTGATTTGGGGCACTTCCGGTTTGATTTGGGGCACTTCCGGTTTGATTTGGGGCACTTCCGGTTCATTCTGGGTTCATTGGGGGCACTTCAGGGTCAATCCGAGATGGCCTCCACACTGGAAGTGGGGGTCAAGGGTCGAATTGTGTATGCATAGTGGAAGTGGGGGTGAAGGGGGTGAATATGGTGAGCATAAGGTGAACAAAGTGAATAAAGTTGGAATGGGTTGAATCGGTTGAAAAATGTAGAAATTAGAGTAGAAAAACGAAATTTTGGAGAATTTGGTTGAATTTCAAATCTGAAAGTTTGAAATTTTTGGTAAGTGGGAAGTTGTGGAATAGGTAGGCAAAAGATGAACAATTGAAAGTTGGAATGGGTTGAATCGGTTGAAAAATGTAGAAATTAGAGGTGAAAAACGAAATTTTGTCGAAATTTTAAACGTGAAAACGTGAAATTTTTTAATTTGGCAATTTTGGGAATGTCGAGAATCTTTCCGAATGTGATTCGAATGTGCTGAATGATGTGAATTTCAAATTGGAACGACGTAAATGTGAAATGTCGAATGTGCCATTAAGAATGAATGGGGAAAAATTTGTCGTAACCTTGCGAATTTTGCGAAAACGGAACGAGAAAAATGGAAGCGCTCATCTCGTGAATATTTGGAATACGTCAAAAGTGGAATGGAGTGAGGAGAATAAAATATAATAATAATAATAAAGTGAATGGTGTAGAATAACGTGTGAAGGCCATCGCCTTCACAATAATAATAATAGAGAATGGTGTAGAATAACATGACACCACATGATACCCTGCTCCCGTTCATGCAGACAACACCCGGAAGTAACCGTTGCGCATCAGACTTTGCAGGAACCTCGCTTGGGATCTCAACAGCGGACCATTGTTCTTGCAGCAAGATTTCTTTTTGGTTTGTTTTCATTGTTCGGGAACTTTGATTGAGGAGCGATCTCGTCGAGGAGCGATCACGCCGAGGCTTCTTCCCTGTCGGGAGGTCGCCGAGCCACCAGACGTCGGAGCCTTCCGGCGCCATCGGCTCCGCGGCCGGCGTCGGATTACGCTCCAGCGACTCCAGACCCGTGGCCGCCACCGGGGTTCCTCCCGGCGCTATCAGACTCGCGGCCGCATTAGGGTCCCACTCCAGCGTTGCCGGATTCGCGGCCGTCGCCGGACCTCGAGCCAGAAACGCTGGACCCGCGGCCGTTGCCGGACTTCGTCCCAGCAACGCCGGACCTGCGGCCGTCGGCGGACTGCGTGCCAGCAACGCCGGACCCGCGGCCTTCACCGGACCTCTAGCTACCTGCGCCGGACCAGCGATCATCCCTCCAGGAGCCTAGCCAACACCAGGTACCAGGAGGCCAGCTACCACCAGGCCCAGTAGGCAAACGCCATCAGCCCCAAGAGGACACCCACCATCAGGCCTAGTAGGCTAACACCACCAGCCCAGGAGGAGAGCTACCATCAGGTATTGATTGATAGCCGGGATGGCCATGAAAGTGCTTCAGAAGGATATGGAGGAGCTGAAGTTATCAATGCAAGTGATGTCTTCAAATGTGGAAATCATAATGAAACAACAGGCCATTATAACAGAGCTGATGGGAGAGGTGAAGCAGCTCAAACAATTAAACATTGAACAAAATAAGAAAATTGTCAGCCTGGAAATTAGATTAGACAATTTGGAGCAGTACTCAAGAATGAGCGATGTTATCATCAGTGGTCTAAGGATCAAACCACGGAGCTACCAGCAGGCTGTGAAAGGCCTTGCTTCAGAGGATAATCCTGAACATGAGGAGACAACAGAGGAGCAGGTAAAAACTTTCCTCCAGAGTAAAGACATCGCCATTGACATTGTCAATATTGAGGCATGCCACACTCTACCAACTAAGAGTCTAAATGGTAAGCCTGTCATACCATCTATAATTGTCCGATTTACAAACAGGAAAAGTAAGATAAATCTGCTCAAGCAAGGTAGAAAACTAAAAGGCACGAACGTGTACATTAATGAACACCTCACCAAGAAAAATGGTGAAATAGCTAAGAAAGCAAGAGCTCTTAAGAAAAGCGGTAAAATACAGTCCACTTGGACTGCTGGTTGTAAGGTGTTCATCAAACCTGTTGGGGCAGCAGAAAGTTCTCATGGTTTCTGCATCAGTGCCATAGAGCAACTTAAGAGGTACGAAGGAGACTAGTAACCTGTACATCTTTCTGTTGAACCTCAAGTTGTGGTACCTTTAGATCATGGAATGTAAAAACCTGGTGAAATTATCAACCCACCATGAATAGTACTGACAAATGCCTTTCATTTCCAACTGGTGTGTTTAACAAACAAGCACTGATAACTGAAAATGAAGAACTTGATTTGAAAACATTTGACTTCACTGACCATAAGGGATTTGACATAGAGAACAATATTGATCCTGAGAATAACTTCTTCATCAACTACACTCAAAGGAACAGCAAATACTATACTGTAGAGCAATTTAACAAGAATGTGACAACAAATAGAGCATTATCAATTATACATTTTAATAGTAGGAGCTTGAAAGCAAACATCTCTAAGATCAAACAATGTTTAAAAGATATGAATAATCCGTTTACTGTAATTGCAATATCTGAAACCTGGTTAAAGGGAGATCAGTCTGAAAAGATTGACATAGAGGGGTATGAGAGTTATACATTAAATAGGAAGGTAAAAAGATGTGGAGGAGTTGCTCTATTCATAGATAAAAACTATAAGTGTAAGATAGTAAGAAGTATGTCTCAAGCAATAGATAATATCATGGAATGTATTACAGTTGAGATAGAAATGGAATCATCTAAAAACATTCTGGTGAGCTGTGTATACAGATGTCCAGGTTCATGTATTGAGACATTTAGTGAATTATTATCAGGAATGTATGAAAGAAAAATCAATACGAAAATGGTGTACGTCTGTGGCGATTATAATATAGATCTATTGAACCCACTTCAGCTGACTCCAGTAACAGAATTTATTAACTTAATGTACAGTATGAGTCTCTACCCTGCAATAACCCGTCCGACTAGAATTACATCTCACAGTGCCACAATAATTGATAATATATTTACAAATGTAATTGAAAAGAAAGTCAAAACTGGACTGATAATAAATGATTCAAGCGACCACCTGCCAGTGTTTGCAGTGATCCAGGACTGTACAAAGAAAAAAAAGGATGCTATAACTTTTAAAATGTGTAGAATGAACTCTGGTAATTCATTTAACTCATTCAAAAATGATCTTTTAACACAAGACTGGAAAAAGGTATATGTGGGTGATGTAAATGAAGCCTACAACACATTCATGGCCATTATATCCGAACTTTATGACAAACACTGTCCTCTTGTAAAGAAAGCAGTTAAACTAAATTCGGTGGAAAAACCATGGCTGACAAAGGGAATCTTAAGTGCTTGCAAGAAGAAAAACCTATTATACAAAGATTTCTTAAAGATAAGAACAAAGGAAGCTGAATTAAAATATAAGATCTACAAAAACAAATTGATTAAAATAATGAGAAACAGTAAAAGGGACTACTATAGCAAGATACTGGAGGAAAACAAGAGTAATACAATAATAACATGGAAAGTGTTAAATGAGATTATTAAAAACAGAACTGGAAAGCCAGGATATCCTTCTTACTTTGTAAACAGTAATAACATAACTATAAATGATCTTACTATGATTGCTGAGGAGTTTAATGATTACTATGTTGGTATTGGGCCTACTTTGGCAGAGGAAGTAGCAAAAAAAGGGAGTACAAGTGACCTACTTAAGGATGTACCCATAGCCGAAAGTATGGTTCTAAGGGGAACGAATGAGAAGGAAATAATAGAAATTGTTAGAGAACTTAAAGGTAAAAAGTCAACCGACTGTAACGGGATAGATATGTCACTTGTTAAAAATATTATTGAATGTGTGGTGAAACCCCTTACACATATCTGCAACCAATCTCTGACAAATGGTGTTTTTCCGAGTGAAATGAAAACTGCTAAAATTATTCCGATATATAAAGCTGGAGACAAACATATATTCTCAAATTACAGACCAATATCTCTACTCCCACAATTCTCCAAAATATTAGAAAAAATATTCTATAAAAGGCTTGATGATTTTATTACAAAACAAAATATTCTGTGTGACCAACAGTATGGATTTCGGAAAAATAGGACCACCACACTAGCTTTGTTAGATTTCGTAGCTGAAATAACTACAGCTATTGAAAATAGACGATATGTTGTAGGTGTTTTCTTGGATCTTAAAAAGGCTTTTGATACTGTAAATTATGAAATACTGTTAACAAAACTTGAAAGATATGGGAACAAGGTATGTCACTCACTTGGTTAAACAGTTATTTATCAAACAGGACTCAATATGTGCAACTTATGGACTGTAAATCAAAACTACAGCAGGTAAAGTGTGGGGTTCCTCAGGGCTCAATATTAGGCCCCTTGTTATTTATTTTGTATGTCAATGATATATGCAAGGTCTCCAGGTCACTCAAGGCCGTAGTTTTTGCAGATGACACAAACCTGCTTTGCAGTGGGGAGGACCTGGATCAACTACTGGATACTGTGGGAATTGAAATGGGAAAATTACAGAGTTGGTTTGATACAAATAAACTAACACTAAATTTAAGTAAAACAAAGTATATTATATTTGGAAACCGTCCGACCAACACAGACAAAATTCTTACAATAAATAATATAGAAATAGAAAGAGTAAATGAAGTAAAATTTCTTGGAGTGCTTATAGATAATAAATTAAGTTGGAAACCACATATAATGTATATCAAATCAAAAATTTCAAAATCACTAGCAGTATTATATAAAGTAAAAGACCTTATAAATCAGTCATCATTATATTCCTTGTACTGCTCCTTCATACTCCCATACATTATGTACTGTGTGGAGGTGTGGGGCAATACGTACAAAACAAACACAGATCCAATCTTCATTCTTCAAAAGAAAGCAATACGACTTGTAAATAATGCTGATTATAGAGAACCATCTAACCCTCTCTTTATTAAATTGAACTCACTGAAATACAACGACCTAGTCGACTTTAAAACCATCCAACTCATGTACAAAATAAAAAATAATCAATTACCAAACAGTATCCAGAGGTTGTTTGAGTGGAGGGAAAGTACCCATTATTTAAGAGGAACACGTATGTTTAAAAGAGATTTGGTGAGAACAAACTTAAAGTTACATTGTATAACAGTTAGAGGTGTGGAACTATGGAACACCAGCAGTGACGAATTAAAGAACTGTAGTACCTTACCTAAGTTTAAAAAAATGTATAAGGACAAAATATTGACGGGATACCGTAACATGCTGTGAAGTTGTTTAAGTTGCTTTTGTATTTTAATGAGAAAATATATAGTGTATATATATATATGTATATATATATATATATATATATATACATATATATATACCGTATTTTCCGCCCTAAAAGGCGCACCGGGTTATAAGGCGCACCTTCAATGAACGGCCCATTTTAAAACTTTGTCCATATATAAGGCGCACCGGCTTATAAGGCGCATAAAATAGAAGCTATACTGCATCAAACTGAGGTTGACTAGGGTTGCGGTATGCATCCACTAGCCAATAACCAACGAGCCCTCTGTAAACAATCGCGTTTCTCAAACGATCTCCTATAAAATGATCAGAACTGACTAAAGTTCGATCTAACGCATTGGTACTACTTACCTATGTTTCCCTTCCATATCGATCCGTAGATTTACTCGAAACATTAACAGAGCAGCCTATTTTGACATGAAATAGCCTGGTACGTATAGCAGCTATCGCAATAGCATTAGCCATCCGCAAAGTCTCACGAGCCTCAGCGAAGTGTAAACAATCGCGTTTCTCAAACGATCTCCTATAAAATGATCGGAACTGACTAAAGTTCGATCCAACGCATTGGTACTACTTACCTATGTTTCCCTTCCATATCGATCCGTAGATTTACTCGAAACATTAACAGAGCAGCCTATTTTGACATGAAATAGCCTGGTACGTATAGCAGCTATCGCAATAGCATTAGCCATCCGCAAAGTCTCACGAGCCTCACCTCGCAATCTCCCATGAGCCTCAGCAAAGTGTAAACAATCGCGTTTCTCAAACGATCTCCTATAAAATGATCGGAACTGACTAAAGTTCGATCCAACGCATTGGTACTACTTACCTATGTTTCCCTTCCATATCGATCCGTAGATTTACTCGAAACATTAACAGAGCAGCCTATTTTGGCATGAAATAGCCTGGTACGTATAGCAGCTATCGCAATAGCATTAGCCATCCGCAAAGTCTCACGAGCCTCACCTCGCAATCTCCCATGAGCCTCAGCAAAGTGTAAACAATCGCGTTTCTCAAACGATCTCCTATAAAATGATCGGAACTGACTAAAGTTCGATCTAACGCATTGGTACTACTTACCTATGTTTCCCTTCCATATCGATCCGTAGATTTACTCGAAACATTAACAGAGCAGCCTATTTTGACATGAAATAGCCTGGTACGTATAGCAGCTATCGCAATAGCATTAGCCATCCGCAAAGTCTCACGAGCCTCACCTCGCAATCTCCCATGAGCCTCAGCAAAGTGTAAACAATCGCGTTTCTCAAACGATCTCCTATAAAATGATCGGAACTGACTAAAGTTCGATCCAACGCATTGGTACTACTTACCTATGTTTCCCTTCCATATCGATCCGTAGATTTACTCGAAACATTAACAGAGCAGCCTATTTTGACATGAAATAGCCTGGTACGTATAGCAGCTATCGCAATAGCATTAGCCATCCGCAAAGTCTCACGAGCCTCACCTCGCAATCTCCCATGAGCCTCAGCAAAGTGTAAACAATCGCGTTTCTCAAACGATCTCCTATAAAATGATCGGAACTGACTAAAGTTCGATCTAACGCATTGGTACTACTTACCTATGTTTCCCTTCCATATCGATCCGTAGATTTACTCGAAACATTAACAGAGCAGCCTATTTTGACAGGAAATAGCCTCGCGGGTACAACAGCTATTCGGTGACGCCCCCTGACTACAGTTGCCGTAATGCTGGGAAGCGATGCGACCTTGTAATTTATTAGTCGTACTAAAACGTACTGAAACATTTTGGCAGAGCACTGTGTACAACCAGTATGGATCAACAAATTCATCAGTTGATCCATATATAAGGCGCACTGGCCTATAAGGCGCACTGTCGGCTTTTGAGAAAATTTTAGGTTTTTAGGTGCGCCTTTTAGGGCGGAAAATACGGTATGTATAAAATGTATATATGTTTTTTTTTTCTTTAATATATTGACTATGGACAATTTCTTGACAGAATTAAATAGAAACATGTAGTTACATGGGGTAGAGTCAGATAAGCTTAGGCTTCCTTCTACTCCCTTTTTGAACAAATATGATTTTACGATAAAGGAAAATTATAATGCAATATCTTTTTTCTTTTATATTCTATTGTACTATGGAGTTATCATTTTTCTGTATTTTTATTTTTTTCTTGTATTTCTTTAATGTTCGAAATAAACGTTTTAAAAAAAACAAACAAAAAAAAAAAAAAAAAACATGTGTGAAGGCCATTGCCTTCACACAATAAAGTGAATGGAGTAGAATAACATGTGTGAAGGCCTTCGCCTTCACACAATAATAATAATAATAAAGTAGAATAACAATGTGTGAAGGCCTTCGCCTTCACACAACTAGAATTGCAATTTCTGGAGAAATTGCGTGTGAAGGCGAAGGCAAATGTTAAAAATGATAAGCGGGAAGAATAAAAAGGAAAATAATTTGTTAAAATAAATGGGAAAATGACGAGAGTTACAAATGATAAGCGTTAAAAATGATAAGCGGGAAGAATAAAAAGGAAAATAAATTATTGTGAAATAAATGGGAAAATGACGAGTTACAAATGATAAGCGGCAAAAATAATAAAGGAAATAAATTATAAATGTTCATCAAAAATAAATGGTAATAATGATAAGTGGGAAAATGATAAAAGGAAATAAATGATGATAATTATGTTGAATGCCAAGAATGAATGCGTAATCTTATACCACAAATGTCCTACGGTTTTTTACCATGTATAATGCGCAAAATTTAACTAATTTATTGTCCTAAAATCTGGGGTGCGCATTATACATGGGTAAAAAAAATTTATTATTTTTTTTTATTTAATTTTTTTATCCGGATATCATACGGAGGCCGCCATTACAGATGCGCTTTCTTCTCTGCTGTTCACTTCAAACACGCTCCATACGAACACAATGCTCTCGTATCAGACGCTTGCTCGATCACCTGCTCGTTTGCTGTCACAATGTACCCTACACAAATCCGAAAAATTTCTTCGCTATCGAGTTTGCTAGCGCATGCGCAGTGATACTGACCGGCAGAATAACATCCGGTTGTTCCCAAAGATGATCTTTTTTCTGAAATAATTTTACGTTTACGGACTTAAGTAGGAGTCAAAATTTGGGTGCGTATTATACATGGGTACAGGCTTTTTTCCAGCATCAACATGCCATTTATAGGGTGCGTATTATACACGGGGGCGCATTATACATGGAAAAAAACTGTAATTATGCAAAAACGTGAAATGTTTAGAACGAAAAATACAGCACAAATCGTGACATGAATTTGTGTAATGACAAAACCATGTGAGTTTCGATCCCGCACGCTCGTGTTAGGAAACGCTTGTGCTACCAACTGAGCTAATCAGGTTCCTTCTGTCGAAGGAATTGGATTATTACTGAATGTTCTGGACAGAGGGAAATGTTTTGCCTAACAATGAAAATATATGGTTGGAAGCATGATTAAACTAGGAATGTGACGAAGTAAGTAAGTACATGGTGTGGCAAAAGAACAAACAAACAAATGCATGGTAAGTGGTGAGTAATAACTTTGCATAGTCAGGGAACATTAACGAATTGATGATGTCACACCCAAAACTTCACATAATTCTGTACAAAATGACAAAATTGGAAGGATGATGAATGGCCAAAAGGTGATCGCCGAGGCCGAAGGATGGGATGGAAAACAGCCCCCACCAAGTCAAAGACACCGAATCGCCCATAATCAGCACCCACCCCCACGGAACCAGCTCTCACCGAACCAGCACCCACTCCCATGGACTCAAACTCTCCTGCGAACTTGCCCCACCCCCCTGGACTCATCACCCATCAAACTCGGCCCACACCAGTAAGTGCAACTGAATATAAGCTGACCAAAGAACTTTGAACGTTGCTTTTTCTGAATGCAGACTTTCTGCTCTTGAGCATTGTTGCATGAAAAGCCCAGCGCTGCATTGGATTTTTACTGAAAACAGAGCTTTCTTAACAAGAATTGTGATTGACCTCAACCAACCAGAGTAAGTCTAATTTTGTATAGGTGTCTCAGTCTTTTCCTATAACAAGAAATAAAACGAGCACGCAGTGAGTGAATTGGATAACAGGTAATACGCCACAGTGGATCAATACTCCGCAGAGGCGTTTGAATCCACAACGTCAGGAGCCGATACCAGGAGCGGCGCCGCCGGAACATCTGGAACAGGAGAAATGACAGAAGGCAAAAAGCAAACTGCGGGGCCGGCCGCGGCAGCACTCCCGGAAACCCTCGGACGCCGCCGCCGGCCGGCTGGTCAGGATGCTGGCGGTGGAAGACTGTGTATCGTCCCTATCCCAGAGAAATCATGACCTAAAGAGCTGAATGACTTCAGGCCTGTTGCTCTAACTTCGCATGTGATGAAGACTTATTGAGTGGTTGCGGTTTCATCACCTCAGGCCTCAGGTACGACATGCTCTGGATCCTCTACAGCAGCGGTGGCCAACCCGCGGCTCGCGAGCCGCATGCGGCTCTTTGCCGGGTTTCATGCGGCTCTTTTACGTTCGCTTTGCTTCGGGGGGGGGGGGGGGTGTTAATGGGACGTCAAACGCTGCGTGTTCGCTTCGCTTCGGGGGGGGGGTGGTAATGGGACGTCAAACGCTGCGTGTTCGCTTCGGCGGGGGGGGGGGGGGGGATGTGGCTCTTTGCGGTACACAGTAAAAAAATGTGGCTCTTAGTCTCTGACTGGTTGGCCACCCCTGCCATAGCCCATAGCACGCTTCAACCACAACGCAACAGAGGATCCACCTGGCATGTGGAGCCCCTTTGCTACTTGGATGGCAGAGACACTGATATTTCCCATTGCCTAGTCAGAGTGGGGATCTTATGGATTCTTCACCAACATTGAGACGCCCCGCCTTAAACGATGAGGCCCCTTTGTAGTCAAACTTCCCCCCACTCCGAAAATGGGGTCCAGCACTCTCTGTAACTTCCAGTGGCTGAGGTGAAACCAGCTGGGCCGTTCAGCAATTTTTACTGCGGTGGGGGTAGTCTTGGAATGGTCCCTCCCACCATGGCTGGCCCAGTTTGTCCTTGTTGACGACCTTCATGTCGTCCCAGTCTCCTGGCTTGGAGCGGTTGTTGACCTGTGGGGAAGAAAGATCAGGCGGCAGTAAATTTGCATTTGACATCTTTCAGTTTGAGTGCTCTGCCAAGGACTGTTCTTTGTCTGCTTCTTGCAAATGTTGTATCATTCACTAGTCAATTTTATTGCCCTTTTGAACAAATAGGAGTGTTTGCGAGAAGAGTTTGAGCACTTCCTAATGATTCCTCCTAACCAAAGAACATTTATGACAGGGGCTATCCCATTAATTGCCTCCTGTTTTAAAGAAGATTCTCTGATCTTGGTTGGATTTGTACTGGCGTAATGGACGTTAAAAGTCCTACATCAGATGGGCCCTTTGTCCACAGTTTTTCAGGAAGCCCAGCCAATTCCCCCTCCTCCTTTTCATTCAAACAAGTGTTGATTAGCCAGGGAAGCGCATAAGCGCGTGCCCTTAACAGCTATACCACTTCCCCATAGCTTATTTAGTCACTTTTCAATCATCTTCCGATTGCTTCAAGCAAAAGTTTAAAAAGCTTGAGAAAATTTTAACTTAATGGTATGACGCCAAATGTATTACAGAATCCATATGTCGTAAAGTGTTGTATTATTACTATCTTTCACTATCTGTCCTACTCCCTCCCTCCTTCTGAGGCTTGGCAACGCCCATGCCTCACACCTTGTCAAACCTTTTGGGAGGATGTGTTCTTTACCACAGATGATTCTATCATTTAATTTGACTTTCTTTCCAAAACGCTTCTCAATTTCCCAGTTCACACAACTTCTGCATGTGTTACTGGTTTTCCAGTTTTTTCTCTAGTTAATTATCAATCCAAAAGCAACTTTTTTTCTTAGCATTCAACTTACTCAAAATCACTCTTTCTTCAAAGTCGCTCTACTCATTTTCCATAGTAGTCTCCAACAACTTCAACTATTCAACCTGTACCGTAATTTTCGGACTATAAGTCGCGGTTTTGTTCATAGTTTGGGTGGGGGGGCGACTTATAGTAAGGAGCGACTTATGTGTTTTTTTTCCAAAAATGTACCCCCCAAAAAAAAGTGAAAGCGATGAACGAACCGCGATGTAGCAAGGGATTACTGTAATTTGAATTTCAAGTGACGTCAGCAGCGCGACGCGGCGTGGCGGTTGTTTACATAAAGAACAAAGATTGATCACGGGATGACGAAGATGACGAAGGGCCCCACGTACTACCGGCATCATTAGCGGCTTTGTTTCTAAGTGACACGGCGGACGAAGAGTTTGAAGGATTTAAGGATTTGGAGTGACACAGAAGGTTTGAAAAACTATTATGGCTTTTACCCACGCCCGGTCCTACTCTCCGGAGCTCTCTTTCACCTCCGTGGATTGAAGTCGGGGGCCGGCGCTCGGCCGGGTGGCTGTCCAGGGACGGTGGATGGGGCTCGGACATGGCTTTTACGCACGCCCGGTCCTATTCTATGGAGCTCTCTTCCACTTCCGTGGCTGGAAGTCCACGCCGCCACACGCCTGGAAGTTTGTTTTGTTAAATAAAGAGCCGTTTATCAAACCCACGTCTTTCCTTGAACTTTGTTAACACTACAATATAGTTATATAGTAGATCTGTGGAATAACGACGAGGCTGACGTCAGGGCGCACGCGCGGCGTTGTTGACGAAGGACGAGGAATTTGATCGATGGATTTAATGATTTAGAGTGCACAGATGGCTTGATAATACTATTGCTTATATAATAGTTATTTGATATGTAATTTATATATCGTTATATGGGCCTGTGCAATATTTTGACGTGCAAGCGCCGTCAGCTGCGCGTACCCATTGTTGACAAAGGACGATCGATGGATTTAATGATTTGGAGTGACACAGATGGTTTGATAACATTATTGCTTATATAATAGTTATTTGATATATAATTTATATATCGTTATATGGGCCTGTGGAATATTTTGAAGTGTAAGTGCCGTCAGCGGCGCGCACGCATTGTTGACAAAGGACGATCGATGGATTTAATGAATTGGAGTGACAGATGGTTTTATTAACGTGTTATTTATGTAATAGTTTTTTGAATAACTCTGAATTTTACGTCAGGGCCGTTCTCAGCTCTTCGTTTGTGTTTATGTCACGTTAGCATACCTATCGTTTAGCCTGTTGTTGCTCGTTCATGACTGTTCTTGGTGTTGGATTTTGTCTAATAAATTGCCCCCCAAAATGCGACTTATACTCCGGAGCGACTTATATATGTTTTTTTTTCACATTTTTGGGTATTTTATGGCTGATGCGACTTGTACTCCGGAGCGACTTATAGTCCGAAAATTACGGTATTTTCCTTTCATTCAGGCAATTATTCATCAATGCTCATTTGCATATCACACAGTCTCCAAAAAGAAGTCCTTTCTATAACATTGGTCCCAATATATCCAAGCTCTGCACACAACATTCATCTACCATTTTCAACTCAAGGTTCCTGATAGAACAATCCACCAATTAAAAAAAAAACTCAACACAAAAAAAACTGCTGGCAAATTAATCTGAATTCTTTCTTTGTTCTTAAATTTAAAGAACTCAATCTCTCAGATTTAGCTCACATATAGAAATTTGTATAATCTTATAACACAACCAATCAATTATTCCTATTAAATGTAGCATTGCAATGTCTTAAATTCACAATTTTGCCTCATCCAATTCCTGAAAGCATGTTCTGTCGTTTTTCTTCAAATTTCTCGAGGGCTCGACACTAACATGCACTAGAGTGGATCAGTTTCTGCCCGCAAACAGATTTCTCTCTTTTCCTCTCATTTTTATTTTTCAAAATTGTTTATGTTTTGCAGTGCAAATTGGACAGACCAAAGTCTAGCAAATTTCTTTGCACACAAGTTTAGCCAATTTCATCATTTTAACACATATGCACACACATGCACAGCTCTCGCGCGCGAAAGGTAGGTCCCGGCACCAATGATTCGTCACAGGCTGGCCATTTCCTGCAGTCGATCATGAGCTGGTTCCTGCCCACACACGCGAGGACAGCACATTCTAATTCTTTATTTATCTTTTAGAAGCAAGTTGTATTTCTTTACCACTTGATTTGCAAATTTTAACTTTAGTGTGCACACATAATTTGATCTCTGGTCATTTGTC
Source organism: Syngnathus acus (assembly GCF_901709675.1). NCBI lineage: Eukaryota > Metazoa > Chordata > Actinopteri > Syngnathiformes > Syngnathidae > Syngnathus > Syngnathus acus. The sequence continues at coordinate 18,165,741 of NC_051094.1, forward strand.
ATTGGGCATACAAACAGCATTGTCATACTTCTTGTATGGACAGGAGCTCTAATAATCTAAAAATGTTTCTAATAATCTGACAATGACATGTTTTGCTGTCATATGGGGGAGGCTTCAGGTCTTTTAAATTTGGATACAAGTTTTGCATAGGAGCGGAAGCTCCTCTTGCCCCTTTGCTTGAGCCGCGGCTTGAGCTGCGGCCTTGCACCTGCGCACTGGGGCCTTATTGTGTTCTGGTCTGACAAACACTTGTGACCTCATCAGTTTTCATCTTTCTATGTTTTGTCTCTTGAATTTGTTCTCTTCTCTCTTGTGAAGCTTTCAACCACACTCTAGCACATTTCAATTCTCTCCCTTTTCTTTCCTTTCTCAGATCCTTTTCTTCCCAGCGACACTCGCCTCTAAAACTTCTACCACTTCTTCCACATTTCAACTTTCAAATTTCCTTGTACTCCATACTTTTTCTTCCACTTCAGCATGTATTGCATACAATTAAGAAATCTACTCGCCATGTATTTCTCATCTCCTTCAAGAGCTAGAGATTTACCGTTTTTATTTCCCATCTTAATTTGGTATTTTAGGGTTATACAATTTTTTCAACATTTTTCTTTCTTTGAGGATCCTCAATGCAGGTTTAAATTGACCTTTCAACAAATTACTAGCCTGTGTTATTACCGTGGATTAATGCTAGAACTGTTTTTAGTCAATTTATCCTACCAGTCACACTTTCAACCACACAACTTTCATGCAAACAGCTTGGAAAAACGGACAAAAACTACGCCCTTCTTCAATTAAGAAAAAGAAGCTCTGGTTTTTCTTAGCCCTGTTCCTTCCACTGGGACTAGAAACCCCAGCTATTTCTTGCTTGGAAAAACCAAAGCCATATCTCATAGCCCGGACAAACCAAAGCCGTATCTCATAGCTCGGACAAACCAAAGCCGTATCTTATAGCTCGGACAAACCAAAGCCGTATCCTGTGCACTTCTACTTTTTACGCGTTTCACAACAACACAACTTTAGGGCTTTAACTTACTTGTCCCCTGGTTCGTTGCACTGCCGGATCCTGTCAATCCACTTCTGTCAGACGAAGGCAGACCTAAGATGCTGGCCCAGCGAAGAATTTCCTCCCCAGGTCTTTCTTTACCAGGTCCGGCTAATGGACGCTGGCCCGTCGACGGTGTACAGCATGTCGTCCTCCGTCGGCCAGATGGCGGGTATGAGAGATCCGGGTCACGGCACCAAAATGTTAGGGTGGTGCTCACTCTAACTTATTTTGCAAGAACCACACGGGAGACAGTATGCCCTTTTAAACACTTGCAAGTGGAGAGTCATTCGTCGCTGTGCATACAGCGATGATCGAATGAGGTCTGACTCAGGCCTCTTGCAAGAGCATTTTTACTGAGAGAAACAGGGTGGGGGTGAGAGTGGAGGTGAGAATGGACAGGATGGGTTTGAAGCCGCTGGCCTCTGGTCAAAGCATAGCAGGGGGTGTCAGGGTTTTCCAAACTATCTTGATCGTATGATTATGTTGGAATGTAACCAGTAATAAATAACCTAGCGAGATTAGTTTTATGCTTATGTTGGAATGTAACCTGTAATAAATAACCTAGCTTGTCCCATCCTACACAACGTCGTAAAACACCCCCTGCTATGCTTTGACTAGAGGTCAAGGGCTTTCTCTTCTCTATCCAGTCCACTGTCACCCCCACCCTGTTTCTCTTAATAAAAATGCTCTTGCAAGAGGCTAGAGTCAGACCTCATTCGATCATCGCTGTACGCACAGCGAGGAATGACTCTCCACCTGCAGGTGTCTAAAAGGACTTAATTGTCTCCCGTGTGGTTCTTGCCAAATAAGTTAGAGTGTGCACCACTCTAACAGGGGGTCTTTTACGACGTTGTGTAAACAGAACAACTTTGGTTGCTTCCTCTGCAGCTGGTCAATCAGTTCAAAAGCTCTTAGCACTTTGTTCTACTACTTTTGTTAAGACAGGACAAGCTAGGTTAATTATTACAGGTTACATTCCAACATAAGCATGGGATCAAACTAATCTATCAACCCTAACACTGTGGATCGCATGACGAGAACTTCAAATGTTTAAAAAGGGGGGGGGGGAATCAATACTCTGTAGACCAGCGGTGGCCAACCCGCGGCTCTTTGCCGGGTTTCATGCGGCTCTTTTACGTTCGCTTCGCTTCGGGGGGGTTATTGGGACGTCAAACGCTGCGTGTTCGCTTCGCTTCGGGGGGGGGGTAATGGGACGTCAAACACTGTGTGTTCGCTTCGGGGGGGGGGATGTGGCTCTTTGCGTTACACAGTAACAAAATGTGGCTCTTAGTCTCTGACTGGTTGGCCACCCCTGCTGTAGACCATCATGTCCAAAATCTGGCCCGCAGGCCAAATCCGGCCCCCAGTCAGATGTCATACGGCCCGCAGCTTCGGTCTTATAATGTATTATTTATGGCCCGCCTGCACTGTCAAACTGAATGAAAAAAAATCATGAAACTTGAAACTGTAATTCCTCCTATTACCAAAAGGTGGAAGCACCACCCCTCTTCGTTCATTTCTGCCATGGCGACTGCAAAGAAAACGAGGAAAGTTGACATTGAGGGTCGTCGCTTTCAAGAGAAATGGGAATTACAGTACCGTAATTTTCGGACTATAAGTCGCGTTTTTTTTCATAGTTTGGGTGGGGGGGCGACTTATAATAAGGAGCGACTTGTGGTTTTTTTAAAAAATGTTCCCAAAAAAAAAAAAGTGAAACCGCGATAAACAAACCGCGATGTAGCAAGGGATTACTGTAATTTGAATTTCAAGTGACGTCAGCAGCGCGGCGTGGCGGTTGTTTACATAAAGCACAAAGATTGATCTCGGGATGACGAAGATGACGAAGGGCCCCACGTACGACCGGCATCATTAGCGGCTTTGTTTCTAAGTGACACGGCGTACGAAGAGTTTGAAGGATTTAAGGATTTGGAGTGACACAGAAGGTTTGAAAAACTATTATGGCTTTTACCCACGCCCGGTCCTACTCTCCGGAGCTCTCTTTCACCTCCGTGGATTGAAGTTGGGGGCCGACGCTCGGCCGGGTGGCTGTCCAGGGACGGTGGATGGGGCTCGGACATGGCTTTTACGCACGCCCGGTCCTACTCTACCGAGCTCTCTTTCACCTCCGTGGATGGAAGTCGGGGGCCGGCGCTCGGCCGGGTGGCTGTCCGGGGACGGTGGATGGGGCTCGGTCATGGCTTTTACGCACAACCAGTCCTATTCTATGGAGCTCTCTTCCACTTCCGTGGCTGGAAGTCCACGCCGCCACACGGCTGGAAGTTTGTTTTGTTAAATAAAGAGCCGTTTACCAAACCCACGTCTTTCCTTGAACTTTGTTAACACTACAATATAGTTATATATTGTTTTGTTAAATAAAGAGCCGTTTACCAAACCCACGTCTTTCCTTGAACTTTGTTAACACTACAATATAGTTATATAGTAGATCTGTGGAATAACAACGAGGCTGACGTCAGGGCGCACGCGCGGCGTTGTTGACGAAGGACGAGGAATTTGATCGATGGATTTAATGATTTAGAGTGCACAGATGGCTTGATAATACTATTGCTTATATAATAGTTATTTGATATCTAATTTATATATCATATGGGCCTGTGGAATATTTTGAAGTGCAAGCGCCGTCAGCTGCGCGCACCCATTGTTGACAAAGGACGATCGATGGATTTAATGATTTGGAGTGACACAGATGGTTTGATAACATTATTGCTTATATAATAGTTATTTGATATATAATTTATATATCGTTATATGGGCCTGTCGCGCGCACACGTTGTTGACAAAGGACGATCGATGGATTTAATGAATTGGAGTGACAGATGGTTTTATTAACGTGTTATTTATGTAATAGTGTTTTGAATAACTCTGAATTTTACGTCAGGGCCGTTCTCAGCTCTTCGTTTGTGTTTATGTCACGTTAGCATACCTATCGTTTAGCCCAGGGATGGGCAAACTACGGCCCGCGGGCCACATCCGGCCCACGGGACCGTTTAATCCGGCCCGCCAACCCTGAATTATTTGTATTATTAAACTTTTTTTTTGTCATTTTGCCTGCAATGACTGCGTTTCCCCAGTAGATGGGGAACCGCTCGCCTGCGCATTTACTACCGGAAGCCGTGTCAGAAAGCTCGGTGCACACTCACAAGTGCGTGTACGTACTCAGTCGTACGGACATGGCGCACTCGCGCTCTATTTGTATCAGTCCCGAATTTAGAGCGTGGGCTGTGACGACAGCATTCTTGTAATTCGCGCGCTGAGCTTTCAGATACAGTTTTACGCTAAAGCCACCCACAAATCTTCCCCTGGAATCCTTCTATTAAAATGAGTCGCCCAAGGAAAAGCAAGGTGGACACAGTGCCGAGTGTTTAAAAAAGAGTGGCCAATTTGGCTCGACGTACGCGACGTGACGTTCAGCCACATCAACATCAACCCGTCACAGATCGAGGTAAACGGACCAACATCTCGGATCTCTCCTAAGAATTGCCACAACAAATTTTACTCCAGACTATAACGCACTAGCAAAAAAGGGAGACCAACAACACTGTTCCCACTGAAAATGAAGGGGAGGCTCTCAAGTTTGTTGTAAAAAAATGCATTTTGAATATGATTTGTACACATAGCAGGGATTGAAACTAGCGACCATTCTCATTTTCAAACAATGCAGGATGCTCAAGGACATTGATGCACCACCTGTTTGCGACTAATCTTAACCTGTAAAGTTCTTAAGGCTTACTTTAAGGAAGTGTTTCCCGTTTCCTCACCTCTGTTATCAGGTGTTTGTGAGTTAAACCTGCTCTGATTTTCAGATACCCCTCCCCGTGTTGCCGTTTTGATTACTTTATTTGGATGTATGCTTTCACCGATTCTTCAAGATGATATATTTGGTCAGAATGTTTACCGTTTGATGTGATCTCATAAGATAAACATCTTTCATTAATCTGACCTGCAGGCACTGAAGTGATGGAGACTGTTATTCATAATAACAGTGTCGTATTTTGTGAGAATCACTGATAACAGTTTTTTAGTGATTTTTTTTTTTTTTTTAATGCTGTTAATAAATGCATTTGTTTTCAAAAAATTTGTTTGGAATATCCATGCTTTACTACCTACTAAAGGCCAAAATCTTTTATGCAATGACCTTTACAGGTCGCTTATATTACTTCATACAAACATTACGTCCATCTGCTCCTGGTTCGGCCCTCCGGTCCAAATTTAGAACCCAGTTCGGCCCGCGAGTCAAAAAGTTTGCCCACCCCTGGTTTAGCCTGTTGTTGCTCGTTCATGACTGTTCTTGGTGTTGGATTTTGTCGAATAAATTGCCCCCCAAAATGCGACTTATACTCCGGAGCGACTTATATATGTTTTTTTTCACATTTTTGGGCATTTTATGGCTGATGCGACTTGTACTCCGGAGCGACTTATAGTCCGAAAATTACGGTACTTCACTGAAAATCAAGGCAATTGTGTTTGTCTAATTTCTAAAGATTGCCTTGTTTAAGGATTTCAACCTAAAGAGACACTATCAGACTAAACATGCTAACACATACGACAAGCTAACAGGGAGTGACCGCGCTGATAAAGTGAAGCAGCTCCAAGCTGAACTGGCATCACAACAGCGATTCTTCACGCGGCGCTGTGAGTCAAAAGTAAATATTACTAAAGCAAGCTATAAAGTGGCCATGTTAATACTGTTGATATTATGAACCTGTAGACGTGACACAAACTATTACTTTCTGAAAGATATTGTAAATGACAAGAGCAAAATTCACTTGTTTTAAGTTTTAATAACAGACAACTTTGCATTACTTATAACTCCTGTTTAAAATGTTCATGAGGCAAAAATAATTTTAAACTCATGTAAATTTAAGGTATTTCATAGAGTTAGTTCAATGTTATCTGACTTCAGATAAGAATGAAAGGCATAATTTGTGTTTTTAGAGTTGTTCACATCTGCGTGAGTGACTTATATTTGGTTATTTTGTCATTTGAAAAATAAAGACAATTGTGACAATGAAATTTGTTTTATAACAGTGTATATTTGCATGAAATATTTGTAGTTAAAAAAAGTCTGAAAAAACTATTGGCCCCCGGGCTCCTTCACTTGATCAAATCTGGCCCTCCTTGCAAAAAGTTTCCCATGCTGTACGACGGAGGTGGTGTCCGATGCTTATTGGCCTGGCAAGCGAAGCCGGAGACAGAGCGGAGGAGAGAGACCCAAGCCCTCGCCCAGGCCTGATGACAGCGGCGGACACAGCCGAGGGCCGAGGGGCACGCCGCGCTCTGCTCCTGGTGGGCAAACAAGGGCGGTTGATAACCAAACACAATAAAAGGGCGACAGACCTGTGGCCGAGCTGGGAAGGGCATTGTGGGCATACTCCACCCAGGGAAGCTGTTTGGCCCACCCGCGCTGATCTCCAGCAGCCATGCACCGGAGAGCCTTGCCTAGCTCCTGGTTCAAACGTTCGGCTTGCCCATTCGACTGCGGATGGAACCCCGAGGAGAGGCTGGCCGTGGTGCCGAAGTTCCGGCAGAACTCCGCCCAGAAGGCGGAAGCAAATTGTGGGCCATGGTCTGACACAATGTCCTGAGGGATGTCATGGTGCTGAACAACCTCCTGCAGCAGAATGCTGCTATTGCTGTTTGCTTTGCCGACGGGAGTTTGGGCAGGGGAATAAAGTGGGCCATTTTACTGAAACGGTCCACGACCGTGAGGACCGCCGTGTTCCCCTCCGAGGGCGGAAGCCCCTTGAAGAAGTCGACCGACAGGTGAGACCAGCGTCGCCGGGCAACGGGCAGAGGCTGGAGCAACCTGGCCGGGGGCCGATTAGATGACTTACAGCAGTTACAGGTGGGGCAGGCCCGTACGTAATCGCGCGTAATCCAGGCGGGCCACCAGAACCACTGAGCCACCATGAACCTCGTGCGGGCAGTCCCGCAGGCGAGGCGGGAGTCGTGTGCCCATTGAAGGACGGATAACCGCATGTTCTCGGGGACAAACAGGCAACCCACCGGGCAATTGCTGGGACCAGGTTGATTGCGCACCGCAGCCTCCACCTGACGCTCAATCTCCCACGACAGGGCCGCCACCCGAACAGAGCTCGGAAGGAATAGGCCCCTCCACCTCCTCCCCTCCAGGGAACATGCGCGACAAGGTGTCCGCTTTCGCGTTGCGAGAAGCCGGTCTGTAAGAGAGCGATAATTCAAACCGGTCAAAAAAAAGGGCCCACCAAGCTTGCCTGGCGTTCAGCCTCTTGGCCGATCTCAGGTATTCCAGGTTCCGGTGTTCCGTCCAAATGATGAATGGAGTGGTGGCAACATCATGTCCTTCAGGGAGGGGAGAGAAGCACCAATAATCTTAATTCCACAAAGGCGCGTTCTGCCTGGTCTGTCCATTTGTACAGGGAGGCGGGGCCGGTAAGAGCGATGAGGGGTGCCGCCACGGTGCTGTAGTTGCTGATGAAGCGGTGGTAGAAGTTCGCAAATCCCAAAAATTGTTGTAGCCATTTGCGGGTTTCGGGATCCGGCCAAGACGTGACTGCCCTCCCCTTTGCAGGGACCATCTCAATGGATCTCTCTAGCGCCACGTAGCCGAGAAACTTGACAGAAGACGTGTGGAATTTGCATTTCTTCGCCTTTACGTACAGGGAGTTTTCAAGGAGACGGCGCAGCACCGCCCGGACATGTTTGATGTGTTCAGAGAGAGATGAGGAGAAGATGAGGATGTCGTCCAGGTAAACGAACACGAACTTATTTAACATGTCTCGCGGAACGTCGTTAATCAGGGATTGGAAGACTGCTGGGGCATCAGTGAGCCGAAGGCTCTCGAAGGCGGAGGAGAGGCAGATAGCGGTTCTTCACGGTGATCTCGTTGATTCCCTCGGTAATCAATGCACGGGCGAAGCGTCCCATTCTTCTTCCCCACGAAGAAAAATCCCGCTCCTGCGGGTGAGGAGGATGGCCGAATGATACCGGCTGCCAGAGTCCTGGATGTACTCCTCCATGGCCTTGCGCTCAGGAGCAGACAAGGAGTACAAGCGACCCTTGAGAGATGAGGTGCCAGGTAGCAGGTCGATCGCGCAATCGTACGATCGGTGTGGGGGAAGAGAAGTCACCTTGGCTTTGCTGAAAACGTCCTTGAGTTCATGGTACTGTGCTGAAACGTTGGAAATGTCCGGGTTAGGCCCGGGAATGGGCCTTTCGAGCGGGTCGGCAGCTGCTCTTAGGCATAAGCGATGGCATCGCTCGCTCCACTGCCGAACGCCTCCCACCTCCCAGTCAAGCACGGGGTTGTGCAGACATCTGACTGCCCGATGGCTACCCTCCCCACAGTACAGGCACAGCCCTCGCGTGAGCCGTTGACGGTGTTCCTTCGCGGGAAGGCGGGCTCGCCCCAATTCCATCGGCTCGGCGGGCGGTCGATGGAAGCTGAACGGGCGGACGAAGGTGGCTGCGCGGGCTTTGCGGCGCTCTTCGCTCCCGCACGCATCGCCGGGTCCGGATCCGCCGGTCCACACGGTCTGCCAAGTCCATCGCTCCTTCCAGGACGCTCGTAGGACACCAACTCGTCCTTCATAAACTCGGTGAGCCCGTGGAGGAAGGTGCTCACCAGGGCCGGTGTGTTCCACTGGCTGCTGCCAGCCAATGTCTGGAACTTGAGGGCATACTCTGCCACCGATCGACTACCCTGCCGCAATATAGCCAGCTCCTCGGCGGCGTCCTCTGTGACCGAGCCCAGGTCGAATAGCAGTAGGAGCTCGCTCGCGAAGTCGTCGAATGAGTAACAAGCAGGGGCTCTTTGCTCATACTCAGCCATTCCCCAAAGCCATGCCTCGCCCGTGAGGTGGGACAGGACAAACCCTATTTTGGCTGGCTCGGTCGCGAACGTGACGGGCTGGAGACCGAACACGATGCGGCAGTTGGTCACGAACGCCCTGACATGTTTGGGATCTCCATTGAACTTTTCTATGTTACCGAGACGAGGCTCCGGAACATCCACGGGTCTCTTGGTCTCGATGATGGATCGCGAGCTGGATGTGGAGGAGGGGGCGACAACAGCCAGTGGGACGTGGCTGGATGGATGGCTTATGGACATGGTATGGAGGGTGCCGAGTACCTGAGCCATCTCCTGCTGCTCGAGCTGTTACTGTTGTTGCTGCAGCTGGCGCTGCTGCTGATGGCCCACCTCGATCAGAGTTCGGATGTCCGCTGATAGGCTACTGACCGCTGTCTCGGTCCGCTCCAGTCGACACAATGCCGTCTGATCACTTGCTGGCTGCATAGTGTTGGTCACCTTGTACTGTGAAACATCAGACAGTACAGCCAAATGCAAAACGAAGCAGACTTTATTGTGGAGGGGAAAGGTGGAGGGCTGGAGCGGCGAACGGGCGAGGCTGCGCTCCTCGGGTGTGGGTAGCCGGATAGGTAAGCCAGGGCAAGGAGCTGGTGGCTGGACTTCTCACTGGCGAGGTCTGGACGTGGCTGACGGGTGATCTCCAAGGAGAGCAACTGCGGACTGACAAGGTAGCACTGGACAGACAGGACAAGGACCGAATCGTAAAGAGACGGGGAATCAAGCTCACAAGGACCGGTGTGCACAGACATCATGAGACAAGCTGACATGTGCTGTAGCGCTGGCTGCGCTAATATAGTGCTCCCAATGAGCATGCGACAGGTGAGAATGTTCCTGGTGATTGGCGTGGCGTGGCTGGATGACACCGGCGCGTGACACGGATGAGACTCTCGGGCAGCTCGCCCCTTCATATCAAGCCTATAGAGAATTTTAATGGTTAACTGTGACCACTGCTGGCTCAAGGAGAGGTGACTTAAGTTATAAGCCTAGTCCAAATGGGAGAACAATGGAGAGTGTAGTTGTGGAGTTTTTCAGGAAAAAGTCCAAGAGTAAGAGAAAATGGCTTTGAAGCATCTTAAAAATGAGCAACCTATTGCTCATCAAGAGTGCTGTAGAGCAAAACATTGGAGCAAATTTAGAGGAGGCGGGTGTGAGTACGCAACAGAGACGGAAGTCTGCTTCAAAAGCCATCGCCGGCTCGGGCATGAGCGGCAATTGCAGTTTTGGAAAATGGAAAAATGGAAGTGATCGGCTTTCAAGCAGCTTACAATCGAAAAAACTATTGCTTGTCGTGAGTGCGGTAGAGCAAGACTATGGAGCGAATTTAGAGGAGGTGGCTGTGAGTATGCGACACATGGAAGTCCGCTTCAAAAGCCTTTGGCATACACGTAGAGAGTAGCAGTAGTTTGTACCATAGTACAACCCTTGTAATAGCAAAACACGCACACGCATGTGAGCACACACGCAAACGTCTCTTTCAATAGCCCCAAATTTGTTTGCGCACTTTATAAAATATGTAAATAAATGTTTTTGCCATCAAAATCACATTTTCATATTTGTTCATGTTTTATAGATGAGTAAGGCTGTTGAGATGTCACTAAACCAAAGAATTATTAGAGTCAAAATCACAGTTGTGCAGAAAATACGTCTTATAGAAAAACCTCATTTTCTTATTTTCTCTGAGATTGCTGATTTGAGAAAAAACAAGCTATTTTCAGGTAGTCAAGGTAGATACATTTGTTTTTCCAATGAAAGAAGGTCTAATATTTCATTTGGTACCACCCATGTTTAAATAGCCATAGCAAACAATATTCTGTAGGCCTTGAAAAATGAGTGAAATTGCTCAAAATAGGCTGGAATTTTAGGGGTTCTCTTTTCCGAAAATGCTTGGCATTTAACGGTTAAGCCTCAGAAACTCATTAGGTTTTAACCAGGTCTCACAAAGGCCAATGAAGTTAAGATTATAGGGTCCAGCCGCACATCAAGCAACGGGAACGGGTGCCCCGAGACCGAGCTGCTGCAGACTTGGTCAGAGAGCTTCAAGGTTCACCAAGCACGCCATCCACATCCACAGCAACCAGAAGAACATCAGCATCACCTTCCCCCTCAGCAGCCAGTCCTGCCTCAAGCACTCCATCCACATCCACAGCCACAAAGCCAGTGAGACCACCTCGCTCAAAAAGAAAGAGGTGTCAGGTCTGCCCTCGCAGTATGGACAGAAAAACCTACATAGTGTGCATCACCTGCAAGAAAAACATCTGCAAAGAACACACTAAAAGTGTCACTTTTTGCAACACATGCATCTAAACACACACAAGCACGCGTGCGCACACACACACACACACACACACACACACACACACACACACACACACACACACACACACACACACACACACACACACACACACACACACACACACACACACACACACAGGCATGTTCTTTGCCCATAGTATTTGTAGAACAAGTACCGTTTTTTCCCGTGTATAATGCGCCCCCATGTATAATACGCACCCTAAAAATGGCATGTTGATGCTGGAAAAAAGCCTGTACCCATGTATAATACGCACCCAATTTTCTTTTTTTTAAATTTTTTTTTATTTTATTTATTTATTTTTATTTTTTTTTTAAGTCCCAATGATCGTCACACACGCAGGGAGGCAATGGGTCCCATTTTTATAGTCTTTGGTATGGTCTTAACTAGGCTGGATGTATTTTTTTTTGTTGGCGTTGATTTCTCCGACTGCCCTTAAAGGCACCACCGCGATCAGATGAAAAGAGAGGAAAGTGACGTGCGGACATGTGAAAAAGGCGGCTCTGTATGGGAGAGACGTTGAAGAGGAATAAAAACACCCTTGGAAACCAAAACTTGCCCCTCGTCGTGACTCGGAGCCGCAACAAATGTTTCGGATTTGTGTAGGGTACATTGTGACAGCAAACGAGCAGGTGATCGAGCAAGCGTCTGATACGAGAGCATTGCGTTCGTATGGAGCGTGTTTGAAGTGAACAGCAGAGACGAAAGGAACAAGGCAAAGTGTTGTGAAATAAAATATTACCTGTAATACGCATTTTGTTATTTGCTGATTGTATTAAACTATCACATTCATTGTCAGTCAAGAAGAGAAGAGGACTATTATCCCTTCTTTGACGAAATGACCAGAGCACAGTACAAACACACTATTGTTCTTGTAACGTGTTTTGTATTTAAGTCCTGTCTGCCCCTCGCTCACCGTCGGATCATTGCATGTGTTACTGTCATGATGTCTGTTTGGTTTCTGTTCCTGTCTTTGGTAATGTCACCCTGTCTTTTTGTTCCACGTCTTTGTCGGTCAGTCCTGTTGTTGGTTTTGTTGTACCATGATTTTCTTAAAAAAAAAATGAAAAAAATTAAAAAAATAAAAATTTTTACCTATGTATAATGCGCACCCCAGATTTTAGGACAATAAATTAGTTAAATTTTGCGTATTATACACGGGGAAAAACGGTATTTGTGCCCTCTCTGCATCCATTTCAACCTGGTGATCCTGAAAGGGGGATCCTTCCATCTGTGGTCCCTTCTCAAGGTTTCTCATTTTCCCCTGGCAGGGGTTTTTGAGTTTTTCCTTGCCCTTTTGGGAGCTTAAGATCAGGGGATGCTTTGAGAATAATTGTCAATTTTTGTCTATGTGAAGCCCTTTGAGACTGCTTGTGATTTAGGGCTATACAAATAAACTTGACTTGATGTGGCCAAAACTGGCAGGGATTGACAGTTTGCTGCTTACAAAAATGTGACGCACATTATGTGGCAACCCGTGAGCAGAGAAGAGCAGTAGAAGTTGCGTGTATGTTCTATTATTGTAATGACCGATAGAGGGGTCCAAAAATGTATAGCACAATCGTATCACTTTTTTCAAGTGACGTGTGAATGAACGTCATTAGTGAAATGTACGTTTTCTCGAATTTTGTACTAAAAACTTTGACATCTCCAAAAATGCAAATAATTGCATTGTATTTACAAATAAAACAAAACTCACTGGTGACATCTGACAATTGTCACAAGTGTGACCAATCATAAAACATGCTTTGTCACCTATGTTTCCATATTTTTATAATTATTTTTCATTACGTCTAAGGGCTACCAATGACACTTGATTTTGATGTTGATGATGATGGAACTTTATTTATCCCACAGCGGGGAAAGTTACTCGTCACAGCAGCGTACAAGAGTGCAAGAATACAAGAGACAAGTGCCAAATGTAAAAATGGATAAATAACAGACAGGACAAAGACAAGTGCCACTAGTAGCGGTAGAGACGAAACACAATTTTATCAGGCGCCACGCATGTTGTAGAGTCTGACAGCAGTGGGAATGAAGGACCTGCGTAATCTTTCCTTCCTACACCGTGGGTGTAATAGTCTGCTGCTAAAGGAGCTGCTCAGGGACCGCACAATGTCATGGAGGGGGTGATGTTTGAGAAATAAATTGGGGTTGAATGGGTTAATAAAAAAGGTTGAAAATGGGTACAACTTGTTGTGTTCAAACATTTTATTTCCAGTCATCCAGGCAGCACTTTTCTCTGCTCTAATTGTGGTCTTTTATCCATTGCTTAGTCCACTGTACTATCTGTTCCAAGTTACTTTCCAGGTCTTCAGGAGTGTTGCTGGGTAGCTGGTGGATAAGCTCCTTTTTGTAGGCCTCACTTGCCTCCTCATAAATGGTCTGAAAGATTTCACACTGCATGTTGTCCTGCAGCTTCTTTCCTGTGTAGCCTCTGAAGACAGAATGAAGTGTATGTTAACAGAATGAGACGTCCAATTTAGCACCTGATTTACTACACATTTGTGCGTGTGAAAATGGGCGCAAACTTGATTTCACATACAAATACATGTGGATGCTGAGCAACCAAACAAACTTCATTTCACATACAAACGTGGATGCTGAGCAACCAAACAAACTTCATTTCACATACAAACGTGGATGCTGAGCAACCAAATGGGCGCAACCAGGATTACGTCTGCAAAACAAGATGACTTGCTGTGCAGTTCATTTTGAAATTTGTGAGCGGAGTAAATGCAAATAGATGACTTTAGCATGTGATTTGATAAGCCTAATAATAAGAGAAGTTCAGAAATAATATTGAATTGGACTGCTGACTCTTGCAAGGTGGACAACTGCATTTGATGAACAGTTTATGTTGAAATATTTTGACATAAAAAAGATAGGAAATTACAGGTATAATAGGCAACATTTTAAAGATCGGGTTTTACTTTAAAATTTTGAAATAATTAAGTAGTAGTGATACGTTGAATGTTAACAATTGGAACACTTTGGAAATATGTAGAAATTACAGGGGGATAGAAAAAGTCTTTGAGTCCTTGTTTACATTTCATGTGCATGTTATGTTTTTTATATCACCGACATTTTAAATTCTTAGAATGGACTGTTGAAGGGCTGTTTGTGAGACTTTTTATAAATTGAATCAATTTGGTAGGGTCACCGATGGCAAAAGGGTCCTAGGTTAGGGGCCAGACAAAGCACGGCTCAAAAAACACCTTATGAACAAAGCTGATGTGCGAGGCAGAAAAGTTCCGACTAGACATAGTCGGACTTGCTTCCACACAGTTTGGGTTCCGGTACAAGCCCTCTCGAGAGGGGCTGGACTCTCTTCCACTCTGGAGTTGCCCACGGTGAGAGAGGTCGAGCAGGTGTGGGTATACTTATTGCCCCCCGGCTGGGCGCCTGCTCATTGGGGTTCACCCCGGTGAACGAGAGGGTAGCCTCCCTCCGCCTTCGGGTGGGGGAACGGGTCCTGACTGTTGTTTCTGTCTATGCATCAAACGGCAGCTCAGAGTACCCACCCTTCTTGGAGTCCCTGGAGGAAGTGCTGGAGAGCGCTCCTTCTGGGGACTCCATCGTTCTACTGGGTGACTTCAATGCTCACGTGGGCAATCACAGTGAGACCTGGAAGTGCGTGATTGGGAGGAACGGCCCCCCCATTCTGAACCCGAGCGGTATTCTATTATTGGACTTTTGTGCTCGACACGGATTTTCTATAATGAACACCATGTTCAAACATAAGGGTGTCCATGTGTGCACTTGGCACCAGGACACCCTAGGCCGCAGTTCAATGATCGACTTTGTAGTCGTGTCATCGGATTTGCAGCCGCATGTTTTTGACACTCTGGCGAAGAGAGGGGCAGAGCTGTCAACTGATCACCACCTGGTGGTGGGTTGGCTCCGATGGTGGGGGAAGATGCCGATCCGACCTGGCAGACCCAAACGTACTGTGAGGGTTTGCTGGGAACGTCTGGTAGAATCCCCTATCAGGAAGAGCTTCAACTCCCACCGGCAGAGCTTCACCCACGTCCCGGAGGAGGCGGGGGACATTGAGTCCGAGTGGACCATGTTCCGTGCCATTGTTGAGGCAGCTGAATAGAGCTGTGGCCGTAAGGTGGTCGGTGCCTGTCGTGGCGGCAATCCCCAAACCCGCTGGTGGACACCGGCGGTAAGGGATGCCGTCAAGCTGAAGGAGTCCTATCGGGCCGTTTTGGCCTGTGGGACTCCGGAGGCAGCCGACGGGTACCGGATGGCCAAGCGGAACGCAGCTTCGGCGGTTGCAGAGGCAAAAACTGGGCGTGGGAGGAGTTTGGCGAGGCCATGGAGAACGACTTCCGGACGGCTTCGAGGAAACTCCGGTCCACCATCCGGCGTGTCAGGAGGGGGAAGTAGTGCACCGTCAACACTGTTTACAGTGGAGATGGCGTGCTGCTGACCTCGACTCGGGATGTCGTGAGTCGGTGGGGAGAATACTTCGAAGACCTCAATTCCACCGACACGCCTTCCATTGTGGAAGCAGGGCCTGGAGACTCTGAGGTGGACTCTCCAATCTCTGGGGTCGAAGTCACTGAGGTAGTTAAAAAAAACTCCTCGGGGGCAAGGCCCCAGGGTTGGATTAGATCCGCCAGGAGTTTTTAAAGGCTCTGGATGTTGTGGGGCTGTCATGGCTGACACGCTTCTACAGCATTGCGTGGACATCGGGGACAGTGCCTCTGTATTGGCAGACTGGGGTGGTGGTTGCCCTCTTTAAGAAGAGGGACCGGAGGGTGTGTTCCAACTACAAAGGAATCACACTCCTCAGCCTCCCTGGTAAGGTCTATTCAGGGGTGCTGGAGAGGAAGGTCCGTCGGGAGGTCGAATCTCGGATTCAGGAGGAGCAGTGTGGTTTTCGTCCTGACCGTGGAACAGTGGACCAGCTCTATACCCTCGTCAGGATCCTCGAGGGTGCATGGGAGTTCACTCAACCAGTCCACATGTGTTTTGTGGACTTGGAGAAAGCGTTCGACCGTGTCCCTCGGGAAGTTCTGTGGAGGGTGCTTCGGGGGTACGGGGTGCCGAGCCAACTGATAAGGGCGGTTCGGTCCCTGTATCATCGATGCCAAAGTTTGGTCCGCATTTCCGGCAGTAAGTCGGATTCGTTCCCAGTGAGGGTTGGACTCCGCCAAGGCTGCCCTTTGTCACTGATTCTGTTCATAACTTTTATGGACAGAATTTCTAGGCGCAGTCGAGGTATTGAGGGTGTCCGGTTTGGGGGCCTCAGCATTGCGTCTGCTTTTGCAGACAACGTGGTGCTGTTGGCTTCTTCAAGCCGTGATCTCCAGCTCTCACTTGAGTGGTTAGCAGCCGAGTGTGAAGCGGTCGGGATGAGGATCAGCTCCAAATCTGAGTCCATGGTCCTCAGTCGGAAAAGGGTGGAATGCCCTCTCCGGATCGGGGATGAGATCCTGCCCCAAGTGGAGGAGTTCAAGTATCTTGGGGTCTTGTTCACGAGTGAGGGCAGGATGGAGCGTGAGATCGACAGGCGGATCGGTGCAGCGTCGGCTGTGATGCGGACTCTGTACTGGTCCGTCGTGGTGAAGAGAGAGCTGAGCCAAAAGGCAAAGCTCTCAATTTACCGGTCGATCTACGCTCTTACCCTCACCTATGGTCACGAGCTATGGGTCGTGACCGAAAGAACGAGATCCCGGAAACAAGCGGCCGAAATGAGTTTTCTCCGCAGGATGTCCGGGCTCTCCCTTAGAGATAGGGTGAGAAGCTCGGTCATCCGGGAGAGACTCGGAGTAGAGCCGCTGCTCCTCCACGTTGAAAGGAACCAGACGAGGTGGCTCGGGCATCTCACCAGGATGCCTCCTGGACGCCTCCCTGGGGAGGTTTTCCGGGCATGTCCCACCGGCAGGAGACCCCGTGGACGACCCAGGACGCGCTGGAGAGACTTTGTCTCTCAGCTGGCCTGGGAACGCCTTGGAATCCCCCGGGATGAGCTGGACGAAGTGGCTGGGGAGAGGGAAGTCTGGGAGTCCCTCCTAAAGCTGCTGCCCCCGCGACTCGACCCCGGATAAGCGGAAGAAGATGGATGGATGAATCAATTTCATTAAAAAATGTGTCTGCATAAGAAAATAATCTTTTTCCTATTAAGGGTAACAAAATCTGCTAAAATAATGGATCAGAAAAAAAACCAAGGGATTTTTTACAATAAATAAAATTTGAGTTAACAATACAAACAATCGCTTGACAGCACTAATATTAATATCCTTCAATCAGTATACAAGTATGTATTTCTTTACATTTTCAGGTTGAAACATTAATTCATTTAGTTTAGTAGTAAATCTGTAAAATATGTCTTTCTGCATATATGTATGGTTAATATCATGAACATTCACAGAGGCATGAGTTACGGGTACCTGCATTCGAGCCGTGTGTACAGATGAGTATTGTCTGTTCTGAGGACAAAAACAACGTGAAACCAGCGTTCGGGGAATAGGTCACAGCCATGATAGTCTACGATTACACCTCCATGCGTCATCTTCTCATCAAGTTCATCCACCACCTGCAGATAACAAAAGAACCATAACTTTTCCAATACATTGTAGATGTATTATTGTTGCTATAAAAACAAATTAAAATCTACAAATTGAATTAAAAAATTTAAACTTTGAGTTCAAGCAAAATTTAGTGAATCATTTGCCTCAAAACGCAGATATTTCTGGCGTTCTAACACGATCTAAAACAGCAATTCACTTTACCTAATTTTAGTCGGCATAAAAAGATTAACGCTGAATGATAAAAAATGTATCTTTTCCATTGGCTTTTTGCTTTGATTCCAGAAAACACAGAATGAGGTTTTGTTATTCTTGTGCGTACATTTGGTGGACTTGTCGGTGAATGGTGGAAGGTAGACTTGAAGGGGAAGTAAATTTACGGGGATGCATCCTCAGTAGTGTTCCTCTGGGTGTTTTGGCCCCTCATACACACTCTCCAGAGGTCTAGCCAGCTTTGGGATGATGAAACCCGAGCTTGTGTCGCAAGCCCAATTAGCAATGAGAGTCTCCGTGTTGGCAGACATCTCAAGGGACTATGCACGGCATGGGCGTTCGGTTCTCTGAGTCAGGCCTAGACTGGCTGACCACATACCTCCTGTTGCACTACAATTGGGGTTGTTCCTCCTCAGCCAGCGCCACTGGCTAATCCTTTCAGCTGCCACAGGGCTATGCGCAGGCTCGGGCCCCTAATTCCCAAGTCCCACATATGTTTTGTGGTAGATGTTCCCATGAAGCCTCTCCACCCAACCTCCACTGGGTATACATATGCATTCCAGCCACGATGTCTAGCTTCCGCGGCCCCCTCGAATGCCTCCTCCATGGAGTCAGACCAGGGTACAGTGTGTTTGACTATGTATAGCTTCTTTAGGGAAAGGGACCAGAACACCAGGTCAGGCCTGGTGGTAAAAAGGTAAACCTTCCAGTCTCAGGGCGGACACTCTACCACTAGGCCAACGTCTGGCAGCATCTTCCAGTCAGGTGCTGGGCACAGCTGGCTTCTCTCTGTTGGTTTAGAGTTCTTCCTGGCTTCCTGGCCCTTCACGAACAATGGCAATTCCCCATGAGGCATTAGATGTTGGCAGTGGCAGGGCGTTGATGTTGGATTGTTTTCCATCCAGTGTGGAGGCTTCAAGTCTTGGTTGTGGCGCCAGGTATACGGTCCCTGACAAACGTCACTGAATAGAATTTTTTAAACCAAATCACCATCAGGGAAATATGCAAATAAGAATAAACTGTTCCCGTTTTTTTCCATTTTTTTTTTTTTTGAAGAAAATCATGGTACAACAATTTTTGAAGAAAATCTTGTCACGGATGGTTCTTTACAACGTCACTTTCCTCTCTTTTCATTTTAACCTAACTGATCGCGGTGGTGCCTTTCTGGGCAGTCGGAGAAATCAACGCCAACAAAAAAAATACATCCAGCCTAGTTAAGAAATCACCAGAAAGATCACCATGACAATTGTGAATAATAAATAAATAATTATTATATATATTATATATATTATTATTCTAATAATAAATAATTGTGATAAATAACTGGAACATCACTCAAATATTGGTGATCCCGTTGAGAGTCTCACATATTTCTTCGCTATCGAGTTTGCTACTGCATGCGCAGTGATACTGACCGGCAGAATAACATCTGGTTGTTCCCAAAGATGATCTTTTTTCTGAAATAATTTTACGTTTACGGACTTAAGTAACCCGGCCGGGTCATACCAAAGACTATAAAAATGGGACCCATTGCCTCCCTGCTTGGCACTCAGCATTAAGGGTTGGAATTGGGGGGTTAGATCACCAAATGATTCCCGAGCGCGGCGCCGCTGCTGCTCACTGCTCCCCTCTCCCCCAGGGGATGGATCAAAATCACACGGGGATGGGTCAAATGCAGAGGACAAATTTCACCACACCCAGATGCGTGTGTGACGATCATTGGGACTTTAAAAAAAAAAAAAAAAAAGTCAAACTTTGGGTGCGTATTATACATGGGTACAGGCTTTTTTCCAGCATCGACATGCCATTTTTAGGGTGCGTATTATACATGGGGGCGCATTATACATGGAAAAAAACGGTATTACAAATAAGCAACATTTAGTACAAAATAGTATAAATAAACAGTTAACACGGATTACAGTTTGACTAGTTTTACACCCTGTGAGTATGCGTCACAGGGAGGCTGGTGTCCATTTGCTTGGCGCACAGGACGCATGCCTTGGCCCATCTTGTGGCCTCTTCCTGATGCTGCACTTCCTCCTTCACCATCTTTCTTCGTTCTGGTGGAGTGGCACCTCTCCAGGCTGGATGGCTAGTTGTTAAACCAAGGCCTCCCCTTCCTTACTGATCGTTCCCCATAATGTTGGCATGCCTGAGAGCTGCTGTCTTGCTGGTGTCCATTTGCGCCCCATAGCTAAGGTTGGTGCTTTTTCCCGAACCACTGGATCTTTGGATTTGTTCAAGGTCATCTGCAGTCGTGTTTTTGCACACTTGAACTCCTCTGTAAGACTGGTAAGGGGCAACTAGAGGACACTGTCTCCATAGAGGCCTATGATGGTTAGGCAGTGCGGAACTCCAAACCACTTCTTGATGTGAACAGAGAGCCCTTTGCGCACTCATAACAAATCACAGTATTATTTTTGTTTGACAAGTGCATTGTTCATAGGCATTTGAGCAGTAAGATATATCAATACATTGGTGCAATAAGACATGCCCATAGTTTAAAATTATATTCTTGTCTTACATCAGACAAAAATAATCTTCTCCTCGATCATTTATGTTGCATATCACTGATTTGTAAGAACCAACGCTTCACATAACAGGTGGGTAATATGTACAATTTCGTTTCATTTCATCAAGAGAAATAGTAAGGCTTGAGTTAAAGGGAATTCAAGCATGACTCACCCTGTCTTCATCTAAAATAGGGCACTGGTACTCTTGATCATAGCCATCATAAAGATCTCCTGAGGAAAAAATAATGTAATCAATAATACAGTCAAACCTCGGTTTTCGAACGTCCCGGTTCTCGAACAAATCGGGATTTGAACAAAAAATTCGAGATTTTTTTGCTTCGGTTTTTAAGAAAATTCGGAGGTCGAACCTGGCGAGATGTACCGAAAGGACCCGAGAAAACCCGACCGCGTGGCCCGGATGCTGATTGACTCCGTTCGTTATTGTATTTCCGTTACTTTGAGGATTGTATTAACCCCTAGTCATGCCTCCAAAAAAAGCAAGTGGGAGCAGTAAAGCCATCCTAAAACACAAAGACGCTCTTAAAGCAATGCGACAGTGAGCGCCCGGCGCGCTGCGGTTGCGCGATCGGACCAAATTAAGCTCCCTGTGCACTGAGGTCCACTTAAATTTTGGAAAGTACATCAGGACTTTAAAAATAATTTCTAAATTTCAGCGACGGCTCTGTCACAATAATGCGACCAGCGTGGCGCAGTTGCACGGTCGGCGGCGCGCTACGGTTGCGCGTTCGGGGGTGTGCTGCAGTTGTGCGATCGGACAAAAATGCGCAAATGAAAAAATGCTTAAAAAGGGCGTTTTTTTGTCTTGGAACGGATTAAATTTTTTCCATTATTTGTAATGGGAGAAATAGATTCGGAATTCGAACGATTCACTTCTCGAACTGCCTTCTGGAACGGATTGTGGTCGAAAACCTAAGTTAGACTCTATTATCAATAGAAGACATACAATTTCTATGAATGTGCAAAACAAACCTGGTACTAAAAGCAAAAATCAAGAATACTGCCTTAAAGTACAAAAAAAAAAAAAAAAAAAATCCTCTCTGGAGTGGCAGAGATCTCAAAGTCATTTTTTACCTTCCTGAGCCAGAACACCTATATTAACATAGGTGAGCCCAGTCCGCTGAGCTAGCTCCTTGCCGAGAGTTGTTTTTCCAACACCAGGGGTCCCTATAAGACAAAAAGGGACGATAAGTACTGAACATTTTTTTAGTTGTTTATTTAAAACAGAAACAACACGCAGTGCCCTCTTAGCTGATGACACTAACATAAATATTCTAGGGTCGTTATGTGATCACCGCTAACCATGTGGCTAACTCTCAATATACCGTGTTTTCTAGACCAGTGATCCCCAACCTTTTTTGCGCCACGGACCGGTTACGTGTCAGAAATATTTTCGCGGACCGGCCTTTATATAAATAAATAATAGATTTATATAACTTAATAATACATTTATATAAATAAATAATACATTTATAACAAATATATGAATACGATGAAATAAAATGATACGACTGGCATAAAAACAAGTATAAACGACATTAAAATAAAACTCACCATTACATTGAATTAGTGGGAGCACTGAGCTTGTTTCTCAGAAACGAGCCGGTCCCATCTAGGCGTAATCGGAGACAATGACACCCGAAGTGGTTAAGGTTTGTCTTTTAATGCAGGATGCTTGGTCTCCATGTGCCGAAGCAGTTTTGAGGGCTTCATTGCCTCGTTAGCTAGCCTGTCGCCACATATTATGCAGAGTGGGCTTGGCGCGTCATAGTCTTTTAAATGCAGCTTTCCTTTTCTTAGAAGTCGTAGCCTCTTCTTCTTCCGTCTCCTCATTGGGCTTTTTTCCCTTTCCGAAGAAGCTTTCCAAACATCTCTGTTTCTTGCTCATTTTTGCTTGCTTCGCGGGCTCAACTGAGGTGACATGTCACGTGACCGAGACGAGCGTCTTGACCTGAACCGACGGATGTAATTGGGAGAGAATCGCCAATGTTTTTATATTTTTCAAAATAAATACTTACTCATTTTTGCTAGCTTTGCGGGCTCGACTGGGGAAACATGTCACGTGACCGGGACGAGCGTCTTGACCTGAATTAATTGATCGTCGATTAAAACAATTTTATTTTTTTTTCTGTGTGGCTTGGCGGCCCGGTACAAAGTGACCCACGGACTGGTACCGGTCCGCGGCCCGGTGGTTGGGGACCACTGTTCTAGACTATAAGTCGCTCTGGAGTACAAGTCGCACCAGCCATAAAATGCTTAATAAAGAAAAACAACATTTGTAATTCGCACCGGAGTACAAGTCGCATTTTTGGGGGAACTTTATTTGACAAAATACACCACCAAGAAGAGACATGAATAGGCACAACAGGCTAAACGATACGGTATGCTAACGTTACATAAACACAAACGAGAAACTGAGAACGTGCCTGACGTAACATGTTAGCAGTTATTCATATAACTATAATTTAAACAAGTTTATCAAACCATCAAACTTCTCCTTGTGCTGGTACCTTGGCGTGTCTCAGTGACCCCTGAAAGCTATACTGACGGGGGGGGGGGGGGGGGTGACACCCCTGTCAGGTTTAACCATGCTGGGCAGGTTTTGGGATAGAGGCGAGACAAAAGTCAGCACTCGGTCCTCCAGGTTGGTGGTTGGGCGTGAGGTTAACAACCTCATACCGTAAAAAAACCAGCATGCTACAGAAACGACAAGAAGGAGCCACTCCGGTATACTGCGGTGGAGGAGAGAGGGCACATCCTTGGATGTATCAATGACGGGGCCAGGTGAAATCCGGCAGGAAGCCCGACCCCTGATGACCTTGATCTTCAACACCAAAACCAACATCACAGTAGGCACCTGGAACATACGCACAGTGCTCCCATGTGGTCGCATGGACCATTCTCTACTCTGGGAAACAAGACCACCCATGGAGTTGGGATCATCCTTTCCAGCTGTGCAGCACAAGCACTAGTTGGATGAAAACAGGTGAACAACCGCATCATGACAGCGAGGTTCTATACTAGACATGCCAAAGTTACCATTGTGCAAGTCTATGCCCCAACTGAAAGTTGTCTCAGAGGAGGACAAGGATGCTTTCTACGGCCAGCTCGAAGTCATGCTTGATGAGATCCCCATCTACGACATCAAGATGCTGATTGGAGACTTAAATGTAAAAGTGGATAGCAACAGAAGGGGCCTCAATACCACAGTGGGACCGCACGGGTCTGGAAGTTCTACCAATGACAACGGTGAGAGGCTGTTGATGCTAGCAAGCACCAACGGCCTCAGCATCGGCAACACCTTTTTCAAACACAAGCAGATCCATAAGATGACATGGGTTTCACCTGGGGGCGGAACCCGAAACGAGCTGGACTACATCTGCATAAACATAAGGCAGACGTTCGCTCACACAGGGGTGCAGATGTTAATAATAATTCATTAAATTTGTATAGCGCTTTTTCAAAAACCCAAAGACGCTTACAGGGAACAAGGCAAAGACATACAGGAGGGGAGGGGGACGGGGAAGAGACAATGGGATAAAATTAAGAAGAGGAAACCAGTTATGGGTAGGGAAGGTCATAGGCTTGAGAGAAGAGGTACGTTTTTAGACGGGACTTAAATATGGGGAGTGTGAGTGAGTCACAGACAGACTGAGGGAGAGAGTTCCAGAGTTGGGGTGATGTGCAGGAGAAGGCTCTGTGGCCGAAGGATTTGAGTTTAGATTTTGGGACTGTCAGACGTGAAGTATTGGAGGACCGGAGGGGACGGTTGGGGCAGTAGGGGACAAGGAAGTCGGATAGGTAAGTGGGAGCCAGGTGGTGAAGGGCTTTGAAGGTGAGGAGGAGTATCTTGAAGATGATACGCTCCTTAATGGGGAGCCAGTGAAGAGAGTGGAGAACAGGAGTGATGTGTTCACGGGACCGGGTGTGGGTAAGGAGGCGGGCAGCAGAGTTTTGGACTAGTTGAAGTCTATGGAGTGAGTGAGCAGTGATTCCAGTGAGAAGGGAGTTGCCAGTAGTCAAGCCGGGATGAGATGAAGGCGTGGATGAGGGATTCAGCGGCAGGGAGAGAGAGGCATAAGGGAGGATTTAGTGCCAATGAGGAGGACCTCTGTTTTGTCACTGTTGAGTTTGAGAAAGTTGTGGGTCAGGTAGGAGATGGTGCGTTTTGTGGAATTATGAGGCGAGGGTAGAGGGGTGGAGAAGAGGATGCAGAGATGATCTGACAGTGGAAAGGCGAGAGGACGGGGGTTGGATGTGAGTGGAAAGGAGGAGAATACTATATCCAGGGTGTGGCCTTTGGTGTGGGTGGGGAGATTGATGTGCTGGGTGAGATGGAAGCAGTCCAGAAGGGAGATGAAGTCGGACGTCAGTGGAGCAGTTGGCTGGTCGATGTGGATGTTGAAGTCACCGATGAATAGGAGGCGATGGGAGACTGAGGATACGATGGTGAGGGGTTCAGACAGTTCAGAAAGAAAAGACGGATGTGACTTTGAGGGGCGGTCAATGAGAACAGCAGTAGTAGAGTTGGGGAGGGAAAAAGCGAGATATTCAAAGGATGAAGTAGATGGGAGGTTGAGGTCCAATTCAGTGATGGGTAGGGACTGCTTATGGAGGACAGCAATACCACCTCCTCGCCCAGAGAGGCGGGGTTTGGCGATGTAGCTGTAGTTGGACGGAGTGGCTTGGTTGAGAGTAAAAAAAATCCAGGGGCTGTTGCCATGTTTTACAGAGAAGGAGCAGATCCAAGTTATTGTCCAATAGTAGTTCAAAAATAACTGGTGATTTGTTGGAGAGGGACCGACAGTTCAGCAGCGCGAGGGAGATGGATGAAGGAGCGGGGGGGAGGGGGAGCGGAGGTTGTTGAGGTTGGCAGTACGGGAGGTGGGGGTGACAGGGGGGCGAGAGGCAGTCTAGAAAGAAGGGAAGGGTGAGCCATCAGGGAAATGTCGGTTAAAAGATAGTCCAGAGCTACGGTGGATGTAGCGGCGACGGCGGAGGATCCCAGCGTTGCTGGCAGCTGAGGCAGCAGCAGCAGGGAGACGTTGATTATTGTTGAGGTGATGAAGATCAGCAGCAGTGTAGACAATTGGCGAGAAGTTGGTGGAATAGAAGCCCGGAGTAGCAGAAGTGATAGTTCATGGAAGAGATGAGACGTGACAGCAGCTGGGAATAATCCAGATAAAATGCTAGAAGTGGCTAGTAGCTGGTTAGCTAGAAGTTGGTAGGCAGTAAAATGCATGGAAGCAGCAGTGGACCGAGTAGTGATGTTGGTGGAGTGGGTGGTGGTGTTGGTCGATCCCGACTGTATCCGCGCAAACGGCAAGCCCCAGTGTGTCATGGCGGCACACAGCCGAGCCACGACCGGCGAGCTCGCAGCGAACGGGTGCTCCCCCCGAGGACGCCGGCCAAGTGGCCAGAAAGTTGGGTTAAAGCTGTTTGCCGAGCCAAGAGCGAGCAGCTACAGGCTCAGAGCCGGGAGATAGGAGGGTCCGGCGGTGGTTTGGCTAGCTGGCTAGCGTAGCTCGTAGTCCGAGGGAGCGGGAACAGAGAGGTGCGAGCAGAGCTGCAGAGATACGCGGTGGGCAGGTGAAAAGGCGAGAAAAATAAAAGAAAAAACGGGCACACTTAAAACGGGAAACACAAAACAGATAGCGGACAAACAAGTAGCGGACACGGTTCGGGGTAGAAGCGGCAGTCAACAATCCAGACGCCATCGTTGCTCTAACCCGGAAGATGGTCTTGGACGGTTTCCTCGTTGGTTTATTGGCTCAGTATGACGATGTGAAAAGGATGTTGGCTCAGATCACTTTCTTGTAGTGGGTAAAATCAGGCTGAAGCTGAAAAAGGTTCAAAAGGTGCAGCCCAAGAGAACTTATGCAGTGGACAAGCTGAAGAATATCAACCTGTCGAGAAGCTATTGTGAGGAGTTCAGGAAGAAACTTGAGGTACCACAACATCCTTCATCCATTGAAGAGCAGTGGAGTCTGTTATCCTGTGCCATCACTGAGACCGCGGAAACAGTTTTAGGCAGAAGAAGGGGCACCAACAAAGAGAGATGGATAACAGATAAGATCCGAAAACTGACTGATGAAAGGAAAATGGCAAAGATAAAAAGAGAGCAGAGGAGGCTCCGATGCTAGGAGGATGGAAGACAGGGCACCAATAATGTATTTGAAAGTACTATAGAGTGTATACAAGTAAAATTATAAAAGTTTTGTGCGGGTGCGCTCGCGCTGGGCTGCGTCAGTCAGAGCAGAGAGGAGCCAGACAGGTTTACACTTCAAAAAAGGTTCATAATAGTCTTGTGTGGATATTGTAACAATATATTTACTCATATTTATTTTCTTATTTATTTAAATAAATAAAGTTTCTACAAGTCAGTTTAAATTTAAACATTTTACAAAAGTGTTTAAAAATACAAAAAGCGTTTAAAAAAACAATAAAGTGTATACAACTACAATAAAGGTTCATAAAAGTCTTGTGCGGATATTGTAACAATATATTTTCTCATCCATCCATCCATCCATCCATCCATCCATCCATCCATCCATCCATCCATCCATCCATCCATCCATCCATCCATCCATCCATCCATCCATCCATCTTCCATACCGCTTGTCCCCACAGGGGTCACGGGCGTGCTGGAGCCCATCCCAGCAGTCATCGGGCAGTAGGCGGGGGACACCCTGAACCGGTTGCCAGCCAATCGCAGGGCACACAGAGACGAATAACCTACCGCACTCACACTCACACCTAGGGGCAATTTGGAGTGCTCAATCGGCCTACCAAGCATGTTTTTGGGATGTGGGAGGAAAGCGGAGTGCCTGGAGAAAACCCGCGCGGCCACGGGGAGAACATGCAAACTCTCATGCAAAGTAAACCCGCACCCTCCTAACTTTGAGGCAGATGTGCTAACCAGTGCGTCACCGAGCTGGTGGTCTTGGAAACAATTATCTGCGATAAATGAGGGATTACTGTACTCTGTTTCATACGTATATATTGTACACCATGCACATTTTGTAAAATAAGCACACTTTTGTACACCATGCATATTTTGTAAAATAAGCACACTTTTGTACATTGTGGAGATTGTACACTTGATTATCCTGACACCCCCACTCCGTCCTCACCAAGCCATCTGACATATGCAGTGTTTGTGTGTCCGTCCCATGGCCACCCCAGTGAAAAATTCCTGGCTCCGCCACTCGATAGTAGGTTTTTCAAATGACTGATAAATCAAAGTTGTCTACATAACGTACATTTCAGGTATAACAATGCCATACTTCTAATGACGCTAACATATAAATCAGGGATGAGAACGGCAAATGTGAAAAACCACTGAAAAGTAGCCGGGGTCTGGGAGCCGCATGCCCCCATTGGGGCGCCGCATGCCCCCATTGGGGGCTGCAGGGGGCCAGGGGCAACGCCCCGAAGGGAAGCTTTGTCCCCTGGAAACTCCTGGATTTTGGCAGTATAGCAACCCCAAAACCATTAATTTCATCACTCAATTTCAAGTTAAAAAAATATTCCTGCTTGGTGGGCTATCAAGGTGAATATAATACATCAAAATGGCACAATCAATTCTGGAGTTTTTCCTTTTAATGAAAACTGTTAATTTTTTGCAACGTATATCTCCAACCACATATCTTGTTATCAAAGAACACTCAAAATACAGGGATGAGAATGGCAAATGTGAGGACTGTCTCAGAAAATTCGAATATTGTGATAAAGTTCTTTATTTTCTGAAATGCAATTACCGTAATTTTCGGACTATAAGTCGCGGTTTGTTTCATAGTTTGGGTGGGGGGCGACTTATACTCAGGAGCGACTTATGTGTTTTTTTTTTTTCAAAAGATTTCAAAAAAAAAAATAAATAAATAAATGAAACCGCGATAAACGAACCGCAATGTAGCAAGGGATTACTGTAATTTGAATTTCAAGTGACGACAGCAGCGCGACGTCGCGTCAGCAGCAGCTCGTCGAGTCAATCTTTGTCCTTTATGTAAACAACCGCCGCGCTGCGTCGCGCTGCCTCGTCGTTATTCCACAGATCTACTATATAACTATATTGTAGCGTTAACAAAGTTCAAGGAAAGACGTGGGTTTGGTAAACGGCTCTTTATTTAACAAAACAAACTTACAGGCGTGTGGCGGCGTGGACTTCCAGCCACGGAAGAGGAAGAGAGCTCCATACAATTCCACCGTCCTCGGACAGCCACCCGGCTGAGCGCCGGCCCTCGACTTCCATCCACGGAGGTGAAAGACAGCTCGGTAGAGTCGGACCGGGCGTGCGTAAAAGCATTGTCCGAGCCCCATCCACCGTCCCTGGACAGCCACCCGGCCGAGCGCCGGCGCCCGACTTCAATCCACGAAAGTGAAAGAGAGCTCCGTCGAGTGACGCGCGACATCGCGCTGCTGACGTCAGCAGCGCGACGCGACATCGCGGTCGCACGTCAGCAGCGCGGCGGTTGTTTACATAAAGGACAAAGATCGACTCGTCCAGGGACGGTGGATGGGGCTCGGACAATGCTTTTACGCACGCCCGGTCCTCCTCTACCGAGCTGTCTTTCACCTCCGTGGAGGGCCGGCGCTCAGCCGGGTGGCTGTCCGAGGACGGTGGATGGGGCTCGGTCATGGCTGTTACGCACGCCCGGTCCTATTATATGGAGCTCTCTTCCTCTTCCGTGGCTGGAAGTCCACGCCGCCACACGCCTGGAAGTTTGTTTTGTTAAATAAAGAGCCGTTTACCAAACCCACGTCTTTCCTTGAACTTTGTTAACGCTACAATATAGTTATATAGTAGATCTGTGGAATAACGACGAGGCTGACGTCAGGGCGCACGCACGCGCGCCGTTGTTGACAAAGGACGAGGAATTTGATCGATGGATTTAATGATTTAGAGTGCACAGATGGTTTGATAACATTATTGCTTATATAATAGTTATTTGATATATAATTTATATATCGTTATATGGGCCTGTGGAATATTTTGAAGTGCAAGAGCGTCAGTGGCGCGCACGCATTGTTGACAAAGGACGATTGATGGATTTAATGAATTGGAATGACACAGATGGTTTTATTAACGTGTTATTTATGTAATAGTTTTTTGAATAACTCTGAATTTTACGTCAGAGCCGTTCTCAGCTCTTAGTTTGTGTTTATGTCACGTTAGCATACCTATCGTTTAGCCTGTTGTTGCTCGTTCATGACTGTTCTTGGTGTTGGATTTTGTCGAATAAATTGCCCCCCCAAATGCGACTTATACTCCGGAGCGACTTATATATGTTTTTTTTCACTTTTTTGGGCAATTTATGGCTGGTGCGACTTATACTCTGGTGCGACTTATAGTCCAAAAATTACGGTAAAAAAACAAAAATGTCATACATTCTGGACTCATTACAAATCAACTGAAATATTGCAAGCCTTTTACCGTAATTTTGGGACTATAAGTCGCTCCGGAGTACAAGTCGCATCAGCCATAAAATGCCCAAAAATTTGAAAAAAAAAACATATATAAGTCGCTCCGGAGTATAAGTCGCATTTTGGGGGGCAATTTATTCGACAAAATCCAACATCGAGAACAGTCATGAACGAGCAACAACAGGCTAAACCAGTGGTTCCCAAACTTTTGCAGGCTGGCGCCCCCTTTGGCTCCCCAGTGAATTCCTAGCGCCCCCCCCCCCCCAAGGCACATATGGAAACAAACACCTCTTTCTTGATATTTGGTTTGCTGCAATTTGAAAAGAGAAAGGTTAAACACAAATGTGTATTTCACAAATAAAACCCAATTTAGTATTTAGTAAACCAATTTATTTTTTAGCAGTTTTAACTGTTTCAGCAACATAGAATCGTAAATAAACATTCCACCAGTAACCTTCATTGTCTCACACGTAATATGGGATGGATGTGCTTGGTGCAGGGACATAAGCTTCTCAACATCAGGCTGGAACTCGCTAAGAAGAAGTCGTAGATCCCCGCGGTCAGTAATTTTCAGTCGGTTTCTTTGCTTGGAAAGAAGCAAGGTGACTGCACATATTAGCTTTGCGGGCTCGACTGGGGAAACATGTCACGTGACCGGGACGAGTGTCTTGACCTGAATTAATTGATCGTCGATAAAAAAAAAATTCTGTGCGGCTTGGCGGCCCGGTACCAAGTGACCCACGGACCGGTACCGGTCCGCGGCCCGGTGGTTGGGGACCACTGCCCTAACCAGCTCAACACAACACGGCGCGTTCTGGCGAGTCCCCAATTTCATGTTGACTTGAACTCAAGATGATGTTGACCACCAGAATGCGGTTTTTATTATAAAATAAAATTCTGAACATTACAAGCTTGAAATTACAAACCTGAGCTTTTGCTTTTGTAGTCTATGCTGTCGGATCTGACTGGGCCAGAGCGGCGTGTTGTGTACAAATCGACTGCCGCCCCCCTACCGCCCCCCTACCGCCCCTTTCTTCCTCACCGCCCCCCCAGATCTTTCCACCGCCCCCAGGGGGGCGGTACTGCCCACTTTGGGAACCACTGGGCTAAACGATAGGTATGCTAACGTGACATAAACACAAACGAAGAGCTGAGAACGGCCCTGACGTAAAATTCAGAGTTATTCAAAAAACTATTACATAAATAACACGTTAATAAAACCATCTGTGTCACTCCAATTCATTAAATCCATCAATCGTCCTTTGTCAACAATGCATGCGCGCCGCTGACGGCGCTTGCACGTCAAAA
The DNA here is from genome assembly GCF_901709675.1 of Syngnathus acus. Taxonomy (NCBI): domain Eukaryota; kingdom Metazoa; phylum Chordata; class Actinopteri; order Syngnathiformes; family Syngnathidae; genus Syngnathus; species Syngnathus acus. The sequence continues at coordinate 18,196,984 of NC_051094.1, forward strand.
TATTCCACAGGCCCACATAACGATATATAAATTATATATCAAATAACTATTATATAAGCAATAATGTTATCAAACCATCTGTGTCACTCCAAATCATTAAATCCATCGATCGTCCTTTGTCAACAATGGGTGCGCGCAGCTGACGGCGCTTGCACTTCAAAATATTGCACAGGCCCATATAACGATATATAAATTAGATATCAAATAACTATTATATAAGCAATAGTATTATCAAGCCATCTGTGCACTCTAAATCATTAAATCCATCGATCAAATTCCTCATCCTTCGTCAACAACGCCGCGCGTGCGCCCTGACGTCAGCCTCGTCGTTATTCCACAGATCTACTATATAACTATATTGTAGTGTTAACAAAGTTCAAGGAAAGACGTAGGTTTGGTAAACGGCTCTTTATTTAACAAAACAAACTTCCAGGCGTGTGGCGGCGTGGACTTCCAGCCACGGAAGTGGAAGAGAGCTCCATAGAATAGGACCGGGCGTGCGTAAAAGCCATGACCGAGCCCCATCCACCGTCCCCGGACAGCCACCCGGCCGAGCGCCGGCCCTCGACTTCCATCCACGGAAGTGAAAGAGAGCTCGGTAGAGTAGGACCGGGCGTGCGTAAAAGCCATGTCCGAGCCCCATCCACCGTCCCTGGACAGCCACCGGCCGAGCGCCGGCCCCCGACTTCAATCCACGGAGGTGAAAGAGAGCTCCGGAGAGTAGGACCGGGCGTGGGTAAAAGCCATAATAGTTTTTCAAACCTTCTGTGTCACTCCAAATCCTTAAATCCTTCAAACTCTTCGTCCACCGTGTCACTTAGAAACAAAGCCGCTAATGATGCCGGTAGTACGTGGGGCCCTTCGTCATCTTCGTCATCCCGTGATCAATCTTTGTCCTTTATGTAAACAACGCTGCGTTGCTGACGTCACTTGAAATTCAAATTACAGTAATCCCTTGCTACATCGCAGTTCGTTTATCGCGGTTTCACTTTTTTTTTTTTGGAAAATTAAAAAAAAAAAAAAAACACATATAAGTCGCTCCTTATTATAAGTCGCCCCCCCACCCAAACTATGAAAAAAACCGCGACTTATAGTCCGAAAATTACGGTACTATTTTAATATTGCTGATTATGGCTTACTGCTTAAGAAAACTCAGAAATCCTATCACAAAATATTAGAATATTTCCTCAGACCAAGTAAAAAAAAAGATTTATAACAGCAAAACAAAATCAAACATTTGAAAATGTCCCTTAATGCATTGGTTCTCAAATGGGGGTACGCGTACCCCTGGGGGTACGTGGAGGTACTCCAGAGGGTACGTGAGATTTAAAAAAAAAGAAATACCGTTATTAAAAAAAACACCAAAAAAAACCAACAGCAAGCCTGATTGTCTTGAGAATTTGTTATAACAAGTTTGATGAAATACAAATGTATGTTTTATATTCAGTATTCAATTTTAATCCTTAAAAAACGGACTCTCCACAAACCAATAGCAGTCACCTGCGGTTGCCTTGATGACGCACTGTAACAAGGAGATGTGGCTAAAGCGTAGCAGCGATGCTGCTGTTGAAAACACGAAGAAACAAGTAAAAATGAAGGCAAAATCAGAGCCGAAGAAGTACCGACAGTACATGGAAGACTATTGTTTGATGGGATTTACGTCCACAAGTTGTAACCCACCCAAAGCGCTGTGCTTTTTTTGCGGGGAGAAATTAGCCAACGCTAGCATGAAGCGGCACATCTCCAGCGGCATCTCACCACAAAACACGGATACCATGTTGGTAAGCCACCGGAGTTCTTCAGGAGGAAACTTTCTGACTTCGTCATCCCAAGACACAATGCGAAAAGCCTCCACTACATTAGCGAAAGCCCTGAAGGCTTCTTATGCGGTATCTTTGCTTGTAGCTAAAGCCAAAAAACGTTCACCATAGCTGAAGAGCTGCTGCTCCCCGCCGCTGTTGTATTGGCCGAAACTATGCTAGACAAAAATCTGTGGATACATTAAAAACTGTGCCTTTGTCTAATGACACCGTTTGCCGCAGAATAGACAAAATGGGTGCAGACATTGTCGAACAAGTTGTGGGAAAACTTGGAGAATCTTTTTCACTCCAGCTGGATGAATCCACAGATGTCAGTGGGAATGCACAGATTGTTGCTTTTATGAGATATATTGAGACTGACGACATTTGGAAACACATACTTTTCTGCAAAAGTCTGGAGGGGAGAACAACCGGAGAGGACATTTTTAATGTCGTTAACGCATTTTTCTCTGAAAATGGTATCAGCTGTAAATCCTGCAGCAGCGTGTGTACAGATGCGGCTGTATCAATGACGGGCAGTGCGAAAGGGCTCATTGCGCGGATTAAAATGGGAAATCCCGACATTAAGTGGACTCACTGTGTGGTTCACAGGGAAGCGTTAGCGTCCAAGAAAATGAGCCCCGTGTTGCAAGATGTTTTGAACGACAACATCAAAGTGATCAACTTCATCAAGTCAAGGCCACTTAATGCACGTTTGTTCTGCCGCCTTTATGAAAACATGGGAGCTGAACACACGCAACTCCTCCTCCATACAGAAGTGCGCTGGCTCTCTCGAGGGAAGATACTCAACAGGCTGTTGGAGTTACGAGCTGAAGTGCACACCTTTCTGACAGAGCACGGATCTCCCCATGCCACCTTGTTCGAGAGCACGGACTGGCTTGCAAAGCTTTGCTATCTGGCAGATATATTCAGCAAACTGAACGAACTGAATGTGTCTCTGTAGGGGTATGACACCAGCATCCTGAACCTGTATGACAAGGTGGGTGGTTTCCTGAAGAAAGCAGAGCTCTGGAAAAGGGCATGTGGTCAGGAGAATTTCACCTGCTTTCCTCAGGTGGAAGCTTTTCTCTCCAATGAAGATGTGGAGACAGCTCCAGTGAAGTTAGTAATAGTGGGACGTTTGGCTAACTTGATAAAGGGCTTTCATTGCTACTTTGCTGACATGGAGGAGAAATCTGCACAGCTGAATTGGGTGAGAAACCCATTTCTCTTGTCTGAAGCAAAGAGAAGAAAGCTTCCTGTCACTCACCAGGAAAAACTGATGGAAGTGGCATCTGACCAGATGAAGTTTGGCGCATCCACTCTCACACAGCTTCTCCAGACGCTTTCACGTCTATCACAGGTGCTCAGGGTAAACCTGCTCTCGTCTGTGAAAAGCACAGGGCGCCAGTGGCGGACTTGCCAATTCTGCTGTTCTATGGCAAATGCCAATCGAGCTCCACGGTGCTGAGCAATGAGCACAGGGCACATTACAGGACGTCGTGCCTTGAGGCCACCCTCGTGAAGTCTGTTTCTGACTGTTTGGGCAGAGACATTCACACCAGTAGCCTGCTGGAGGTCATTCTGTAGGGCTTGGGCAGTGCTCAACCTGTTCCTCCTTGCACAAAGTAGCAGATATCGGTCCTGCTGATGGAATGAGGACCGTCTACGGCCCTGTCCAGCTCTTCTAGAGTAACTGCCTGTCTCCTGGAATCTCCTCCATGCTCTGGAGATTGTTCTGGGAGACACATCAAATCTTCTTACAACAGCACGCATGGATGTGCCATCCTGGAGGAGTTGGACAATCTGCGCAACTTCAGGAGGGTTAAGAAATCGCCTCATGCTCCCAGTCGTGATGATGACTCTAGCTAAAGCCAACACTTGTGGAAAAACAGTTAAAAAAGATCAAGAGGGAGGAACTTGAAATGGCCTCCACCTGCAAAACCAGTCCTCTTTTGGGGACCATCTCGTTGTTGCCCCTCTAGTGCACCTGTTGTTAATTCCATCAACACCAATGCAGCTGAAAGTGATTAACAACCCCTTCTGCCACGTACCTGACCAAAACCTTATCAGAAAAGTCCAATTGAATTCATGCCATACCCTGATAAAAAACTGTTCCTTTAATTTTTTTGAGCAGTATATTAATATATATATTCTAATTTTCTGAGACAGTTCTGTGTATATAGTAGTTGAATACCCTACTAGTATAATTTTTCATGATATTCTAATATTTTGAGTAGGATATTTGAGTTTTCTTAAGCTGTATGCCATAATCAGCAATATTAAAATATTTAAAGGCTTGCAATATTTCAGTTGATTTGTAATGAATCCAGAATGTATGACATTTGTGTTTTTTGTTTTTTAATTGCATTACAGAAAATAAAGAACTTTATTAAAATATTCTAATTTTCTGAGACAGTCCTGTATATATATATATATATATACATATATATATACACATACGTATATATTATATATTTTTGCCACCTTTCCCAACTTCTACTGCACGTGTTGCAGCCATGAAATTCTAAGTTAATTATTATTTGAAAAGTAAAATAAAGTTCATGAGTTTGAGCATTAAATATGTTGACTTTGTAGTGTATTCAATTGAATATAGGTAGGTGAAAAACCTGCGTGAAGCTGGCCCCTGACCCCACGCAAAATTTAATGAAAATAGTCTGTTTCGTTTGTGCTTCGTTTGTGCCGTAAAAATTTTCATTTGTGCAGCAACAGTTTTCTAGTTATAAAAGATTATTTTATAGGTGATCCAGAGTTCACCCAGCCCGCCATCTGCTCCAAATGAACCCAAAATGGTACCGTTCGTTTGTGCTTCGTTTGTGCTGGTTTGTGCTGCAAAAACCTTCGTTTGTGCTGCTACGGTTTCGTAGATATTACACATTTAATTTATAGCGATGACGTCACCCAGCCACCCATTTTATTCCAAATGGACCCAAAATGGTACCGTTCGTTTGTGCTTGGTTTGTGCCGCAAAAAACTTTCGTTTGTGCTGCTACAGTTTCGTAGATATTACATATTTAATTTATAGCGATGACATCTCCCAGCCCCCCATTTTACTCCAAATGGACCCAAAATGGTACCGTTCGTTTGTACTGGTTTGTGCTGCAAAGATTTTCATTTGTGCTGCTACGGTTTCATAGATATCACACATTTAATTTATAGCGATGACGTCACGTAGCCCCCCCCCCCATTCACTTCCAAATGGACCCAAAATGGTGTTTGTGCTTCGTTTGTGCTGCAAAAACTTTCGTTTGTGCTGCTACGGTTTTGCAGATATTACACATTTAATTTATAGCGATGACGTCACCGTATTTCGTCGCGAACTTCAAGCTCCTGGAATGCCCCTGACGCAGGATGAATACAAGGTAAATGTTCTTAGCCTTTTTCTTTTTAGCTTACAGAAAACTTTCACTGCGGGAAATGGCTTTTAGTACGAGGATATATCTGTAATTATATTTTTATCGTGCTCATTGATTAATTTCCTTGTTATAAATAAGCCTATGTTTTTTTTTTTAAATTACATCAGACGTGAAATAGGCTCACCGCAACCTAAATACCTGGTGAGTCCATGTCTGTTCCAAAACATAAATTAATGCAACAATTAATACATGTATGTGAAGTTGATGACAGCCAGAAAAACAAACTTGAAAACGTGAAAAAATAACTTTATTTGTCAAAGGGAACATTATCAACACTGTTTTTCAACAATCCAAACAATGCATCACTGCACTGTGTAGAACACAGCATGTGGGAAGATCTTAGTATTTACCGATGCTGCTTTCACTCCACTTCCCAGGTGATTATACAACTCCCAGGCATATGTAGTTCTCCTGCAGTATGCTACATAATGCCCAAGATAATCCTGGGTCAGTCCTGGTTCAAAGGCAATGACTGCTCTCAAAGTAAAAGTCTTCTCTTTTAGCTCCAGACTGGAGGGAAATTCAAGCAAGGCAACTTCCTTGCAACTGCTACCAAGGTCAGTGTCAATCCACACAAACTCTCCCAGATTGTAGCTGTGAGTAACATTCCCTGAACACAGAGCCTTGAACTGTTGTCCTGTGTTTTGAATGCAGATGGACACTGGGAAGGATTTTCAATTGGCCTGAGGCAGAGAGTCAGGAAGGCTGAGTCCCTCTTCAGCAGCAGTCTGAAGATAAGCCATGCCACAGGTTTGCAGGACAGCAATGTTTGCACAAACAAGTAAAACTTGCCTTAATACTGCAGTACTGTGAGGAGCATTGTTTTATCAAATAAACATTTGGAATATTCCTCATTGCGCTCTCAATTACAGTGGAGATGTAGCATTGTGCATCAATTTGGAGAGCACCAGAGGTCAGGAGGACAGGTTTGAATATTTCCCCAGCAGTTCTAGCAGTGAGTATACCTGTGGGTTCACACCCTGTGTTGTGATGGTTTTCACCAGGTGAAGGAATTGGTTCCCACATTCATAGTTCAGAACAGTCTTTGCAAATAAAAAACTTTCACAGAAAGAACAGCATAAGCACTGAAAGACAGCATCAAATGCACAAGTGTTGAGCACAGACAGTTTTGATGTGCGAAGTTTAACAGGCTGTTGATGGTTCCCGTTTTTCAACAATGGTACCTTGACTTTTTTCCAGCCCACGTGTGTATCAATATGCAGCCATTCAGGACAAGGAGAGATATATGAAGTTATCTTTCTTTTTTTCGGTGGAACCGCTAAACCTCTCCAGTTTTCAACTGCATTGTCATCCATTGGAAGATTGTCAGTAGATGCATCTGGCTCCCCCCCAGGATGAGATTTTTTTTCCCTTTTGTTTACTACTTCAGTTTGAGAAGTAGTGCAGACATTGTCAGGCTCTTTGACAGTCGTGGCATCACACACATCCTTTTCACTTTGTTTTGCAGAGCAAATCCGCATCTTTCTCTCAATGAAGGAAAGATGAGGAGCAACACACCGGTCCACACGAATGGGTAGGCTTTCATGCTTGAAAAGGCCTTTTTTTTATGTTTTTGAACTCTGCTTCAACAGCTGCGGAACTTGCAGTGATGCTGGTGCTTTCACCAGCTCAGTGCCCTAGTGGTAGAGTGTCCGCCCTGAGACTGGAAGGTTGTGGGTTCAAACCGCAAATCGGTACCATTTTGGCTCCATTTGGAAGTGAACGGATGGGCGGGGCTACGTGATGTTATTAAATGTGTAATATCTACGAAACCGTAGCAGAACAAACGAAAATGTTTGCAGCACAAACCAGCACAAACAAAGCACAAACGAACAGTACCATTTTGGGTCCAATTGGAGTAAAATGGGGGGCTGGGTGACGTCATCGCTATAAATATAATGTGTAATATCTGCGAAACCGTAGCAGCACAAACGAACGTTTTTGCAGCACAAACCAGCACGAACAAAGCACAAACGAACGGTACCATTTTGGGTCCATTTGGAGTAAAATGGGGGGCTGGGTGACGTCATCGCTATAAATTAAATATGTAATATCTACGAAACCATAGCAGCACAAACGAAATTTTTTGCAGCACAAACCAGCACAAACGAAGCACAAACGAGCGGTACCATTTTGGGTCCATTTGGAGTAAAATGGGGGGCTGGGTGACGTCATCGCTATAAATTAAATGTGTAATATCTACGAAACCGTAGCAGCACGAACAAAATTTTTTGCAGCACAAACCAAGCACAAACAAACGGTACCATTTTGGGTCCATTTGGAGTAAAATGGGGGGCTGGGTGACGTCATCGCTATAAATTAAATGTATGATATCTACGAAACCGTAGCAGCACAAACAAAACTTTTTGCGGCACAAACCAGCACAAACGAAGCACAAACCAACGGTACCATTTTGGGTTCATTTGGAGCAGATAAGGGGCTGGGTGAACTCTGGATTACCTATAAAATAATGTTTCATAACTAAAAAACCATAGCAGCACAAACAAAAAAATTTGCAGCACAAACCAGCACAAACGAACGATACCATTTTGGGTTCATTTGGAAGTAAATGGGGGGCTGAGTGACGTCATCACTATAAATCAAATGTGTAATACCTATGAAACCGTTGCAGCACAAACAAAAAATTTTACGACACAAACCAGCACAAACGAAGCACAAAGGAATGGTACCATTTTGGGTCCATTTGGAGTAAAATGGGGGGCTGGGTGACGTCATCGCAATAAATTAAATGTGTAATATCTACGAAACCGTAGCAGCACAAACGAAGGTTTTTGCAGCACAAACGGGCACAAACGAACGGTACCATTTTGGGTTCATTTTGAGCAGATGGGGGGCTAGGTAAACTCTGGATGACCTATAAAATAATCTTTTATAACTAGAAAACCGTTGCTCCACAAACGAAAACTGTTACGGCACAAACCAGCACAAACGAAACAGACTATTTTCATTACATTTTGCATGGGGTGGAGGGCCAGCTTCACGCAGGTGTTGAAAAGGATTTTCAAATCAGTGTATTTTGTTTTTATTTACATTTTACACAATTTCCCAACTTCAACCGGATCCGGTTTGTAAATGACTCGTCTACAAGTGAAGAAAACCCAATCGCAAATTCACATTGTGGCGGTGTAAAAACACTTAGTTCTCTGCGTAACTAAGGAGAAATGATGTGACGAAAGTAGCGCCAAAATGCTGCCGAAAATAAGGCGGATGTTGTCGCGTTAGTGCTGCCAGTTAGTTAGGTTTACAGAGGCAAGTCGATTTCCGTAAGATGCCGTCGCGGCGGGCGGGCGAATGCTCGCGAGTCGCCGAGGCTAACGTTGCCCCCACCCCCCAAATATAAACAACATTTTCTCAACGGATTTACACGATTCACGAAAATGATACTTTTGACGGAAAAAAAAACCACGTAAATCCGCGGATCCGTGTATAATTCTCATCCCTGATAAATGCGTCGCTGTTGTTGCTGTATTACGTTTGTCGTAAATGTGATGTACAAAGACACAACAGTAACATGGTCGAGGCTTTAACGAACCTGTTATCAAGATGTTTGGTTGTCTCATTTTTATACATAGCATCCAACGCGTGCCCTGTTAACAGCAACCTGAAATTGAAAGTAAATAAATAAATAAATCACATGCTACGGTGTTTGAAATATCCTAAATATTTGCTTTGACCAATTGGAAATAAATAAATACATAAATCACATGCTATGGTGTTTGCAATATTGTGCTAAATATTTGCGTTTGGCATTACTTGACATACTGACCTGGAAAGATAACACCAGGGATAGCTCTGCAGTAATTTACTTTGTCAGAAGTCTCGGGTGAAATTGCCTTTGCACATAAAAACGTTGCCATAAATTGATGTCATCGCAGTTTACGTTAACTGTCGCACAATTTACGACAAGCTTGCCGTAAATCGATGTATCATCGCAGTTTACGTTAACTGTCACGCAATTTACGACAATTTTCGTCGTCGGTCAGAAGTACAATCAGCGCAATCATAAAGGTGAGAAATATTGCCACCTTTTCATTGTCGAATTTCATTATAGATAATGTGGCTTGCTGAGGACGTTTGACTAAAGGTAGTTGGATTTGGTAATATTATCCTCAACCTATTTTTGATTAGGCATAGGGGAATTAACTCCACTGGATTGTTGTGAGACGTAAACTATAGGGAATGTTGCGTGTAATGTAATGAAAACAAATGCTGAAAATTACGAGGGCTCATTTCGGTGTGCTCCTTTTTGTTCCCTCGTTATCAAGCACCGCAGTCATGTATGGAAAAGTCGTCATGAGAAGAGAAAGTTGCTTCAGGCAGTCATTTTTAAAAAGTCATAATATAATAGGCTATAAATGGATATTATGGTCACTTCAATCCCTAGATTTGGGCAGGTGACTTTAATCCTAATTCCAGTGGCCTTTCTTGAAACCAAACTCAAATAAATTGAGATGCTGACTCCAGCAGTCTTGGTTTGGCCATCAATTAGGGTGCCTCTGTTTCCCTTGGTGATAGTGTTTTAAGGCAGTGTTTCCCAACCTTTTTTCATTCACGTCGCGCCTTTTCATTGGAAAAAATCTCGCAGCACACCGCCAACAAAAATCTGTTAAGCTCCTATATTAAAATCTGTTATATTACAACGAAAGACGTAAAGTCCTATTCCTATATATGTATGGAGAGTCGAATAATTCAATAGAAATAAATACTAAATATTCTTTAAATTGTATTCCTTTTTTTAAATAAAAGTGACAGTTTTTTAAAAAGGTTTTAGACGGTGTAAGAAATAAACTATTTAAAGCACGGGTCTCAAACTCCAGTCCTCGGGGTCCGCATTCCTACATGTTTTCCAAGTTTCCCTCGTTAAACACACCTGATTCAAATGATCAGTTCATCCTCACGTTCTGCAGGAGCCTGATAATTGGAAAATAAAAGAATCAACGTGATTTTGTTTACTGTTTTAGACTAGGTCTATAAATATTGCAACAATAAGAACAAAGTCACTTTTAAAGACGCTCTGCTGTTCTGACAGCAGCTGAGTGGCTATCACAGTCGAGGTGTCTCGACTTGAGTGTTTATTTTATGTATGTGAAAAATAACCAATCCAGGTTCTCCGGTTGAACTGCATGCTCTGATTCCCATTGGACCAAAACGCACCACAGCCGTCATAGTGTCTGTCACTGTTAGCAAAAGCACACAGCAACACACACATAAACTGAATATGTGCCGATGCAATACAATCAGACCGACACAATATGAAATCTCAAGATTCTCCGATTCTCCACGCATGCACGATTAGCAAGTGGCTGACCAGGCCTTGCGCGAACTGACCAGTGGTTTGGCGATCCTGTTTACAATGCGCTCCGTAATTAATATTGGACAATCCCACGGCACAGCTGAACGTCTCTCACCTCACGGCACACCAGTGTGTGCTGAGTACAGTGTCAGCATTTTTTCTCTTCAAAAGCTTCTCCATCACTGTCACGATCGACTTGTCTCGCTATCCACAATGACAACGTCGCTGTCAATGCTACCTGCATGGGCATCCCATATACCTGCCGCTGCATCCATGCATCACCAATTTTCTCGTCTGCAAGCACAAGGCAAATCGCTACCTGCTGCTGCCACCTTCTGATATGGAAGATATGATTACTCTGCCGGGCGCTACACCGCACAGGCGCACAAATTGGAGAATTTCCCACGGCACCCCTGACAATATTTTGCGGCACACCAGTGTGCCGCGGCACCCCGGTTGAAAACACTGTTTTAAGGAACAGGTAAAGGGACTGTGTGTGATGAATAAATACACATGATGTGGGCTGATTAATATTTGCATTTAAATGAAAAACCACAAACACCTAAAATATACTTTACTAATCATTTTATACTAATCTGAATGTGTGTTAGACAGAACTGCTGTAATGAAAAGTTAATTGAAATGTGATCTGCCTTGCAGGTGGGTGGATCCAGCATTCATTGATTTGATAGGACATAACATAATTGATTCTAAAAAGATAAGGAGTCAGGTTTTGGGCCCCCAAATTGAACTAATGAGGCCTCGCACAAGGAAAGGAGAGACCAGCAGATCAGACCCTTGTACCATGTACCGACAGGTACACTCTGGCCACAAGGATAAGGATGAACCCTGGGTAGACAGATACATGCCATATTATAAAGTAAGTATCCATACGTCTCACGCACATGCATGTTCACACACACACGCGCACACACGCATACACCATGCATACAACAGGCATACATGCAATTTTCCCTATCAACATCAATATTTGGTCTGGTTTTTTCATACTTTGTGAATCAATGAAACTATTTACTATTGATGGATGGTAACATGGGGCTCGGTTGGCGCACTGGTTAGCACGTCCGCCTCACAGTTAGGAGGGTGCGAGTTCGATTCCACCTCCGGCCCTCCCTGTGTGGAGTTTGCATGTTATCCCCGCGTCCGCATGGGTTTTCTCCCACATCCCAAAAACATGCTTGAGCACTCCAAATTGCCTCTAGGTGCGGGTACAAATGGTTGTTCGTCTCTGTGTGGCCTGCGATTGGTTGGCAACCGATTCAGTGTGTCCCCCGTCTACTGCTCAATGACTGCTGGGGTAGGCTCCAGCACGCCCGCGACCCCCATGGGGACAAAGCGGAAAATGGTTGGATGGATGGAAACATACAGTGCCTTGCGAAAGTATTTGGCCCCCTTGAACCTTTCAACATTTCGCCACATTTCAGGCTTCAAACATAAAGATATAAAATTTAAATTTTTTGTCAAGAATCAACAACAAGTGGGACAGAATCGTGAAGTGGAACGAAATTTATTGGATAATTTAAACTTTTTTAACAAATAAAAAACTGAAAAGTGGGGCGTGCAATATTATTCGGCCCCTTTACTTTCAGTGCAGCAAACTTACTCCAGAAGTTCAGTGAGGATCTTTGAATGATCCAATGTTGTCCTAAATGACTGATGATGATAAATAGAATGCACCTGTGTGTAATCAAGTCTCCGTATAAATGCACCTGCTCTTTGATAGTCTCAGGGTTCTGTTTAAAGCGCAGCGAGAACCATGAAGACAAAGGAACACACCAGGCAGGTCCGAGATACTGTTGTGGAGAGGTTTAAAGCCGGATTTGGATACAAAAAGATTTCCCAAGCTTTAAACATCTCAAGGAGCACTGTGCAAGCAATTATATTGAAATGGAAGGAGTATCAGACCACTGCAAATCTACCAAGACCCGGCCGTCCCTCCAAACTTTCATCTCAAACAAGGAGAAGACTGATCAGAGATGCAGCCAAGAGGCCCATGATCACTCTGGATGAACTGCAGATAACTACAGCTGAGGTGGGAGAGTCTGTCCATAGGACAACAATCAGTCATGCACTGCACAAATCTGGCCTTTATGGAAGAGTGGCAAGACGAAAGCCATTTCTCAAAGATATCCATAAAAAGTCTCGTTTAAAGTTTCCCACAAGCCACCTGGGAGACACACCAAACATGTGGAAGAAGGTGGTGCGCTGGTCAGATGAAACCCAAATCAAACTTTTTGGCCACAATGCAAAACGATATGTTTGGCGTAAAAGCAACACAGCTCATCACCCTGAACACACCATCCCCACTGTCAAACATGGTGGTGGCAGCATCATGGTTTGGGCCTGCTTTTCTTCAGCAGGGACAGGGAAGATGGCTAAAATTGATGGGAAGATGGATGGAGCCAAATACAGGACCATTCTGGAAGAAAACCTGTTGGAGTCTGCAAAAGACCTGAGAATGGGACGGAGATTTATCTTCCAACAGGACAATGATCCAAAACATAAAGCCAAATCTACAATGGAATGGTTCACAAATAGACGTATCCAGGTGTTAGAATGGCCAAGTCAAAGTCCAGACCTGAATCCAATCGAGAATCTGTGGAAAGAGCTGAGAGAGTTAACAAACGCTCTCCATCCAACCTCACTGAGCTCGAGCTGTTTTGCAAGGAAGAATGGGCAAGAATTCCAGTCTCTCGATGTGCAAAACTGATAGAGACATACCCCAATCGACTTGCAGCTGTAATTGCAGCAAAAGGTGGCGCTACAAAGCAAGGGGGCCGAATAATATTGCACGCCCCACTTTTCAGTTTTTTATTTGTTAAAAAAGTTTAAATTATCAAATAAATTTTGTTCCACTTCACGATTGTGTCCCACTTGTTGTTGATTCTTGACAAAAAATTAAACTTTTATATCTTTATGTTTGAAGCCTGAAATGTCACGAAAGGTTGAAAGGTTCAAGGGGGCCGAATACTTTCGCAAGGCACTGTATTTTACTTTATTTTGCATTTGTTAGCTCAAATAGTTAGCTGAAAATACCTTCAGTGTTCTACACTAAAAGTTGCTCACAGCCACTACATGACTGTCAGGCCGCTAGAAGTTCACTGAAGATAGCCCGATTGTACCAGTAGAAATTTCATAAAGAAATAAATGAACACATTCTTGCTCTTTAAATATGTGATATTAAATTGACTTAACCACTTAGATTGGTCACCATCATTAATAATTTTACTGTGCAGTGCATTTTTTGTACGCACCAGGTGGAGTTGTCACATTACTAAAATTTCGACATTACTGTTACCTTTGACTATACCTGCATGAAACACCTCAATACCAATACCGTATTGCAAAACAGTTTTGCGAAGGTTTCGGGATGGAATGTAAGGTACAACAAGGTTGACGAGATAGGACAGCGCTAAGCCACGCAGTGTTTTATAGGTTAGTAAGAGAAACTTGAAGTCGCATCCTAAGTGGACCGGGAGCCAATGCACGTTGGTAATTATCGGGCTAATATGATCAAACGTTCTCATGCTTGTGAGCAGTCCAGCTGCACTGGTTTGTACCAACTGTAGACTTTTAATACTAGACTTAAGAAGAGCAGAGAACAATACATTACAACGTAACAGATGTTACAGGGTCCAGCAAAATGATCTGACACATTTGTAGGTTTAATAAAATGCAAATAAATGAAAGAAACATGTCAATCGTGCACTTATCTGATGTAAGCGACCGGCTCTCCGTTTAAAGGGTAAAATTCTGTACTTTAGCCCCTCTGCAGTAACGCAGTCTGTAGGGAAGACGAGAATTGATTTAAGCCGGTACGGAAAGAAGATTCGTTCCGAGTCTAGCCGCTGTTCAGGTAACTAATCTATTGTTAGATTAATTCCATCATTTCCGGACGCCAGTCCCGCTGAAATCAAAGAAACCCGAGGGTTGAGTAACTACTTTGTCGAGACCCAGGATCTCCTCGATCGCGGCCGTTTCAGCGGCTCTCCTTTCCTATTAAGAGTGTTGCTTTTGTTATTCGCTCGGAATAGTTTAGCTGTCTTTGTTAAGACCGCGGGAACTCGTTTATTTTCACTAGCGTAAACTCACTCTAGCTGATCTTAAGTTAACGGTTTCGAACCAGATTCTGACACTTCCTGATGTCAAGGATTAAAGCTGTCTTAATTTAAAAAAGAACTGAACGGTTTAAAGTATGACTATGATAGAGAAACAAAAGAGATTTAAAGCATAAAAGATCAAAATAATCATTAATCGAAATTAAATGATTATAAAGTAGAAATTTAACGAATAAGCAAGGAAGAGAATTACAAGTTTCAATTGTTCAAACAACTAACAATAATTTCCACTCACCATTCTCAATAGAGCAAAAATGATTCAGTCTCGAAGTTCTCTTGATTGAAAACTCAAAAGTATAGTAAAAAAGGGTAAGAGGCTAGAGGTCTAAAATGCTGTTTGGTGGAAAAGTCGAGTGATCAGTTCTCCTTGTTCCAAAATCCGAATTCTGTTTAAAAGAACAGGTTGGCCTAAAGAATGGAGATGACGACGCCCTAATAATGGCTCCTCTCTCCTGCACCGAGGTCTGCATCTCCTAGCCTGTCTTTGAGTTTAAAATCTGACTAAGTCCAATTTGAAGATAGTATAAATTCATTTTAACGGACCTAGGGTTAATCTCATAAAGAATGAAATCTATCTTTGTCTCATCGGCGTTCTCGACCCACGGCAGTAGCTGCAGGGTCATACCCCTTACGGGGAAAGGCCACCGGGCGAGAGAGAGCGAAGCTCTTAGTATGAACGAACCTTTTATACCAGTCCAGTTCGTGGGTACTATGCCTGCTTGGTCACGTACCAGTTTTTTTCCATGACGTCATACATTGGCCTCAGATGACCCAAATGCTTCCAGAATAGACTGCACCTGCATCTCGGCCGGTCTCAACCGGATTCAACCAGATGAGGTGCCCATGTTCTCACGGAAGTAACGATTTTCTCAGGGATGCTTCATCCTGGTTCCCACTCCCAAATCTTGTCAACTGTCCATCAACGTGACATTTGCAAATGTGCTCCTGTGTGGGATCTCAGTCTTCCACCACTTAGTATCACCATTAACCCTTTTCGCCTCCTTGTCTTTGCTCACATTTATACATTCATGTGTAAATGGAACATCAATATTACATACATGTTTGATACTGATCAAACATTGTGACAATAATAACACATACTTTCACAATAGTCAATTTAACACATAATCATAACTATGATCGTGGATTCTCTTAGTTAGCAGGTTAAAACACTCAAGCATCTTCAAAACGTATTTTGACAAGCTGGTGACCTCTAGGTCAAGCTCAAGCGTGGGATTGCAGTCTTTCACCCACGGTATCCCTGTCAACCCCTTGTCCTTACTCAACTCTTAATACATAAGAGTGTGTTCATGTGTAAATGAAACATCAGTGCTATGATGCTGCTCAAGTTGCTACTAACTATACAAAATTGCAAAGCAGAATAAAATAAAGTACCGTTTTTTTCCATGTATAATGCGCAAAATTTAACTAATTTATTGTCCTAAAATCTGGGGTGCGCATTATACAATTTTTTTTTTTTTGGAAGAAAATCTCCCTCGAAATAAAATTTGAAATCACCTTTCTTCTTGTTTGTTGTCAATCGCGCATCGCATTCAGCCATCCTGCCCAACACAGTCAGTAAAATTCATAATTGACGACACATCGTTTGATGCGATGGTGCAATCCTTGATGGTGTGTTATTGTCAAATATTGTTTGTTTTTTAATCTCCATCGCAAACCGGATATCATACGGAGGCCGCCATTACAGATGCGCAGAACGGATGCGCAAGACACGTCAGCTATATACTAAAGAGTGAGAGTACAGTTCTAAACCTAAATGCGTAGTACAGGTTATATTTTATTTCACAACACTTTGCCTTGTTCCTTTCGTCTCTGCTGTTCACTTCAAACACGCTCCATACGAACACAATGCTCTCGTATCAGACGCTTGCTCGATCACCTACTCGTTTGCTGTCACAATGTACCCTACACAAATCCGAAACATTTCTCCGCTATCGAGTTTGCTAGCGCATGCGCAGTGATACTGACCGGCAGAATAACATCCGGTTGTTCCCAAAGATGATCTTTTGTCTGAAATAATTTTACGTTTACGGACTTAAGTAGGAGTCAAAATTTGGGTGCGTATTATACATGGGTACAGGCTTTTTTCCAGCATCGACATGACATTTTTAGGGTGCGTATTATACATGGGGGCGCATTATACATGAAAAAACGGTATATTGCAGCTTACTGTAACTGTGATGAACATGTGTCATTCTCATTACCTAACGATGAGCATGGGCTTCCCTAGTTAGCAAATTAAAATATTCAAGCAGTTTCAAAGTATATTATAGCAAAACAAAATAATATAACATAATCCAAAATTGTGTGTTGCTGTGCTTCAGAACAAGTCTTCATCTAATCGATGACTTTTTAAACTATTAATTTACTATGTTAGGTCAATCTGACTTTGGCACCATCTTCTGGTGAAATTTGGAACGGGAATGGTTGGTTCAACCAACAAATTCCCCTTTACCAATTTAACAATAGCTAATTTTGAAGAACTAACTTTTAAGTAACCCCTACTCAGGCCCCATTCTTCAGGTCTTCCATGTCAAGCTTTGAAATCTGGAATTTCAAATTAGCCAATTCGTCTGGGCCAAATCCAATACACACTCATGCACCATCTTTTACCATCCTATCCACCATGTAACTCGACAAACAAAAAAGTTTTTTTTTTTTTCCCGAAAAGTACATATAATGCCATTTTCTTTCATTTCGTTTCATTTCATTTTCGTTTCGTTTTCGAATAATGTTATTTCGTTTCGTTCCAGTTGCTAACATGAATTGGACCGGTGAACATCGCGCTTTCATTGTGGAAATGTTTATCAAGAACGAATCTGTAACTGCAACACAATGAGCATTCCGTTTGCGCTTCAGACTTGGTAGACTGCTCGAAACCCGATCTTGTTATGGGTTACTAACTTCAGAGCCAGTGGATCAGCATTGAAACGAAAATCAACCGGCCGACCTCGCACCGCCAGTACTCCAGAAAATGTGGCAGCGGTAAGACCAACATAACATTATTCGAAAACGAAACGAAAATAAAATGTAACGAAACAAAACAAAACAAAATGGCATGATATGTACTTATCAAAAATAAAAAAATAAACTTTTTGGTTTCTTTAATTTATTTGCATTTTATTAAACCTACAAATGTGTCAGATCATTTTACCGGACCCTGTATAATAATTTCTGCATCACGGGTTGAAAGAATCGGATGAATCTTAGCAATATTTCAGCGGTAAAAAAACGCAGTTCTAGTTATGTTCTTAATGTGTTTTTGAAAGGAGAGATTTTGGTCAAATATAACACCAAGATTGGTTACAATATCACTTTGGGGTAATAGTACATTTACAGTGCCTTGCGAAAGTATTCTGCCCCCTTGAGCCTTTCAACATTTCGCCACATTTCAGGCTTCAAACATAAAGATATAAAATTTAAATTTTTTGTCAGGAATCAACAACGAGTGGGACACAATCGTGAAGTGGAACGAAATTTATTGGATAATTTTAACTTTTTTAACAAATAAAAAACTGAAAAGTGGGGCGTGCAATATTATTCGGCCCCTTTACTCTCAGTGCAGCAAACTCACTCCAGAAGTTCAGTGAAGATCTTTGAATGATCCAATGTTGTCCTAAATGACTGATGATGATAAATAGAATGCACCTGTGTGTAATCAAGTCTCCGTATAAATAGACCTGCTCTTTGATAGTCTCAGGGTTCTGTTTAAAGCGCAGAGAGAACCATGAAGACAAAGGAACACACCAGGCAGGTCCGAGATACTGTTGTGGAGAAGTTTAAAGCCGGATTTGGATACAAAAATATTTCCCAAGCTTTAAACATCTCAAGGAGCACTGTGCAAAGCAATTATATTGAAATGGAAGGAGTATCAGACCACTGCAAATCTACCAAGACCCGGCCGTCCCTCCAAACTTTCATCTCAAACAAGGAGAAGACTGATCAGAGATGTAGCCAAGAGGCCCATGATCACTCTGGATGAACTGCAGATAACTACAGCTGAGGTGGGAGAGTCTGTCCATAGGACAACAATCAGTCGTGCACTGCACAAATCTGGCCTTTATGGAAGAGTGGCAAGAAGAAAGCCATTTCTCAAAGATATCCATAAAAAGTCTCGTTTAAAGTTTGCCACAAGCCACCTGGGAGACACACCAAACATGTGGAAGAAGGTGCTCTGGTCAGATGAAAGCAAAATCGAACTTTTTGGCCACAATGCAAAACGATATGTTTGGCGTAAAAGCAACACAGCTCATCACCCTGAACACACCATCCCCACTGTCAAACATGGTGGTGGCAGCATCATGGTTTGGGCCTGCTTTTCTTCAGCAGGGACAGGGAAGATGGCTAAAATTGATGGGAAGATAGATGGAGCCAAATACAGGACCATACTGGAAGAAAACCTGTTGGAGTCTGCAAAAGACCTGAGACTGGGACGGAGATTTATCTTCCAACAGGACAATGATCCAAAACATAAAGCCAAATCTACAATGGAATGGTTCACAAATAGATGTATCCAGATGTTAGAATGGCCAAGTCAAAGTCCAGACCTGAATCCAATCGAGAATCTGTGGAAAGAGCTGAAGACTGCTGTTCACAAACGCTCTCCATCCAACCTCACTGAGCTCGAGCTGTTTTGCAAGGAAGAATGGGCAAGAATTCCAGTCTCTCGATGTGCAAAACTGATAGAGACATACCCCAAGCGACTTGCAGCTGTAATTGCAGCAAAAGGTGGCGCTACAAAGTATTAGCGCAAGGGGGCCGAATAATATTGCACGCCCCACTTTTCAGTTTTTTATTTGTTAAAAAAGTTTAAATTATCCAATAAATTTTGTTCCACTTCACGATTGTGTCCCACTTGTTGGTTCTTGACAAAAAATTAAACTTTTATATCTTTATGTTTGAAGCCTGAAATGTCGCAAAATGTTGAAAGATTCAAGGGGGCCGAATACTTTCGCAAGGCACTGTATCTAATGCAGCAGTCATCGGGCAGAAGGCGTGGGGCACCCTGAACTGGTTGCCAGCCAAATAGCAGGGCACACAAACAACCATTCACATTCGCACTCACACCTATGGACAATTTAGAGTGTTCAGTCGGCCCATCATGCATGTTTTTGGGATGTAGGAGGAAACCGGAGTGCCTGGAGAAAACCCACGCGGCCACGGGGAGAACATGCAAACTCTCATGCAAAGTAAACCCGCACCCTCCTAACTTTGAGGCAGATGTGCTAACCAGTGCGTCACCGAGCTGACCTATCACAGGTGGTCTTGGAAACAATTATCTGCGATAAATGAGGGATTACTGTACTCTTTCATATGTATATATTGTACACCATGCACATTTAGTAAGATAAGCACACTTTTGTACACCATGCATATTTTGTAAAATAAGCACACTTTTGTACATTGTGGAGATTGTACACTTGATTATCCTGACACCCCCACTCCGTCCTCACCAAGCCATCTGACATATGCAGTGTTTGTGTGTGTGTGTCCGTCCTATGGCCACCCCAGTGAAAAATTCCTGGCTCCGCCACTCGATAGTAGGTTTTTAAAATGACTGATAAATCAAAGTTGTCTACACAACGTACATTTCAGGTATAACAATGCCATACTTCTAATGACGCTAACATATAAATCAGGGATGAGAACGGCAAATGTGAAAAACCACTGAAAAGTAGCCGCAGAAAACAAACTCTCAACCCCTGAACTGGGAGGCGGACGTGCTAACTAGTGCTCCACCATGTTGCCAAAAATATGTTGTCAAACCTGCACTTATTATATTTAAGCGACCGGCTTCCCATTAAAGGGTTAAATAAGCCGGGGGTGAAGAGTCTCGTCCGAATTGCTAACCAACTTTATTAAATTAATTCTAAAAGAATCAATATAATCTCTTTATGACGCCAATCCCTTTGAAGTCAAACGACGCTCGTGCCGAGTAAATTAAAATTGAGACACGTCGTCAGAATAACCGTGCCATACTGATGGCTCCCTTCTGTGATTTGAGGCTTTTGTTAAATTATATTTAGATGTCTTTGTTAAGACCTCAGGGATTCGTTATTTACACTAGCGCGCATTCGCCCCAGCTGAGCTTAAGATAACTATTTCGAACCAGATCTGACAATACCTGATGTTAAGGATTAAAGCTGTCTTCACTTTCAAAATAATTAAACGGATTTAAAGAATACGATAGGGTAATAAAGAAAATTTAAAGTTCTAATTACTGCATATAAAACCATCCTCAACATAGTTAACACGAAATAATCGATAACCGAATCAAGGATTAAGAAGAAATTTAATGAATAAGGAAGAAAAAGATTTACAAGTCGAAAAAACAACAATGAATTCCACTCACCCATCTCAGAACAAAAGAGGAGACAAAAGGTCTAAAATCCTATTTGGTTGAACAAGTCGAGTGATCGGCTCTCCTTTGTTCCAAAATCCGAATTCCGTTTAAAAAGATAAGGAGATTAGCCAACGCTGTAACATTGGCGTCTTCCCCTTTCTGCCCGAAGCAGCTGTCTCCTCTGCTTTCCTCGAAGCTTAAAATTTGACAAAGTCCAATTCGAAACATAAAATTTCGAAGACTCTGGAAATTCATCTTAGTAGATGATGGTCCAATCTCAAAAAGAATGAAAAATCCATCTTCGTCTAAACGTCGTTCTTTACTCCGGGCAGCAACAGGGCCATCGCCCTGACCAGGAAGAGCAGCCTTGCTCTGTGTCAGGACGACATATTTATAGGCTTCCCTTGCACGTGACTTCCCCTATAGGTCTCCCTGCACGTGACGGGGATTTCCCTGTAGGCCTCTATAGGTCCCCATAGGTCCTACACCTATATTATTTTACTAAAAATAGACTGCAGCTGCATCCTCAACCGGATGAGGTGACCTCTGGGTCAGGCTCATGCGTGGGATCGCAGTCTTCACCTGACTCTCAGCTAGGAACCACTGGTTGCCTTGGCAACTTTGCTCAAAACAGCAAGCATTGCGCATGACTTTTCTCTGCTGCTGTTTCCTGTTTTGCTCGTTCTTTCAGTATTAGCCCTTGATGTCTCCTCTCAATTTAATACATTCAGGTATGGATGGAACACCAATGTTAAATACAGGTTGGATAAAACATTGCAACATTAATAACATATATTTTGTCTAGTAAAGATCAATCTTAACACATAATCATACTTAACCATAATAATGGGTTCTTCTAACTTTAACAT
This sequence comes from Syngnathus acus, assembly GCF_901709675.1. Lineage (NCBI taxonomy): Eukaryota > Metazoa > Chordata > Actinopteri > Syngnathiformes > Syngnathidae > Syngnathus > Syngnathus acus. Next base: position 18,218,906 of record NC_051094.1, read on the forward strand.
ATATAGTGATATTGCTCAAGCTGTTACAGCTTAAAATTATGGCAAAGCAAACTCGTATTCCAAAATTGTGTGTTGCTACGTGTTTGAACAGGTCGTGTCCTCCCAATTGCTATCAATTTAATTTATTAGGTTTGTTAGTTTCCATCAGGTCACCCCTATGTCAAGCTTTAACACCATCTCCTGGTGACATTTTTTAACTACTACATGTTTTGGGATAGCCAATGTGCCTGGGCCAAATTCGATACCCAGTTTTACACCGTCTTGTACCACCATGCCACTTGACAATGTTAAACAATGTTTCAAAAAATTCACAACTCTTTTCCTGTTCATTCATTGACTATGGCTGACTATTGACTCTTTTGTACCTTTAGGGTGCTACCCGTGCTTGCCAATTTTTGTAGTCCAATGGACTGATATTGATTTTTATTTTGCCACTCTTGGTGGCTCTACCTCGCCAATTTATTGTCAATGTTTATGTTGACATTAAAATATCAAAATTTCCACGATAGCGGTTGAGTGTGCAAAGTTTGATAAGCTTTTGTGCATGTTTAGAGTGTCAAAAATGTGATCCTTTATGGAGAAAAAAAGAACAATACCTACAAAAACAGGAATATCGCAGTGTTCGCTCCTCAGGCCTCAGTAATAATTTTGACAAAAACAACAGGGACCTCCCAGCGGTCACTGCTCAGGCCCAAATACTAATAGTTTCTACAAGATGAATAGGGAACTTGCCGCTAGCGGTGGGAATATCCTGGTACTTCACGATACGACAAAATATATGATACTTGCCACACGATACGATATTATTACCATATTATCCCAATATGATGATAAACACAATAATGGATACATTGACAAAAACAATACTCACGATATGTCATCTGTTCTGAAAATGAAAGGGAATTTTGGGAAAATAGGTACCGTATTTTTCGGACTAAAATTCGCTCCAGAGTACAAGTCGCATCAGCCATAAAATGCACAATAAGGAGGAAAAAAACAAGTTGCACCGGAGTTTAAGTCGCATTTTGGGTGGAAATCTATTTGACAAAATCCAACACCAAGTACAGACATGAACCTGCAACAACAGGCTAAACGATACGGTATGCTAACGTGACATAAACACAAACGAGGAGCTGAGAACGGGCCTGACGTAACATTAACAGTTATTCAAATAACTATAACATAAAAAACACGTTTATCAAACCATCTGTGTCACTCCAAATCATTAAATCCATCGATCGAATTCGTCGTCCTTTCTGTAAACAACGCGTGTGCGGCGCGACGTCGGACTCGTCGTCAGTTGCAGTTCAAATTATTCCACAGGCCCATATAACAATATATAAACTATATCTCAAATAACAATAATATAAACAACAATTTTATCGAACCATCCGTATCACTCCAAATCATTAAATCCATCGGAATCTTCGTCTTGTGTCACTTAAAAAAAAAAAAAGAAAAAAACCACACAGCTGTTGACTACGTGCGCCGCTGACGTCAGACTAGATATATCAAATAAATGTAATATAAACAACAATTTTAACGAGCCATCCGTGTCACTCCAAATCATTAAATCCATCCGAATCTTCATCCGCTGTGTCACTTAAAAAAAAAAAAAAAAACAGCTATTCACTCCGGAACTACGTGCGCCGCTGACGTCAGCCTCGTCGTCAGCCTCGTCGTCAGCCTCGTCGTCAGCCTCGTCGTCAGCCTCGTCGTCAGCCTCGTCGTCAGCCTCGTCGTCAGCCTCGTCGTCAGTTAAAGTTAAAGTCCCAATGATCGTCACACACACATCAGGGTGTGGTGAAATTTGTCCTCTGCATTTAACCCATCCCCGTGTGATTTTAATCCATTCCCTGGGGGAGAGGGGAGCAGTGAGCAGCAGCGGTGCCGCGCTCGGGAATCATTTGGTGATCTAACCCCCCAATTCCAACCCTTAATGCTGAGTGCCAAGCAGGGAGGCAATGGGTCCCATTTTTATAGTCTTTGGTATGACCCGGCCGGGGTTTGAACCCACAACCTTCCAGTCTCAGGGCGGACACTCTACCACTAGGCCACTGAGCTGAGTTGCGTCTCCAATTATTCCACAGATATACGTATATAACTATACTATACTATAACTATATTGTAGCGTTACCAAAGTACCAGGCAAGACGTGGGTTTGGTAATCGGCTCTTTATTTCACAAAACAAGAGCTCAACATGTGTGTGTGCTCCAAGCAAGTGCCCTGGATCGCTCCCCCCCCCCCCCGCTGCCTTCACGGCCTCGCTAGACAATCGGAAACTACTGAAGTCTAACAACATACACGTTGCTACGCTAAATAACTATAACATAAATAACAAGTTTATCGAACCATCTGTGTCACTCCAAATCATTAAATCTCCTGACTTTGGAAGTCAGTGAATGGAACTCATTGTCAGTGAGGCTCCAATTATTCAAGATTTGCAGGTATGTAATTTGTTGTGAGTTCATGCATTGTGTTGGTTTTGTTCATTGAACAAGGTGGTGTCCATGCACGCCTTATTTTCCTGCACCAATAAAAAACATCTATGTCTTGAATTTGAAAAAAGGCTCAAGCCCCAGATGTTAAAGATTCAAGAATTTTTATTGGCCATGTTTGAGCATGCCAAACAAGGAATAACACTTCGGTACATCTCAGCGTCTGTTCAACATTTATGTGACTAACAACACTCAGGCCCAGCCCGAAAAGGAAACGTGGGTCCCCCTTCCCATGGGCTCACCACCTGTGGGAGGGGCCAAAGGGGTCGGGTGCAGTGTAAGCTGGGCGGTGGCCAAAGGCAGGGACCTTGGCGGTCTGATCCCCGGCTGCAGAAGCTGTCTCTTGGGACATGGAATGTCACCTCTCTGGCTGGAAAGGAGCCCGAGCTGGTGTGCGAGGCAGAAAAGTTCCGACAAGACATAGTCGGACTTGCCTCCACGCACAGTTTGGGTTCCGGTACAAGCCCTCTCGAGAGGGGCTGGACTCTCTTCCACTCTGGAGTTGCCCACAGTGAGAGGCGTCGAGCAGGTGTGGGTATACTTATTGCCCCCCGGCTGGGCGCCTGCACATTGGGGTTCACCCCGGTGAACGAGAGGGTAGCCTCCCTCCGCCTTCGAGTGGGGGGGACGGGTCCTGACTGTTGTTTGTCTCTATGCACCAAACGGCAGCTCAGAGTACCCACCCTTCTGGGAGTCCCTGGAGGAAGTGCTGGAGAGCGCTCCTTCTGGGGACTCCATCGTTCTACTCGCTCCCCCTTTCAGCGTAGCGTCCTGTTCTTGCTGTCTGCTGTATGCACACTGGCTCGGTTTTGCTCCTCTTATTTATTGGGTTATTGGTTTATTATTTATTCATCGCTCATTTTATTTATTATTTTTTATTTTTTATTTATTGTTTGTGCCTTCTTGTTTTTGTTTTGTGTCGCCTACTTGTATGTCTCGTCACCGTGGGATGGAGGAAACGGAATTTCGGTTTCTTTGTGTGTCTTGACATATGAAGGGATTGACAATAAAGCTGACTTTGACTTTGACTTGACTTTGACTTCAATGCTCACGTGGGCAATGACAGTGAGACCTGGAAGGGCGTGATTGGGAGGAACGGCCCCCCTGATCTGAACCCGAGTGGTGTTCTATTATTGGACTTCTGTGCTCGACACGGATTTTCTATAATGAACACCATGTTCAAACATAAGGGTGTCCATGTGTGCACTTAGCACCAGGACACCCTAGGCCGCAGTTCAATGATCGACTTTGTAGTCGTGTCATCGGATTTGCGGCCGCATGTTTTGGACACTCGGGCGAAGAGAGGGGCGGAGCTGTCAACTGGTCACCACCTGGTGGTGGGTTGGCTCCGATGGTGGGGGAAGATGCCCGTCCGACCTGGCAGACCCAAACGCTCTGTGAGGGTCTGCTGGGAACGTCTGGGAGAATCCCCTGTCAGGAAGAGCTTCAACTCCCACCTCCGGCAGAGCTTTTCCCACGTCCCGGGGGAGGCGGGGGACATTGAGTCTGAGTGGACCTTGTTCCGCGCCTCCATTGTTGAGGCGGCCGACCGGAGCTGTGGCTGTAAGGTCATTGGTGCCTGTCGTGGCGGCAATCCCTGAACCCGCTGGTGGACACCGGCGGTAAGGGATGCCGTCAAGCTGAAGAAGGAGTCCTATCGGGCCGTTTTGGCCTGCGGGACTCCGGAAGCAGCTGACAGGTACCGGATGGCCAAGCGGAACGCGGCTTCGGCGGTTGGTGAGGCAAAAACCCAGGCGTGGGAGGAGTTTGGCGAGGCGATGGAGAATGACTTCCGGACGGCTTCGAGGAAATTCTGGTCCACCATCCGGCGTCTCAGGAGGGGGAAGCAGTGCAATGTCAACACTGTTTACAGTGGAGATGGCGTGCTGCAGACCTCGACTCGGGACGTCGTGAGTCGGTGGGGAGAATACTTCGAAAACCTCCTCAATTCCACCTTCCATTGTGGAAGCAGGGCCTGGGGACTCTGAGGCGGACTCTCCAATCTCTGGGGTTGAAGTCACTGAGGTAGTTAAAAAACTCCTCGGTGGCAAGGCCCCAGGAGTGGATGAGATCCGCCCGGAGTTCTTAAGGGCTCTGGATGTTGTGGGGCTGTCATGGCTGACACGCCTCTACAACATTGCGTGGACATCGGGGACAGTGCCTCTGGATTGGCAGACTGGGGTGGTGGTTCCCCTCTTTAAGAAGGGGGACCGGAGGGTGTGTTCCAATTACAGGGGAATTACACTCCTCAGCCTCCCTGGTAAGGTCTATTCAGGGGTGCTGGAGAGGAGGGTCCGTCGGGAGGTCGAATCTCGGATTCAGGAGGAGCAGTGTGGCTTTCGTCCTGGCTGTGGAACAGTGGACCAGCTCTTCACCCTCAGCAGGATCCTCGAGGGTGCATGGGAGTTTGCCCAACCAGTCCACATGTGTTTTGTGGACTTGGAGAAGGCATTCGACCGTGTCCCTCGGGAGCTTCTGTGTGGGCTGCTTCAGGAGTACGGAGTACCAAGCCAACCGATAAGGGCGGTTTGGTCCCTGTATCACCGATGCCAGAGTTTGAGCCGCATTTCCGGCAGTAAGTCGGATTCGTTCCCAGTGAGGGTTGGACTCCGCCAAGGCTGCCCTTTCTCACCGATTCTGTTCATAATTTTTATGGACAGAATTTCTCGGCGCAGCCGAGGCGTTGAGGGGGTCCGGTTTGGAGACCTCAGCATTGCGTCTCTGCTTTTTGCAGACGACGTGGTGCTGTTGGCTTCTTCAGGCCGTGATCTCCAGCTCTCACTGGAGCGGTTCGCAGCCGAGTGCGAAGCGGTCGGGATGAGGGTCAGCACCTCCAAATCCGAGTCCATGGTCCTCGATCGGAAAAGGGTGGACTGCCCTCTCCGGATCGGGGATGAGATCCTGCCCCAAGTGGAGGAGTTTAAGTATCTTGGGGTCTTGTTTACGAGTGAGGGGAGGATGGAGCGCGAGATCGACAGGCGGATCGGTGCAGCTTCGGCAGTAATGCGGACTCTGTACCGGTCCGTCGTGGTAAAGAGAGAGCTGAGCCAAAAGGTAAAGCTCTCAATTTACCGGTCGATTTACGCTCCTACCCTCACCTATGGTCACGAGCTATGGGTCGTGACCGAAAGAACGAGATCCCGGATACAAGCGGCCGAAATGAGTTTTCTCCGCAGGATGTCCCGGCTCACCCTTAGAGATAGGGTGAGAAGCTCGGTCATCCGGGAGAGACTCGGAGTAGAGTAGCTACTCCTCCACGTTGAGAGGAGCCAGATGAGGTGGCTCGGGCATCTCATCAGGATGCCTCCTGCACGCCTCCCTGGGGAGGTGTTCCGGGCATGTCCCACCGGTAGGAGACCCCGGGGACGACCCAGGATGCGCTGGAGAGACTATGTCTCTCAGCTGGCCTGGGAACGCCTTGGGATCCCCCGGGATGAGCTGGACGAAGTGGCTGGGGAGAGGGAAATCTGGGAGTACCTCCTGAAGCTGCTGCCCCTGCGACCCGACCCCGGATAAGCGGAAGAAGATGGATGGATGGATGGATGGATGGATGGACAACACTCAGGACATGTGCGAAAATTGACAAATATTCTCAAACATCCCCTGATCTTAAGCTCCCAGGAGTTTCCACAGCCATAGTGCGTCTTCATGCGGTTTAAAGTGAAAATAACATGTGAAGTGATCAACTATACTAGTAAGTAATGTGTTAATGATCAAGTAAAACTTTGTGAATAATTTCACATATAAGTTGCCTCCCCACCCAAACTATAAAAACGCGACTTATAGTCCAAAAAATACGGTAGATACTTTACTGATCCCCAGCGGGGGGAGGAATTCATTTGCCAGCATTTAACTACATGACACGACAATATAAACATCGGACACGACAAAAACAATAACAAAAGAGAGGAAGAGAATAACTTATTATATTGAACAGATAGGTTATAATAATAATTGATAATTAAATAGATCAAATAAATAATAAACAGTGTCATTACCGTGAACGTGCCCCTTACCCCCGCGACGAGTTAAAAAGTCTCATTTCACGGGGAAGAAATGAACCCCTCAGCCTTTTCGTGGAGCAAGACGGTGTCAACAGCCTGTCACTGAAGCACTCTTCTACCCAGTGACATTGCTATACAGTGGGTGGACGGGGCTGTCTTTGATGGACAGCAGCTTGGCCAACACCCGCTGTTCTGTGCCCGATCAGGTAGCTTCGTGTCCACAACAGAACCCGCCTTCCTCAATAATTTGTCCAGGCGGGAGGCATCCCTCTTCTTGACGCTGCCCCCCAGCACACCCTCGCAAAGAAGAGAGGACCCGCCACAACAGAACGATAAAACATGCGCAGAATCACATCGCAGACATTGAAGGACGCCAACCACCTAAGGAAGTACAGCCTTACTGTATCCTGTCAATTTTGACCAGTACTGTCCTTTCTTGCACAAAGTGTCAACATGCGCAGACCAGTAGAGTTTGTCATCCAGCAACATTAAAAGATATCTTTAGACAGTCTCCATTGATAGTCACTAGCTCAGGACGAGGCTGGGCCTCCTGAAATCCACCACCATTTCCCTGGACTTGGCGATGTTTCGATGCAAGTGGTTGGAGCAACACCAACCGGCGAAGCGCCAGACCAGGCCCCTGTACTCCTCCTCCCATCCATCTCTAATACAGCCAACAATAGCAGTGTCGTCCACAAACTTCTGCTCATGGCAGAACTCAGAGTCGGACTGGACGACAGAGATGCATTGGATGAACACAAAGGGAGAGAGCACCGTTCCCTGCAGTCCTCCCAAGCTGCTCCTCACCGTGCCTGAATTACAGCCCCCCCATGCGCACATACTGAGGTCTGCCCATCGGGTAGTCCATGATCCATACCCTCAGGTGTGAGCTCATGTCCATCACCAACATCTTGTCACTCAGGAGCACAGGCTTAATGTATTAAAGGTGCTGGAAAAATCCAGGAAAAGAATCCTCACAGCCTGTTTTCCCTTCCAGGTAAGAGATAGCGATGCAGCATATAGGCAACAGCATCCTCCACCCCTACACATCCCGATACGCAAATTGTAGAGGATCGAGACCATGCCGAACCTGAGGCCTGAGGTGTTGAGGCAGCAAACAGTTCAGAGTTTTCATCACGAGAGAAGTCAGCGCGACGGGTAAGAAGTTCTTTAGCTCCGCAGGTCGCTACTTCTTCGGAACAGGGACGATGCATAACGTCTTCCACAGCTGAGGCACCACACCTTTCTCGAGACTGATGTTAAAGATATGCTGCAGAGGGTCACCCAGTTCCAGAGTGCAGGCCTTCAGCAGACGAGGAGAGACCCTGTCTGGACCCGTAGCCTTTCCAGGACGGAGTCTCCTCAGCTGCCCACTCACTTGAGCTGCCGTCACCCTGAACGGAAGGGCATCCCCCACCAGCCTGCTCCTGAGTGATGGAGCAGGGGTAGATTGGGGAGCAGAAGGGGCCGGCGGGAACGAGGGCAAAGACAAACAGGTGTTGTCGAATCTATTAAAAAAGTCATTCAGCTGGTTTGCTCTCTCCATACTGCCACTAACAGTGACTTTTTGGACCTTAGCCGGTGATCAACCTCATCCCGTCCCACACCTCCTTCATGCTGTTCCGCTGCAGCTTCTGTTCCAACTTCTTCCTATAGAGTGACCTCGCCACCTTGAGCCAACCCTGAGCTCCAGCTGCATTTGCTTGAGCTACCGCTCATCACCGTCCATGAAGGCCCACTTCTTTCAATTCAGGAGGACCTTGTTCCCACTCGTAGTCCACGGCTTGTTGTTGGCATAGCAGTGCACTGTCCGTACTGGAACCACAACATCCATGCAGAAGTTGATGTATTCAGTGGTACAGTCAACAGCCTCCTTGATATCCTCAATGCATGGCACCAGCAACACATCCCAGTCAGTAGACCCAAAGTAGTCTCTTAGAGACTGCTCAGCCTCAGGCGACCGTTTCCTGAACAGGCGTGGTCTTTGGAAGTCTCCTCAATTTTGTCTCGTATTGCGGCCGAAGTAGGAACAAGTTGTGAACCCCCCCTCCAAGTGCAGGCAGAGGAGTGGCACTGTACGCATCCTCAACACTTGCATACAGCAGGTCAATAGTCCTGTTTCCCCAGGTGCAGCAATCCGCATACTGGGTGAAGGCAGGTAGTCTTGTCCAAAGTCACATGATTTACCGGATTTATTCTAATTATCGCCCATATTCTAATAATCGCCCAGTGTGTGTTAGCAATGATGTAAATAAAAAACAGTGATACCTCTAATTATCGCCCATGCTGCTAAAAATTCCCCCCGTTTTCCTCCGCGACCGGATGCAGACGTCATTGCGCAAGTTTAAATATGACTGATTTGACAGCACATCGAATGTCCCTTTTAAATTGTTTTTCTCCATAAACTATGAAACAACTACACTCGTCACTCTGCTACAATATCCTCACACAATTACGTTATCGGGGCGTGCGCTCGAACAAGACGATCGCGATAACATGACGTGCGCAACATGTGATGTGGGACGGTAACGTGTCGCATCGATGGAGCGTCAATTGACGCACCCCGCTGTTAGAGGTAGATCAAAACAGCCGCTGTTCTAGTGTTAAGAACACCAGTGAGCTGCAGGTATCAAATCACCTCATGGAATGACTACAGACCTGTGGCACTGACTCCCATCATGATGAAGTGCTTCGAGAGGCTGCTCAAAGATCACATCGTCTCCAGACTCCCCCCAACATTCGATCCGTTCCAGTTTGCCTACCGGCAGAACCGCTCCACTGAGGATGCCATCTCCTCCGTTCTTCACCTGAGCCTGGCTCACCTGGAGGAGAGGAACACCCACGTGCGGTTGCTGTTCCTGGACTTCAGCTCAGCGTTTAACACCATCATTCCACAACATCTGGTGGAAAAACTGGAACACCTGGGCTTCAGCACCCCCCTTCGGAACTGGCTGCTAGACTTCCTCACCAACAGACCTCAGTCAGTCCGGGTCGGACAGAACACCTCAGATGTCATCACCCTCAGCACAGGCTCCCCTCAGGGCTGCGTCCTGAGCCCCCTGCTGTTCACCCTGATGACACACGACTGCGCCCCCAGGTTCACCACCAATCACATCGTGAAGTTTGCAGACGACACAACGGTGGTGGGCCTCATCAGGGACAACAACGACCTGGACTACAGAGAGGAGGTGGAGCAGTTGGTGGGCTGGTGCAGAGAAAATAGCCTGATCCTGAATGTGGAGAAGACGAAGGAGATCATCGTCGACTTCAGGAAGAACCAGCCTCACCACGCTCCACTGATCATCAACAGCTCAGCTGTGGAGGTGGTCAGCAGCACTAAATTCCTGGGAGTCCACATCACAGACGACCTCACCTGGACTGTGAACACCACAACACTGGTCAAGAGGGCACAGAAGCGCTTGTACTTCCTGCGGAGGATGAGGAGAGCCCACCTGCCCCCACCCATCATGAGGACGTTCTACCGAAGCACCATAGAGAGCATTCTGACAAGCTGTCTCTCGGTGTGGTGTGGAGGTTGCAGCGCCTCCGATTGGAAGAACCTGAGGAGAGTGGTGAGGACAGCAGAGAGGATCATCGGTGCTCCTCTTCCCTCCATTCAGGACTTGTCATCCCAGCGCTGCGTGTCCCGAGCCCGAAATATTATCAGTGACCCATCACACCCCCACCATGGACTGTTCTCCCTGCTGCCCTCTGGGAAGAGGTTTCGCAGCATCCGCTGCAGGTCCACCAGGTTCTGCAATAGTTTTTTCCCTGCTGTCGTCAGACTGTTGAACATTCAAACGTAGCATTCCTCTGCGCACTTGTAAATACTGCTTTTGTCTCCTGCACTGTTCACATACTTTATCACTGCTGCACTTTGTACTTTATAATTATCTTATTTCATATTTTTATATAGAAGGTCACTTTTCTTTTTAACCAGCCGAAATACCTCTACATTGCTGAAAGCCGTATGCAACGAAATTTCGTTTTGTACACACCTGGTGTTGACAAAATGACAATAAAGTTCTGTCTAAGTCTAAGTCTAAGTCTAAGGTATTGCATACTACATAAGGAAAATATACATCGCCCATTTCAGTGCCCCTTGGCGATCGGACAAAAAGTGTTCTCTATTAATCGCCCACCCCCCCGTTGGACACAAACCTTCTCTAATTATCGCCCTGGGCGATAATTAGAATATATACGGTAAGTCCCCGGAGATCAGCAGCAGCGCTTCAGAGTGCTACGTCTTCAGGTCAGCAATCGCGGAGTGGACGACGTCACACGCTACTCCCGTGTCAGCACGCGGAGGAACGTAAACAAGAACAGCAATGGCTTGTCCAAAGTCACCGGCCAGATAATAAGGACGCAGGCTCACCGCCAAAATTCATTGTCCCTGCAGTAGATGGAAGTCTTGATGCACACATGCCCAGGGTGGCACCACCTAACATTCACATAGAGAACGAGACCACCACCTTTACTCTTCCCACAGGCTTTGATATCTGTTGGCTCGGATCATGCTGAAGCCCAACGGTAGTATTTGGTATGCTCGCCATTAGCCACGTCTAACAGGAAATAAAAATTTACTGTCTTTTCAACAGCAACATTAGTACTTTAAGTTTTCTTTCAGACGTCTTTTCCTCGCTGGGCTCCGCCATGTTCTGGTTTGCGTGTATGTGGTTTGTGTTGGTGTTTCCACCCATTTTACAACCACTGACGCAACAAGCGTTCCCTGTCTGACTACAATGAAATAACCTGGCAATGAAATATGAATGTAGGCTTTTATAGCAGCATAATATTGATTTAGAACAGTGGTTCCCAAAGTGGGCGGTACCGCCCCCCTGGGGGCGGTGGAAAGATCTGGGGGGGCGGTGAGGAAGAAAGGGGCGGTAGGGGGGCGGCAGTCGATTTGTACACAACACGCCGCTCTGGCCCAGTCAGATCCGACAGCATAGACTACAAAAGCAAAAGCTCAGGTTTGTAATTTCAAGCTTGTAATGTTCAGAATTTTATCTTATAATAAAAACCGCATTCTGGCGGTCAACATCATCTTGAGTTCAAGTCAACATGAAATTGGGGACTCGCCAGAACGCGCCGTGTTGTGTTGAGCTGATTAGGGCAGTGGTCCCCAACCACCGGGCCGCGGACCGGTACCGGTCCGTGGGTCACTTGGTACCGGGCCGCCAAGCCGCACAGAATTTTTTTTTAATCGACGATCAATTAATTCAGGTCAAGACACTCGTCCCGGTCACGTGACATGTTTCCCCAGTTGAGCCCGCAAAGCTAATATGTGGCGACAGGCTAACTAACCAGGCAGTGAAGCATTCAAAACTGCTTCAACACATGGAGACCAAGCATCCTGCAATAAAAGACAAACCTTAAATCACTTCGGGTGTCATTGTCTCCGATTACGTGTAGATGGGACCGGCTCGTTTCTGAGAAACAAACTCAGTGCTCCCACTAATTCAACGTAATGGTAATGATATTATAAATGTATTATTTATTTATTTATTTATATACGTGTATTATTTATTTATATAAATGCCGGTCCTGGGGGGCGCTAGGAATTCACTGGGGAGCCAAAGGGGGCGCCAGCCTGCAAAAGTTTGGGAACCACTGATTTAGAAGATCAATACTTAACAAGTGGGCATCGAAAATTAATCGGGTGAAGAAATATTGCAACATACCGCCATATCGATATATTGGTTCACTGCTACTTGCTCCTACTTGGTCACTCCTTGGGCCTTAATGATAATAATCATGGAAAGGCCCAAGATTGTTCTATCACAGAGTTGTGTGCAAAGTACACCATGTTGAACTACAGCAGCTGTTAGCTTTCTAATGTTTAATGTGTTGTTTCCTGTAGGTTGATTTAGCGGTTCACAAGAAGAAGGTAGAAGAAGTGGAGAATTGGCTGAAACTCCACACAGAACCATCACAGGTATCACTTTATGTTCTCATTCTCAGTTATAGAGCGAGGTAGGAGCCTTTCTTGAGCCTGCATCATCAAGCTGCTCGTGTCCCACAGACTCGTTTTTTATGGCGAAAATCCTCTGATTACATGAAAAATGTTTCAACAACTCGGGATGATCTTCGTTCCTGGATTTTTTAAACGCAGGCGTTGTGCGAACAAAGGTTTCGGGACAGAACGTATTGTATAACTAGGGCTTAGTAAGAGAACTTTGAAGTCACATCTTACGTGGACCGGGAGCCAATGCAAGTTGGCTAGTCCTTGTGAGCAGTCTCGCTGCAGCATTTTGTACCAACTGTAGACCTTCAATACTAGACTTAGAAAGACCAGGGAACAATACATTACAGTAATCAAGGCGCGACGTAACAAACACATGTATAATATGTATAAATAAATAAATAAACTAAATACATGTTTTATTATCTGAGGAAATTAATATTTTTTTCATGCAGAAAAACAAGAAGACTCAGTCTATTATCATCTAAATAAATTACTCGCAGTTCACACTGAAGGCAAAAGGGATATGGAACAGGCTCCGTACAGATGCCTCAAGGAAAAGAAAGCATTTGACTCAGTGCTCAGACGCAGTGCTGTGTGTATTTGGATTGGGGGCTCCGGAAGGCCTCCGCAAAGTTTCTTTTTTTTCCTCTAGATTCGGCATGCATGTAAACCAGATACACACAAGGACCAGACAGGAAGTCAGACATCAGCATGTCAGGTTGATCCAGTATATTTCAAAATAAAACATTTCTGCAATCTTTTTTTTTTTTTTATTCATTAAAAACATTACGTATCTACAAAATAGAGACCTCCCATTTCAGAGAACACAATGATGTTGAACATATGAATAAAATTGTGAAATATGTATAAATACATTAAGCAATTACCGTAACTTTCGGACTATAAGTCGCGGATTTTATCATAGTTTGGGTGGGGGGGACTTACACTGAGGAGCGACTTATATGTGAATTTTTTCAAATATTTTCAAAATAAAAAATAAAAAAGTGAAACCGCGATAAACGAACCACGATGTATCAAGGGATTACTGTAATTTGAATTTCAAGTGACGTCAGCAATGCAGCGTTGTTTACATAAAGGACAAAGATTGATCACGGGACGACGAAGATGACGAAGGGCCCCACGTACTACCGGCATCATGAACGGCTTTGTTTGTAAGTGACACGGAGGACGAAGAGTTTGAAGGATTTAATGATTTGGAGTGACACAGAAGGTTTGAAAAACTATTATGGCTTTTACGCACGCCCGGTCCTACTCTACGGAGCTCTCTTTCACTTCCGTGGATGGAAGTCGGGGGCCGGCGCTCGGCCGGGTGGCTGTCCGAGGACGGTGGATGGGGCTCGGACACGGCTTTTACGCACGCCCGGTCCTACTCTACGGAGCTCTCTTTCACCTCCGTGGATGGAAGTCCGGAGCCGGTGCTCGGCCGGGTGGCTGTCCGGGGACGGTGGATGGGGCTCGGACATGGCTTTTACGCACGCCCGGTCCTCTTCTATGAAGCTCTCTTCCACCTCCGTGGCTGGAAGTGCCACCTTAAGGGATGGAAGTCCACGGCGCCACATGCCTGGAAGTCAACGCCGGTGCTTGGGGCCGTGTTGCGGTGAACTATTTGTTATAGTTACTTGATATATTTTATTTCGTTTAGCAACTTGTATATGGTTTTATTGTTACAGTTCAGTAGTTGTTGGCTCGTTGAACTCTTGTTTTGTTAAATAAAGAGCCGTTTACCAAACCCATGTCTTTCCTTGTACTTTGTTAACGCTACAATATAGTTATATCCTAGATCTGTGGAATAACGACGAGGCTGACGTCAGGGCGCACGCGCGGCGTTGTTGACAAAGGACGAGGAATTTGATCGATGGATTTAATGATTTGGAGTGACACAGATGGTTTGATAAAATTATTGCTTATATAATAGTTATTTGATATATAATTTATATATCGTTATATGGGCCTGTGGAATATTTTGAAGTGCAAGCGCCGCGCACCCATTGTTGACATAAAGGACGATCGATGGATTTAATGAATTGGAGTGACACAGATGGTTTTATAAACGTGTTATTTATGTAATAGTTATAGGAATAATTCTGAATGTTACGTCAGGCCCGTTCTCAGCTCTTCGTTTGTGTTTATGTCACGTTAGCTTACCTATCGTTTAGCCTGTTGTTGCTTGTTCATGTCTGTTCTTGGTGTTGGATTTTGTCGAATAAATGTCTCCCAAAATGTGACTTATACTCCGGAGCGACTTATATATGTTTTTTTCACGTTATTGTGCATTTTATGGCTAATGCGACCTATATTCCGGAGCGACTTTTAGTCCGAAAAATACGGTAATAAATATGAATAAAAACACATTAAACATGACAAAATGACACTATTTAAACACATATTGTTTAAACCCATGGTTGATGAGCCAAAGTCCTGGAAATAATGTCCAAAAAGCGTATCAATGTGAATGAAAGTAAAGTGTGGCTGTTGTTTACAAGTAGATCTGTATATACACGGTTCTTATTGAGTGAACTCAACTCTTCAGCATGAAGGGTTAATCTTGTGGTCTCGCAGGTGCAGATTTCCGGACACATAAAGCTCACGCACCCCACTCTGTGTGAATAGCAATCTTTAAGTATGCTGTACGGACACCGTTAGTATCTTTACTGCTCTCAGTGTGAACTCTGTGTTAGTAATGACCCTGGATACTGTTCTCCCACTGAAGGGAGATGTGAAATTAAGGTTGCATATTATTGGTCAACGTTAGATTAAAGCATACATACCCATATACCGTAATTTTCGGACTATAAGTCGCACCGGAGTATAAGTCGCACCAGCCATAAAATGCCCAAAAAAGTGAAAAAAAACATATATAAGTCGCTCCGGAGTATAAGTCGCATTTTGGGGGGCAATTTATTCGACAAAATCCAACACCAAGAACAGTCATGAACGAGCAACAACAGGCTAAACGATAGCTATGCTAACGTGACATAAACACAAACTAAGAGCTGAGAACGGCCCTGACGTAAAATTCAGAGTTATTAAAAAAACTATTACATAAATAACACGTTAATAAAACCATCTGCGTCACTCCAATTCATTAAATCCATCAATCGTCCTTTGTCAACAATGCGTGCGCGCCGCTGACGGCTCTTGCACTTAAAAATATTCCACAGGCCCATATAACGATATATAAATTATATATCAAATAACTATTATATAAGCAATAATGTCATCAAACCATCTGTGCACTCTAAATCATTAAATCCATCGATCAAATTCCTCGTCCTTTGTCAACATCGCCGCGCGTGCGCCCTGACGTCAGCCTCGTCGTTATTCCACAGATCTACTATATAACTATATTGTAGCGTCAGCAGCGCGACGTCGCGCGTCACTCGTCCAGCTTACGTCTACCTGTGGAATATTTTTAAGTGCAAAAGCCGTCAGCGGCGCGCACGCATTGTTGACAAAGGACGATTGATGGATTTAATGAATTGGAGTGACGCAGATGGTTTCGCGCTGCTGTCGTCACTTGAAATTCAAATTACGGTAATCCCTTGCTACATTGCGGTTCGTTTATCGCGGTTTCATTTTTTTTTTCTTTTTTTTTTTGAAATTTTTTGAAAAAAAAAAAACACATATAAGTCGCTCCTGAGTATAAGTCGCCCCCCCACCCAAACTATGAAAAAAACCGCGACTTATAGTCCGAAAATTACGGTAAATTAAAGTAAATTTAAGTAGATACAAATAAAATCTGTATGGGTAGTAAATAAAACAAAAGGAAAACATAATATAGTTCTTTTGAAGTCTTACTTGATAAATATTTATATTACCTCTTCTGTGGAAAATCCATCTTTAAGAAATTACTTGCCTTTCTTTTTAATTTAACGATGTTGTAGCGTCTTGAGGAAACGCGTAGTTAAACCACCAGCAAAGAACCCAGGAGACTGTACTAGCTTGTAATTTTCTTTACTGAGCGGTGAAAACTGCAACAGACGTTACATAGTGTCAGCCAATGGTTGATGAGAACATGAAAATAAAGTGCGCTCATCCAATACAATTTACAAAATAATAGCAAAATATCAGCGTAAACATTAAGATTAAAACGACACACGACTTACGGCATTGCCTTGTTAATGAATCACAGCAGATGGCAACAGATGTAAGTCTGACCGCATTCCACAGCATGGCTACTTGATAACATCCTGGAGACGGCTCCGCGAAACCGGAAGTAGCGCGGCGAAACCGGAAGTAGCGCTTCACAACAATACTTTTCGACTTAAACTATGAATTATCTATTATTACAAGATCGAAATGATTACTTAACTTATTTTTACAACATTGTAACCATATGAAATTATTTATTGATGAAATTACGGCCTTAAAGGCAACACACTCCCCGCCTGGCCCGTAGGGGGCACTATAAGCTTAACTAAACCTTGAAAGAATCAGTCCTTGGGGAGGAGGAGGATGATTTCCGTCACTGGTCGCATAAACGTCTTAATGTTGCCTTGGTCACTGACCTTAACTTCGACCCTTCTTACACGATTGTCCTTTCCATGGAATGTTGCAGTGACCCGGGCCATAGGCCAGCTGTTGCGTGTGACCTGCTTGTCTTTGAGCAAAACAAGGTCACCGACTTGCAGATTTCTTCTAGATTGAGTCCATTTTTGTCTCCTTTGTAATAAGGGCAGGTACTCTCTCCTCCAACGCGTCCAAAACTGGTTGGCAAGAGCCTGAACTTGCCTCCATTGCTTAGTGTACAAGTCCTTCTCCAAGAATTCTCCAGGAGGTGGTAGAAGGCACGATCTCTGTGTGAGGAGCATTGACGGAGACAGAATGAATGGATTGTCTGGATCCGAAGAAACTGGGAGAAGTGGCCTTGCATTTATGATGGCTGTAACTTCCGCCATGAGAGTGCACAACACTTCGTGAGTTAGTTCTACCTTGTTCTGAAGCAGCATGGAGTCCAGAATTCTTCGAGCCACACCAATCATGCGCTCCCAGGCGCCTCCCATGTGGGAGGCATGAGGTGGATTGAATTCCCAGATGCACCCTTGGTCACTTAGATACTGTTGTACTGTACTGTCCATTCCTAGCTCCTTGGATGCCCCAATGAAGTTTGTACCTCGATCAGATAAAAGACTTTTGGCGGGACCCCTCAGAGCAAAGAAGTGTCTCAGGGCGTTTACACAGCTGGATGTGTCCAGGGATTCGATCACCTCAATATGTACAGCCCTCGAACTCATGCAGCTAAACATGATGGCCCAGCGCTTGTTTTGGGCTTGTCCACCTCTAGTACGCCTGGTAGTTATTGTCCATGGCCCGAAAACATCAAGGCCCACATAAGTAAAAGGAGGACACATTTTAAGGCGTTCAGATGGCAGATCTGCCATGCGTTGTTCTTCCTGTTTTCCACGTAGTTTGCGGCAAATAATGCATTTGTGGATCACAGAGTTGACAAGTCTTTTGCCACCTATAAGCCAAAGCCCAGCAGCCCTTATTGCGCCTTCTGTCAGGTGGCGACCCTGGTGTTTTACTTGCTCATGGTGGTGACGAGTGAGCAGGAGAGAAATGTGAGAGTCTTTGGGAATGATTATTGGGTTCTTTTCAAAGTTCTCAAAATCAGAGTGCTTGATTCGACCTGCGTGAAGCTGGCCCCCCACCCCACGCAAAATTTAAGCAAAATAGTCTGTTTCGTTTGTGCTTCGTTTGTGCTGGTTTGTGCAGCAAAAATTTTCGTTTGTGCTGCTATGGTTTTTTAGTTATGAACGATTCTTTTATAGGTCATCCAGAGTTCACCCAGCCCCCCATCTGCTCAAAATGGACCCAAAACGGTACCGTTCGTTTGTGCTTCGTTAGTGCTGGTTTGTGCAGCAAAAATTTTCGTTTGTGCTGCTTCCGTTTCGGAGCTATTACACATTTATTTTATAGCGATGACGTCACCTAGCCCCCCACTTCCCTCCAAATGGACCCAAAATGGTACCGTTCGTTTGTGCTTCGTTTGTGCAGGTTTGTGCAGCAAAAATTTTCGTTTGTGCTGCTTCCGTTTCGGAGATATTACACATTTATTTTATAGCGATGACGTCACCCAGCCCCCCACCTCGCTCCAAATGGACCCAAAATGGTACCGTTCGTTTGTGCTTCGTTTGTGCAGGTTTGTGCAGCAAAAATTTTCGTTTGTGCTGCTATGGTTTTTTAGTTATGAACGATTCTTTTATAGGTCATCCAGAGTTCACCCAGCCCCCCATCTGCTCAAAATGGACCCAAAACGGTACCGTTCGTTTGTGCTTCGTTAGTGCTGGTTTGTGCAGCAAAAAGTTTCGTTTGTGCTGCTTCCGTTTCGGAGATATTACACATTTATTTTATAGCGATGACGTCACCTAGCCCCCCACTTCGCTCCAAATGGACCCAAAATGGTACCGTTCGTTTGTGCTTCGTTTGTGCAGGTTTGTGCAGCAAAAATTTTCGTTTGTGCTGCTTCCGTTTCGGAGATATTACACATTTATTTTATAGCGATGACGTCAGGTAGACCCGCCCCCCTGTTTACTTCCAAATTGACCCAAAATAGTGCCGTTCGTTTGTGTTTCGTTTGTGCTGGTTTGTGCTGCAAAAATGGTACCGATTGTGCCGCAAAAAAATTTGTTGACGTTCAGTGAATCATTCAATTTGTCATTTATTTAATACTAATTTATTTTCTAGAGATGTCAAATCCTTGCTCCATGGATCGTTAATTAACCATTTGTTTGTGCCATTGCAATTTTTCATTATTAAAATCATGCATCTTCATTAACCCCCCGTCATGTATTTTATTCTTTTTCACTTGACATCATGATAACTCCTTAATTCTTACACATGTATTATCCAACTAATTACCATGCCAAGTGACCTCTGCAGGCCGGTAAGACATATCGCAACAGGGTGGCGAAAAACAAAGACGTGCAACTTTTTCAAGCGACAAATACACAACTATCTCCGAAGATTTAATAACAGTGAGTGACAGAAAGTGTCTTTTTCTGGGAAGTGACCATCGACCAATGTAAGTAAAAACTTTGTGAGGGCAGGATGGAACCACATGTATGGCGAGCATCACAGGCAAATAAATCGATGGACTTCGGAGACCCTGAGCCACGCCACCTGCCAAATTTGGCCACCCTGCGCAAGGCAAAGCAAGAGAAAAATGATTTGGCATTAGGTGACAAAAATCCAATTTTATCATTGCAGATGTTGAAATACAGTGCACCTCACAGTGACAGCATCAAAGACATTGGACTTGACAAGTTTTTCTGTCACTATTGGAGTCAAACACAAATGCATGTGTACAAGAGCTTAAAGAAATCCCACCCAATATTATGTGTTGATGCAACTGGCTCAATAGTTAAAAAACTGATGAGGCCGAATGGCATGTCTGGCCATATCTTCCTGTATCAGGGTGTTATGACAGGGCATACCAGCTCCAGTGTCCCAGTCGTGCAGATGCTGTCAGAGAAGCATGATGTTAATGCTATCACACAGTGGCTGAAGGAATGGATCCATGCAGGTGCATCTGTTCCTAAAGAAGCAGTGAGTGACTTTTCTCTGGCGATTCTTGGAGCTCTAGTCAAAGCTTTTACCCCTCATCCTGATCTGAAGAGCTACATCAATGAGTGCTTTAACATTTCACGTGGGAATCAACCTGGACATCTACCCCCATGTTTTGTCAGGGTAGATGTAGCACACTGCATTAAGATGATCTGCCGATGGGACTGCCTGAAAAACAAAAGACCTCGTGTTAAGGATTTCTTTGTTAGGTCAATAGCACAGCTTCTTAAGTCACAATGTTTGCAACATGCAAAAGAACTTCTTCGTGCTATCACCATTGTGGCACTGAGTGAGACAGAGGGTAATGACAATTCTGGAGCCCCTATCCCATCAGAAAAGTGCAAGAAATACTTGAGAGCGCAAATCGCAGAGGAATTTGTCCCCATTTCAGATGAGGAAGTTGAGGGACAAGAACCAGGTGATTCATTAAATCAGCACATCCAGACTAATGTCCGAGAGTGGGTGACAGAAATATGTGAGGAGAGCAGGTCACTTGCCATGGCTGATGGGGATAGAGACAACATCCACTTCCTCCCTGAGATTATTCCCCAAATAACAAGACTTGGAAGTTACTTGCCACTCTGGACAGCAATAATGGTCCCTCTCTTCAAAAGCGCCAGCGTCACTGCAAGTTCCGCAGCTGTTGAAGCAGAGTTCAAAAACATAAAAAAAGGCCTTTTCAAGCATGAAAGCCTACCCATTCGTGTGGACCGGTTTGTTGCTCGTCATCTTTCCTTCATTGAGGGAAACATGCGGATTTGCTCTGCAAAACAAAAAAGTGATGTGTGTGATGCCACGACCGTCAGAGAGCCTGACAATGTCTGCAGTACTTCTCAAACTGAAGTAGTAAACAAAAGGGGAGAAAAATCTCATCCTGGAGCGGAGCCAGATGCATCTACTGACAGTGCAGTTGAAAACTGGAGAGGTTTAGCGGTCCCACCGAAAAAAAGAAAGATAACTTCATATTTCTCTCCTTGTCCTGAATGGCTGCATATTGACACACAAGTGGGCTGGAAAAAAGTCAAGGTACCATTGTTGAAAAACGGGAACCATCAACAGCCTGTTAAACTTCGCACATCAAAAGTGTTTGTGCTCAATACTTGTGCATTTGATTCTGTCTTGCAATGCTTATGCTGTTCTTTCTGTGAAAGTTTTTCATTTGAAAAGACTGTTCTGAACTATGAACATGGGAACCAATTCCTCCACCTGGTGAAAACCATCACAACACAGAGTGTGAACCCACAGGTATACTCACAGAGGGCAGAACTGCTGGGGGAAATATTCAAACCTGTCCTCCTGACCTCTGGTGCTCTCCAAATTGATGCACAATGCCACATCTCCACTGTAATTGAGAGCGCAATGAGGAATATCCCAAGTGTTTATTTGATAAAACAATGCTCCTCACAGTACTGCAGTTTAAGCCAACAAGTAACAAGGCAAGTTTCACTTGTTTGTCCAAACGTTGCTGTCCTGCAGACCTGTGGCATGGCTTCTCTTCAGACTGCTGCTGAAGAGGGACTCAGCCTTCCTGACTCTCTCTGCCTCAGGCCAATTGAAAATCCTTCCCATTGTCCGTCTTCATTCAAAACACAGGACAACAATACAGGCAAGGCTCTGTGTTCAGGTAATGTTACTCACAGCTACAATCTGGGAGAGTTTGTGTGGATTGACACTGACCTTGGTAGCAGTTGCAAGGAAGTTGCCTTGCTTGAATTTCCCTCCAGTCTGGAGCTAAAAGAGAAGACCTTTACTTTGAGAGCAGTCATTGGCTTTGAACCAGGACTGACCCAGGATTCTCTCGGGCATTAAGTGGCATACTGCAGGAGGACTGCATATGCCTGGGAGATCTATAATGACCTGGGAAGTGGAGTGAAAGCAGCATCAGTAAATACTAAGATCTTCCCACATGCTGTTCTACACAGTGCAGTGATGCATTGTTTGAATTGTTGGAAAAAAATGTTGATAATGTTCCCTTTGACAAAGAAAGTTATTTTTTCACGTTTTCAAGTTTCTTTTTCTGGCTGTCATCAACTTCACATACATGTATTAATTGTTGCATTAATTAATGTTTTGGAGCAGACATAGACTCATCAGGTATTTAGATTGCGGTGAACCTTTTGCATGTCAGATTGAAAAAAATGATCACATAGGCTTATTGAAAACAAGGAAATTAATCAATGAGCACGATACAAACATAATTACAGAAATATCCTCGTACTAAAAGCCATTCCCCGCAGTGAAAGTTTTCTGTAAGATAAAAAGAAAAGAAAAAAAAGGCTAAGAACATGTTTACCTTGTATTCGTCCTGCATCAGGAGCATTCCAGTCCAGGAGCTTGAAATTCGCGACAAAATACAGTGACGTGGGCTGGGTGACGTCTTTGCTATGAATTAAATGTGTAATATCTGCAAAACCGTAGCATCACAAACGAAACTTTTTGCAGCACAAACCAGCACAAACGAAACACAAACGACCGGCACTATTTTGGGTCAATTTGGAAGTAAACAGGGGGGCGGGGCTACCTGACGTCATCGCTATAAAATAAATGTGTAATATCTACGAAACGGAAGCAGCACAAACGAAATTGTTTGCTGCACAAACCTGCACAAACGAAGCACAAACGAACGGTACCATTTTGGGTCCATTTGGAGCGAAGTGGGGGGCTAGGTGACGTCATCGCTATAAAATAAATGTGTAATATCTCCGAAACGGAAGCAGCACAAACGAAAATTTTTGCTGCACAAACCAGCACTAACGAAGCACAAACGAACGGTACCGTTTTGGGTCCATTTCGAGCAGATGGGGGGCTGGGTGAACTCTGGATGACCTATAAAAGAATCGTTCATAACTAAAAAACCATAGCAGCACAAACGAAAATGTTTGCTGCACAAACCTGCACAAACGAAGCACAAACGAATGGTACCATTTTGGGTCCATTTGGAGCAAGGTGGGGGGCTGGGTGACGTCATCGCTATAAAATAAATGTGTAATATCTCCGAAACGGAAGCAGCACAAACGAAAATTTTTGCTGCACAAACCTGCACAAACGAAGCACAAACGAACGGTACCATTTTGGGTCCATTTGGAGCGAAGTGGGGGGCTAGGTGACGTCATCGCTATAAAATAAATGTGTAATATCTCCGAAACGGAAGCAGCACAAACGAAAATTTTTGCTGCACAAACCAGCACTAACGAAGCACAAACGAACGGTACCATTTTGGGTTCATTTTGAGCAGATGGGGGGCTGGGTGAACTCTGGATGACCTATAAAAGAATCGTTCATAACTAAAAAACCATAGCAGCACAAACGAAACTTTTTGCTGCACAAACCAGCACAAACGAAGCACAAACGAAACAGACTATTTTACTTAAATTTTGCGTGGGGTGGGGGGCCAGCTTCACGCAGGTCTTGATTCAGCCTCCGACAACTATAAGGCCATTATCCAGGATTGGGCTGAGTTTTTGTAGAGGGCTTTGTGTGGGAATTGGTTTTCCGGCTTGAAGAGCCAACAGTTCTTTTCCAAACGTTGCTTGTTGTGTCTCCTTGAGAATGATGTGTTTAGCGCGAGTCATTTCGTCCAGTGTTTGAGGTAAGTGACATTTGTGCCATCCTTTGCATTCTCTGTTTGGATTACTGCCATTGAATGATTTTGCGATGTGAATGAGGAAAGCTGTTGCTCTGACCAATGACTTGAAGGTAGAGAAGCGTTGGAAGCTTTTACATGTGAGGACTTGAAGGTTAGTCGCCAGTGTTTTAACTTGTGGCCTTAATTCGCAATCTTTTTCTGGATCAATTAACTCAAACTTCCCACTTGCTTGGTTCGTTTCTGCAGATGAACGATAGATGAAGGATGGTCCGGTGAACCATATTGTTTTTGCCAGTTGAGATGGTGTGAGTGATCGTGAAGCATGATCTGCGGGGTTTTCCTCTGTGCGCACATAATGCCACTGTTCTGGCTTGGAGGACTGACGAATACGCTGCACTCTGTTGTGGACGTATGTGTAGAATCTTTTTGACTCGTTGCAGATATAGCCGAGAGCTACTTTACGGTCTGTGTAAAAATGAACTGCATCCAGCTGTTGGTCTAACTCATCCTGAATTAGATCGGCCATCTCGACTGCCAAGACGGCGGCGCACAGTTCAAGCCTTGGTATAGTGGGTTCTGATTGAGGAGCAAGTCTTGCCTTGCCCATAATGAATCCTACCTCCACTTTGTCATCTTGTTGGACTGCTTTCAGGTAGGCTACAGCACCAATTGCTTTGGTTGAAGCATCTGAAAATAAATACAGTTCGTTGCGTTCTGCTTGCCTGAGAGAAGTTGATGTGTAGGTTCTTGGGACGTGAAGCTCTTTAAGATCTTTTAGGGAATCTCTCCAACTTTCCCATTTGTTTTGCTTGTTCTCCGGAAGAGGTGCATCCCATTCTGAACACTCTGATGATAGTTCACGGAGTAGCGCTCTTCCTTGGATAGTGACAGGTGCCAACAGACCCAGAGGATCAAAGATGCTATTAACAGAGGACAAAACACCTCGGCGAGTGAATGGTTTAATTGCAGTGGCCACTGAGAAGGTGAAAGTGTCTGTCATTATTTCCCAAATGAGACCTAGGCTTCGTTGTGACTGAGTTTCTTCACCTTCCAGATCTAGGCCTTTAATGATTGTTGCACAATCGTCAGGACAAAAGGCTTCTGTGACTGCTCGAGAATTAGAGACAAACTTGTGCAGACGCAGATTGGACTCAGCAAGAGCGGCTTTTGTTCTTTGGAGCAAGTCAATTGCTTCAGCTGGAGAAGGCACAGAGATCAAGCCATCGTCAACGTAAAAATGCCTTTCCACAAACTCGACTGTGTCGGCGCCATAGTCCTTTGCCCCATCCTGGATGGCTTTGCGCAATCCATAAACGGCTACTGCAGGTGATGGCGAGTTTCCAAATACATGGACCTTCATTCGATATTCGATGACCTCCTTATTTATATCATTGTCCTTATGCCACAGAAAACGGAGATAGTTCCGGTGGTCATCACGCACCAGGAAACAATGAAACATCTGCTGTATGTCTGCCATAATGGCAACTGTCTCTTTTCGAAATCGTAGGAGGACCCCAAGCAAACTGTTGTTCAAATCAGGCCCGGAGAGGAGGACGCTGTTGAGAGAGACGCCGGAATACTGGGCACTGGAATCAAAAACAACTCTGATCTTATTGGGCTTTTGTGGGTGATAAACCCCGAAAGTTGGAAGATACCAGCACTCTTCACCTTGTTTCAGTGGAGGAGCCACTTCAGCATGACCATTGGAGAAAATGCCTTGCATGAACTCGACGTATTGCTCTTGCATTTGAGGTTTTCTCTGTAAGTTTCTTTTGAGAGACAAAAACCGACTGACTGCAAGCTCCCTGTTGTTTGGCATCTGTTGGCGAGGTTCTTTGAAGGGAAGGGGTGCTACCCAATTATTCTTGTCATCTCTATACATTCCTTTGTCCATAATCTCCAAGAAGAGAATGTCCTCGATAGATGGAGCTGGTTTGTTGTCGTTTTCTGTGCGATTGAATACTGTTTTTCCGAGAGTTTGTTCAGGTGCCTTATCCTGTCTTTTAGTGCGTGGCATTGCTGTGAGTTGCAGAAAGTTGTCACAGAGTCCGAAAACTGTTCGGCGGCCATTTTCGAGAATCATCGTCTTGAACGTGTTGACTGTGTGTTTATGAACCTTACCCCGGCACACCTCTCCAACTACGACCCACCCTAAATCTAGGCGTTGGGCAAACGGAGAATGATGAGGCCCATTGACTTGTTCTCTAACCTTGTGTGCACGTAAGATGTCTCGACCTAGCAACAGGAGAATTTCAGCCTGAGGATCTAACTCAGGAATGCATTTGGCTATGAGACGAAGATGAGGCTGGTGCAGCACAGCGCTTGGAGTTGGGATTTCACTCCTATTGTTGGGAATGTCTGGACATTCAATAAGAGGAGGTAATGGGATGATGACTGATTCATCAAGCGACTCGATCAGGAAACCTTCAGCCATCTTGCCCTGTGTTTCAACAAGGCCGGAGCATGTTCTTAAGTTGTAGCAGAAAGGCTTAGTTTTAATATTAAAAAGTTCAAAGAACTCAGGCCTAGCTAAGGAACGATTGCTCTGGTCGTCCAGGATTACATAAGCTTTAACTGCACTGTCTTTTTTACCCTTTGGATACACCCTGGCGAGACATATTTTCGAACATGAGCGACCCCAATGACCTTGGGCACACACCTCAGTACAGCTTGATGTTACGTCGACATTGTCGGGTTGTTTTTCTCCCTCCCCGCCGTCCTCTTGAGCAGGTGAAGGAGCCTTGTTTTGAGGTGGAGGGCCTGGATGCATGACGGTGTCGTGCCATGTGCTGTCACATTCAGTGCACTTTACTGTAGATTTACAGTCCTTAGCGAGATGAGTGTCTGAAGAGCAGCATTTAAAACATATTCCTCTCTCTTTGAGGAAGGCCTTTCTTTCCTCCAATGATTTGTACCTGAATGTCCTGCATTTCTTTAGTGGATGTGGCTTACTGTGCAGTGGGCAGTTGTTGTTTATGTCGTTGTTTGTAGTTGTAATGTTTGTTTTGTGCACAGCGATAGGTCTGGGTGAGTTAAAGCTCTTAGGGTTGGATCTTTCTTGTTTAATGTACGTTTGACTATTTTGTTGGGTGAAACTTGGGTCATTGCGTTTCTTTGCCTCTTTGCAGATGAACATACAAAAGTAATGGAAGGGTGGGAAACAACCATTATGATCTTCTTTGTAGTTAGAACCATGAGTCATCCACCTTTCTTGGAGTGGGTACGGGAGCTTGTCGACTATTGGACCTATTCCTCGTGAAGTGTCCAGATACGACAAACCAGGAAGATAGCCGTCTTCCTTGGCTCCTTGAATCTCTTGGAGGAGATCCCCTAGTTCGCGCAGTTTGACATAGTCCTTTGTTGTTAATCTTGGAAAGCTATCCAATCGCTGGAAGAGTGACTCTTCGATCACTTCGGGGGCTGCATAACACTCACAAAGCCTCTCCCATGCTCTCTGTAGGGCTGCACTGGGGTTGTTGACGTGTACTGAGCGTATGCGCTTCACCTGACTACTAGATTCCTTTCCCAGCCATTTGGTCATGAGATCTAACTCTTGAGTCGGTGTCAGGTGGACTTCAGCTATAGCACCACTGAATGAAGAGTACCATGCTCTGAAGTTCTCTGGCCTATCGTCATATTGATAGAGCCCAGATGTGATTAGGTCTCGACGTGCCATATATTGGGCAAACGGCTCAGCTGGGTGAGGTAAGCTCGCTGCATTATTGCAATGAGGCATGAATGGGGATGCGTGTGGACTAAGAGCGTTCTTTGTTTGTTCTACTTTTGGTTTTGTCCCAAGTTTGGTTTGAATTGGCAAAGCTGTCTTCTTGAACGTGAACTTTGGCCTAATGCTGACAGGTGGTGGCTCAAAAACATCTTCCTCAGATGGATCCCATGTTACTAATGAGTTATCTGAGGCCTTGTGTTGCTTTGGTGTAGCTGATACTTGTGCGATTGGAGGTCGAATTTCGCTTTGTGATTGCACATAGTAACTTGTTCTTTCTCTTTTTACTCTGTCCAATAAAGAATTTCCGCTCTCATGTTCATCTTGTATTGCCTCTGCATCTTCTAGCACTCCAGCCTCTGCTTCTGCAGAATGAGCTTCTCTTTGCAATGCTAACACTTCTAGCGCTGCGTCAATTTTCATTTTTTGTAGTTCACTTTCAGCTTTTTCCACTTTTAGCTCTGCTTCTTTACTTGCAAACGACGCTCTCACCTTTGCTGCTTCTGCTTTAGCTCGGGCACGAGCAGCGCTTCCTACGGATGAGCTTGTGCTGCCGGTTTGACTTGTCGCAGATCTATTTCTTGCTGCCATTTTGACCACGATGACACATCAGATGGTGCCTTTTCACTGTAGCGTCTTGAGGAAACGCGTAGTTAAACCACCAGCAAAGAACCCAGGAGACTGTACTAGCTTGTAATTTTCTTTACTGAGCGGTGAAAACTGCAACAGACGTTACATAGTGTCAGCCAATGGTTGATGAGAACATGAAAATAAAGTGCGCTCATCCAATACAATTTACAAAATAATAGCAAAATATCAGCGTAAACATTAAGATTAAAACGACACACGACTTACGGCATTGCCTTGTTAATGAATCACAGCAGAT
Source organism: Syngnathus acus (assembly GCF_901709675.1). NCBI lineage: Eukaryota > Metazoa > Chordata > Actinopteri > Syngnathiformes > Syngnathidae > Syngnathus > Syngnathus acus. The sequence goes on from NC_051094.1 coordinate 18,247,160, forward strand.
GGCAACAGATGTAAGTCTGACCGCATTCCACAGCATGGCTACTTGATAACATCCTGGAGACGGCTCCGCGAAACCGGAAGTAGCGCGGCGAAACCGGAAGTAGCGCTTCACAACAATACTTTTCGACTTAAACTATGAATTATCTATTATTACAAGATCGAAATGATTACTTAACTTATTGGAACATTTTTACAACATTGTAACCATATGAAATTATTTATTGATGAAATTACGGCCTTAAAGGCAACACAGATGTAAATGTTATAACAGTAGTCTTATACGTATATTAAATTAACAAATTAATTTCAGTCCATTGTTTTATTCTTTGTAATTGTTTTCTTCTCCGCCCTGTGTTCCCGGGTCTAATAATTAACAGCTGTTTCAAGGAGGCTGTTGCTTCTAATAGTCTGGTGGCAAATCTGGAAAGGTAGGTGAATATGCCCAATATGGTCTCCAGTTTGACTTTGTTGCGCGGGGGAGCCAAGTTTATAGCCTTAAACTTGTTAGGGTCAGGACGGATGCCTGTATGAATCAAAATATCTCACTGTGATACGTAGATGATGATATTGTCGTCATTCGGCTTTATTCCTCCCTCTCGTTTTTTCCAAAATGGTGCGCAGGTTTGCATCATACTCCTTTTGTGTGCGACCCCTTAGCTCCTTGTATTATATTGTTTGCACGCATTCCTATTAGTTTAATAAAATATAATAGAAGTTAATTCAACACTTTTGTCTTATTACAAATACACTTTGTGATAAATATTTAGTTGGACAAATAAAAATGTGTGTTGTGATAAGTGCATCATTATACATAAATCAAAGCTGTATCAAAAATCGTCTTATAATCAAATCATGGCAATCAATCGCGAGGGCCCCAAAGATTCCTACACCTACTTTTTGCCTAAAAGATAGACAAATATATGAAATGTAAAGCTATATACATATGTTTGAAAAATCAGCGTTGTCATCCTGGCGCCCTCGTCACCTCCCAATCAACTCGGCTGCTGTTTTGTTTACATTGCAAGTTGAGTGGAGCATCATGGGTAGTTCATCCCAGCGATTGTACTGGCCACAAAACGTCGTTTTATTGACATTGTCAATGGATTTTTATATGACAACACAGTCAAAATTTTAAGGAGTACAGAAAAGGAAGAGAAGGAAAAACGGGCCCTTATTAAAGGTAGACCCATGTCGAGCGTTAGTGAACATAGTGTGCTTCTGACTTTTCATTGGAACACAAAATCCAGTTGGCTAATGATGTATAAGCTAAATGCAGAAAGTTTGTGAAGTAGTTACCGTAATTTCTGGACTATAAGCCGCACCTGATTATAAACTGCACGAGCAAAAATTAGGGGAAATCTTTGTTTTTTTCATAAATAAGCTGCATCGTACTAAAAGCTGCATGTGCACGCAAGTTATTTACAAAAAAAGACGGTACACAGAAAGCCTTTTTAAAGTTTTAATAACATACCTTAACATTTCTTTCCAAACACTGCCTGTGACGCGGCAGTAATACCACAGCAACACGGAAGTAACACAGCACTAATAGGGCTGGATAAAAAAACATACCGGTAAAAGTCACTGAGACGCGGCAGTAAGACAGCACCAACAGGGCTGGTTAAAAAAAATACCAGTAAAAGTTACTGAGAGCCGTCTTCATCTTCCTCCTGTGCACTGAAACATTGAAGTCTTCCTCCTCAGTGTCAGATTGGAATAGGGTCAGCTATACTTCGCCACACACTTGCTCAGTCTCTTTCGTTGTCGCTTTTATGCATTTCTTCTAGCATTTTCCGTGATGAGGGTCTGTTCATGCTAATTTTATTCATGGACAAAGCGCTAAGTTACATTAAACTAGCAAGCTACAAGTATAGCTCCAGAGTAGATGTGACCGGGAAATAAAGAAAGAAAAGGGTGACGCAACAAGATGTCATCAACAATAGCCCAGTGACCCCTAATGACCGGAAGAAACCTCTACAATGCATGTATGAGCAGCTGCAGCTCCTACGTTAAGAGCCAAATTGACTGCCTTTAACTTAAAAGTGGCATCACATGCATTTCTTTTGTCCCCCATAATGAGGGTTTGTGGATAAAAGCTTCCTTTCTTCAGTAATGTCCGTCCTGATCTTGTTCTGACTCTTCTTTGTGTCACTTATACGGCAGTATTTGCCTGGCGGATGGACGGACATTACTGACACCGGTCCACAGTCTTTTTACGAATGTATAAGTGATCTAGTCATCACAAAAATCACGAAAAATCCATAGATACGGCGCACTGGACGACAAACCGTAGGGTTCAAAATTTGAGCAAAAAATAGCGGCTTATAGACCGGAAATTACGGTAGATGTCAAGTATTGTCACCTCCTTATGCATGCATGGATAATAAAGGAAGTTGGGAAGCGCAAGTCTAGCTCTTTTCTTTTGTCTCTGAAAGAATGAGGGCAAAGTATGTGTAACATCTACACTTAGATATTTAAAGGATGTTTACTGTGCCGCGGCACACTGGTGTGCCATGAGAGACATTCGGCTGTGCCGTGGGAAATTTTCCAATATTAATTAAGGAGCAAATTGTAAATAGCATTGCCAAACCACTGGTCAGTTAGCGCAAGGCCCGGTCATCCACTTGCTAATCGCGCATGCATGGCTAATTGGAGAATCTTGAGATTTCATGTTGTGTCGGTCTGATTGTTCTGCATCAACACATATTTAGTTTGCTGCTGTGTGCTTTTGATAACAGTGACGCTCTGACGACCGTGGTGCGTTTGTGTACTGATGGAAATCCCAGCATGTACTTCAACCAGAGAACCTGGATTGTTCATTTTCACCAACATAAAATACACAGTCAAGTCATGGCACCTTGACTGTGATCACCACTCTGCCGCCATGCCAGAACAGCAGTGTCTTTAAACGTGACTTTGTTCTTATTGTCGCAATATTTATAGAGCTATTCAAAAACCGTTAACAAAGTCAAGTTGATTATTTTGGATTTAAAAAAACCCCAGTTTATTTATTTATGTATTTGTATTCAATTATTCCACTCTATATATACATCTATAAGAATAGGACTTAATTCAAATAGCATGTTCACAACGTCTTTCGTAATATAACAAATTTTAATACAGAAGATGGTGTAACACCTAACAGATTTTTTCCAATGAAAAGGTGTGCCGTGGATGAAAAAAGGTTGCCTTGGGGAAAATAAAAATGTTTTTCTTCTGATTGCTTCTTCTAATATTAGAGGTGGAATTTCTTCCTTTTATGAACCTAGTTTTGTCCATTGAGATGATCTGTGGTAAAACCATTTTGGCAGCCTGTCAGCCTGTCGTAATGTTGGTCGATAGGGCTTCATTGTAGATGGCATGGAGGAGAGGAGATAGTTCCTCATCTTAATATCTTCTGAACACTACTAAATACATGCATGCATTTACATGCACACACAGTATATGTGCGCATGCACTCATTGCCACATATTGCCTGTTTTCCTGGCAGGGTGGACTACTGCTTCTAAGAGGACCATCGGGGTGTGGAAAGACTGCTACAATGCACGTTTTGTCTCGCGAGCTGGGCTTCAGAATTCAGGAGTGGATCAACCCACCTAACCTGGTCTGGTGTAGTCAGCAAGGTGAGGCTAACAATGAGGCTCAAAGTACAAATTTATTGTTATACGTAATTTTTGGTATACAGTGGAGCCTCGGTTTTCGACCACAATCCGTTCCAGAAGGTTGTTCGAGAAGTGAATTGTTCGAATTCCGAATCATGTTTCCCCATTACAAATAATGGGAAAAAAATTAATCCATTCCAAGCAAAATAAAACGCCTTTTTTAAGCATTTTTTCATTTGCGCATTTTTGTCCGATCGCGCAACTGCAGCGGACCGCCGAACGTGCAAACGTAGCGCGTCGTCGACCGCGCAACTGCACCGCGCTGGTCGCATTATTGTGACAGAGCGGTCGCTAAAATTTAGAAAATATTTTTAAAGTCCTAATGGACTTTCCAAAATTTAAGTGGACCTCAGTGCGCAGGGAGCTTAATTTGGTCTGATCGCGCAACCGCAGCGCGCCGGGCGCTCACTGTCACATTGCTTTAGGAGCGTTCGAAAACCGAGGCTCCACCGTATTTGTCATCACCCAACAGAGTAAAGAGCAGACACACCTTTGTGTTTTAGTTGTGGTGCAAGTTTATTAAATCAATTTGCTTCTAACAAACAATATAAAATAAGGAGTCACTCTTTTCAAGTTACGTTTTCAACACGTTGACGTCTAAAGAGATGCTCACATTTTGGAGCTGGAACTACAGTATAATAGTATTATGGTTGGTTTTAGTAGGCAGTGTGTTCTACTGGATCTTAAAAAAACCCCAAAAGATAACAAAACAAAACACGAGAACTTTCGAGTGTGGGCTGTGACGTCAGCATTCTCGTAATTCGCGCGCTGAGCTTTCAGATACAGTTTTACGCTAATGCCACCCACAAACCTTCCCCTAGAATCCTTCCATTAAAATGAGTGGCCCGAGGAAAAGAAAGGTGGACACTGAGGGCCGAGTGTTTAAAAAAAAGAGTGGACAATTTGGCTCGACCTACGTGTGAGCAGACGTTCAGCCACTTGAACGTCAACAAAGCCCGTCACAGATCTAGTTTGACGGCTCCATGTAAACAATCGCGTTTCTCAAACTATCTCCTATAAAATGGTCGGAATTGACTAAAGTTCGATCTAACACATTGGTACTGCTTACTTATGTTTCCCTTCTATATCGATCCGTAAATTTACTCGAAACATTAACGGAGCAGCCTATTTTGAGATGATATAGCCTCGTGCGTATAGCAGCTATCATTATACCATTAGCCACTCGCAAACTCCCATGAGCCTCAGCTCGCAGACTCCCATGAGCCTCAGCAAAGTGTCGTGGCAGCCCCCTGTAAACAATCACGTTTCTCAAACACTCTCCCATAAAAGTGATCGGAACCGACTAAAGACTGATTTAACACATTGGTGCTGCTTATTTATGATTCCGTTGGATATTGATCCGTAAACGTACTCGAAAACATTAACGGAACAGCCTGTTTTGAAATGAAATAGCCTTGCGGGTACAACAGCTATTCAGTGACGCCCCCTGACCACGGTTGCCGTAATGCTGGGAAGCGATGCGACCTTGTAATTTACTAGTCGTACTAAAACCTACTGAAACATTTTGGCAGAGCGCTGTGTACAACCAGTATGGATCAACAAATTCATCAATTGATCCATATATAAGGCGCTCTGCATTATAAGGCGCACTGTGGTTTTACGAGTAAATTTTACATTTTTAAGTGCTCCTAATAGTGCGGAAAATACGGTATTCATTTAATCACGGGCAACTATTGCATCTACTGCAGATCTCATCTCTGTTTGTCGTTTTTGTCATGCCTGATGTTTATACTGCCTATTTGTTTGTGTATTTAATTATTTATTCATAATATTTTGCATGTTTTACAAGTTACATAACTATTGCATATCTGCATCTCTCCCACCCTCTCTCCCTCCCTACCTACCAAACATTTGTTTAAAAGTTTCACATTGATGAGTAAATATTGAAATAAAGGGTGTGGCTGTGATGGTGAGCGAAACAAAGAACAGTATGTCAACAATGAGCAAGGTTTCAAATTTTCTTTTTCTGAAGTGTTTATTCATATCATTAATTCAAGTGCAATTGAGGGAAGCTAGCTAAATAAAACCTCTTGCTAGAAAGGTATAACAAGAAATAACATGAAAAAAAGTCGCTTCTCTAGAACCGACACCAAATAAAGAAAATGCTGTGTTTCAACTGGAAACACAAAAGGTTGGCTTATACTTGGTTAGTGTATCTGATAATGTAACATAAACCTGTGAAACATTTCCTACCCAGACCAACTTAAAATAATAATCACATACATGAACGCAATACTCCTACAACTGATTCAGTTTCGAATCATGAACTCAGTCTAGGGCAAAATTAACAGTAAACTGATTAAATTAATTTAAGATATCCTAGTAGTTATGGGGTGAATATAATGCGAGTCATTTCAGTGTCAGAAAGCATGTTGGCTGTGAAACCTATTCCATAAACTACAGCACTTGAATCACTGCATAATTGGTAGATGCATGCACAACAATGAGGTGAATTTATTGCTAACAAAGTGGATAATGCGGATTTGCAATGTTGCAGGACTTTTAACCTTGAAGGAACATGAAGGACGATAAGTCAGGAAATACGAAGGAACGTATCTTTAAAGCTGCTCTGTTCCAAGATAACAATATAGATGTTATAGAAAATAAATACCGTATTTTCCGCCCTAAAAGGCGCACCTAAAAACCTAAAATTTTCTCAAAAGCCGACAGTGCGCCTTATAGTCCAGTGCGCCTTATATATGGATCAATTGATGAATTTGTTGATCCATACTGGTTGTACACAGTGCTCTGCCAAAATGTTTCAGTACGTTTTAGTACGACTAGTAAATTACAAGGTCGCATCGCTTCCCAACATTACGGTAACTGTAGTCAGGGGGCGTCACCGAATAGCTGTTGTACCCGCGAGGCTATTTCATTTAAAAATAGGCTGCTCTGTTAATGTTTCGAGTAAATCTACGGATCGATATGGAAGGGAAACATAGGTAAGTAGTACCAATGCGTTAGATCGAACTTTAGTCAGTTCCGATCATTTTATAGGAGATTGTTTGAGAAACGCGATTGTTTACACTTTGCTGAGGCTCATGGGAGATTGCGAGCTGAGGCTCGTGGGACTTTGCGGATGGCTAATGCTATAACGATAGCTGCTATACGTACCAGGCTATTTCATGTCAAAATAGGCTGCTCTGTTAATGTTTCGAGTAAATCTACGGATCGATATGGAAGGGAAACATAGGTAAGTAGTACCAATGCGTTAGATCGAACTTTAGTCAGTTCCGATCATTTTATAGGAGATCGTTTGAGAAACGCGATTGTTTACACTTTGCTGAGGCTCATGGGAGATTGCGAGCTGAGGCTCGTGAGACTTTGCGGATGGCTAATGCTATAACGATAGCTGCTATACGTACCAGGCTATTTCATGTCAAAATAGGCTGCTCTGTTAATGTTTCGAGTAAATCTACGGATCGATATGGAAGGGAAACATAGGTAAGTAGTACCAATGCGTTAGATCGAACTTTAGTCAGTTCCGATCATTTTATAGGAGATTGTTTGAGAAACGCGATTGTTTACACTTTGCTGAGGCTCATGGGAGATTGCGAGCTGAGGCTCGAGACTTTGCGGATGGCTAATGCTATAACGATAGCTGCTATACGTACCAGGCTATTTCATGTCAAAATAGGCTGCTCTGTTAATGTTTCGAGTAGATCTACGGATCGATATGGAAGGGAAACATAGGTAAGTAGTACCAATGCGTTAGATCGAACTTTAGTCAGTTCTGATCATTTTATAGGAGATCGTTTGAGAAACGCGATTGTTTACAGAGGGCTCGTTGGTTATTGGCTAGTGGATGCATACCGCAACCCTAGTCAACCTCAGTTTGTTGCAGTATAGCTTCTATTTTATGCGCCTTATAATCCGGTGCGCCTTATATATGGACAAAGTTTTAAAATGGGCCGTTCATTGAAGGTGCGCCTCATAACCCGGTGCGCCTTTTAGGGCGGAAAATACGGTATTGTCCTCTTCCAAAATAAAGGGCTATTTCTTTGAAGCCCTTAATTTAAATGCCGGTAAACTATTTATTTCGTATTAAGCTAAGACCACAATGAATTTTTGTCCTTGAGCTGCCTAAACTCTTAGCTTAATAACAAAAACAAATACCAGAAATGCACATTATGGTCAGTGTGGATGTGCGTTAATCACTGTTGTATTCTTCAATCATCATAGTCTTCTCATTTTCCGTGACACTGGTTGTTGGGTACTGCGGGTGATTGGCTGATAGACACTCCACCGATCCTTTCTGTAGATCCTTAATGTCCTCCAGACTATCAATTTTTAGATGGACTTCTTGGTCTGTTAAGGCCTCCAGTTTTAAACTGCACAAGCACACAAAATGAATTGATGAAAAAACAAACACCACGTGTCTCACTGGACAAATGGTTTGTGATATGCTATATTTCTTAAAACAACTGTCTGGAAAGTTAGTTTACTCTGCTGCAGAGAGTACCATGGTTTTCGGAGGAACTGTTTATTTGCACGAATAATTGTGTAAGACGGGCGGAGCTAACCACACTGAAGTTAGTGGATTGGTCATTGGAGTGAGTAACTTGAATGTGTAGCTCTTTTCTTTTGTTTCTTTTGACATGTATTGAACAATATTGGAAAAAACCAAAGGGGAACGTGCTTCAATCAAAAAGGGGAATGAAGACAAAAGCGCATGACAAAGAGATTGTAGGTGTCAGCAGGAAAACAGAGTAATCTGATTAAAAAAATAAACAATTAGTTGACAATTAATTAATAAACAAATAATTAATCATTGTAAACGGTGCTCCATGTTAGGCAAACTTATCAGATGCAAACAGGAATTGACATGAAAAAGCTTTTAAAAACAGCATGCCTTCAGTCATGGAGTGGGAGCAGCAGGAAACTACCAGGTAAACACTAGCAGTAACTAACAAGTTCCCCTTAGTAGCTGATCCCATATGCCGTGATCAGTCAGTTATTTGTACATGAATATGTCCTATTACACTATAAAGTTGCCAGTAATACTTATAATAATATATGTACAGACCATACATCTTGTAGACGTGGACAAATACAGGAGGCGTTTTTCTGCAGAATTTCTAGCTCTAACCAGACTGCTTTTGCAAGGGCTTACTTATTAAATCATGGTGATTCAAAGGGTACACCTAAACCAGGCTAAAAATAGATAGAATGGGAACTGTACCTTACAGGGAACCTCTTCATTGGTATGTGCCCCACATCTTGGATAAATGTTATCTCATCTGAAAAAAATAAAACATTATCCATCAACAAACATGGTTCTTGCAATATAACAACAATGAAAAAAGTTGTTTGTTTCTGGAGAAAATTAAGTTAGATATATGTTGTATGTCAATCATCTTTTATCCGTTTTCTTTTATCAGCCACACTTTAGCAATAGAGTGAGAAACTCGGTAATCTGACAGTGACTCAGAGTCAAGTCAGACGAGGAGACAAATGATGGCTTGGACAGCTACAGTCATATGCAAAAGTTTGGGCATCCCTGATCATTTTCAAGATTTTCCTTTATAAATCATTGGTTGTTCGGATCAGCAATTTCAGTTAAATATGTATCATATAGCAGACAAACACAGTGATATTTGAGAAGAGAAATTAAGTTTATAGGATTTACAGAAAGTGTGCAATCATTACTTGAACAAAAGTAGGCAGGTGCATACATTTGGGTACCCCAACAGAAAAATCCTCCTTTTGCCTTGACCTTTTCCACTTCATTTCCTTCTTTTCTCCTTTTTCTTTCTATTTGTCCATTCGGCGATGCTGGTGCCTTCTACCGCACCTCGGCGTGTGCAGATCGCTTCGGATCGGATTTTTTTTTTTTTCCTGGGAGCCGGGCTGCGCACATCGGTCGGGACCGGCGTGACTCGACGACGGTCATCCTTCTCATCCGGCCGGTGCTGACCAGGTCCCTCGCCTTGGCCTTGCAGCCGCGACCCCTGTGGGAGGTCCGCTCCCTAGTGCTCTTCGGAACCAACGACGGTCACCGTGCCAGCCTCATGGTGACCATCTGCATGTGACCTGAGTGGGTGCCCAGGGCGCTGCTCACACGCTTGCCTGTTTTGTTATGTTTTACCGATTCACGACCACGGTCCATTGGGCGGCGTTGAACTTGACTGCCCTTACACCTGTTTATGGACCCCGTGGAGACTATTTTGTGTGTTTTGGGGTGTTCTTTGGTATTGAGGGGGGCTGGTTGGCCGCTGTCACTTTTTTCCTTTGTCTTGTTGCTTTGCTTTGGTGGCTTTTAACTTTCGCACTTATTGGCTTTTTTTGTGGCGCCGTTGTGTGGCAGCCTTATAGGAGCCTATTGAGTTGCGCTCATGTCATCTGTGTGTTTTTTATATACCCGCTCTGTGGTATAAATACTGCTGGGGCCTGAATTTCCCCACCCCCGGGGATCAATAAAGTTTCAATCAATCAATATATTTAACTGAAATTGCTGATTCGAACAACCAATGATTTATAAAGGAAAATCTTGAAAATGATCAGGGGTGCCCAAACTTTTGCATACGACTGTAGTTATGATGCATCCTGAATGTCTCCCTGTTGTGGTGTTTCTTGCATGTCCCACCAGCAGGAGGCCCCGGAGACGTTCACACTGCAGCTCAATAACAATTTGTTTTGCCTATATGTGGTCTGTATCAGATTGTTTTTATAGGCATTTTAGATAAGATTACGTTTTCGTGGATTATGGCGGCACCATATGGACAAAAAGCGGTAGTGTTTTGCGTGAAGTCGACCACATTTCGTATGAGTGCCAGCGCGCAGTGCTGTGAAATCCTGAGATCTTGCTCACCTGCAGTTGGACTGAATTACTTTTCTGTTTCCATGAGTGGTTGTATGATGGATGAATAGTACTGATATGATGACAATTATTGTGTTTCAACAATACTGTATATGGATGTTAAAACAAAAGTTTATTTTTGGTTTTGTACCATATTCCATTTACAACCCCCCTCGACCACTACTCATCAGCGACTGACGGGCTGATGAGTTTAGAGTCCCTTGACACAAACAGAGGTGTGCATTTAATTTTCCTGGGCATCCCATTTTGCTGAAGAAGGTTGGTTGAGCTTCGCTCGGCATGGCGTGCTAGTTGTCTCTTGTCGCCCGTTTGCCTTCAAATCAGCAAAATTGTAAGCAGAATCAGGACGCAGTGTGGGCCCCTGCTGTGCCGTCCAGCTCGCTTGTGTTCTTCGATCGAGGAATCAACAAAACCTTGAGCTCCAGGCGATTCTCTTAGAACGCCGGAGTGACTTGATTGAAAGATGGCGGACCGGCGGCGAAGGAGGAGGCGCGCGTCCCAAGGTAGTGACGACGATGACGACGATAAAATCGAGATTAAGATGGCCTTGAAAGACCTGGCAAAGAAAATGGACAGAATGGTGGAAAATGTAGGAAAAATAAGTGGTCTGGTTGAAGATGTGAGGAAACTAAACAAACTACTCGCGCTGAAGGACGAGAAAATTGCGAAGTTGGAAAAGAGAGTTGGCGAGTTGGAGCAATATACACGGAAAGAGGACGTGATCATCAGCGGTCTGAAAACAACACACCGCACATACTCCAACGTCACCCGAGGAGAGAACAACGAGGAGGACTTGACTGAGGGAGAAAAGCAGTCGCTGGAGGAACAGGTGATTCAGTTCTTTAACAGAAATGACATCACCATTCATAAGGAGAGTATCGCTGCCTGCCATACTCTTCCCAAAAGAAATGCACAATCAGAGCGAACCATCATTCTGAGATTTGTAAACAGAAGACACAAAACGGAGCTTTTGAAACAAGGAAGGAAACTGAAGAACACACAGGTGTATGTGAACAAACACCTTATGAAGAGGAACGCCGAGATAGGCAAACGTGCGAGGGTCCTGAAGAAATAAAAGAAAATCTATTCAACATAGACAAGAGACTGTAAAATCTGGATTCGCACAAATGGTTCACTTGGTGAGGAGGTGAGGGTAGTGCTTATCCGGGACCTCAAAGACCTGGAGAAATATGAAACTGCATAGCCGAATAGAACATCCTCTTGCTGCCCAGATTTAGAATAGAATAGAATAGATCTTTATTGTCATTGTCACACATGTACAACGAAATTTAAAAAGTGCCAACCGATCAGTGCTTTAAAAAATTAAAAAAAGAATTATTATTTTTGTAACTATCCTTCCGCCAATTGTTTTTTGGAATTACTATAAAAAAAATTCAATCCTATTGTCGCTGGACTCATCTTGGAAGTACCGTAATTTTCGGACTATAAGTCGCGTTTTTTTTCATAGTTTGGGTGGGGGGGGCGACTTATAATAAGGAGCGACTTATGTGGTTTTTTTCAAATATTTCCCCCCCCCAAAAAAAGTGAAACCGCGATAAACGAACCGCGATGTAGCAAGGGATTACTGTAATTTGAATTTCAAGTGACGTCAGCAGCGCGACGCGGCGTGGCGGTTGTTTACAAAAAGGACAAAGATTGATCACGGGATGACGAAGGGCCCCACGTACAAATGCGATTTATACTCCGGAGCGACTTATATGGTTTTTTTTACTTTTTTGGGCATTTTATGGCTGATGCGACTTGTACTCCGGAGCGACTTATAGTCCGAAAATTACGGTACTCTTTTTTTCATATTGTGGATGCATTTTTTGCACTTGAAGAGCACGGTTTGGTAGTGGGGAGTAGGTGTCTTGCCGGATTACTGGTAATTTTTCTTTTTTGGCTAGGAACGCCGACTGACTATCACAATCACACTTTCTTTCAATATCCCCCATGAACTATAACTGGACTTGTTTTTCATAAATACACCTGCAGAATTTTTATACCACCATTACGCAACTTTTTTGCTGGACTTATATTGGTTAAATTGTCTCAACTATTTGGCTGCCATTACAAATGATATGTGTGTATGCGTGTGCGGGTGCGTGTGTGTGTGGACGTGGAGCTGTGGGTGTGTATGTGCTCAAATTTGGGTGTGGGTGGATGGGAAGACGACTGTTTGCGTATACCTTAAACAATTATCATGCAGATACAGGATATAGATATAGACCCGGAAAGCAATTTCTTTGACTCTGTAACTAGCAACTGTTGTTACTACACTGAAAATCAATTCAAGGAGAAATTCAACTTAGAGCAAGATATATCAATAATACACTCCAACAGTCGGAGTTTATACGCAAACTTTGATAAGATTAAGAACTATATACATCATTACACCATGCAATTCAATATAATTGCCATTTCTGAGAGTTGGCTTAGCCACGACAAAGGGACCAATTTTGAATTATAAGGATATAATTTCAACTTTGTGAATAGGACAAATAAAAAGAGTGGAGGAGTTGCACTGTATATAGACAGTAGGTTAAAGTATAGGATTGTAGAAAGCATGACAACTGTTATTGATGACTTATGTGAATGTATTACTGTTGAAATTGATCTGGGTAAAATGAAGAATGTCATTGGTTAGCTGTGTTTATAGAACACCCAACTCTAGTATTGAAAATTTCAAAGAAGTATTTGAGGCCATGGTTTCAAACACCGAGCAGAAGGTAGCCTTTTTATGTGGGGACTATAATATAGACTTCTTTAATCCAAATAAACCACCTGCAATAGAAGATTTTATAGATGCAATGTATAGTAAAGGATTATATCCAAGCATAACCAAACCAAGCAGAATTACCACCCACTCGGCATCAGTAATAGACAATATTCTAACTAATAATATGACAAGTAATTTAGAAAGTGGATTATTAATAAACGATATCACTGACCATCTGCCGGTGTTTGTTATCCATGAATGTAAACATAGGAACTTAGACGATAGCAAAGTAAACATACAAAGGAGATTAAGAACAAATGGCACTCTGAACGCATTTAGAAATGATCTGATAGCTCAAGACTGGAGGAATGTTTATGAAATAGAGGATGTTGATGCAGCCTATAATTTATTTCTAAATACTTTTTTGACTCTATATCATAAAAACTGTCCAATTCAGCAACCAAAGAAAACTTCAAAACGACCAGATAACCCGTGGTTCACTGGGGGTGTGTTGAATGCCTGCAAAAAAAAGAATGAATTATATAAAGACTTTATTAAACACAGAACTGAGGAGAAAGAAACTAAATATAAAAGATATAAAAATAAACTAACAGAAATTCTTAGAAAATGTAAGAAAGATTATTATAGTAAACTGTTGGAACAAATAAAAATAATATAAAGAGCACATGGAATATTTTAAACTCAATTACAAGAAGAAAAAGAATAAGTGCCGGATTCGCAAATGAATTCTTTGAAAATAGTAAGATAATTAATACCGTAATTTTCCATGTATAATACGCCCCCGTGTATAATACGCACCCTAAAAATGGCATGTCGATGCTGGAAAAAAGCCTGTACCCATGTATAATACGCACCCAAATTTTGACTTACTTAAGTCCGTAAACGTAAAATTATTTCAGAAAAAAGATCATCTTTGGGAACAACCGGATGTTATTCTGCCGGTCAGTATCACTGCGCATGCGGTAGCAAACTCGATAGCGAAGAAATATGTGAGACTCTCAACGGGATCACCAATATTTGAGTGATGTTCCAGTTATTTATTATCTTTCTGTGTGTTCACAATTGTCATGGTGATCTTTCTGGTGATTTCTTAACTAGGCTGGATGTGTTTTTTTTGTTGCCGTTGATTTCTCCGACTGCCCAGAAAGGCACCACCGCGATCAGTTAGGTTAAAATGAAAAGAGAGGAAAGTGACGTGCGGACATGTGAAAAAGGCGGCTCTGTATGGGAGAGAAGTTGAAGAGGAATAAAAACACCCTTGGAAACCAAAACTTGCCCCTCGTCGTGACTCGGAGCCGCAACAAATGTTTCGGATTTGTGTAGGGTACATTGTGACAGCAAACGAGCAGGTGATCGAGCAAGCGTCTGATACGAGAGCATTGTGTTCGTATGGAGCGTGTTTGAAGTGAACAGCAGAGACGAAAGGAACAAGGCAAAGTGTTGTGAAATAAAATATTACCTGTAATACGCATTTCGTTATTTGCCGAACTACTGCTAATTAAACTGTGAATTGAAACTAAGAGGACGAAAACTCAACTCTCGCTCTTTATATAGCTGACGTGTCTTGCGCATCCGTTCTGCGCATCTGTAATGGCGGCCTCCATATGATATATGGGGTCTGCGATGGAGATTAAAAAACAAACAATATTTGACAATAACACACCATCAAGGATTGCATCATCCCATCAAACGATGTGTCGTCAATTATGAATTTTACTGACTAAGTGTGTTGGGCAGGGTGGCTGAATGCGCTGCGCGATTGACAACAAACAAGAAGAAAGGTGATTTCAAGTTTTATTTCGAGGGAGATTTTCTTCAAAAATTGTTGTACCCATGTATAATACGCACCCAAGATTTTAGGACAATAAATTAGTTAAATTTCGCGCATTATACATGGAAAAAAACGGTACTTAATTTATGAAGCAAACATTACCAATAAAAACATGGGTTTCAAATTTTCTCTTGGTGTATTCAACCAATTAGTCATGCACTACTATTTTGTAATGTCCTACAATTAAAATTTTTATTGGGGACTTTTACCAGATATGAGATTAAAATGCAATTGATTAGATTAATTAATTACAAATCCTGTAATTAGTCCACACACCCTTATACAATTGCCAGGTTTTTGTAATCTAAAAAATGAGACCAAGCAAAGACGGCCTCAACGTTGTGTGGGTTTCCTTCGGGTACTCCGGTTTCCTCCCACTTTCCAAAGACATGCATAATGGGCCAATTGAGCACTCAAAATTGTCCCTAGGTGTGAGTGTGATTGGTTGTTTGTCTGTAATTGGCTGGCAACCAGTTCAGGGTGTACTTCACCTACTGCTTAAGGTCAGTTGGGGTAGGCTAGCATGCCCGGAACATTCATAAGGAGAAGCGGTACAAATTAAAATAAATCGTTAAAAAACATCTCCAAATATGTGTGATCCTATTGTGACCCTGTCGAAGTGTTGCATCTTCAGTAGGTGAATGGGGAATTCAGTGTAAATTGCTTTGAAGGCCTTAACGTGTGGAAAGCGCTGTAAAAGTGAAAGACCATCCATCCATCCATCCATCCATCCATGCCTCCCTCCCAGGGGTCGGGTATACACAATTGAAGTCATAAATAATTTTGTTATATTATCAAAGTAAGAAATAGACCTACTGAAATCAAAATGTTAAATTAGCTTTCAAAATATAAAATGACCACGTTTGCAATCCATCCCATCTGTTTTCTACCGCTGAAATCCACGGTTGCGTCATATCAGCCAATCCCAGTTGCCCTTCGGTGTACAGAAGGATGACGCCAGGTCGGACAAAAAAAACGTGATTTTTTTATTAGACAATACGGTGCCTACAGGGTCGTGAGAGGTAAAATTCCATCCACTTTATTTAAAATTTAAGCTAGCTAGCTGGTGTGTGCCAGGCAAGCAAGAAAGATAACGAAGAGAAAAACAGATGACGATTACCGAATATTTCAGAGTGAGTGGACCGAAGAATTCGCATTTGTGGAGAGAAGAGGCTCTGCTACGTGCCTCATATGCAATGACAAAATTGCATGAATATCAAGCGCCGCTTTGAGATGCGACATGCTACATTTGCAACCAAATGCCCAGCTGGGGACAGCTGAGTATTGCTGAGTCGTGAGTCGTCGTGAGTCGTCAACCTATCGTGGTGGAGGGGTTTGCGTGCCCCTATGATCCTAGGAGCCATGTTGTCAGGCCTGGAGGGGGGGCTCAAAGTCGAGCGCCTGGTGGCCGGGCCTTCGCCCATGGGGCCCGGCCGGGCACAGCCCGAAAAGGAAACGTGGGTCCCCCTTCCCATGGGCTCACCACCTGTGGGAAGGGCCAAAGGGGTCAGGTGCAGTGTAAGCTGGGCGGCGGCCAAAGGCAGGGACCTTGGCGGTCCGATCCCCGGCTGCAGAAGCTGGCTCTTGGGACATGGAATGTCACCTCTCTGGCTGGAAAGGAGCCCGAGCTGGTGTGCGAGGCAGAAAAGTTCCGACTAGACATAGGACTTGCCTCCACACTCAGTTTGGGTTCCGGTACAAGCCCTCTCGAGAGGGGCTGGACTCTCTTCCACTCTGGAGTTGCCCACGGTGAGAGGCGTCGAGCAGGTGTGGGTATACTTATTGCTCCCCCCGGCTGGGCGCCTGCACATTGGGGTTCACCCCGGTGAACGAGAGGGTAGCCTCCCTCCGCCTTTGGGTGGGGGGATGGGTCCTGACTGTTGTTTGTGTCTATGCACCAAATGGCAGCTCAGAGTACCCACCCTTCTTGGAGTCCCTGGAGGAAGTGCTGGAGAGCACTCCTTCTGGGGACTCCATCGTTCTACTGGGTGACTTCAATGGTCACGTGGGCAATGACAGTGAGACCTGGAAGGGCGTGATTGGGAGGAACGGCCCCCCCGATCTCAACCCGAGCGGTGTTCTATTATTGGACATCTGTGCTCGACACGGATTTTCTATAATGAACACCATGTTCAAACATAAGGGTGTCCATGTGTGCACTTGGCACCAGGACACCCTAGGCCGCAGTTCGATGATCGACTTTATAGTCGTGTCAATGGATTTGCGGCCGGAACTTGTTCATGCCCCACTATTTTTTTTTTTGCAAACTGAGCCACCGTGGGCGGTTTATTCAAATTGGACTGATGATATGTCAATTTTGCAACGGTGAAATTATTGCTACAGTTACACTTAAACCAACTACAGTAACCCCTCGCAACTAAGCATTTTACCTTTTGCGAAAGCGCTACTTCACCGCTTTAAAAGTCCCGGGAGAAAGGTGTTTAAATACACGCTGTAATCGCGGAGCTGTAATATAGCTGTATTGCACACTTACAAATACACATGAGTCTATTTGTACTCCGTTTGGGTTTGAAAAATTGAATTGAGCCCAGCTTGTACCCCACCTTTTTTTAAGTATCTCTTGTATCTTTTCTTAATATACTTTTTATTCTAATCATTTTCACTCTGAGCAATGTGTGTCACTGCGGACAAGCGCGGGAAGCGCGGCAGACAGCCTGTCACGAACGAAGCAGGACAACCATGTGCAACACGGACTTCATTTAGCGAAGGTGAAAAGAGACGAAGGGATTAATAAAAGCCTATAACAGGGATGAGAATTTTCCGCGGATCCGCGGATTTCCGTGTTTTTTTCCGTCTGAAGTATCATTTTCTTGAATCGTGTAGAGCCGTTGAGAAAATTGTTTTTATATATGGGGGGGGGGGCGGCTGGTAGCAGTATTGCAACAACATCCGCCTTATTTTCGGCAGCATTTTGGCGCTACTTTCGTCATATCATTTGCCTACTCATTTGCCCAATCAGCAAAAGTTTTCGCCAGCATGGCCAAGGTTTTAGAGAAAAAAGACGAGGATCGTGCCAGCGAAATAGACAAGTCGAACGGGATCAAGAACTGCTTCAGATGGGCATGGCTCGAGAGCAGCGTCATCTTACAACTCGGAACGCAGTCCGTAACCACCTGCCTGACGGAACGTAACCGTAAACTAGATGTCCCGGGGAAGGTTTTGTGCATTCTTTGTCAAGATGTGATAAGCTATGGAGGTCGCGGCGCTAGGAACATTAAGGAGCACATCGAAACGAAAAAACACAAAGGTACGTTTTTACTTTTACAAGCATGTGGGCTTAGAAAGTAACATGTTACATGTAAGCTAAAGTTAGTCTATTATCATGATATCGTTAAAGAATGAATCTTCAATGATATATATATATATATATATATATATATATATATATATATATAAATACCGTATTTTCCGCACTATTAGGCGCACCGGATTATAAGGCGCACCTTCAATGAACGGCCCATTTTAAAACTTTGTCCATATATAAGGCGCACCGGATTATAAGGCGCATAAAATAGAAGCTATACTGCAACAAACTGAGGTTGACTAGGGTTGCGGTATGCATCCACTAGCCAATAACCAACGAGCCCTCTGTAAACAATCGCGTTTCTCAAACGATCTCCTATAAAATGATCGGAACTGACTAAAGTTCGATCTAACGCATTGGTACTACTTACCTATGTTTCCCTTCCATATCGATCCGTAGATTTACTCGAAACATTAACGGAGCAGCCTATTTTGACATGAAATAGCCTGGTGCGTATAGCAGCTATCGTTATAGCATTAGCCATCCGCAAATTCCCATGAGCCTCAGCTCGCAATCTCCCATGAGCCTCAGCAAAGTGTAAACAATCGCGTTTCTCAAACGATCTCCTATAAAATGATCGGAACTGACTAAAGTTCGATCTAACGCATTGGTACTACTTACCTATGTTTCCCTTCCATATTGATCCGTAGATTTACTCGAAACATTAACAGAGCAGCCTATTTTGACATGAAATAGCCTGGTGCGTATAGCAGCTATCGTTATAGCATTAGCCATCCGCAAATTCCCATGAGCCTCAGCTCGCAATCTCCCATGAGCCTCAGCAAAGTGTAAACAATCGCGTTTCTCAAACGATCTCCTATAAAATGATCGGAACTGACTAAAGTTCGATCTAACACATTGGTACTGCTTACCAATGTTTCCCTTCCATATCAATCCGTAAATTTACTCGAAACATTAACGGAGCAGCCTATTTTTAAATGAAATAGCCTCGCGGGTACAACAGCTATTCGGTGACGCCCCCTGACTATAGTTGCCGTAATGTTGGGAAGCGATGCGACCTTGTAATTTACTAGTCGTACTAAAACGTACTGAAACATTTTGGCAGAGCACTGTGTACAACCAGTATGGATCAACAAATTCATCAATTGATCCATATATAAGGCGCTCTGCATTATAAGGCGCACTGTGTTTTTTTTAGTAAAATGTAAGTTTTTAGGTGCGCCTAATAGTGCGGAAAATACGGTATATATATATATATATAATCCCCCCGCTACTTTTCCGTGTTTTTTCACATTTGCCATTCTCATCCCTGCTATAAACATATGTACACTTATAGAAATCCCATCTTAATGGTAATATGAGAGAATAGGGAGTAATGCACTTCACAGATAAAAAATGTTCTGTCAGTGTGGCATGCCATTTATAGTGGCTGGTATTATAGTAGCAGGCTTTGAGAGACCTTGATACATTTAAATAAGGCCACGCAGCTAACGCTCACCATGCAGCTGACGCTCGCCACGCAGCTGACGCTCGCCACGCAGCTAACGCTCGCCACGCAGCTAACGCTCGCCACGCAGCTAACGCTCGCCACGCAGCTAACGCTCGCCACGCAGCTAACGCTCGCCACGCAGCAGATTTCAAGAGTGAAAGAAACTAACGTGGAGTGGAATTAAAAAAACCAAGGATCTTGAGTGAAAAGAAAATACGCTTGGAGCAATATTTTCTACCTAGCCTGGACGCGCTGCCATCACGGCGCCTCTGAGCCAGTGTTGAAACTCTGTTGGACACTCTTTCTACCACCTTTTTACCATGCCAACGAAAGTGGAAAAAGAGCTTAAGGAAGCGCTCGATTTTCTGACTGCGGAGATGGAGGCCGTCAGACTAGAGCAGAAAACAATTCTCAACTTGGTTGAAGAAGTTAAAACACTACGACTACAACTCAATGAGAAGGAGAAAACAATCGCACATTTGGAAAATCGAGTGTCGGACCTCGAGCAGTACACAAGATTGAACGACATAATTGTCACTGGACTTGAGATTAAACCCTGGTCATTTGCCCGGGCGGTGGCGGGTTTCGATTAGACAAACCAGGCCGAGCAACAGGTGACAGCCTTTTTCCTGTCCAAGGGCATAGAACTGGACGGGCACCCACTCCCGCAGAGAAAGACGGGCGACAAACCTGCTGTAATACTGAGATTTGCAAACCGAAGACATAAAACGGCACTGTTAAAACAAAAGAAAATGCTGAGAGGATCCGATACCTGAATGAGCACTTGACCACAGAATCCCTGAGTGCTTTCAGAGCAGATCTATTGACGGAAGACTGGAATTGTGTGTATAATGAGTGTAATATAGACATAATAGCATAGGATATATTCCTAGAAAGATTTGTCATTGTATGATAAAAACTGCCCACTAAAGCAATGCATTAGGAAGCATAAGTATACAGAGTCCCCATGGATCACAAAAGGTCTAGAAAATGCCAGTAAAAAGAAAAATTCTATGTATCGAGAATTTATAAAGCATAGAACCATAGAGACAGAAATTAAGTACAAAAGATATAAAAATACGATGACGCAAATTATGAGGAGGTGCAAGAAGGAATTCTACAGCAAGTTAATAGAGAAAAATAGAAACAATAGTAAAGGGATACGGGAGGTATTATCCGGAAAGGAGCTGCTAACACAAAGTATCCTGAACACTTCATGGATAATGACAAGACCATAAACAATATGGAAGATGTGGTCAATGATTTGAATGTATTTTTCTGTGAATGTAGGACCGAAATTGGCTGAGGGTATCAGTGACCCGTCGATAGAGCAGGCGAGAGTAGTAGGGAGATGGTGTTGAAATGAATCCAAGTTCAATGTTCTTGAGAGCGGTTGATGAGAAAGAAGTTTTAGCTATTATAAAATCATGCAAAAATAAAACATTTACAGATGGGAATGATGTTGATATGGCCTTAATTAAGGAAGTTGTTGATGGACATACATCTGACATACATCTGTAATTTGTCCTTTAAAACAGGTACCTTCCGAAGCAAAATGAAAACGGCGAAGGTTATCCCACTGTATAAAACAGGAGATAAACATCTCTTTACAAATTATAGACCTGTTTCTCTAGTATGTCAATTCTCTAAAATCTTGGAGAAGCTTTTCATTGTGTGACTGGTTAGCTTCACTAAGATACACAACTTGCTGACAGTCAATATGGATTTAGAACAAATAGATCAACAACTATGGCACTAATGGATTAGACGGAAGAAATAACTAACTGTATTGACAATAAGGAATATGCGGTAGGAGTATTTATTGATTTGAAAAAAGCTTTTGATACCATTGACCATAACATTTTATTGTATAAATTGGAAAGATATGGGATGAGAGGTGTAGCATTGAGCTGGTTAAAAAGTTACATTACTAATAGACAACAGTTTGTTAAGAGGGGTAATCATATATCATCATGCCTAGACATTACCTGTGGAGTCCCTCAGGGGTCAGTGCTGGGCCCCATATTATTTATTTTGTACATAAATGATATTTGTAAGGTGTCAACTATCTTTAAATGTATTATTTTTGCGGACGACACCAACATCTTCTGTTCTGCAAATAACTTAAAGAAACTATTGGAGACTATTACAACTGAATTGTCCAAACTAAAAATATGGTTTGACATTAATAAATTATCATTGAATGTAGACAAAACAAAACTGATGGTATTAGGAAACCGTAAAATAGATACACAGGTTCAAGTAACAATAGATAATGTCAATATTGAACAAGTTTATGAGATCAAATTTTTAGGAGGAATATTAGACAATAAATTCTGTTGGAAACCTCATATAAGATACGTTAGAACCAAAGTAGCAAGGAGTATTGCAGTATTGTGCAGTGCAAAACATATTCTGGAGCGAAGCATGTTGTACACTCTGTATTGTGTTGTCTTGTCTTACCATATTTGACTTACTGTGTGGAGATATGGGGAAATGCATGCATAAGCACTTTAAAACTATTAATTATACTACAGAAAAAAACTATGAGAATTGTACACAAGGTTGGATTTCGAGATCATACAAATAATTTGTGTTTAAAATCAAACGTTTTAAAGCTAATGGACTTATTCAAATTTAGACTGGCACAGATAATGTATCGAGCAAAGACTCAAAAACTCCCAGGGAACATTAAAAAAGTATTTGTTGAAAAAGATAAGGGACATAATTTGAGAGGAAAATGTAACTTTGATAAGGGGTATGCTCGCACCAATCTCAGGAGCAGGTGCATATCATCCTATGGAGTAACTGTGTGGAATGGGCTAGGTCCATTTTTTACGTGGGCCGCATTGTAGTCATAGCTTCTTTCGGAGGGCCATTATGACTGTCAACCCAAATAAACGTTTGAGCACCTCATATTATATACAGTAAAAGCTACAAAACAAATAACTCGTTTTCAAATCAGACGAGTAAAAACTGGTCAAATATTAAAAAATATATATATTATTAAAAGTGAAGACAATTTGCAATTCTAGTAATGATACACGAATTTGATGCACAATTTGTCTTCGCGGGCCACATAAAATGATGTGGCGGGCCGTATCTGGCCCCCGGGCCTTGAGTTTGACACCTGTGGGCTAGGAGATAAAATGAAGGAAAGCAGAAATATAGTTCTATTTAAAAAGAAATGTGTAAAGGAATGATAATTGCTAATTACTGAAAAGAGGAAAATGAAGGTGACTACTATCAAACGTTTTGGATTATAAGCTGTTTTTGTTGTTTTCGCTTGTTCTTTTGTAGTTTAATGTTCTCACTTGGAATTAAGTGATGGATAGGGTTAGGACATGATAAGCTTAGGCTTCTTCCTACTCCTTTTCAAACAGTGATGTATATTGTTTGTTGTTTGTTTTTTGTTGTTTGTTTTTATTGTTTTTTATTCTTTAAATCATGTTCGAAATAAAGATTCATTCATTCATAAATAAGGCTCGCATCATCCCAATATCTATATCTGGGACTTCGACTATTCAAAATTGGAAACATTTTTTATGGAAAAATATGGTTTCTTTTGACAGTGTCGTGTCAGTGTATCTACGTGTTTTTTATTAAGGCTGATTTTGCTTTATCTCTGTTAAGTGTTAGACAGGACAACAGTCCTATCCGGTACTTCCCAGTCTGCCCAATTCCAAGAGTTTCTCCTGAGGGCCAACAAGTACAACTGCCTAAAGATGGTGGGTGATACAAGTTCTACAGGCAGGCCCCTGATCTTGGTTGAGGTACGTGCTGGAATAAATCCTTCATTACTTTTCTTATCAAGATTACTCCTTTCCACCAATGAAAAAAACTAATAAACATTTTCCTCAACAAAATCCAGGTGCAATAAAAATGAAAACTATAATTAAAATTAACATATCCTTTTCGTCTTTGGCAATTCATTTAATACACGAGCCTTTGGGTAAGTAGGTAGGTAGGTACTTCATTGATTGCGAGGGGATATTCAGGAGCCAGCAGTTAAAGACATAAACAGATAGACTATAAACAATTGACATGACAAAAATGACAACAGGAGAATAGATCTGATTAGATCAAATAAATAGGTTAATAATAATAATAATGATAATTAAATAGATCAAATAAATAAACAATAAACAGTGTCATGACTGTGAACGCGCCCCTAACCCCTGCGACGAGTTAAAAAGTCTCACGATTCGGGTAAGAAATGAACCCCTCAGCCTTTCTTCCTCAAGGGGAAGAAATTAACCTCACAGCCTGTCACTGAAGCAACTCCTCTGCCCAGTGACTGTACAGCGGGTGGACAGGATTGTCTTTGATGGACAGCAGCCTGGCCAACACCCGCTGTTCTGCCACAGTCGTCAGACCAGGCAGCTCCGTGCCCACAACAGAACCCGCCTTCCTCACTATGTCCAGGCGGGAGGCATACCTCTTTTTGAAGCTGCCCCCCCCCCCCCCCCCCCCCCATACAGCACACCACCGTAAAGAAGAAGGCACTCGCCACAACAGAATGATAAAACATCTAGGGGGCGAAGACAAGCGGGTGTTGTCGAATTTGTTAGTCATTCAAATGGTTCGCCCTCTCCACAGCGCCACTAACGGGGACACCTTGCCTTCGACCACAGCCAGTGATCAACCTCATTCCCTCCCACACCTCCTTCATGCTGTTCTGCTGCAGCTTCTGTTCCAACTTCTTCCTATAGAATGAGCTTGCCACCTTGAACTTGGGCCCTGAGCTCCCTCTGCACTCGCTTGAGCGCCTGCTTATCACCGTCCATGAGTGCCCGCTTCTTTCGATTCAGGAGGCCCTTGATCCCACTCTTAATCCCTGGAGATTCACAGCAGCGCCTCAGGGTGCTGCGTCTGCAGGTCAGTAACCACGGAGTGGATGAAATCACACGCTTCTCCCGTGTCCACACGTGGAGAAACGTAAACAAGAGCAGCAAAAGCTTGTCCGAACTCCCTGGGCAGATAATAAGGACGCAGGCTCACCGTCAAAAGTTCAATGTCCATGCAGCAGATGGGAGTCTGGATGCTCACATGCCCAGGGTGGCACCACCTAACTTTCACATACAGAGCGAGACCACCACCTTTACTCTTCTCACAGGTTTTGATGTCTATGTTGGCTCTGATCGTGCTGAAGCCCGGTAGCTCAACGCTAGTACCCGAAATGCTCGCCCTTAGCCACGTCTCACAGAAACACAGCAAGCTGCACTCTCTGAAGGACATCACAGTCATCACCAGCGCAGCCAGCTCATTTCTTATTTTGCAGCGAGTTGACATTCGCCAGGATCACGGAGGGTACAAGAGGCTTAAAATGCCACTTCTCAACGAGCCGCCTAGCTTATCCTCTCGCTTAGCGCCAGCTCTGCAGCCACGATAGTGCTTTTTCACCTCCACAGGCAAGTGTGGGACCACACCTTCCTGGGACCAGGCTTTTAGGTCGCATAAAAAATCCCTTGACGAGGCAATAGTCGTCATAACACCGAAAATCATAGAAAGTTTTTGAAAAGAGAGAGAACTGGTGGTAGGATGCTACACACGACTGCGGCAGGAAGAAAAAAAAAGTATTTATTTCAGTATTAATGCACCACCACTCGTTCAACAGTCAATTGGGAGTTGTAGTTGTCTTAATGTGTGTCGCACAGTGCCAGTCGGTGGTCGTCTCGAGGTGGGCGTTTGATCCCTGGCCATTGTAAAGGAATTCAGTGCAAACTGCAAAGTAGAGATTCAAGATTCAAAGTCAAAGTCTGCTTTATTGTCAATTTCTTCACATGTCAAGACACACAAAGAGATCGAAATTACGTTTCCCACTATCCCGCGGTGACAAGACAAATTACACAATATACGTACATACAAGTAAACAGCACAAAAAGTAAAAACAAGAAGGCACAAACAATGAATAAGAGCGCTGAATAAATAATAAATAAATAAATAAATAAATAAATAAATAAATAAGAGGAGCAAAAATGGAGCAAATGCGCATACAGTCAGAATATAGCGCAAAAGTACAGGACGTTATGCAGCCGAGGGTGGAGGGGGGGGAGAGTTCAGGATCCTAACAGCCTGGAGTATGAAGCTGTTGGTGAGTCTGGTGGTGCGGGAGCGCAGGCTTCTGTACCTCTTCCCAGAGGGCAGAAGATCAAACAAAGAGTGAGCGGGGTGACTCACATCACACACAATCGTGGTCGCCTTGCGGGTGAGATGGGAGGTGTAAATGTCCTTCTGGGAGGGGAGTGAAGCACCAATAATCTTACCAGCTGTGTTCACTATGCGCTACAGGGCCTTCATGTTGTATTCAGTACAGCTACCACCCCACACAGCGATACAACTGGAGAGGACGCTCTCAATGGTGCCACGGTAGAATGTGGTCATGATGGCCGAAGGAGCACTTCAAGAGTTTTTATTCGCCATGTTTGAGCGTGCCAAACAAGGAATTTGACTTCGGTACATCACAGCCTCTGTTCAACATTTAGGTGACTAACAACACTCAGGACATGTGAAAAATGACAAATATTCTCAAACATCCCCTGATCCTAAACTCCCAGGAGGGCAAGGAAAAACTCAAAACTCCAGCTAGGGGAAATGAGAAACCTTGAGAAGAGACCACAGATGGGAGGGTCCCT
Source organism: Syngnathus acus (assembly GCF_901709675.1). NCBI lineage: Eukaryota > Metazoa > Chordata > Actinopteri > Syngnathiformes > Syngnathidae > Syngnathus > Syngnathus acus. The sequence goes on from NC_051094.1 coordinate 18,273,640, forward strand.
CTTCCAGGATGACCAGGCTGCAATGGATGCAGAGAGGACACACAGTACAAACAGTGTAGACCAGGGGTGGACAAACTACGGCCCGCGGGCCACATCCGGCCCACGGGACCGTTTAATCCGGCCCGCCAACCCTGAATAAATTGTATTATTAAACATTTTTTTTGGTCATTTTGCATGCAATGACTGCGTTTCCCCAGTAGATGGAGAACCGCTCGCCTGCGCATTTACTACCGGAAGCCGTGTCAGAAAGCTCGGTGCACACTCACAAGTGCGTGTACGTACTCAGTAGTACGGACATGGCGCACTCGCACTCTATTTGTATCAGTCCCGAATTTAGAGCGTGGGCTGTGACGACAGCATTCTTGTAATTCGCGCGCAGAGCTTTCAGATACAGTTTTACGCTAAAGCCACCCACAAACCTTCCCCTGGAATCCTTCTATTAAAATGAGTCGCCCAAGGAAAAGCAAGGTGGACACAGTGCCGAGTGTTTAAAAAAGAGTGGCCAATTTGGCTCGACGTACGCGACGTGACGTTCAGCCACATCAACATCAACCCGTCACAGATCGAGGTAAACGGACCAACACCTCGGATCTCTCCTAAGAATTGCCACAACAAATTTTACTCCAGACTATGACGCACTAGCAAAAAAGGGAGACCAACAACACTGTTCCCACTGAAAATGAAGGGGAGGCTCTCAAGTTTGTTGTAAAAAAATGCATTTTGAATATGATTTGTAGTACAAATCATATTCAAAATGTAGTACATAAAATGAGAATAATCCTTTATAAAAATTAAAATTGACTGACGCAAACGTGAGTTCTTCATGTTTTTATTGAAAACAACATAGTGTTGACGCCGTACGACGCCGTACGACATCGGTTTTTCGCTATAATTCAGTATAATTCGAGGTAGTCCACCCTCACCCAAAGTTAAGGTTTCATGGGAATATTATTGTCATAATTGTCTGGACCATATATGATAATTGTTTAATGGTAGTTATTGATAGATCTTGAAGATGTCAAGTTATAGGTGCATAAGACTATGTTCATGCAAAGTCAAAGTCAAAGTCAGCTTTATTGTCAATCCCTTCATACGTCAAGACACACAAAGAAACCGAAATTCCGTTTCCTCCATCCCACGGTGACGAGACATACAAGTAGGCGACACAAAACAAAAACAAGAAGGCACAAACCATAAATAATAAATAATAAATAAAATAAAATGAGCGATGAATAAAAACAGACCAATATAGCACGTTCATTGTAAGAGGGGAAGAGATGTTGTGTATTTTGGGCTAACTCAAATTCCGTAGTAGAAAAACCCCGGAAGTGGGATGGGCATTCTGTGTTGTTCTGGTACGCCCTGTGAACGCACTGTGAGTAAGGAATAAAGCAGTTATCATTCACGTCGTTGTCCGACCTATTCTTGCTATCTAAGAACCTGGAAAATAGTAAGGATATAACATATCACGGGTCATTACGACGAGTTTGGTGGAGTTTTTACTGCTTCTTCCAACTCCTACCGCGCTGACTGTAACCTGACACTCTCTGGCTGCGTCTTGCCTCTTTTTTTTATTGTCGGACTCGGTGGACTCGGTCAAAATCAGCACCGAGTCCGAGTCCGGCAAAAATGACCGAGTCCGACCGAGTCCCCGAGTCCGAACCGAGTCCACAGCCCTGATTTGTACACATAGCAGGGATTGAAACTAGCGACCATTCTCATTTTCAAACAATGCAGGATGCTCAAGGACATTGATGCACCACCTGTTTGCGACTAATCTTAACCTGTAAAGTTCTTAAGGCTTACTTTAAGGAAGTGTTTCCCGTTTCCTCACCTCTGTTACCAGGTGTTTGAGTTAAAACTCTGCTCTGATGTTCAGATACCCCTCACCGTGTTGCCGTTTTGATTACTTTATTTGGATGTATGCTTTCACCGATTCTTCAAGATGATATATTTGGTCAGAATGTTTGCCGTTTGATGTGATCTCATAAGATAAACATCTTTCATTAATCTGACCTGCAGGCACTGAAGTGATGGAGACTGTTATTCATAATAACAGTGTCGTATTTTATGAGAATCACTGATAGCAGTTCTTTAGTGAATTATTATTATTGTTTTTTTAATGCTGTTAATAAATGCATTTGTTTTCAAAAAACTTGTTTGGAATATCCATGCTTTACTACCTACTAAAGGCCAAAATCTTTTACGCAATGACCTTTACAGGTCGCTTATATTACTTCACACAAACACTACGTCCATCAGCTCCTGGTTTGGCCCTCCGGTCCAAATGTAGAACCCAGTTCGGCCCGCGAGTCAAAAGGTTTGCCCACCCCTGGTGTAGACAATTCAAAAAAGGTGTGGAGAGCTGGATGTTATTGCACAGCAATGACTCTGAGACTCTAAGAGTGGTGTGAGTTCATCAGAGCAACAGCCTGGGGGAAGAAGCTGTCTCTGTGTCTGCTGGTTTTGGCGTACAGAGCTCTATAACGCCGTCCGGAGGGGAGTAGTTCAAACAGTAGTTCAGAGGGAAGAGTGAATACCATTTAATATTTACCACAGAAGCGATGTCATCTAGCTGCAACCAATTTGAAAAACTGCCAACAGATGATGTCGAGGCATGTGGTTTGGGCTCAATGGATCCCCTTTTCAGCCCGATACGCAATGCTAGGTAAAAAGTACTTATGTATTTGCTTCAAAAATATAAAAATACAGTGGAGCCTCGGTTTTCGAACACAATCCGTTCCAGAAGGCTGTTCGAGAAGTGAATCGTTCAAATTCCGAATCATATTTTCCCATTACAAATAATGGAAAAAAAAAAATCTGTTCCAAGCCCCCAAAAAAAACCCCGCCTTTTTTAACATTTTTTCATTTGCGCATTTTTATCCAATCGCGCAACTGCAGCGCACCGCCGAACGCGCAACCGTAGCGCGTCGCCGACCGCGCAACTGCACCGCGCTGGTCGCATTATTGTGACAGAGCGGTCGCTGAAATTTAGAAAATATCTTTAAAGTCCTAATGTACTTTTTAAGTGGACCTCAGTGCGCAGGGAGCTTAATTTGGCCCGATCGCGCAACCGCAGCGCGCCGGGCACTCAGTGTCGCATTGCTTTAGGAGCGTCTTTGTGTTTTAGGATGGCTTTACTGCTCCCACTTGCTTCCTTTGGAGGCATGATTAGAGTTGATGCAATCCTCAGAGTAACGAGAACGTAATAACGAACGGAGTCAGTTGGCATGCGGGTCCTCTAGGCTCATCTCGCGAGGTTCGACAACCGAATTTCGTCCGACATCCGAAGCAAAAAAATCTCGAATTTTTTGTTCGAATACCGATTTGTTCGAGAACCGGGACGTTCGAAAACCGAGGCTCCACTGTATATCAATACAGTATGTATACAAACAAAATAGTGTATTGTACATCTGAGTTTAATACTTCTCAACAGGAATTCAAGCCACAAACCCACTTTCGAACGTGGCAACTGGTCAAACAAGGAATTCTAGCTTTATTTACTAATTTCATTAGGCTGCATGAATGCATGTCATGAGCAAATGCTTTACTCATCTCCACAAATCAACTCAAGATTAGTTTTATACTACATTCGTGAAGTGAATACAGTAATCCCTCGCTACATCGCGGTTCGATTATCGCAGCTTCAGTACATCGTGGATTTTTTCCCCCCAAAAAAACGAAAAATTCACAAATTCAAAATAAACCTTCTAAATTGAGGAATTATGGCATGAAAGTTGCCCACACACCAACAGAAGGCAGGGAGTGTCCACACAATTGCGGTACATACACTTGTACCAATTTTTTTGCTGCATCCTCACAGCTGAAACGTCTTTCGAAAGGAAGTCAAGTGACGTCTTTATGTCCTCTACCTCCTCCGTGGACATGGTCAGGTTTTTTTTTGGCCCTATATTGCTCTCTTTGGACCCAGGGACCTCTGACAGCTCAATCCACTGTTCCCCAGTCGATCAGCTGTTAGCTGGCATCTAACAAACTCGCCGGTTCACGATCGGCTTGGTTGGGTTAAATTTCCTTTTGTTTTCTTTCACTCTTGAATGCCTTGGTTTTGTTAATTCCTCTCCAGGTTCGTTTCGCTCTGCTCGTTGCCGTGCCGTAGTTGTCGTTCGTGGCTGCTTCTTCAGACCAAGTTGTGTGTGACTTCTGTCACCGCCAGTTTGCTCTCCAAACAAATTTTGGACAAACAATACCAATAAGCGCAAGAAAATAACTTTTTTGCACTGAGAGGACAAAAATCTGCCGTTGGGAGTTTGAATCGAAAAACGGGCAGAATTGAAGCAACAGATAACAATCAAGTAATAATGTGTTAATAATTTCACATATAAGTCACTCCTGATTATAAGTTGCACCCCCGGCCAAACTAGGAAAAAAACTGCAACTTATAGTCCGGAAAATACGGTATGGATAGGTGTGTGCGTGTGTATATACCGTATTTTCACAATTAAAAGGCGCACAAACGCCTTTAATTTTATCAACAAACGAAGGTGCGCCTTTTAAGAAGGTGCGCCTTTTGTGTGGACCAAACTCAAAAATCAGTGAAGTTGTTTTGTGTGGCTTCCGTAATAAACAGGCGTTGACGTAGATCAGGACAAAAAAAACAATCAGAGGACTAGACGTAACACGTAGAGGAGTACGTATCTTCACCGCCATTGTTTTGCGTGGCCTCCGCCACGTAGATCGGGACAAAAAAAAACAATCAGAGGACTAGACGTGTCACTTAGAGGAGTACGTACCTTCGCTGCCATTGTTTTGTGTGGCTTCCGCCACACAGAGACGTAATATATAGGCACCCGATGAACCAATCAGAGGACATAACGTACCTCTGCCGCCATTGATAAATGAATACAATCGTTTATGCAAAGGAAACAGCATTCGGACCCTCTAAAATGGCATAGAAAAAGAGACATGCCTACGAAGCACAATTCAAGTTTCCTGGAAAGCCGGGATCATTGACGAAGAGCAACATGACGACGACGACACAATGACGAGGGAAATTGGCATGTCAAATAGCGAATTTGCCCAACTGTTTAATTTGGATACAGAAGAAGAGTACTTAGACGGATTTGCGTATGAATATCGATCAACAATAATGTGAGTACATGATTAAACAGTAGAAAAAAGTACAACCGAACTCACTTTCTTGCTCCCGTGATGTTTTATTTTTGTTTACTGTAAATCATGGCATGCATGCGCCCTATGATGCGGTGTGCCCTATGTGTGTGTTAAATACAGGAATGGCACACATAACTGAGACTGCGCCTTTTAGTACGGTGCGCCTTTTGGTCGTGAAAATACGGTGTATATATATATATACATACAGTCAAACCTTGGTTTTCGAACGTCCCGGTTCTCGAACAAATCGGAATTCAAACGAAAAATTCGAGATTTATTTGCTTCAGTTGTCGAACAAAAATTCGGAGGTCGAACCTCGCGAGATGAGCCCAGAGGACTCGAGAAAACCCGACTGCGCGACCCGAATGCCGACTGACTTTCGTTGTTATTGTATTTTCGTTACTTTGAGGATTGTATTAACCCCTAATCATGCCGCTAAAGAAAGCAAGTGGGAGCAGTAAAGCCATCCTAAAACACAATGACGCTCTTAAAGCAATGCGACAGTGAGCACCCGGCGTGCTGCAGTTGCGTGATCGGACCAAATTAAGCTCCGTGTGCACTGAGGTCCACTAAAATTTTGGAAAGTACATCAGGACTTTAAAAATATTTTCTACATTTCAGTGACGGGTCTGTCACAATAATGCGACCAGCGCGGTGCAGTTGCGCGGTCGGCAGAGCGCTACGGTTGCGCGTTCGGCGGTGCGCTGCAGTTGCGCGATCGGACAAAAATGCGCAAATCAAAAATTTTAGAACAGTCCTGCGGGCGACTCATGCAGTCCTCACGGACGACTTGGTGCCCGCGGGCACTGTGTTGGGGACCCCTGGGCTAAACGATACGGTATGCTTTAGTGACATAAACACAAACGAGGAGCTGAGAACGGGCCTGACGCAACATTAACAGTTATTCAAATAACTATAACATAAATAACACGTTTATCAAACATCTGTCACTCCAAATCATTAAATCCATCGACTGAATTTGTTGTCCTTTCTGTAAACAACGCCGCGTGTGCAGCGCGCCGCTGACGTGGGACTCGTCATCAGTTGCAGTTCAAATTATTACACAGGCCCATATAACAATATATAAACTTTATATCAAATAATAATATAAACAACAATTTGAACCATCCGTGTCACTTCAAATCATTAAATCTATCGGAATCTTCGTCTTGTGTCACTTAAAAAAAAAAAGAAAACACACAGCTGTTGACTCCAGAACAAGGTGCGCCCCTGACGTCAGACTAGATGTATCAAATAAATGTAGTATAAACAACAATTTTATCGAACCATCCGTGCCACTCCAAATCATTAAATCCATCAGAATCTTCGTCTTGCGTCACTTAAACACAAAAAAACCCCACAGCTGTTGACGAAGGAAAGTACGTGCGCCGCTGACGTCAGACTAGATATATCAAATACCGTATTTATTCTAATTATTGCCCATATTCTAATAATCGCCCAGTGTGTGTAAGCGATGACATAAATAAAAAAACATTGATACCTCTAATTATAGCCCATGCTGCTAAAAATTCCCCCAAAACTTACGTTTCCCTCCGCGACCGCATGCCGACGTCATTGCGCAAATCGGACAAAAAGTGTTCCCTATTAATCGCCCATCCCCCCTGTTGGACATAAACCGTCTCTAATTATCGCCCTGGGCGATAATTAGAATAAATACGGTAAATGTAAAGATTTTAACGAACCATCCGTGTTACTCCAAATCATTAATTCCATCGGAATATTTCATCCTCTGTGTCAATAAAAAAAAAAAAAAAAACAGCTGTTGACTCCGGACTTACGTGCGCTACTGACGTCAGCCTCATCGTCAGCCTCGTTGTCAGTTGCGGCTCCAATTATTCCACAGATCTACGTATATAACAGGGACGTGCGGTCAGAGGAGGCAAGGGAGGCCACACCTCCCCTGCCATCATGAAAATGGGAAAAACAAATTCAATTGTTTTTATTATAAAGTCATTTTCTTTTTAATTTCAATAGTTTTGTACGATTTTGAACCAAAATCGCTGAATTTTTATAGTTATTTTAAAACCGATCATGATTCGCTCGGAGGAGCCAACTTCCTGCCTAGCCTCCTCTGAAGATTGTGTAATCACACGGCTGCCTATGTTATGCAGTTAGACTGAACTGTTGTCTGTCTTTATGTCCCTGTTTAAGTGTTCAAACACTGTGGCTATATTAACTAATTTCCGTAGTTAAGCTGATGTATATAATATCTTGTGTTTTTTGTCATCTGTCTGTAACGTCGTGTTTCTTTAGATGAACAAAACGACTTTGAAAAGAGACCTTACGGAGGCTACGAAAAAAAGGTTCTCCAGCCTTATGGCAGGGGGTGCTAGTGATCCCGGGATGCTTCATGCGCCTACCTGTAGAATAAGATATCTCCAGTTCAAATTTATGGTGAACAACTGAGGAGCAGTCGTCCATTTATTTCATTTTACTTTAGTTTTTTTTTTTTTTTCGTTTTTACATTTCGTCTTACAATTAAGGATTACACATCCAAACGATTTTCAACGATGGATTTTCGGTTGAAGCAGGAGGTCATCAGTAAAGGAAGAGCAACTCCGGAGTTAAAAGGTTTGATTCGGACAATGGGACTTAGGAGCATGTCTTTTCAAACAGAGTGGTACGCACGATCGAAAACAAGTTTTTGATTCCATGTGCTTTATTGAGTGTTTCTATGTGTGAAGACTGCTGATATGAGATTTTAATAATAAATTAGTTCAAATTAAATAATGAATAAGCCACACGAGAGCAGCGTTCCCCAACCGTTTTTGTGACACGGTTAGGTGCCGGACAAATTTTACCGGGGGGGGGGGTGACGTCAGAGCCTCCCCAGTCATGAACCTCACCGCACGTCACTGGTATATAACTATATTGTAGCGTTACCAAAGTACCAGGCAAGACGTGGGTCTTTATTTCACAAAACAAGAGCTCAACATATGTGTGTGTGCTCCAAGCAAGCACCCTGGATCGCTCCCCCCTTCACGGCCTCGCGAAACAATCAGAAACTACTGAAGTCTAACAACATACACGTTGCTACTCTAAATAAACTGTCAATATAAATGTCAAATAACTATAATATAATTATTTAAATACCAAGTTTATCGAACCATCTGTGTCACTCCAAATCATTAAATCTCCTGACTCCGGAAGTCAGTGAATGCAACTCATTGTCAGTGAGGCTCCAATTATTCCACAGCCCTAGTCCGCCCTCATGCGGTTTAAAGTGAAAATAACATGTGAAGTGATCAACTATACTAGTAAGTAATGTGTTAATGATCAAGTAAACATTTTTGAATAATTTCACATATAAGTCGCTCCTGAGTATAAGTCGCCCCCCACCCAAACTATGGAAAAAAATCACGACTTATAGTCCGAAAAATACGGGATATATATATATACACTACCGTTCAAAAGTTTGGGGTCACAAAATTGTTTGGGTGACCCCAAACTTTTGAACGGTAGTGTAAATATTATTATAATAAAATATTATGAATTAAATATTATAAATTATATCTTATATTTGTATAAGATTATATATAATCTATGAATATAAGTATACATATATATTATAAGATTTTTTACACAGAAGATTATATATACAATCTATAAATAATTATCTAAATAAATATATACACTACCGTTCAAAAGTTTGGGGTCACCCAAACAATTTTGTGACCCCAAACTTTTGAACGGTAGTGTATATATATATACATATATATATATATATATATATATATATATATATATATATACATATATATATATATATATATATATATATATATATATATATATATATATATATATATAGTGATCCTCGTTTATCGCGGATAATTGGTTCCAAGACCACCCGCGGTATGTAAAAATCCGCGAAGTAGTGTCACCCTTTTTATAAACATACATGCAGTCGTATGCAAAAGTTTGGGCACCCCTGATCATTTTCAAGATTTTCAAGGTGACGGGTATCTGAAAATCAGAGCAGAGCTTTAACGGGATGAAACGGGAAACACTTCCTTAAAGTCGGCCTTAATAACTTTAGAAGTTAAGATTAGTCGCAAACAGGTAGTGTTTCAGTAGTGGTCAAGTGTCCTTGAGCATCCGGCATTGTTTGAAAATGAGAATGATCGCTAGTTTCAATCCGTGCTATTTGTACAAATTATTTTCAAAATGCTTTTTTTTTTTTACAACAAACTTGAGAAACTTCCTTTCATTTTCAGTGGGAACAGTGTTTTTGGTCTCCCTTTTTTTGCTAGTGCTTCATAGTTTGGAGTAAAATTTGTTGTGGCAATTCTTAGGATAGAGCCGAGGTGTTGGTCCATTAACTTAGATCTGTGTCAACGGGTCTTTGTTGATGTTCATGTGGCTGAACGTCTTGCTCACACACGTAGGTCAAGCCAAATTGTCCACTCTTTTTTTTTTAAACACTCGGCACCTTTCTTTTCCTTGGGCCACTCATTTTAATGGAAGGATTCCAGGGGAAGGTTTGTGGGTGGCTTCAGCGTAAAACTGTATCTGAAAGCTCAGTGCGCAAATTACGAGAATGCTGACGTCACAGCCCACACTCGAAATTTGGCACTGATAGAAATAGAGCGCGGAGTGCACTGGTGAGTGTGCACTGAGCTTTCTCACACGGCTTCCGGGAGTAAATGCGCGGGCAACAAACAGGCCGAATAATTGTACGGTATGTTGATGTTATGATGTTACGTGTTAATAATTTCATACATAAGTCACTCCTGAGTACAAGTCGCACCCTCGGCCAACTTATGAAAAAAAACAGAGACTTAAAAATACGGTATATTCTCTTACAAATGATAAACATTAAAACGCCTGCAGCGTCCAGTGTGGCTTATACGTATGTATATGAACAAAATAAGATTTTCCCCTAATTTTAGCTGGTGCGGCTTATAGTCCACAAATTGCGTTACTTTTTCACATAGCCTTTTTGTTTTCTTTTGTTTAGACAAATCTTACCTTAAAACCTTTTTCAGACAGTTTCAGCGGCAACTTCCGCCTTCGTCAGGGAGTGACTTTTTCACATATATATACATGTATGTCAACAACAACAACAATCAAAAAGACAAAACTAACGTACCAGGTAAACAAGACAAAAAATACAAAACAGGCAATTCCACATTATATCACAACTGAATAATTAAGTGGCTTTGCGCTCTCTTGACCAACATAGTTAAGTAAAGTTGTCTATATTTCCTCAAACTCCTCTGCCATTTCTCTGAGAATGTAAGTTAGTTTTACCCATGATTTGTTAGTTCCTTTAGGCAATAACCATCTTACCTCTCTCCAGTACCTTTGCAATTTAGAACATTCACAGACTCATTGAAAAAGGGAACCACGTCTATCTCAACATTTAATGTAAATTTCTGAGATAATAGGAGACACTGTTCAATTTAATAGGTGTGATATACATTTTCATCAATCATTTATAGTGCAGTAACCTCATTCTTGTGTTAACAATTTGTGTCTGAGCTTTGATGCATGTTCTGTGCCATTCTTCCTCTGTTACAACCACCCATAAATCAGAGTTCCAAGCCTGCAATCTATCACTCGAAGATTCGTCAGGGAGTCGTACACTCTGTTATGAGGGATGGTGGGGCCTCAGCAAAACAACATCCTGTATCACAGTGTTGCATAATTATTAGGCAGCTTGTTTTCCACAGGGAAAATAGGGCAAAAAAGAGATGTAACTCTGAAAAGTCCATCCATCCATCCATTTTCTGAACCGCTTCTTCCCCACGGGGGTCGCGGGAGTGCTGGAGCCTATCCCAGCCGTCATCGGGCAGTAGGCGGGGGACACCCGAACCGGTTGCCAGCCAATCGCAGGGCACACAGAGACAAACAACCATTTGCACTCGCACTCACACCTAGGGAGAATTTGGAGTCTTCAATCGGCCTACCAAGCATGTTTTTGGGATGTGGGAGGAAACCGGAGTGCCCGGAGAAAACCCACGCGGGCCCGGGGAGAACATGCAAACTCCACACAGGGAGGGCCGGAGGTGGAATCGAACCCGCACCCTCCTAACTGTGAGGCAGACGTGCTACCCAGTGCGACACCGAGCCGCACCTCTGAAAAGTCAAAAATTGTAAAAAGTCTTTTAGAGGGATGCAGCTACCAGAAACCCATTATCTTCCAGTGCTACCATATTCCGGAACTTCAGAAGTAGGTGTTAAGTGCTCAGAGACATGGCCAAGGTATGGAAGGCTGACACCTGACCCCTACTGAACAAGACGTGTTGAAACGTCAAGATTGGGTTAGGAAATATCAGTAGACAGATTTTACAACGATCTTATGGACTCATTAGATAAAAATGGCTCTTGACAGGCCAGCTGGACCTGTGGCTGAATTAGTAACTTTCATAGTTTGCATGTCTAGCTTATTGGCATCTACGGAGGTTTTGCTTGTAAATCTTGTTAGACTAGAGCAGTGGTTCCCAAAGTGGGCGGTACCGCCCCCCTGGGGGCGGTGGAAAGATCTGGGGGGGCGGTGAGGAAGAAAGGGGCGGTAGGGGGGCGGTAGGGGGGCGGCAGTCGATTTGTACACAACACGCCGCTCTGGCCCAGTCAGATCCGACAGCATAGACTACAAAAGCAAAAGCTCAGGTTTGTAATTTCAAGCTTGTAATGTTCAGAATTTTATCTTATAATAAAAACCGCATTCTGGCGGTCAACATCATCTTGAGTTCAAGTCAACATGAAATTGGGGACTCGCCAGAACGCGCCGTGTTGTGTTGTGTTGAGCTGGTTAGGGCAGTGGTCCCCAACCACCGGGTCACTTGGTACCGGGCCGCCAAGCCGCACAGACATTTGTTTTTATCGACGATCAATTAATTCAGGTCAAGACACTCGTCCCGGTCACGTGACATGTTTCCCCAGTCGAGCCCGCAAAGCCAATATGTGGCGACAGGCTAACTAACCAGGCAGTGAAGCATTCAAAACTGCTTCAACACATGGAGACCAAGCATCCTGCAATAAAAGACAAACCTTAAATCACTTCGGGTGTCATTGTCTCCGATTACGTCTAGATGGGACCGGCTCGTTTCTGAGAAACAAACTCAGTGCTCCCACTAATTCAACGTAATGGTAATGATATTATAAATGTATTATTTATTTATTTATATAAATGTATTATTTATTTATATAAATGCCGGTCCTTGGGGGGGGGGGGCGCTAGGAATTCACTGGGAAGCCAAAGGGGGCGCCAGCCTGCAAAAGTTTGGGAACCACTGGACTAGAGTATATTTCTTCTTCTGTAACCGGTTCAAGCACAAGTGTGTTGCGTGGGTCACATCTGTTTTTCTCAAAGTGTCTCCAGTGCAGCTCTTGTTTTGGGAATGTCCTTGCAAGATTTTTTCCTACTGTGACAAAGAACGTATTGAAACGTTCAACCATCATTTGTTTGTTCTCTATCTGCTTGTTTTGTAGATTTAAGTAAGTGACCAGCGGGTCCTTGTAGTTTGAGTTTTGTTGTAGTAGTCTATCATAAAGAATTCAATTTTCTACTCTCAATTGGTTATTTACTTTATTTCTTTAGGTCTTGTATTTTATAAGTGACATTTCAGTTTTTTCTTTCGGTATTTATATCCCGTATTTTTCGGCCTATAAGTCGCGTTTTTTTTCATAGTTTGGGTGGGGGGCCGACTTATACTGAGGAGCGACTTATATGTGAATTTCTTTGACAAATTTTCAAAATTCAAAAAAAAAAAACATTTGAAACCATGATAAACGAACCGCGATGTAGCAAGGGATTACTGTAATTTGAATTTCAAGTGACGTCAGCGGCGCGGCGGTTGTTTACATAAAGGACAAAGATTCGATCACGGGATGACGAAGATGACGAACGGCCGCGTACTACCAACACGTACTACCGGCATCATGAGCGGCTTTGTTTGTGACACGGAAGACGAAGAGTTTGAAGGATTTAATGATTTGGCGTGACACAGAAGGTTTTATAGGAGAAGGAAGACATAGATGGTTTTATAAATGTGTTATTTGTGTAATAGTTATTTGAATAACTCTGAATGTTACGTCAGGCCGGTTCTCAGCTCTTCGTTTGTTTTTATGTCACGTTAGCATACCTATCGTTTAGGCTGTTATTGCTCGTTCATGTCTGTTCTTGGTGTTGGATATTGTCGAATAAATTTCCCCCAAAATGCGACTTATACTCAGGAGCGACTTATATATGTTTTTTTTTCACGTTATTGTGCAGTTTATGTCTAATGCGACGTATATTCCGGAGCAACCTTTAGTCAGAAAAATACGGTAGGTTGTTTTTCTTTTTCCAGGCTCTTGCTAAGGTTTTATTAAAGCATGGAGGTGAATTATTATTATTTTTGCTTTTATCCATTACCCTGATTAATGGGCAATGTTTATCATACTGCTGTAGCAGGATTTTCAAGAAGCATTCATATGCTGAAATGGCATCAGTTTCCTTGTAAATCGTACTCCAATCCTGTACTTATCGTTGCTTTTCCAAGTCTTTTATTGACTTTTCTATTTTTTCTTCTTCTGTGAAGGACTTCGGTAGGGTGTGTGTGCCCTTTGTTTGATCATATTCACAGATAGAAAAGACTGGGTGGTCTGTAATGTCACTTAGGTTTTGAGTTACCACCATTTATTCCTTTATTACGTTTGTGAAAATGTTGTCTATTAAGGTGGCATATATACATGCATGCCATGATTTACGGTAAAATAAAAAAACACATCACAGGAGCAAGGCAGTGAGTTCAGTTGTACTTTATTCTACTATTTAACTATCTACTATATTGTACTCTATTGTAATCGATATTAATACGCAAATCCATCAAACAGTTGGGCAAATTCGCCATTAAACATTACAGGTTCCCTCATGTCATTGTCTCGTCGTTGTCATGTTATTTTTCGGCAATGATCCCAGCTTTCCAGAAAACTTGAGTTGCGTCTCGTAAGCATGTCTCTTTGTTGATGCCATTTTAGAGGGTCTTAAAGCTGTTTTCTTTGCACAAATGATAGTATTTACAGGACTGTCTCAGAAAATTAGAATATTGTGATAAAGTTCTTTATTTTCTGTAATGCAATTAAAAAAACAGAAATGTCATACATTCTGGATTCTTTACAAGTCAACTGAAATATTGCAAGCCTTTTATTATTTTAATATTGCTGATTATGGCTTACATTTTAAGAAAACTCTAAAATCCTATCTCAAAATATTAGAATATTTCCGCAGACCAAGTAAAAAAAAAAAGAATTACAACAGCAAAACAAAAGCAAACATTTGAAAATGTCCATTAATGCACTCAGTACTTGGTTGGGAAACCTTTTGCACGGATTACTGCATCATTGCGGCGTGGCATGGAGGCAATCAGCCTGTGGCATTGCTGAGGTGTTATGGATCAGGAATGAGACTCTTCCGCGGATCCGTGGATTTCCGTGTTTTTTTCCGTCGGGAGTATCATTTTCGTGAATCGTGTAGATCCGTTGAGAAAATTGTTTTCATATGGGGGGGGGGGGGGCAGCAGTATTGCAACAACAGCCGCCTTATTTTCGGCAGCATTTTGGCGCTACTTTCGTCACATCATTTGCCTACTCATTTGCCCATTTAGCAAAGGTTTTTGCCAGCATGGCGAAGGTTTTCGAGAAAAAAGACGAGGATCGTGCCAGGGAAATAGACAAGTCGAACGGGATCAGGATCTGCTTCAGATGGGCATGGCTCGAGAGCAGCGTCATCTTACAACTCGGAACACAAAGACGCTCTTAAAGCAATGCGACAGTGAGCGCCCGGCGCGCTGCGGTTGTGCGATCGGACTAAATTAAGCTCCCTGCGCACTTAGATCCACTTGAATTTTGGAAAGTACATCAGGAGTTTAAAAATATTTTCTAAATTTCAGCGACGGCTCTGTCACAATAATGCAACCAGCGCGGTGCAGTTGCGCAGTCGGCGACGCGCTACTGTTGCGCGTTCGGCGGTGCGCTGCTGTTGCGCGATCGGACAAAAATGCGAAAATGAAAAAATGCTTAAAAAATGCGTTTTTTTAGTCTTGGAACGGATATTTGTAATGGGAAAAATAGATTCAGAATTCGACCGATTCGCTTCTCGAACCGCCTTCTGGAACGGATTGTGGTCGAAAACCGAGGCTTGACTGTATTATATTCACTTTGGTAGCCCACCAAGCAGGAATATATTTTTTAACAAAACTGTTGAAATTGAGTGATGAAATTAATTGTTTTGGGGTTGCTATATTGCCAAAATCTAGGAGTTTCCAGTGAGCTTTGCCCCCTGAGCCCCCTCCGGGGCGTTGCCCCTGGCCCCCTGCGGCCCCCAATGAGGGCCTGTGGGCCCTGTGGCCCCCAATAGGGGCCTGTGGCCCCTGCAGCCCCCAATGGGGGACTGCGGCCCCTGGGCCACTGCGGCCCCCAGACCCCGGCTACATTTCAGTTTTTTTTTTCATTTGCCGTTCTCATCCCTGATGGATGCCCAGGATGCTTCAATAGCGGCCTTTAGCTCATTTGCATTGTTGGGTCTGGTGTCTCAGCTTCTCCTCCACAATACCCCACAAATTCTCTATGGCAGGGTTCAGGTCAGGAGAATTGGCAGGCCAATCAAGGACAGTAATGCCATGATCAGTACACCATTTACTGGTGGTTTTGGCACTGTGGGCAGGTGCCAGATCATGCTAGAAAATGAAAATCATCATCTCCGTAGAGCTCTTCAGCAGACGGAAGCATGTAGTATCCTAAAATCTGCATTTACTCTGGACCTGATGAAACACAGTGGACCAACACCAGCAGCTGACATGGCTCCCCAAACCATCGCTGACTGTGGGAACTTCACACTGGATTTCAAGCAACTTGGATTTTGCTCCTCTCCAGCCTTTCTCCAGACTCTGGCGCCTTGACTTCCAAATGAAATACAAAACTTGCTTTCGTCTGAAAAGAGGACTTTGGACCACTCTGCAACTGTCCAGTGCTTCTTTTCCATAGCCCAAGTCAGACGCATCTTCCGTTGTCTTGAGTTCAGAAGTGGCTTCACCATGGGAATACGGCTATTGTAGCCCATTTCCCGGGCACGTCTGTGAACAGTGGCTTTTGATACCTGGACTCCAGCTTCAGTCCACTGTCTTTGAAGCTCCCCCAAATTCTGGAAGCGACTTTTCTTCACAATGCTGTTAAGGGTGCGGTCATCTCTCTTTGTTGTGCGGCGTTTCCTGCCACATTTCCCCCTTCCAACAGACTTTTTGTGGATGTGCTTTGAAACTGCACCCTGTGAACAGCTTGCTCTTTGAGAAATTCATTTTTGTGTCTTACCCTCCTGATGAAGGGTGTCAATTATGGTCCTCTGGACAGCAGTCAGATTAGCAGTCTTCCCCATGCTTGTGATTTAGTTTATTGAACCAAGCTGAGTGTTTTTCAAGGCTCAGGATCCCTTGCAGGTGTTTCGAGTTAATTAGACGATTCAAGTGATTAGTTGAATACCCTACTAGTATACTTTTTCATGATATTCTAATATTTTGAGATAAGATATTTGAGTTTTCTTAAGCTGTATGCCATAATCAGCAATATTAAAATAATAAAAGGCTTGCAATACTTCAGTTGGTTTGTAATGAATCCACAATGTATGACAATTTTGTTTTTTTAATTGCATTACAGAACATAAAGAACTTATCACAATATTCAAATTTTCTGAGACAGTCCTGTATTTATTAATGGCGGTGGAGGGTTGTATTACATACAGTCCTCTGATTGGTTTACCGCCCCGATCTACGTATAACATAATGTCCTCTGATTCGTTCATCGGGTCTACATATTATGCCTATATATTACGTCTGTGTGGTGGAAGCCACACAAAACAATTTTACAGATTTTGGAATTCGGTCCACACAAAAGGTGAACCTTATTAAAAGGCGCACCTTCGTTTTTTGAGAAAATTAAAGGCTTCTAAGTGCACCTTTTGGTACGGAAAATAAGTTAAATTAATCAATTAAAATTTTTGCTGTGCAAAATTTATTTATCCACGCATTTTTCCACAGGAATTCCCAAACCAGTTTTACCGCAATCCTAGTGGGCTGCATGATATTCTGAGGTAAGTGCAAATCTGCTTTCTCCTGCTTTTTTTGCATTTTGAAAACAAGGGTGCACACATTTGCCACATTGCCAGTGGCAAATTGAATTTGGCAGTGGTGAGTAGGGCTGGGGATTCCCCATACATGAATGTCGGGGAAATTGTAAGTCAAATGAACCAGATTTCAATTGAATATATATTGACCTATGAACAAGTCAACATAAAGCCTCTCAGAACGTGTCGTGTTTGCGTATGTTGGTGACTGATGAAAGAAAGTAGACGTGACAGGGATCTTTAGTTACAGAGAGGCTGCCAATTTCTTGCTCAGCCATAAAACAGCAAATAATTTTCGTTTTCGATCATGTTAATTAGGTTATAATGTAATGCAGAGGTAGGCGGCTCGGTGGCGCACTGGGTAGCACGTCCGCCTCACAGTTAGGAGGGTGCGGGTTCGATTCCACCTCCGGCCCTCCCTGTGTGGAGTTTGCATGTTCTCCCCGGGCCCGCGTGGGTTTTCTCCGGGCACTCCGGTTTCCTCCCACATCCCAAAGACATGCTTGGTAGGCCGATTGAAGACTCCAAATTGTCCCTAGGTGTGAGTGCGAGTGCAAATGGTTGTTTGTCTCTGTGTGCCCTGTGATCGGCTGGCGACCGGTTCAGGGTGTCCCCCGCCTACTGCCCGATGACGGCTGGGATAGGCTCCAGCACTCCTGCGACCCCCGTGGGGACTAAGCGGTTCAGAAAATGGATGGATGGATGTAATGCAGAGGTTTACTTATTACAATTCTGATACTATTTTTAGTCATTGAGGAGAATAAGGGGACATGAAATATTTCTTCTTCCTTGGTGGTGTAACAAACTAAAAAAAGTAGAGTAATGTAAGAAATAAACAAAAAAGACTATAAATGTATAATTTGTTCAGATTTGTTAACCGATCCGTGTCTGGGGGTGCCTTGTATATTTTCGCCGAGGGCATTCATCAGGGATGAGAATCTTCCGTGGATCCGCGGATTTCCGTGTTTTTTTCCGTCGGGAGTATCATTTTCGTGAATCGTGTAGATCGTTGAGAAAATTGTTTTTAGATGGGGGGGGGGCTGGCAGCAGTACTGCGACAACAGCCACCTTTTTTTTCGGCAGCATTTTGGCGCCACTTTTGTGACATCATTTGCCTACTCATTTGCCTAATTAGCAAAATGGCGAAGGTTTTAGAGAAAAAAGACGAGGATCGTACCAGGGAAATAGACAAGTCGAACGGGATCAGGAACTGCTTCAGATGGGCATGGCTCGAGAGCTGCGTCATCTTACAACTCGGAACACAAAGACGCTCTTAAAGCAATGCGACAGTGAGCGCCCGGCGCGCTGCGGTTGCGCGATCGGACTAAATTAAGCTCCCTGCGCACTGAGGTCCACTTGAATTTTGGAAAGTACATCAGGACTTTAAAAATATGTTCTAAATTTCAGCAACGGCTCTGTCACAATAATCAGAGTCAGAGTCAGCTTTATTGTCAATTCCTTCATGCTAAGACACACAAAGAAACCGAAATACCGTTCCCCCTATCCCACGGTGACGAGACACAGTACACGATTAACACACAAGTAAAACAACGGGGAGAGAGTTCAGGACCTCAACAGCCCGGAGATCACAAACTTCGCCAGTGGCGAGCAGTGCTGGCATCCCACAACAGAGTCCCGGCACCATTCGTCACGGATGTAGACGCACAGTCCACCTCCTCGCGATGTTCCCCCTCGTACAATGGCCCGGTCCGCCCGATAGCACGCCATCCGCTCCAGATGCACAGCAGCTACGCACTGTCCGGTCCGCAGAACTCAGCAGGCATGTTGATGTCCAGCGATCGAACGTTCGCCAGAAGAATGGAAGGCACGGCCGGGCGAGCTGGGTTGGCCGCCAGCCAGGCCCGGATGCCCAACCGGGGGAGGAATAGCAGGCGAGTCCGGCGACGCTCCAGGACAGAGCAGACCGAGCGCCTTTAATGTCCCCGCTTCAAAGTCCAGATCGCCACAAAACTCGCATTCGCCGATGTCGAGCAGAACCAGCCCGCCGCACTTGTAGCACAACCCGGTACGACGAGACGAACACACAAAACTGGCGGACAAACCCACATTAAACGACAAAACAAAACACCGTTCGGGACAGAGAGAGGCCGCTGCGTGTGCACGCGCCGCCATCTTACTTACTTCTGATAATGCGATCAGCGCGGTGCAGTTGTGCGGTTGGCGACGCGCTACGTTTGCGCGTTCGGCGGTGCGCTGCAGTTGCGCGATCGGACAAAATTAAGCTCCCTGCGCACTTAGGTCCACTTGAATTTTGGAAAATACATCAGGAGTTTAAAAATATTTTCTAAATTTCAGCGACGGCTCTGTCACAATAATGCGATCAGCGCGGTGCAGTTGCGCGGTCGACGACGCGCTACTGTTGCGCGTTCGGCGGTGCGCTGCAGTTGCGCGATCGGACAAAAATGCGCAAATGAAAAAATGCTTAAAAAAGTCTTGGAACGGATTAAAATTTTTTTCAGAATTCGACCGATTCGCTTCTCGAACCGCCTTCTGGAACGGATTGTGGTCGAAAACCGAGGCTTGACTGTATTATATTCACCTTGGTAGCCCACCAAGCAGGAATATTTTTTTAACAAAACTGTTGAAATTGAGTGATGAAATTAATGGTTTTGGGGTTGCTATACTGCCAAAATCCAGGAGTTTCCAGGGAGCTTTGGCCCCTGAGTCCCCTCCGGGGCGTTGCCCCTGGTCCCCTGCGGCCCCATGGGCCTGTGGGCCCTGTAGCCCCCAATAGGGGCCTGTGGCCCCTGCAGCCCCCAATGGGGGCCTGTGGCCCCTGGCCCCCCGTGGCAAGTGGGGGGGGCATGCGGCCCCCAGACCCCGGCTACTTTTCAGTGTTTTTTTTCATTTGCTGATCTCATCCCTGATTCATTGGTCGAGGGTCGGGCCTGGGCTGGAGTGTGCTCATGGAGGGAGCAGAACACAGGGGAACATGTTTTTGCTCAAATCTTGCTCATGTGACAAATTTGACACCAATTTTAGATTCGCACCTTAAACTCATAATACTGTCACTTTTGTTACAAATGTTTCTCATATGTTTCTCCTCAAACTCAAGGACAAATAAGGAGACAGTATTATTTTTAGAGGAAGTCAAACTAGAAACTTAAAGGAGATACATTGGAGATTGATTGATTGATTGATTGATTGATTGATTGATTATATAAACACATACGTATTTCACACTATTCTTGAGGCTGGTCCTGGTTATCTCTTTTGAGGTAACTGTCAGAGTTGGGGCTGTTGTTTCCCGGTCAAAATTACAGAGACTGGGAGGTGTTGGCTGGTTAAAAAACTCCTTGAAGTGTTCCACCCACCTTGCTTCCTGTTCCTCGTCGCTTAGGAGTGCCCTGCCATCCCTGCTCTTGATTGGCACACAGGAGCTGCTCCTGGAGCTGGTTATCTCCCGCACAATCCTGTAGAGTGTTTTAGTGTTCTCTCTCTGCTGCCTCTTGTGTCTCCCTTGCTTTCTCCTCCAGCCACTCTTCTTTACCTCCCTGCCTTCCATCCTTCAGCATCGGAGCCTCCTTTTCTGTTCTCTTTTTATCTTTGCCATTTTCCTTTCATCGATCAATTTCCCGGTCTTATCTGTTACCCATACAGGTTGATTTTCTTCAGATTGTTCACTGCGTAAGGTCTCTTAGGCTGCACTTTTTGCACCTTTTTCAGCTTGAGCCTGATTTTACCCACCACAAGAAAGTGATCTGAGCCTACATCTCCAACCCTGTGTGAGCGAACGTCTCAGCAATGACGAACGCCACCTGGTGTTTATGCAGATGCGTTTCAGGTTCCGTCCCCAGGTGAAACCCATGTCATCTTATGGATCTGCTTGTGCTTGGAAAAGGTGTTGCCAATGCTGCGGCAGTTGGTGCTGGCTAGCTTCAACAGCCTCTCTCCGTTGACACTGGTAGAACTTGCAGACCCATTTGGTCCCACTGTGGCATTGAGGCCCTGTTTGTCGCCATCCACTTTTGCATTTTTTTTCTCTTGTTTTTCTCGCCTTTTCACCTGCCCACCGCGTATCTCTGGAGCTCTACTCGCACCTCTCTGTTCCCGCTCCCTCTGACTACGAGCTACGCTAGCCAGCTAGCCAACCCACCACCGGACCCTCCTATCTCCCGACTCTGAGCCTGTAGCTGCTTGCTCTTGGCTCGGCAAACGGCTTCAACCCAACTTTCTGGCCACTTGGCCGGCGTCCTCGGGGGGAGCACCCGCTCGCTGCGAGCTCGCCGGTCGTGGCTCGGCTGTGTGCCGCCATGACACACTGGGGCGTGCCGTTTGCACGGGTACAGTCGGGATTGACCAACACCACCACCCACTCCACCAACATCACGACTCGGTCCACTGCTGCTTCCATGCATTTCACTGCCTACCAACTTCTAGCTAACCAGCTACTAGCCACTTCTATCATTTTATCTGGATTATTCCCAGCTGCTGTCACGTCTCATCTCCTCCATGAATTATCACTTCTGCTACTCCGGGCTTCTATTCAACTTCTCGTCCATTTGTCTACACTGCTGCTGATCTTCATCATCTCAACAATAATCAACGTCTCCCTGCTGCTGCTGCTGCCTCAGCTGCCAGCAAGGCTGGGATCCTCCGCCGTCGCCGCTACATCCACCGTAGCTCCGGACTATCTTTTAACCGACATTTCCCTGATGGCTCACCCATCCCCTCTTTCTGGACTACCTCTCGCCCCCCCGTCACCCCCACCTCCCGTACTGTCAACCTCAACAATCTCCGCTCCCCCACCCCCGCTCCTTCATCCATCTCCCTCGCGCTGCTGAACTGTCGCTCCCTCTCCAACAAATTACTAGTTATTTTCGAACTACTATTGGACAATAACTTGGATCTGCTCCTTCTCTGTGAAACATGGCAACCCCTGGACTTTTTTACTCTCAACCAAGCCACTCCGTCCAACTACAGCTACATCGCCAAACCCCGCCTTTCTGGGCGAGGAGGTGGTATTGCTGTCCTCCATAAGTGGTCCCTACCCATCACTAAATTGGTCTCTCTGAACTCCTCACCATCGTATCCTCAGTCTCCTATCGCCTCTTACTCATCGGTGACTTCTACATCCACATCGACCAGCCAACTGCTCCACTGACGTCTGACTTCATCTCCCTTCTGGACTGCTTTCATCTCACCCAGCACATCAACTTCCCCACCCACACCAAAGGCCACACCCTGGATATAGTATGCTCCTCCTTTCCACTCACATCCAACCCCCGTCCTCTCACCTTTCCACTGTCAGATCATCTCTGCATCCTCTTCTCCGCCCCTCTACCCTCGCCTCATAATTCCACAAAACGCACCATCTCCTACCGCAACATCAAGACTGTAAACCCAATCACGCTTTGCCAGCTCTTATCCTCTGCCCTTCCCTCCGACCCCACTTCTTCTTCCCCTGATGACCTTGCCACCATGCTCAACAACATCCTTTCTGACTCCCTTGATTCCCTAGCCCCCTGGAAAACTTCCTCTGTTACATTCACTAACTCTGCCCAAGCCACCCTCCTCACCCGCCCTCTGTAACTCCTTCCTTGTCAACTTTAACAACAAAATCGCCCAAATCAACAGTTCTCTGACCGACACCATCAATAACTCCTCCTCCCCCACCTCCCCTGCTCTCCTGCCCCCCTTCCTGACCTCCCGCCCTTCCCCTCTCTCACTGCCTTCTCCCTTGTCGACTCCTCCACCATCCTAGACATCATTACCGCATCCAAGACAACCACCTGCTCTCGACCCTCTTCCAACGACCTTAACTAAGGCCTGCCTCCCTGTCCTCCTCCCTCACCTCACCACCCTTTTTAATCAGTCTCTATCCCTTGGCCACTTTCCCACTGTCTATAAATTTTCAGCCATCACCCCTGTTGGGTCCACAACATTTATCTGAACAGAATCTCACAGAGGCGGGATATGTCTTCGATGGCCAGCGACTTCTGCAGAAGGGCGACCCAGACACACAGCGAGTGTGGCTGAGATCCGCGCCTTCCCTCAGTTTGGTCGTGCCTTTTATTGAGGAACAAACAATGGGGCAAGTGTACATGAATGCATAGCTTCTTTAGACAGGAAGGACATTCCACAGCACAACAGGATACTATCTCAGACAGAAGCGGTATGGTCAGCTCATGACTTTATCTAGGAGAAAGACGTAGTCTTAACGCCTATGGGACGGATACGCCTGTGGCGTTCTCATGACCTCCACTTAAATAGGACCTTTGTCTGCTTCAGCTATCGCACGACAACCTCATGTCCTGTTTAAGAGAAACAGAAATGGGGCTTATTGTATAGCGCGGCTCGTGACTCCAAACATGCGCTCCTTAGCCAGCCATCTGCTTCCAAGTCAACATCACGAGGTCAAAATGTCACATCCTGTAGAAGACTTGCACACGAGTAGATACATAGAATCCAATGATAAAAAGTATATTTTTCCCAACATTCCCCCCTGTTTAACATTGGAATTCATAGGAAACCAAAACATCAGCTAATAACTACATGTGATAAAGACGCGTCACAATCACATCACTGACACTCTGATGAAGGCGAAAGAACCCGCCGAAACATGTCAGGTAAATGAACCTAAGAAAATTGTTTGATATAGAAGAACCAGTGAAGTAATTGAAAAAGAAAAAACAAGATGAACCTAGTACAACAACTACATATGTGTATAAATGAGTATATGCCTACACAATTTAGTATGGCAACAACAAAAAGTATGAACGTTTACATTCCAGAGTTCATCAGAACTACAGCTCTCCATTCGGCTTTGGCCATGTTCGTCATAATGGAATGTATTTTGTTTTGGATCATCAAAAAGAAAAAACAAACAGGCAGGC
This sequence comes from Syngnathus acus, assembly GCF_901709675.1. Taxonomy (NCBI): domain Eukaryota; kingdom Metazoa; phylum Chordata; class Actinopteri; order Syngnathiformes; family Syngnathidae; genus Syngnathus; species Syngnathus acus. Next base: position 18,297,751 of record NC_051094.1, read on the forward strand.
GATTTACGCAAGGTGGTCCCACTCATCTTGTTCACGATGGACCAACATGATATTCTGGACAGCAAATGCTGATGTCAACATTTTAGTCATCATGTGACGAATACAAGGTATGATGCATGATGTAAAAATACAGAGAAATAACAGTATGGCAACTAAAAGAACTGCGACTTTCAAGAGAAGTTGCCTCCAATTGCCGTAAAACAGCCACCAAAAGGGATGGACATCCTTGGCCGGAGTTTCATCCTGGGACATAGCCCTACGGAGGTTCCGAAGTCCTTGTAGAGCATACTCGAGGTGGGTGTCATTTTCTCCTGGGATGTAGGTACAACAGGAGGTACCAACTATTTCACACACACCTCCTTTTTCGGCAGTCAGGAGGTCCAAAACCATTCGGGACTGTAGTGCCATTAGTCTCAGAGCTTGCAGTTCCGTCTGGTAACCTGTAAGGGGCCCTTTTGTCCTGTGCTCCAAAGCTTGTATTCATCTGGTACGTCTGAGCCCCAGACACTGTCGTAGGGACGGAAGGTGGGGGCAACAGCTGCACGTCTCTTTCGCTGATGATGTTCCTGAAAATGTGTCAGACTGAGGAACACAGTGTGATCTGACACATATACGGGGGCACATGTGCCATCCCATTGTCCTGGAAGGACTGCGTAGCCTCGGCGACCACAAAGCCACCATCCCCCTTCGATGATAGAGTGGGGATTTTCGCCTCCTGCTAGGATTTGTCGGATTGCTACTGTGGTATTCATCAAGGTCTCGCTGGAAGGTTCTAGAAGTGCGGTGGTGATGCAGCGTTTTGTATCTCCCACCTTTATTCCATCAACACGTCTTCGTCGGAAGCACAGGGGATGTGAGATGGTTTCACTCACTTCGAGAGTCACTGGTGCGGGTGTGACGACAGAACTTCTTGACACTATTGTGAATGGCCTTGAGATGTTGTAACAGGGATGGGCGGCTAGTTGTGCCTCATTACTTTCCGACCGTCTGAGTCCTTTGAGGGGATTAAACCCAAAAGCCCTTAGTATTGCGAAACACCATCCATTTTACTCTGGCATGGGTCGGGCATGTAGGACGGGCTGTTGACTTGATCGTGGCATTATGGAACATACATAACATTCAGTTTGATTGTATGTTTTAGCCAACATTGACACATACTGGTACCACATGTTGTCTGCATGTGGTATATCTGGGTTTATCTTTATATACTTTGTCAACAGTTCGGTCGTCATTCTCTTGATTCGAGCGGAAGTTCCACTTTCCCCTTGGGGACCCTGGACACTCCATGTCATTGGCAAGCATGCTACAGCCACAGCACAGACAAGCACTCCTCTGAGTGCCATTTTCCGTTCAGTTCCACAGAGCCACCTGAACCCCTAGGGAGCTAAATGGTCAGGGTTCTTAGTTCTTCACCGGTTTGAGACTGATGCCAAACTATAATTGGCACCCCCTTTGCAGCCGGATACTTCGCCCTGACCGGGGCCTAGGAGCCAGCACTCTCTGCAGCTTACAGTGGCTGAGATGTATCCAGCTGGGTCTTTCTGCACAGCTGTGGGTGTGGCGAGTAGGACTTGGAATGGTCCCTCCCACCGGGGTGAAGACCACGTCTTTCGTTTGATTACTTTGATGAAGACCCAGTCACCTGGTTTTGCTGAGCCATCCTGTGGAGATAAAGGAGTGGAGGGCAGTAAACTTGCATTTGACACATTTTTCGTTTGCATGGTTTTGATCATGTAGTCAGCTAGAGTTAGCTCTTCTGTGTCTTTGTCTTGATCATGTGAGATCAGAGGGAGCCTGTATGCTCTGCCATGAATGATCTCATAAGGGGTTAAACCCTTGCCACAGGGCATAATCCTCATATAGAGTTTTACAAAATCTAGACATTCGGGCCATGGTCTTCCTGTTTCTGCCATGCATTTGGTTAATGACCGAATTGACAAAATGTGGTCCGTTGTCACTGTAAATGGTCTCTGGGATGCCATAACTGGGAATGATGGTCTTGCAGATAGCCTTTGCTATTCATAGCATCTGCATTCTTTGCTGGGATTATTTCTGTCCACCTTGAAAAGGCATCGATTAGGACTAATCAGTATTTGTACAGTCCACACCTGTTTAGTTCTATGAAGTCCATATGCGACATTTGGAACGGATATGTTGGTTCTGGGGATTTTCCTCTTTTTGGTCTTACATTCCCTTGTGCATTATTTTTTATACAGACTTCACACGTTCTACAAAAAAGTTTTGAGTACAAATTGAAACCATACGTTGTAAAGTGTTGTGATATTAGCTCCTGCATCCCCCCTGTCGACACATGAGTACTTCCTTGTGTCGAAATTGCAGCTGCTCTAAAAAGGGATTTAGGGAGAACAAGCTTATTATTTACAACGTATATGTCTTTGTCTGTCAGATGTGCACCTTTAGCAATCCACATTTTCTGTTCTTGTTTAGGGGCTAAATGTTGCATATCATGCAAGATCTGTATATTTATTAGTTCTTCCCTTTCTGACGGCAATCTCAGAAATAGGTCTGAGGTTCTGTATTTGCCTATAGCAGCTTCCTTTGCTGTTTTATCTGCTAAGGCATTGCCTATTGATACAAAATCTTTCCTCCGTGTGTGTGCCTCACATTTGCAAATTGCAAGCTTTGTGGGCAACATTACTGCCTGGAGGAGCTGGATTAGAAGTTGTGCATGTGTTATTTGCTTTCCTGTCGAAGTTATCATTCCACGCCTTTCCCATTGTTTTGCAAAGTAAAAAACTGTTGAAAATGCATACTGGCTGTCTGTGTATACAATTAGGTCTTGTCCATCTGCTAGAGTACACGCTCTGGTCAGTGCAATGATTTGTGACAATAACAGAGCTGTATAAGACAAATGTCTGGCTGGAGACAGCATGTTCATTTTACTTTGAAGTAACAACACATCAACAGCATGTGGTACCAACAGGTCTGTGGGATGGAACAAGTTAACCTCTGCTGACGATTCTACTGCCATTGCAGCAGCACATATAACGAACACATTTTCCACTTTGTTCTCAACAGGTGTTAACCCTTCTGAAGTGGGGGTGAGTTTCATATAGAGGTTCTTTTAGGTTCCCGTGTGGATCATGTTTCACACAAACATGACATGCTTTTTTTTAAAAAAAAAATTTCACTAAAGAATCTAAACCGAAGGTAACTAATAACTCATCCCCCCGTTGTCACATAAGTGACACAATTGGGGTTGCCTTAAGAAGTCATTTTGGCAAAACAGTTTTGTTACTGACGTGGTCAATAACACCTTATCCATTATCGCACCCTTTGTTGTTTGAACTAATGCCACTCTCAATTTTGTCAATGCTTCTACTTTTGGTGTCCACGCGAATGTATCTTCGACTGCTAACGGCTGTCCATGAGCCACTCCTGTCAGTGGCTTAGCAATGTCAGCATAACGTGGAGCCCAAGCTCTGCAGCAATCACAGAAAAAAAAACACAAGTTGTTCTTTGTGACAGGTCGTGGTGTGTCTAATATAGCCTGTTTCCTGCCTCATTGCACTGCTCTCCCTTTCGCTGAGAGTAAACCAAGATAGTTTACTTCTGGTTTTACCCATCGTAACTTCTGTTACTTGACTTAATTTCCTCTCTGGCCTAAATGCTGCATGAGGAGAAAGGCATCTCATCCCCACGCTTCCTTTGTTTCAAAAGCAATTATCATCAATGTAGACCAAAACTTGACTTTTAGATGAAAGCGTAAAACCAGCCATTCAATTCATGATAATCAGTCAACCACTGTGAAATAAGCCCTATTTTCTTTTCTTAGCATTAGATTTGCTCAAGATCACTCTTTCTTCAAAGTTGCTCTGCTAATTTTCCCATAGCATTCTCCAACAACGTCAACCATTCAACCTGTATCTTGTCAGTTATTCATTCCTGCTCATTTGCATCTCTTTCTCTTTCTCTCTCTCTCAATCACACACACACACGCACACACACAGCCTCCATTATACACTGGTCTCACTCTCCTCAAGCTCTCTTCAAGCTGTTCACACAGTCATACATTATTTTCAATTCACATTCCTCATTTGAATTTGCCCCATCTCAAGGTTCTTGATAAAACAACCCACTCATTCCAATTTTGACATATTCCAAAAATTCACATTTACATTGTCCCAGTTTGAAATTCACATCATTCAGCCCATTCAAATCACACCGGGGAAAGTTTTCAACATTCCCGAAATCGCTAAATTAAAAAAATTATGTTTTCACGTTAACTTATTAATCCTTTGTATGGCATGCTCAAACTTGGCCAATAAAAGATTGATTAAATTTTCTGCAAAATTTCACAAAATTCATTTTTTCACCTCTAATTTCTACATTTTTCCAACTGATTCAATTCTGCTCCAACATCATTCTGTTGCATCCTCTAAGTATTTATTAATCTTTTACGCCTTCACACGTAATTTCTCCAGAAATTGCATTTTCTAGTTTCAAAATCATTTTGCCTTTTTGTGTCGTGGTGCAAATCGAATAGACCGCAGTCTAGTAAATTTCCTTGCACACTATTTTAGCCAATTTCATAATTTTAACACATAGACACACATAAACACACAGAAAACACAAGGACAAGACAAGGGCCCACAATAAAGACGCAATAGACAAACAACATCAACAAACAGCGCTGCGCAAACGTCTTCATCTATTTGATGTTTTGGTTTTACTATTTTTATTTATTTTTTCACATTAGTGGCCTTATCTTTCAATAAGGTTGACACCTGTATCATTCGCATACATCAGCATCGTTTATACTTTGGGGAAACTTAACAGCCTTCGTCATGCTTCTTGTTTGTACAGGAGTTCTAATTGACTGACCATGACATATTTTGCTATTATATGGGGGAGTTTACAGATCTTTTAAATTTAGATGCATGTTTTGCATAGGAGCAGAAAGAGCTTTTTGCCTCAGGCTCCTCTGCTTAACAGTGCGCCCGCGCACTGTGGCTTCATTGTCTGACAAACATACTTGCGGCCTCATTGCTCTTAATGACACTTGCCTCAAGTTTGGTAACTTATTTAACATATATACTTCTCATCTCCTTATACATTGTCAGTAACACTTTGACGGCCCCCCATTTTAATGAATTTAGTCCAACTGTCAAATCCTAGGGATTTCTAAAGCTGGAATGTTTCTTTAGTGGGATAACAACTTTCTGTGGTAATTCCTGCTTCGACCAGTTTCCTGGTGAGGAATTCTTGCCTGTGCTTCCACAGAAATTCGTTATTTCTTCCCACTATATTACATGCAGCACATACGTGCTACCATTCACACACACATTCACACCGCGGAATTTTCTTAACACAACGAGGTGTATTTACGTCTACAAGTTCCATCTGTAGACCGAATTCCTATCACTTGGAATTCACAACAAGGACTCCGCCGCCCTTACCCGGGTACCCTTTTTTCCGGGGACTAAAATACCCCAACCACGCAGCCAACGAAGAGGTCTCACCGAATCTCTGAAAGATTTCTCTTGAAGATTCCGTCAATCGTCGCCGCCGAGAGGTGCTGAACTGGACTTCGCCGGCCTGGTGGATGAACATCGCTCCCCAGGGCTTTCCTTCAGGGTCCTGGGACCTCTGCCGTGCACGGATTCGACGTCCTCAACACTCCTCGGATCAGCGAGCAGATTTCCAGGAATCCCGGACGAGCCCCCAAAAATGTTGGGTCCACAACATTTATCTGAACAGAATCTCACAGAGGCGGGATATGTCTTCGATGGCCAGCGACTTCTGCAGAAGGGCGACCCAGACACACAGCGAGTGTGGCTGAGATCCGCGCCTTCCCTCAGTTTGGTCGTGCCTTTTATTGAGGAACAAACAATGGGGCAAGTGTACATGAATGCATAGCTTCTTTAGACAGGAAGGACATTCCACAGCACAACAGGATACTATCTCGGACAGAAGCGGTATGGTCAGCTCATGACTTTATCTAGGAGAAAGACGTAGTCTTAACGCCTATGGGACGGATACGCCTGTGGCGTTCTCATGACCTCCACTTAAATAGGACCTTTGTCTGCTTCAGCTATCGCACGACAACCTCATGTCCTGTTTAAGAGAAATAGAAATGGGGCTTATTGTATAGCGCGGCTCGTGACTCCAAACATGCGCTCCTTAGCCAGCCATCTGCTTCCAAGTCAACATCACGAGGTCAAAATGTCACATCCTGTAGAAGACTTGCACACGAGTAGATACATAGAATCCAATGATAAAAAGTATATTTTTCCCAACAACCCCCATCCTCAAAAAGCCCACCTTGGACCCACTCAACCTCTCCAACTACCGTCCCATCTCCAACCTTTCATTCCTTTCCAAAACCCTTGAACGCATTGTCTCCGCCCAACTCCACACCCATCTCCAGTCCAACAACCTCTATGAACCCTTCCAGTCCGGATTCCGCCCACTTCACAGCACCGAAACAGCTCTTGTTAAAGTCACCAACGATCTCCTCATTTCTGCAGACTCTGGTGCCCTCAACATCCTACTACTACTTGACCTTAGCGCAGCCTTTGACACTGTGAACCATTCCATTCTCCTCCAAAGGCTGCGCCAACTAGGCGTTGAGGGCACTGCACTCGACTGGCTCACCTCCTATCTCGCCAACAGAAATCAGTTAATCTCTCTCTCCGGTCACACATCCATCCTCTCCCCAGTTACACAAGAGGTCCCCCAAGGCTCAGTTCTTGGCCCCCTCCTATTCATCTGTTACCTCTTTCCCCTTGGTAATGTCATCCGCAAACTCAATCTGGACTTCCACTGCTACGCTGATGACACCCAGATCTAGTATATACGTACCGTACCAACCCGTAACCCTTCCCTCACCCACTTTGAAACCTGCATCTCTACAATAAAAACATGGCTGACCCGCAACTTTCTCAAACTCAACAGTGACAAAACAGAGCTCCTCCTCATAGGCACTAAATCCTCCCTTAATAAAACTGGATCCATCACACTCACCATTGACTCCTCAAACATCACTCCCTCCCCTCTGGCACGCAACCTTGGCGTTATTTTTGACCCCACACTGTCCTTCCACCCTCATGTTAGCTCAGTTGTTAAGACCTCCTACTTCCACCTCTGACGCATCGCCAAAATCCGGCACTGCCTCTCTCTCCCTGCCGCTGAATCCCTCATCCACGCCTTCATCTCATCCCGGCTTAACTACTGCAACTCCCTTCTCACTGGAATCACTGCTCACTCACCCCATAGACTTCAACTAGTCCAAAACTCTGCTGCCCGCCTCCTTACCCACACCCGGTCCCGTGAACACATCACTCCTGTTCTCCACTCTCTTCACTGGCTCCCCATTAAGGAGCGTATCATCTTCAAGATACTCCTCCTCACCTTCAAAGCCCTTCACCACCTGGCTCCCACTTACCTATCCGACCTCCTTGTCCCCTACTGCCCCAACCGTCCCCTCCGATCCTCCAATACTTCACGTCTGACAGTCCCAAAATCTAAACTCAAATCCTTCGGTGACAGAGCCTTCTCTTGCACATCGCCCCGACTCTGGAACTCTCTCCCTCAGTCTGTCTGTGACTCACCCACACTCCCCATATTTAAGTCACGTCTAAAAACTTATCTCTTCTCTCAAGCCCATTACCTCCCCTACCCATAACTGGTTTCCTCTTCTTAATTTTATCCGATTGTTTATTCCCCGTCCCCCTCCCCCTCCCCTCATGTATGTCTTTGCCTTGTTCCCTGTAAGCGTCTTTGGGTTTTTGAAAAGCGCTATACAAATTTAATGAATTATTATTATTATTATCATTTAAGTCTCCAATCAGCATCTTGATGTCGTAGCTGGGGATCTCATCAAGCACAGCATGGAGCTGGCCGTAGAAGGCGTCCTTGTCCTCCTCTGAGGCGACTTCAGTTGGGGCATAGACTTGCACAAAGGTGACTTTGGCACGTCTAGTATAGAACCTCGCTATGTTGATGCGGTCGTTCACCAGTTTCCATCCAACTACCGCTTGTGCTGCACAGCTGGAAAGGATGATCCCAACTCCATGGTTATGGTGGTCTTGTGTCCCCGGAGTAGAGAACGGTTGCTCCATCAATCACGAGGTGCCCTGTCCAGTCCACCTCATTTCACTAATGCCTAATATGCCCAGGTGATAGTCCTTCATAGTCTTCAGCACCTGGTCCATGCGACCAAATGGGAACAGTGTGCGTACATTCCAGGTGCCTACTCTGGTGTTGGTCTTGGTCATGAAGATCGGGGTCATCAGGGGTCAAGCTTCCTGCTGGATTTCACCCGGCCCAGTCATTGTTAGGGGTGTAAATCGCGGGTTTTGTCATGATACGATATCATTTCGATACAAAGAACCACGATACGATATTTGCCGATATCTTAAAGCCTGCTGTGATTCATTCACGATACATCACGATATAGTGCTCTACGATCGATATAGAACAATATCCTGATTTATAACAATCCATACGCAAAATCAACAAGGTACTGCAAACTCTTTATTTAGGAAATTACAAGAATATTGTAGTATACAAAGTGCTTATTTTAACACTGAACTTTATCAAATTCCTATATACCCTCCACGCTACTAAACGGTCTCAAGTCTTTACAAATATAATATGAAATTGCAGCAGTGATGGATGTAGCTCGTTTAGAGTTTTTACTTAGCATTTGGGGGAAAAATGTGCTCACGGAGGGCGTCGTGTCCGTGTTGTTTTCGCTGCCGCTGCTTGAGGGAGAGATGTCGTGTTTTTTCTTTAAATGTGCGGCGAGATTTGTGGTGTTCCCTGAATATTTGATCACCGCATGGCAGGATTTACAAACTGCACGTGTCTTGTCCGTTGAGCCATCTTTTCTTTGGAATCCAAAGTGCTTCCAAACGAATGACTTGAAGCCCAAAGGGGAGCGAATTTCCTCGTCTTCTTGGACACTAGCCATAGCACCAGCCCAGGAGCCGCGTAGTTGTCGGCTCCCCTTTCACGTGCCTGCTCTGCTCACAACACAACACGCCGCGCACTGCTCCCGGAAAGAGGAAGCAAGCAACAATGAACTGGATTTCAAAATAAAGTCGCGTCTAATGTCCGAGGTCAAAAACGGGCGATATAGATCAATGTTTACGTTTAGCATCGATGCCAACAAATCGTAGAGCATTATATCGATTAATCGATGTGTATCGATGAATCGTTACACCCCTAGTCATTGTTACATCCAAGGATGCGCCCTCTCTTGTCCACCGCAGTATACTGGAATGGCTCCTTCTTGTCGTTTCTGTAACATGCTGTTTTTTAACGGGGTGGGGTTGTTAACCTCACGCCCAATCCCCAACCTGGAGGACCGGGTGCTGACATTTGTCTGGCCTCTATCCCGAAACCTGCCAGGGGTGTCATCCCCCTTCCCGTATAGCTTTCAGGGGTCACTGAGATACGCAAGCCTCTCCACCAATGCTAAGGTACCAGCAGAAGGAGCACACTAATCGTTGCCTAATAACTGTACACACAGAAATTTATTCAAGAAAGCCAGAATTTCACTTTTGCTCTGTTAAATATTTAAGTTTAGGGTTTATTACCATCTTGGTTGACCGAGACCACTGTAGTTGTCCAAAAACCAAATGAATGCAATAACATCCTGCTCTTCACACCTTTTGAATTTGTCTACACTGTTTTTGCCATTATTCACATGTCCTGAGTGTTGTTAGTCACCTATATGTTGAACAGAGGGTGTGTTTTACCGAAGTCAAATTCCTTGTTTGGCACGCTCAAACATGGCGAATAAAAACTCTTGAATCTTGAATCTTGAATCTTGAATCCTCAAAACTACAATTTTCCTAATAATTCTGTTGTGTGTTATTTCAGGTCTGCTACATGACTATCCAAAGCAAAAATTTTAAGTAGGTAGGTAGGTAGATACTTCATTGATCTCGAGGGGTAAATTCAGTTGCCAACAGTATAAATTAAGTATTAAATACAGAAATAAACAGATAGATAATATAAACATCGTATACGACAACAAAATGACAGACAAAAAAGAGAATAGATATGCAGTGGATGCAAAATACACCCGTGATCAAATAAATAAACAATAAATAGCAGATGAAAATGTCAATATATAAATAAACAAAAACAAACATTATTGATTTGCCAACCCAAGATCATGACCGTGAACGCACCCGTAACCCCCGTGAGGAGTTAAAAACTCTCACGGCATGGGGGATAAATTAACCCCTCAGCCTTTCCGTGGAGCAAGATGGTGTCATTTGGTGTTGTTTGGGTTTCAATGTCTCTGCCATGGCTCCGCATGCACGACACACATGGGGAGACAGCGGCGAAACATAAACATTTGGCTAACTACGCTCAAGTGTGACTTGGTGAATGTTCCACTGGTTAACCACATTTGCTAACTGTTTTCATAGCCCAGTGCCACTGCCAACCCTGGAACAGGATACAGCTTTGAGGCTCACAATGCAATTGAAATTGATCGCATTGATCTCGGCATTAAGACTTGATGAAGATAACTGTTTTCAATGAACATACTAGTCTTTAATAAATATACGGTGATTTCATGTATAAGATGAGACGACATTCTGCTGTTTCTTCAAGGTACTTTGTGAAGACCAGGCGATGTCTCCTTGTGTTCATTGTGTCCAATAGCGCAAGTGGAGACAGTAGCTCAAGAGTCCTTTTTCCCAGAGAACTCATGGAGGAGCTCGACATCAGTAACATCAGGTTTGTTTAAGCAATAGTTCACTTTCCTCAGTGTTTCGTTGGAGGGAGCCCTCTGTTGCGGGAGCCGTTATGGGCCGCGGTCGTGGCTTTGACCCGCAACATCCCCGACTTCAACCGATGCAAGTACCGTATTTTCCGCACTAAAAGGCGCACCGGATTATAAGGTGCACCTTCAATGAACGGCCCATTTTAAAACTTTGTCCATATATAAGGCGCACCGGATTATAAGGCGCATAAAATAGAAGCTATACTGCAACAAACTGAGGTTGACTAGGGTTGCGGTATGCATCCACTAGCCAATAACCAACGAGCCCTCTGTAAACAATCGCGTTTCTCAAACGATCTCCTATAAAATGATCGGAACTGACTAAAGTTCGATCTAACCTATTGGTACTACTTACCTATGTTTCCCTTCCATATCGATCCGTAGATTTACTCGAAACATTAACAGAGCAGCCTATTTTGACATGAAATAGCCTGGTACGTATAGCAGCTATCGTTATAGCATTAGCCATCCGCAAAGTCCCATGAGCCTCAGCTCGCAATCTCCCATGAGCCTCAGCAAAGTGTAAACAATCGCGTTTCTCAAACGATCTCCTATAAAATGATCGGAACTGACTAAAGTTCGATCTAACGCATTGGTACTACTTACCTATGTTTCTCTTCCATATCGATCCGTAGATTTACTCGAAACATTAACAGAGCAGTCTATTTTGACATGAAATAGCCTGGTACGTATAGCAGCTATCGTTATAGCATTAGCCATCCACAAAGTCCCACGAGCCTCAGCTCGCAATCTCCCATGAGCCTCAGCAAAGTGTAAACAATCGCGTTTCTCAAACGATCTCCTATAAAATGATCGGAACTGACCAAAGTTCGATCTAACGCATTGGTACTACTTGCCTATGTTTCCCTTCCATATCGATCCATAGATTTACTCGAAACATTAACAGAGCAGCCTTTTTTGACATGAAATAGCCTGGTACGTATAGCAGCTATCGTTATAGCATTAGCCATCCGCAAAGTCCCATGAGCCTCAGCTCGCAATCTCCCATGAGCCTCAGCAAAGTGTAAACAATCGCGTTTCTCAAACAATCTCCTATAAAATGATCGGAACTGACTAAAGTTCGATCTAACACATTGGTACTGCTTACCTATGTTTCCCTTCCATATCAATCCGTAAATTTACTAGAAACATTAACGGAGCAGCCTATTTTGAAATGAAACAGCCTCGCGGGTACAACAGCTATTCGGTGACGCCCCCTGACTACAGTTGCCGTAATGTTGGGAAGCGATGCGACCTTGTAATTTACTAGTCGTACTAAAACGTACTGAAACATTTTGGCAGAGCACTGTGTACAACCAGTATGGATCAACAAATTCATCAATTGATCCATATATAAGGCGCACTGGACTATAAGGCGCACTGTCGGCTTTTGAGAAAATTTTTGGTTTTTAGGTGCGCCTTATAGTCCGGAAAATACGGTACTTGTAGTGCTGTTGGATTGGGAAATCCGTGGTTATGGCGTCTGGCCGCGGCTTATGGTGCGGTCCTGACGCAGATGGCTCCTCAGGTGGTGGATTCATCATTTGGATGCCCTGTGTTGAGCTTCTGGTCTCTTCAGGGAAAGTCCAGTTGTTTTCTGTTTTACCTACTGATGTGTGGGTGCGTGCGTGCGTGCGTGCGTGCGTGCGTGCGTGCGTGCGCGTGTACGTGTGTGTGTGTGTGTGTGTGTGTGTGTGTGTGTGTGTGTGTGTGTGTGTGTGTGTGTGTGTGTGTGTGTGTGTGTGTGTGTGTGTGTGTGTGTGTATACACGCGCGCACATGTGCATGCGTGTGTTTCGGCGTATTTCACTGTCTTGTTTTTCGTTGGACAGGAGTTGGGTTGCACCCAAATAAGCAACTGCATCTTTACATATTCCGTCCCTTATAGACACACGCACACACACACACACACACGCACGCACACACATTATATACATTGATTTCATTCATTAGCAGCTAATAGCTACCAGTTAACTGCTAAGCATGTGTGCAATTTTGGCTGATAATCGCAGTCCAACTACTTTTCAAAGACAGTTTAATAGGCAAATATGATGCTGCACCCTTTGATGCTGACAGCCTGACACAGTTCTCTTTACCCATCAATTTCAACCAAACAGTCGCACTGAAATGTCCCGTTTGAATGACTCCTTCAGCTTGGCAGAAACTAACCACTGTATGGCCACAGCGGCTATTAGCCGTCTAAATGCCTGTGGTACGTAGCACGATCACTCAGACTCAATGTCCCCCGTCTCCCCCGGGATGTAGATCAAGCGCTGCCAAAGTTAGGAGTTGAAATTCGAACATTCTGCCAGCCATTCCCACCAAACCCCCACTGTACCTTTGGGTCTGCCAGGTCAGACCGGCATCTTCCACCAGCATCGTTGCCAAAACAAAACCAGATGTTGATCGCTTCTTCTCGTCTAAATTCAATTTCTTTAATTATCTGTATCATTATCTTTATCATTATCTTTATCATTATCTTATTACCAATATCTTTCATTCTATTTCCAGTTTTAATCCAGTGGCTCCAACTACCATGATGAAGGTTCTGACTCGTATATTATCCAATGAGGATAGAAAGGTGATCTACAACTGCAGCTGTTTTGAATATGATGTTACTTTTTAATTACTTTTTGGTGTACACAGAGCATTGGAAGGGTCATTGTTCCAGATCAGACAGTGTTGGAGATGATCTGCTCAGGAAGTTCAGGAGACATTCGCAGTGCTATTAATTCCCTGCAATTTGCCTCCGTTCCAGGTATGGGGTAAATCTACACGATAATTATGCTTCCGTCCCTTAATACCAATTCATTGCAAAGAACTATTTTTTTCAGACCATTCACTGGAAAAGGGGCTGGTGAGGAGGAACAATCTTTTTATATCACAGGGTAAGGCAGTCTCCGGTTCCAGTTTAGTATTAAGGAAGAACACTAAGCCAACGAAGGGGCAGGAAGGCGAGCCAACTGTTGGAATGAGGGACACTGGTTTGTTCCTATTTAGAGCGCTGGGAAAGATTCTGCATTGTAAAAGTGAGTCATCTATCATTTATTTTATTGGTTCTTTTATCACAGACAAGTGAGTCATGTGTCATTTATAATTCACCCTTCAATTTCGGCATCATACTTTATTTTCAAAACAAATGAATAATTACCGTCTAAATCAGGGGTCACCAACCTTTCTTAAACCGAGAGCTACTTCCTGGGTACTGATTAAGGCAAAGGGCTACCAGTTTGACACACACTTCTGAAATAGCCAATTTGCTCAATTTGGCTTTCACTATGTGTTATTATTGTCATTTCCAGTTCACATGTAAGTGTGATTTTAACAAGAATAGCAAAAATCAAACCTTGGTTTTTGACCACAGTCCGTTCCAGAAGGCGGTTTGAGAAGCAAATCGGTCGAATTCCGAATCTATTTTTCCCATTACAAGTAATGGAAAAGATTTTAATCCGTTTCAAGACAAAAAACCCTGCCTTTTTTCAGCATTTTTTCATTTGCGCATATTTGTCCGATCGCGCAACTGTAGCGCACCGCTGAACGCGCAACCGTTATTTTAATTACGTTAATTATTGTGACAGAGCCGTCGCTTAAATTTAGAAACTATTTTTAAAGTCCTGATGTACTTTCCAAAATGTAAGTGGACCTCAGTGCGCAGGGAGCTTAATTTGGTCCGATCGCGCAACCGCAGCGCGCCGGGCGCTCACTGTCGCATTGCTTTAAGAGCGTCTTTGTGTTTTAGGATGGCTTTACTGCTCCCTCTTGCTTTCATTGGAGGCATGATTAGGGGTTAATACAAACCTTAAAGTAACGAAAATACAATAACAGAGTCAGTTGGCATCCGGGCCGCGCGGTCGGGTTTTCTCGGGTCCTCCCGGCTCATCTCGCGAGGTTCGACCTCTGAATTTTGTTCGACAACCGAAGCAAAAAATCGCAAATGTTTTGTTCGAATTCCGATTTGTTCGAGAACCAGGACGTTCGAAAACCGAGGTTTGACTGTAAAATAAATAGATGCAGCTCACTGACAAGTGCCGCTATTTGAGCTAATTTTAGAACAGTCCTGCGGGCGACTCATGCGGTCCTCACGGGCGAGCACAGTGTTGGTGACCCCTGCACCAATGTTAATTGTGATTATGAATAAAAATTGTTTGCTCGTTGCATCCAGTACGCAGACATAAAAACCTGCTCAGCTACCACAAACATCTTTGATGGGACATCATCTATAGGGCTTAGAAATGCTTGTAATAGATTTATTTAAAAAAGAAGAGTACAATTGGGGCTGCATGATATTGTAACCATGTTTAAATATCTTTGAGGAAGATACTTAACTCCCATGTTGCTCATGCGGTGAATGAGGAGTTGGTCTGGCTCTGTGATAGTGGTTCTTTCCCTGTATCACCAGTGCCAGAGTTTGGTATGCATTGCCACCAGTAAGTCGTTCCCAGTGAGAGTTGCCCTTTGTCACCCATTCTGTTCATAACTTTAATGTTCATAACAGAATGTCTAGGTGTAGCCAAGGCATTCTTTCCCCTAGTGGAGGAGTTAAAGTATCTAAGGTCTTGTTCATGAGTGTAAGAGCAGGACAGAGCATGAGATCGACGGGCGGATTGGTGTAGCATCCGATGTAAAGTGAACTCTGTGGTGAAGAAAGAGCTGAGCCGAAAGGCTCTTGATTTGCTGGCCGATCTACATTCCTACTCACTTATGGCCACGAGCTATTGGTCCTGACCAAAAGAACAAGATCCTAGGGATACAAGTGGCCAAAATTAGTTTTCTCCACAGGGTGTTCGAGCTCTCCCTTAGAGATATGGTGAGATGCTCGGTCATCCGGGAGGGACTCGGAGTTGACCCGCTACTCCTCCGTGTTGAGAGGAGCCAGATGAGGTGGCTTGGACATTTGATTAGGATGCCTCCTGGACAACTTCCAGGGCGGACGGACGGATGGAACAGAGAATGCTTCATTAAGAAGCAGTTATGAAATGTCTCCATTTATATATTATATACATAATGCACCTTCCCCAGTCTTCTCACATTCTGGTAATTGCTTAATTTACAAAATAGGATGGGGTAATGTATTTTTTAATTCCTTGAAGACAAATGGTTGGCTCTCTGATGTCCCTGCCATTTGCCATTGTAATTGAAGCAGTCTTGCATTGTGATCAATAAGTGAAAGTACTAAATTTGTACACCTTGTTTCTCTTGAGTTTGCGTTAAGCAAACCGAATGTTGGCAATCCAAATGATAAATGTTATATAACCCAAAAGACAAATATCTTATACTGTATAAATCTAGGGGTGGCTCCTGAGTGTGTTAAAACATCTGAAAGTGCCTTTGGACTTGGGTTACCATCACATCTTTCTCTACACCATAGAGAGTCATTACTGGTGGATCCTGAGGTACACGCATTTTGAACATAGACATTAACATACTATGAACTTTTATTAACTTTTTAAAATGATCTCTTCTGCTTACTGTCTCACAGAGGGTTATAGAACGTTCGTATGTGTCTGGGGAGTTCTTCAACCTGTACCTTCATCAGAATTACCTGGACTTCTTCTCTGAGATGGAAGACGTCCACAAAGCGAGCGAGTATATGTCAGATGCTGACCTCCTCACATCAGATTGGATGGTTAGCTCTCCTTTCTCTCTATTATCAGTAGGGTAAAACTAACCTGTCTCATGACGGTCTAACCCCAGCTCATATTCCATATGAGTAGGTGAACAAGCCAATGCTTGGTGAATTCCTCTCCTCTCACTTAAATATTGTACAGAGACTGAGATCAACCGGAGTCAAATTCCTTGTTTGGCATGCACAAACTTGGCCAATAAAGCTGATTCTGATTCTCTCCTCTCCTCTCCTCTCCTCTCCTCTCCTCTCCTCTCCTCTCCTCCCTTTCCATTAAGCTAAGACTTTGTATATGTATCTGCTTTATTTTTGCACTGGTCTGTCCTCAGAGTAGTAATACTCTGGACAAATACGCGTCTGCAGTGGCCACCAGAGGACTTCTTCACACCAACTCTCAACAAGTAGCTGTTGGCTTCAGACCACTTCACAAACCCAACTGGTTGCTCGTCAACAAGAAGGTAGGACTTTAGCATCAATTGTTGTTCATTATACTGTGTACATATGTAATACTTGTAAATACTTCTTAGTGGACTCATGACTATATACCGGTGGTTCTTAACCTTGTTGGAGGTACCGAACCCCACCAGTTTCATATGCGCATTCACCGAACCCCTCTTTGGTGAAAAAATAATAATTCAAGACATCAATGTTTTCACTGGTGCACAAAATGAGCTGTTCATGAACATCCCATTGTTCAAAGAACAAAACCAACACAATGCATGAACTCCAAACAAGAGAAGAGGCTCTGCCGAACCCCTGAGACTGACTCACCGAACGCTTAGGGTTCGATCAAATCCAGGTTAAGAACCACTGTAATGCACCGTATTTTCACGACCGTAAGGGGCACATAAAAGCCTTTAATTATCTCAAAAAACGAAGGTGCGCCTTTTAATAAGGTACACCTTTTGTGTGGACCAAATTCAAAAATCTGTAAAGTTGTTTTGTGTGGCTTCCGCGATATACAGGCGTAATATCAAGACCCGATGAGCCAATCAGAGGACATTATGTTTTACGTACGTAGATCGGGACAAAAAAAAAAACCTGAGGACTAGACGTAACACGTAGATGAGTACGTACCTTCGCCGCCATTGGTAAATAAATACTATCGTTTTGTAAAGTTGTTTTGTGTGACTTCCGCCACACAGAGATATAATATACAGGCACCCGATGAACCAATCAGAGGACACTACGTTTTACGTAGTTCGGGGCTGTAGACCAATCAGAAGACTGGACGTGACAAGTAGAGGAATACGTACCTCCGCCGCCATTGGTATATAATACTATCGTCCGTGCAAAGTACGTACCTCCTTCGCTATTGATATGTAAATAAATATTACCGTTTGTGCAAGTCTGTAAAGTTGTTTTGTGTGGCTTCTGCCACACAGAGATGTAATAAACAGGCGTAATATATAGACCCGACGAACCAATCAGAGGACATTACGTTTTACGTAGATCGGGGCGGTAAACCAATCAGAGGACTTCACGTAACACGTAGAGTACGTACCACCGCCGCCATTGATAAATAAATACGATCGTTTGTGCAAAGAAAACAGCATTAGGACCCTCTAAAATGGCATAGACAAAGTGACTTGCTTACGAGGCACAATTCAAGCTTCCTGGAAAGCCGGGATCATTGCCGAAGAGCAACGTGACAACGAGGAGACAATGACGAGGGAAATCGGCATGTCAGATGTCGAACTTGCCCAACTGTTTAATTTGGATACAGAAGATGAGGACTTGGACGGATTTGCGTATGAATATTGATTAACAATAATGTGAGTACAGTAGAGTACAAGGTTAAACAGTAGAATAAAGTACAACCGAACCCACTGTCTTGCTCCTGTGACTTTTTTTTGTTTTTGTTTACCGTAAATCATGGCATGCATGCGCCCTATAATGCGGTGCGCCCTATGTGTGGATTAAATACAAAATAGACACCGTAATTTAGTCTGCGCCTTTTAACCCGAAGCACCTGATGGTCGTGAAAACACGGTACTATGATGATGCTTTCAGGGGGCACAAAACTGCACTGATGAAACATTATACACAAACAAACCAAGTAAATTTGAGAGATTATTAGGTCTTAAAGCACTTTCCAGAGTAAGCCATTTTTGGAAAAGACTCCCCCTAAATGTCTGTCTTGCTTAAGTGTGTACACATTGTGTCTACAATGATTTGCTATCAAAATCTCAGCAGAATTTTGTGATTGTCGAACCCGTGTTCTATTTCATTTTTTTAAGCACTCTAATCCTACAAGCTCCCCAGTTCTACTGTGGGCAGGTTACACAGCCAGCAACAATCTGGTTAAAAAGAATAAAAAACGTTTTATTGCCGTAATGCTTTCATGAGAAGTTAATGCTAATTGCTATTATAAAATGGAGTCAGGAATGCCCAAAATAAGTGCTTAAGTGCACAGTACAGTTTTCACAAAGTTGGTCATAAACAGTTGTACTAGGTTCATCTTGTTTTTTCTTTTTCAATTACTTCACTGGTTCTTCTATATCAAACAATTTGTTTTAGGTTCATTTTACCTGACATGTTTTGGCGGGTTCTTCCGCCTTCATCAGAGTGTCACTGATGTGGTTGTGACGCGTCTTTATCAGCTGATGGATAAAGGCGTGGCAGACCCAACAGAAGACAAGAAAAATAAACTCAAAGCATTACTCAAACCACTACTCATGGAAAATAAAATAGACAAACAGGCATACAATCACCTAATACCCACAGCAAACATCATCCCCAGAATTTATGGCACACCAAAAATCCATAAACCAGGTACACCTCTCCGCCCCATTGTAGACAGCATAGGGTCAGTCACATACAACCTTTCAAAAGCACTCACAGAAATAATAAAACCACTACTAGGACACACGGATCAACACTGCAAAAACTCAAAACAACTTGCTACAGAACTCGCACACATAAAAGTACAGAAAGATGAAATGCTCATATCACACGACGTCATTTCACTCTTCACAAAAACGCCCACACAGCCCACTGTACACATAGTACATGACAGACTATCAGCAGACAGGACACTCAAGAAACGCACAAATCTAACAGCACAAGACATCACCCAACTACTTCATTTCATAGCCACCTCCACATACTTTCAATACAGAAACACAATATACAGGCAAAAAGAGGGATTCCCCATGGGAGACCCTCTTTCTGCCATCATGTGCAATTTCTTTATGGAAGATTTAGAACAGAAGGCACTCTTAACAGCCCCGGACACATACAAACCCACGCTATGGAAACGTTACGTTGACGACATTCTGGAAAAAACAAAAACAGGACATACACAACACCTCACAGACCATCTCAACACCATAGACACCACCGGTAACATCAAATTCACTCATGAAGAAGAAACAGATCGATCCATAGCTTTTTTAGACATCAACATACACCACACAGACAACGGTGACATAAAAACAAAAGTACCGTATTTTCCGCCCTAAAAGGCGCACCGGGTTATAAGGCGCACCTTCAATGAACGGCCCATTTTAAAACTTTGTCCATATATAAGGCGCACCGGATTATAAGGCGCATAAAATAGAAGCTATACTGCATCAAACTGAGGTTGACTAGGGTTGCGGTATGCATCCACTAGCCAATAACCAACGAGCCCTCTGTAAACAATCGCGTTTCTCAAACGATCTCCTATAAAATGATCAGAACTGACTAAAGTTCGATCTAACGCATTGGTACTACTTACCTATGTTTCCCTTCCATATCGATCCGTAGATTTACTCGAAACATTAACAGAGCAGCCTATTTTGACATGAAATAGCCTGGTACGTATAGCAGCTATCGCAATAGCATTAGCCATCCGCAAAGTCTCACGAGCCTCAGCTCGCAATCTCCCATGAGCCTCAGCAAAGTGTAAACAATCGCGTTTCTCAAACAATCTCCTATAAAATGATCGGAACTGACTAAAGTTCGATCTAACGCATTGGTACTACTTACCTATGTTTCCCTTCCATATCGATCCGTAGATTTACTCGAAACATTAACAGAGCAGCCTATTTTGACATGAAATAGCCTGGTACGTATAGCAGCTATCGCAATAGCATTAGCCATCCGCAAAGTCTCACGAGCCTCAGCTCGCAATCTCCCATGAGCCTCAGCGAAGTGTAAACAATCGCGTTTCTCAAACGATCTCTTATAAAATGATCGGAACTGACTAAAGTTCGATCTAACGCATTGGTACTACTTACCTATGTTTCCCTTCCATACCGATCCGTAGATTTACTCGAAACATTAACAGAGCAGCCTATTTTGACATGAAATAGCCTGGTACGTATAGCAGCTATCGCAATAGCATTAGCCATCCGCAAAGTCTCATGAGCCTCAGCTCGCAATCTCCCATGAGCCTCAGCAAAGTGTAAACAATCGCGTTTCTCAAACGATCTCCTATAAAATGATCGGAACTGACTAAAGTTCGATCTAACGCATTGGTACTACTTACCTATGTTTCCCTTCCATATCGATCCGTAGATTTACTCGAAACATTAATAGAGCAGCCTATTTTGACATGAAATAGCCTCGCGGGTACAACAGCTATTCGGTGACGCCCCCTGACTACAGTTGCCGTAATGCTGGGAAGCGATGCGACCTTGTAATTTACTAGTCGTACTAAAACGTACTGAAACATTTTGGCAGAGCACTGTGTACAACCAGTATGGATCAACAAATTCATCAGTTGATCCATATATAAGGCGCACTGGCCTATAAGGCGCACTGTCGGCTTTTGAGAAAATTTTAGGTTTTTAGGTGCGCCTTTTAGGGCGGAAAATACGGTACACAGAAAACCCACACACACCGACCAATACCTCCTCTGGACATCAGAACATCCCACTATACACAAACTGTCAGTAGTCAGAACACTATACGAACGCACAACAATAATCACGGATCCGGAGGACATAACACAGGAAGAAAAATACATACAACACGCACTCAAAAAATGTCAGTATCCACAATGGGCAATAACCAAAGGTGCAGAACAGGTAAAAAACAAAAAATACAAAACACAGGAGCAAAGAAAGAAACAAACACGGAAACCAGAACCCAGCGGAATGGTGACGTTGCCGTATGTAAGAGGAATTACGGAACGCATCAAAAGAGCCATGATAAAATACAACATAAGCACGCCTATCAAACCACATACAACACTCCGTCAGATACTGGTCCACCCAAAAGACAGAGTTAATCCGGAAAATAAATGCAATTCCATATACGAGATTCCATGCAAATCATGCAATAAATCATATATCGGGGAGACAGGGAGGAACTTCATCACAAGAAAAACGGAACACAAGAAGGAATGTGAGAAGGAGACAGCAACAAGACAAACAAGAGCAATAAAACTACAAGCAGAACAGGAACACTACAAGTCAGCCATCACTGACCACTGTAAAAGAGAAAACCACATCATGGACTGGGAAAAGGCCAGAGTCATCCGCACTGAAGACAACAAACATCAGCGTTGGGTCAGGGAGGCCATTGAGATCCGCAAGCGGGGCCCGAGGACCATCAACAGGGACGAGGGAGCCTACATGCTCTCTACAACCTGGAACAGCATTTTGGAGAGGTGAACGGACAGCAGAGGGCGTGGCTCACCTGTCAGATTTGACAGGTGAGCCACGCCTTCATCCATCAGCTGATAAAGACGCGTCACAACCACATCAGTGACACTCTGATGAAGGCGGAAGAACCCGCCGAAACATGTCAGGTAAAATGAACCTAAAACAAATTGTTTGATATAGAAGAACCAGTGAAGTAATTGGTCATAAACAGTATGAGGGCAGCGAGCAACTAGTTAAGAACAAAATATCAGTATTTAATTAATATGGAAATACGGAAATTAATGGCTCACAGCTGACTTCAGCAATGACCAGGAGCTGGAGGTCAAAAACCGATTGATAAAGTTATATTGATACCAGCAATGTTATTTGAATTTATTTGCACTATTTTGTACCACATAGTATTTGAAATATACACAATAAGTCTTAAAATCACTCGTTCTTTTTTTTTAAAATTCCTAATGATTTTTTTGTAGAAATGTAGGGCTGCAACTTTCTGTCAGGATCGGAATGGAGCAGGGCGACCAAATGGAGCTCGGACTTTATTTAGGGAAAAGGGAATTGGAATGGAGCATGAAGAGAAACAGACAGGAACTGGCAAACTAACTTAACATCATCACAAAACACCAACCGGGCTGACTGACCGACAGGGATGCCAAACAGAAAACGACCGAGGGAAAAACAGAAAGACAGGAACGAGAGACAAGCAATAATCCGACTAGGTTGTGACACGCAGACAGGACTTAAATACGCGACAGGTAACGAGAGGCAGGTGAGAATGATCACGCTGATCATGGGCACACAGGAGGGGAGGGGCGAGCACACAGACACACGGACAGAAACTATGACAATATGCGCATAATAAAACAACCGGGGCTGAAACGTGACACTTTCTCAATCTATTTTTTTCGGATTAATCAGCTTTTTTTATTTCCAAGTCATGAAAAGTACACAAACAGGATGACGTGTTAATATTCCAGAGCTGTCAAATAATTGATTAATGTGTTTTTTTAAGTATATGTCGAGATCAAAGACCTTGACAATTTGTCATTGACCACTGCGGAAAAGTTTATATACACACCATACAAAATTGGCCAAATATGCCTTATTTCAGAACAGTAATACAGAAGCTCATGCCTTAAAATACTAATTAATTTTATTTATATACCACCATAAACAAGATCTAAAAAGGAAGGGCTGTACAAGAAACAAATTGAACTAGAGGTGCACAGGAGACACTTGCCCTCACTTCTGAACCATTGGGCGAGAATTCAAAGGCATAGATGGGTGTACACTGCCCTCAGGAGGAAACTGAGCCATGACAGTATGTTTAATGCTTATGGGCCACATGTCCATCGTCCCTCAGGTGGGGCAGCTGTCCTGGGCCGGAACGACATAATTCATAGTCATCTTGTACTCACTACTTATCTGCAAGTGGTGGCAGTCTGTGTTACACTTCATAAAGTCACTGTAATCTTGCAGGACCTGGACGGCTTAACTGGACAGTTGCCTCTACCCTATCCCCTTTTAGGGGACTTCAATGCACATAATCCTGTGTGGGATGGAAATTGTTTGAATGCTACAGGGAGGACTGTGGAAGATTTTATCATCAAAAATGACTTATGCCTGTGGCACGTCGATCCCTCCTCCTATCTACATCAGGGCCATGATACTTATTCTGCAATCGAGTTATCAATTTGCGATCCTGACCTCTTGCTCGACTTCTCTTGGCGATCCTTGGATGACTGTGGGAGCGATCATTTCCTCTTGATCATGACACCTGCTGGAGCAGATATGCTGTTCAGACCTCCAAGATGGCAACTTAAAAACAGCTAACTGGAATGTCTTCCAACATCTTTGTGATACCCACCTTGGCCACTCACCCTGGAATATTAAAAATCCTGTTGGGCACTTCATTGAGACGTTGATAGTAATTGCGGAGGAAACTGTCCCTAAGACCCCAGGACAGCCCCACCGTAGGTCCAACCCATGGTTTGATGGCCACTGCAAGAAGGCCATTGACTTCCGGAAGAAGGCAGAGAGAATGTTTAACAAACATCTGACGGAAAATCCCATCAAATTGAAGATCTGCCGGGCTCAAGCACGAAGGACAGTTAATGAGTCTTAAGATCAAAGCTGGAGACAATACGTTTCTAGTCTTGCATCCGATGCATCGTGGTGTTTCATTTAATGATGAAGGTGAAAAGGGGCACCGTGCAAGTTCAGCACTTGAAATGTTAAGATGGACTTCTTACAACAAAGGAAGAGATTGTTACATAACAGGCTCGCTGAAACGTTTGTTATCCTTCTGTGGATAATTGTCGACCTGAATTTCGAGCTTTGCGCCGGAAGGAGGTGGGAAAGAACTTGAATTTCCTATCAGATAATACAGAACCTTACAATCAGCCTTTCTCAATGGATGAATATCTCTGTTCCATAAGACTCTCCAATGACACTGTAGTGGGCCCTGATGTGATTCACTATCAGTTCTTGAAACACCTGCCAGCTAGTGCCATTGGCCCATCTCCTGACGATATTTAGTGTCAGGAAATGTTCCTCTGTCTTGGCAGGAAGCAACTATTGTTCCCATCCCTAAAGCAGGCAAGGCCCACTCTGACCCCACAAACTACCGACCAATAGCCTTGACAAGTTGTTTATGTAAAACCATGGAAAGGATGGTGAATAATAGACTTAGTTTGGATGGTTGAAACGACAGTAAATTTGACTGAATATCAGTGTGGCTTTAGGAAGGGGAAGAGTCCGGTGGACCATCTTGTCCAACTGGAGACCTTTAGACGAGAAGGATTTATCAGGAGGGAACATGTGGTGGCAGTCTTCTTTGACCTCGAAAAAGCCTATGATACAATTTGGAAATATGGCATTCTAAATGATCTGTACTGCGTGGGATTTCGAGGTCATGTGCCCATTTTTGTCTCTAACCTTTTGTCTAACTGGGTACTACCGTTTCGACTCCGCATTTTCAAGAGCTAGGGGTTCCGCAAGGCAGTATTCTCTCTGTCATTTTAGTCAGTATTAAAATCAATAGTATCGCGTAAGCAATCGGCCAATATCTGTTTTGTAGCCTTTTATGTCCATGACCTCTGTATCTGTTATAGAGGTAAATGCATGAGTACGATTGAGGGACAACTCCAACTACGTATGTATACCGTATTTTCACGTTCAAAAGGCGCACTGTAATAAAGGCGCAGTCTCAGTTGTGTGCCATGACTGTGTTTAACACACACATAGGGTGCAACGGCTCATAGGGCGCGAGTTTTATATATACAATCCACACCCACACTTACCCCTTTAACGTTCTCATGGCGCTCTCAACTACGTCCGCCTTACAACAACACACACACACACACGCACTGCAAATCCACGCCCACACAGGATCAGTTCATCCTCACGTTCTGCAGGAGCCTGATAATTGAATCAGGTGTGTTTAATGAGGGAAACTTGGAAAACATGTAGGAATGCGGCCCCCGAGGACTGGAGTTTGAGACCCCTGCTGTACATCATGAAGGCTTAAGACTGGCCTTGGCAGCCTTCAGAACCTCACTTGTTCAGAGCCTTTATGTGGAGGTGGGGAAACCCCCCCTTCAGTTACGACGCCTTAAACTTGCTCTGCAATATGGGATCTAGCTCAAAGCAAAAAAAAGGAAATCCTGCTTACCATACTGTCTTTAACCCCCAGTTTTTGGAATTTCATGAAGCTAGACCAGGGGTGGGCAAACTTTTTGACTTGCGGGCCGAATTGGGTTCTAAATTTTGACCGGGGGGCCGAACCAGGAGCAGATGGATGTAGCGTTTGTGTGAAGTAATATAAATGACATGTAAAGGTCATTGCATAAAAGGTTTTTACTTTTAGTAGATACTAAAGCATGGATATTAAAAAAAGCTTTTTGAAAACAAATGCATTTATTAACAGCATTAAAAAAATATTTCACCCAAAAACTACTATCAATGATTCTTATTAAATATGACACTGTTATGATGAATAACATTTTCCATCACTTCAGCGCCTGCAGGTCAGATTTATGAAATATGTTTATCTAATGAGGCGAAATCACATCCAACGGCAAACATTCTGACCAAATACATCATCTTGAAGAATCAGTGAAAGAATACATCTAAATAAAGTACCGTTTTTTCCATGTATAATGCGCAAAATTTAACTAATTGATTGTCCTAAAATCTGGGGTGCGCATTATACACGTCAGCTATATAAAGAGCGAGAATTCAGTTCTCTACCTAAATGCGTATTACAGGTAATATTTTATTTCACAACACTTTGCCTTGTTCCTTTCTTCTCTGCTGGTCACTTCAAACACGCTCCATACGAACACAATGCTCTCGTATCAGACGCTTGCTCGATCACCTGCTCGTTTGCTGTCACAATGTACCCTACACAAATCCGAAACATTTGTTGCGGCTCCGAGTCACGACGAGGGGCAAGTTTTGGTTTTCAAGGGTGTTTTTATTCCTCTTCAACTTCTCTCCCATACAGAGCCGCCTTTTTCACATGTCCGCACGTCACTTTCCTCTCTTTTCATTTTAACCTAACTGATCGCGGTGGTGCCTTTATGGGCAGTCGGAGAAATCAACGCCAACAAAAAGAATACATCCTGCCTAGTTAAGAAATCACCAGAAAGATCACCATGACAATTGTGAATAATAAATAAATAATTATTATATATATTATATATATTATTATTATAATAATAAATAATTGTGATAAATAACTGGAACATCACTCAAATATTGGTGATCCCGTTGAGAGTCTCACATATTTCTTCGCTATCGAGTTTGCTACTGCATGCGCAGTGATACTGACCGGCAGAATAACATCCGGTTGTTCCCAAAGATGATCTTTTTTCTGAAATAATTTTACGTTTACGGACTTAAGAAACCCGGCCGGGTCATACCAAAGACTATAAAAATGGGACCCATTGCCTCCCTGCTTGGCACTCAGCATTAAGGGTTGGAATTGGGGGGTTAGATCACCAAATGATTCCCGAGCGCGGCGCAGCTGCTGCTCACTGCTCCCCTCTCCCCCAGGGGATGGATCAAAATCACACGGGGATGGGTCAAATGCAGAGGACAAATTTCACCACACCCAGATGCGTGTGTGACGATCATTGGGTGCGTATTATACATGGGTACAGGCTTTTTTCCAGCATCAACATGCCATTTTTAGGGTGCGTATTATACATGGGGGCGCATTATACATGGGAAAAAACGGTAATAAAGAAATCAATAGTATTGTTGGCTTCCCTTTTTTGCTAGTGCATCATAGTCTGGAGTAATTTGTTGTGGTAATTCTTAGGATAGAGCCGAGGTGTCGGTCCGTTAACCTAGATCTGTGACGGGCTTTGTTGATGTTCATGTGGCTGAACGTCTTCTCACACACGTAGGTCGAGCCAAATTGTCCACTCTTTTTTAACATTCGGCACTCAGTGTCCACCTTTCTTTTCTTCGGGCCACTCATTTTAATGGAATGATTCCAGGGGAAGGTTTGTG
The DNA here is from genome assembly GCF_901709675.1 of Syngnathus acus. Lineage (NCBI taxonomy): Eukaryota > Metazoa > Chordata > Actinopteri > Syngnathiformes > Syngnathidae > Syngnathus > Syngnathus acus. The sequence continues at coordinate 18,325,255 of NC_051094.1, forward strand.
GGTGGCATTAGCGTAAAACTGTATCTGAAAACTCAGCGCACGAATTACGAGAATATTGACGTCACAGCCTACACTCGAAATTCGGCACTGATAGATGAAATTACTACGTACTACTGAGTATGCACACGCACTTGTGAGTGTGCACCAAGCTTTCTGACACAGCTCCCGGGAGTAAATGCGCGGGCGGGCGCTTCCCCATCTACTGGGGAAACATAGTAATTGCAGGGAAAATGACCCAAAAAAAAATTAATAATACAATTTATTCAGGTTTGGCGGGCCGGATTAAACGGCCCCGTGGGCCGGATGTGGCCCGCGGGCCGTAGTTTGCCCATGTCTGAGCTAGACCCAGGTCCATCAGACCTTTTGGTCTTAACATGAAACCTTTCCTGGAGGACTGGAACATTGATCTGGACAGTCTGCGATCTGCACGTCTGCCCGACTCCCCCTTGGACTTTAAGACGACCTGTAATTGTAAAGGCTCTTATCCAAAGGCAAAAAACAATCACTCATCCAAATGATTACCAGGGTGCCTTTTTTGATATACGACAACGTTTTCCTTTACATACTCCCATTTATACTGACAGATCAAACGTTGAGAATTCTGTGTCCTAAGCAATGGTAGTGAATTCCACTCAGTGTGGCCTGCGTATTCCTACACTGTTCTACTCTTACAACAGAAGCTAAAGCCTTGCTTTTAAGTGTTGAGTACATAGAGGAAATCAATGAACTGATCTGATCTGTACGGACTCTTAAGTCATGCCTTCAAGCCCTGGAGTTTCTAAAGATGATCACCCGCTTATTGTGGAAATACTTGATAAGTGGATCATTTGGCTTACATGAATTCGAACATTGTTTTTTTGTTGGGTTCTTGGCCATGTAGGACTAGGCAGATAGAGCGGCTAAACAGGTCTTGAGTGATGTAATTTCTGGGTGTCAGATCCCGGCCTCTGATTTGAAACCTCTACTGTGTTACTGTGTTACATAAATGAGACATGGCAAGCTGAAGATGGTTGTGTGGATAATAAGCTGTATAAAATATGCAACACTGTTAGATGAACACTGACTCGGTCCTTTTCATGTAGACATGACCAAATTGTGTATACAATCTCAATCTCAATCTTTTGTTATTTGCCAAGTTTGAGCATTCCAAACAAGGAATTTGACTCTGGTAGATCTCGGCCTCTGTACAATATTTAGGTAGGTAACAACATTCAGGACGACATGTGCAAAAATTTACAATTATTCTCAACATCCCCTGATCTTAAACTCCCAGAAGGGCAAGGAAAAACTCAAAACTCCTACTAGGGGAAATGAGAAACCTTGGGAAGAGACCACAGATGGGAGGATCCCTCTTCCAGGATGACCAGGTTGCAATGGATGCAGAGAGGACACATAGTACGCATAATATGGACAATCCAAAGGTAAACCATCGAGAGCAGGATGTGATTGCACAGTAATTTCTCTGAGACTCTGAGTGGTATGAGTTCATCAGAGCGACAGCCCGGGGCAAGAAGCTGTGTCTGTGTCTGCTGGTTTTGGCGTGCAGCGCTCTGTAACGCCGTCCGGTGTCAAATTGGTCATTCTAGATCAGGGGTGCCCAATCCGTCGATCGCGATCGACCGGTCGATCGCCAAGCCACTATTGGTCGATCGCGTGATATTGAAATGTTTTTATTTTATTATTATTATTATGCGGGCAGGCAGGCAGGCAGGCAGCTGCGAGATACAGAAACACAAATAGCTGAACAAATATATAAACAATAAACAGTGTCACGACCGTGAGCGCGCCCCAACCCCCGTGACGAGTTAAAAAGTCTCACAGCATAGGGAAAGATTGAACCCTCGCCATGGAGCGAGACGGTGTCAGCAACCTGTCGCTGAATCTGCTCATCTGCCCAGTGACGATGCTGTACAGTGGATGCTCGGGGTTGTCTTTGATGGACAGTAGCCTAGCCCAGTGGTCCCCAACCTTTTTTGCGCCACGGACCGGTTACGTGTCAGAAATATTTTCGCGGACCGGCCTTTACATAAATAATACACTTATATAAATAAATAATACATTTATAATAAATATATAAATACAATGACACAAAATGATACGACTGACATAAAAACAAGTATAAACGATATAAACATAAAACTCACCATTACGTTGAATTAGTGGGAGCACTGAGCTTGTTTCTCAGAAACGAGCCGGTCCCATCTAGGCGTAATCGGGGACAATGACACCCGAAGTGGTTAAGGTTTGTCTTTTAATGCAGGATGCTTGGTCTCCATGTGCCGAAGCAGTTTTGAAGGCTTCATTGCCTCGTTAGATAGCCTGTCGCCACATATTATGCAGAGTGGGCTTGGCGTGTCAGAGTCACCTGTGGCGATAAATCCATATTTTAAGTAGGACTCCAGAAATGTTCTTTTAAAAGCAGCTTTCCTTTTCTTAGAAGTCGTAGCCTCTTCTTCTTCCGTCTCCTCATTGGGCTTTTTTCCCTTTCTGAATAAGCTTTCCAAACATCTCTGTTTCTTGCTCATGTTTGCTTGCTTCGCAGGCTCGACTGAGGTGCCATGACACGTGACCGAGACGAGCGTCTTGACCTGAACCGACGTATGTAATTGGGAGAGAATTGCCATTTTTAAAATATTTTTCAAAATAAATTCTTACTCATTTTTGCTAGCTTTGCGGGCTCGACTGGGGAAACATGTCATGTGACCGGGACGAGCGTCTTGACCTGAATTAATTGATCGTCAATAAAAAAAAAAACATTAAAAAAATTCTGTGCGGCTTGGCGGCCCGGTACCAAGTGACCCACGGACCGGTACCAGTGCGCGGACCGGTGGTTGGGGACCCCTGGCCTAGCCAACACCCGCTGATCTGCCACAGACACCAGATCAGGTAGCATCGTGCCCACATCAAAAGCCGCCTTCCTCACTAGTTTGTCCAGGCGGGAGGGATCCCTCTTGGCCGTCTTGCACACTCCAAACCTCTCTTTGCACGCCTCATAGATTGATAGCAAGGTTAGTTTGCGCTTAATCGTTCCTTGCAGGGAGTGCTCTAGCACTTCTTTTCAAGTGATCGAGTCTGTGCTACTCATCTTGGTTTTCGCCTTTTGCTACTTGATCTTTGCACGTCTTTCTGGATACTTGCACGGGCTCACAGGCTGTGCGACCCTAGGGGGAAACATTACGAGCGTCCCGCTCATCAGCTGCTTCCATCTCCTTTCCTACATTCGCTGAGCTTGCCCTCTCAGCATTGCTGGGTCCTGGTGCATTTTGGTTTGTCACCTCTCCTCAGGTCCCTTTCATCTGACCTACCGAAGCCGTCCAGTCATCCTGGATGGGAGTCCTTCCACACTTTCTTTGAATGACGTCACCTTCTGCCACCCGGATGTACACTCCCGGAGAAACTCCTCATCGTTGTTTATTCCATTCGTCACCATTTGATCCGTTAAAGTAGGACCATCTTCCATCTCGCCTCTCGGAAGGCCTTCGAGGGTAGTTTTCTCACAGTACTTTTTGTAGTCTGTTTTAGGGTCCTCTCTGAAAGCTGGTGGGTTGCGGTGACTAGCCGCCCATCCCTTGTTGTGGTCTCTCGTGGATGTACTCAATCTGTTCTTCAACAGATTTGATTCTGCCTCCCCCCTGCCCCTTCACCCCTCACCTTTCGCGGCCTGCCCCCCCCTGCCGCAACTCAGCCTGCCACCTTCAACACTCCAGCCCCCCCGCCAGCTCACCAACCCCCTCTCACCCCTCCGAAGACACTCTTCAGTCTTCACTCCCCCACCCCAGTCTTCCAGCCCCCCCCTCTCCTTTACAGATCTTCAGGTGAGGAGTCACCTCAGAAAGATCAAGGCAGGGAAGGCCCCGGGCCCAGACGGCATCTGTCCGAGACTGCTCAGGGACTGTGTGGGCCAGCTGAGTGGCGTGGTCATGTACCTGTTCAACCTGAGCCTGAGCCTGAACAAAGTTCCAGCCCTGTGGAAGACCTCCTGCGTGGTCCCTGTACCGAAGGTGCCGCGCCCCAAGGAGCCTAACCACTTTAGGCCTATTGCCTTGACTTCCCACCTGATGAAGACTATGGAGAGGATCATCCTGGGTCACTTGCGTTCACTGGTGGGAGCGCAGCTGGACCCCCTGCAGTTTGCTTACCGGCCTGGTGTTGGGGTGAACGATGCAGTGATTTATTTATTGCACAGATCACTGCTTCACCTGGAGGACATCGGGAGCACTGGGAGGATCATGTTCTTCGATTTCCCCAGCGCTTTTAACACTATCCAGCCGTCATTGCTCAGGGTGAAGATGGAGAAGGCGAGAGTGGACCAGACTTCCTCACCAACAGGCCGCAGTACGTGAGGTTACATCACTGTGAGTCTGATGTGGTGCACTGCAGCACAGGTGTCCCCCAGAGTTTTATTTTTATGTTGTTTATACTTATTTTTATGCCAGTTGTATCATTTTATTTCATCATATTTATTATAAATGTATTATTTATTTACATACATGTATTATTTATTTATATAAAGGCCGGTCCGCGAAAATATTTCTGACACATAACCGGTCCGTGGCGCAAAAAAGGTTGGGGACCACTGCTCTACGCTGTGGTCTGCTGAGGGTGAAGAGCTGGTCCACTGTTCCACGGCCAGGACGAAAGCCACACTGTTCCTCCTGAATCCGAGGTTCGACCTCCCGACGGACCCTCCTCTCCAGCACCCCTGAATAGACCTTACCAGGGAGGCTGAGGAGTGTAATTCCCCTGTAATTGGAACACACCCTCCGGTCCCCCTTCTTAAAGAGGGGAACCACCACCCCAGTCTGCCAATCCAGAGGCACTGTCCCCGATGTCCACGCGATGTTGTAGAGACGTGTCAGCCATGACAGCCCCACAACATCCAGAGCCCTTAAGAAATCCGGGCGGATCTCATCCACCCCCGGGGCCTTGCCACCGAGGAGTTTTTTAACTACCTCAGTGATTTCGACCCCAGAGATTGGAGAGTCCGCCTCAGAGTCCCCAGGCCCTGCTTCCACAATGGAAGGCGTGTAGGTGGAATTGAGGAGGTCTTCGAAGTATTCTCCCCACCGACACACGACGTCCCGAGTCGAGGTCAGCAGCACGCCATCTCCACTGTAAACAGTGTTGACGTTGCACTGCTTCCCCCTCCTGAGACGCCGGATGGTGGACCAGAATTTCCTCGAAGCCATCCGGAAGTCATTCTCCATGGCCTCGCCAAACTCCTCCCACGCCCGGGTTTTTGCCTCAGCAACCGCCGAAGCCGCGTTCCGCTTGGCCATCCGGTACCTGTCAGCTGCCTCCGGAGTCCCGCAGGCCAAAACGGCCCGATAGGACTCCTTCTTCAGCTTGACGGCATCCCTTACCGCCGGTGTCCACCAGCGGGTTCGGGGATTGCGGCCACGACAGGCACCAATGACCTTACGGCCACAGCTCCGGTCGGCCGCCTCAACAATGGAGGCGCGGAACAAGGTCCACTCGGACTCAATGTCCCCCGCCTCCCCCGGGACGTGGGAAAAGCTCTGCCGGAGGTGGGAGTTGAAGCTCTTCCTGACAGGGGATTCCGCCAGACGTTCCCAGCAGACCCTCACAGAACGTTTGGGTCTGCCAGGTCGGACCGGCATCTTCCCCCACCATCGGAGCCAACCCACCACCAGGTGGTGATCAGTTGACAGCTCCGCCCCTCTCTTCGCCCGAGTGTCCAAAACATGCGGCCGCAAATCCGATGACACGACTACAAAGTCGATCATCGAACTGCGGCCTAGGGTGTCCTGGTGCCAAGTGCACACATGGACACCCTTATGTTTGAACATGGTGTTCATTATAGAAAATCCGTGTCGAGCACAGAAGTCCAACAATAGAACACCGCTCGGGTTCAGATCGGGGGGGCCGTTCCTCCCAATCACGCACTTCCAGGTCTCACTGTCATTGCCCACGTGAGCATTGAAGTCACCCAGTAGAACGATGGAGTCCCCAGAAGGAGCGCTCTCCAGCACTTCCTCCAGGGACTCCAAGAAGGGTGGGTACTCTGAGCTGCCGTTTGGTGCATAGACAAAAACAACAGTCAGGACCCGTCCCCCCACCCAAAGGCGGAGGGAGGCTACCCTCTCGTTCACCGGGGTGAACCCCAATGTGCAGGCGCCCAGCCGGGGGGGGCAATAAGTATACCCACACCTGCTCGACGCCTCTCACCGTGGGCAACTCCAGAGTGGAAGAGAGTCCAGCCCCTCTCGAGAGGGCTTGTACCGGAACCCAAACTGTGCGTGGAGGCAAGTCCGACTATATCTAGTCGGAACTTTTCTGCCTCGCACACCAGCTCGGGCTCCTTTCCAGCCAGAGAGGTGACATTCCATGTCCAAGAGCCAGCTTCTGCAGCCGGGGATCAGACCGCCAAGGTCCCTGCCTTTGGCCGCCTCCCAGCTTGCACTGCACCCGACCCCTTTGGCCCCTCCCACAGGTGGTGAGCCCATGGGAAGGGGGACCCACGTTTTCTTTTCGGGCTGTGCCCGGCCGGGCCCCATGGGCGAAGGCCCAGCCACCAGACGCTCGCCTTCGAGCCCCGCCTCCAGGCCTGGCTCCAGAGGGGGGCCCCGGTGACCCGCGTCCGGGCGAGGGAAAACGGGATCCTAAAGTAAATACATTAAGCAAAATGTTTCCAAAAGACATTTTTTTTTTGTTTTAAATATGTTTGATAAATAGGAATTCTTACCTCCCGGTTGAGTTCACGCAGCAGATTTGTATACATTACATATTCTATAATTTATATAAAATTACTACAACCACTGTCGTACATGACTGAGTCAGTATTTGCGAGATCAATCACTGTCATGATTTAATGAAACAAAAATGCAAAACATATCCGAAATACAAGCAGGAATAAATCTAAGTGAAAACCATCAAATAAATTGTGAAGAATGAAAAGTCATTGTGCTGGATTTTAATGAATTTTAATCAATAAATTACATTATGTAAAATATTGCTTATTCTGATTGGCTGTTAGCGACCAAAACGCAAATCCATCTACCACTGAGCAGAAGACGTCCAGTAGCTAATGACGTTACGCTACAGCGACGCCAATCAAACAAACTACAGTATGCCCCATTAACTTTGTATGCCAGCGACGAGGATACTCGTCATTGACATTAATGATGTGCGATTTTGTCAACGAGTATTCTCGTCAACATATTTTATTTTATTAATGGGTAGATAAGATCCCGGCCACCTCTCCACTTAAAATCAACTCTATAGAGCAGGGGTGTCCAAACGTTTTGCAAAGCGGGCCAGATTAGGTTAGATGAAAATGTATAGGGGCATTCACACCGACATTCCTCGAACCATTACCATTGTAAATGAACTTGTAAATATGTAACTACAGTGCCTTGCGAAAGTATTCGGCCCCCTTGAACCTTTCAACATTTTGCCACATTTCAGGCTTCAAACATAAAGATATAAAACTTTTTTGTCAAGAATCAACAAGTGGGACACAATCGTTAAGTGGAACGAAATTTATTGGATAATTTAAACTTTTTTAACAAATAAAAAACTGAAAAGTGGGGCGTGCAATATTATTCGGCCCCTTTACTTTCAGTGCAGCAAACTCACTCCAGAAGTTCAGTGAGGATCTTTGAATGATCCAATGTTGTCCTAAATGACTGATGATTATAAATAGAATGCACCTGTGTGTAATCAAGTCTCCGTATAAATGCACCTGCTCTTTGATAGTCTCAGGGTTCTGTTTAAAGCGCAGAGAGAACCATGAAGACAAAGGAACACACCAGGCAGGTCCGAGATACTGTTGTGGAGAAGTTTAAAGCCGGATTTGGATACAAAAAGATTTTTCAGATGAAACCAAAATCGAACTTTTTGGCCACAATGCAAAACGATATGTTTGGCGTAAAAGCAACACAGCTCATCACCCTGAACACACCATCCCCACTGTCAAACACGGTGGTGGCACCATCATGGTTTGGGCCTGCTTTTCGTCAGCAGGGACAGGGAAGATGGCTAAAATTGATGGGAAGATGGATGGAGCCAAATACAGGACCATTCTGGAAGAAAACCTGTTGGAGTCTGCAAAAGACCTGAGACTGGGACGGAGATTTATCTTCCAACAGGACAATGATCCAAAACATAAAGCCAAATCTACAATGGAATGGTTCACAAATAGACGTATCCAGGTGTTAGAATGGCCAAGTCAAAGTCCAGACCTGAATCCAATCGAGAATCTGTGGAAAGAGCTGAAGACTGCTGTTCACAAACGCTCTCCTTCCAACCTCACTGAGCTCGAGCTGTTTTGCAAGGAAGAATGGGCAAGAATTCCAGTCTCTCGATGTGCAAAACTGATAGAGACATACCCCAAGCGACTTGCAGCTGTAATTGCAGCAAAAGGTGGCGCTACAAAGTATTAGCGCAAGGGGGCCGAATAATATTGCACGCCCCACTTTTCAGTTTTTTATTTGTTAAAAAAGTTTAAATTATCCAATAAATTTCGTTCCACTTCACGATTGTGTCCCACTTGTTGTTGATTCTTGACAAAAAATTAAAATTTTATATCTTTATGTTTGAAGCCTGAAATGTGCCTAAATGTTGAAAGGTTCAAGGGGGCCGAATACTTTCGCAAGGCACTGTATATCCTTTGCTGCCTGCAGATAGGTTGATATTGCAAATAAGAATCTATTGTCAATTGCACTACCAGAAAAGTTAAAGATTAAAATAATAATAAATTAAATGTGTAAAAATGAAAAATTTTATGGAAGTTGAATGATTTTTTTATTAGATGTATTAGGTTTGTTTTATTATTGTTATTGTTGTATTAATGAGAAGGGTGATATTGGTGTTTCGACTGCTGTACACAGGCCAGGTTGCATCATGTCAGATTTTTAATCCAAATTAAATCATTCTCAATTTTATCTTTTTTATTTCAACTTCATACACAACAAATCACTTCATAATAATAATAATAATTCATTAAGTCAAAAAGTCAAAGTCAAAGTCAGCTTTATTGTCAATCCTTCATATGTCAAGACACACAAAGAAACCGAAATTCCGTTTCCTCTATCCCACGGTGACGAGACATACAAGTAGACGACACAAAATAAAAACAAGAAGGCACAAACAATAAACAATAAATTAAAAATAATAAATAAATAAAATGAGCGATGAATAAATAATAAACCAACAACCCAATAAACCCAATAAATAAGAGGAGCAAAACTGAGCCAGTGCGCATACAGCAGACAGTAAGCACAGCGCAAAGAACAGGACGCTACGCAGGAAGGGGGAGCGAGTTCAGGATCCTAACGGCCTGGAGTACGAAGCTGTTGGAGAGCCTGGTGGTGCGGGAGCGCAGGCTCCTGTACCGCCTCCCAGAGGGCAGAAGATCAAACAAAGAGTGAGCGGGGTGACTCACATCACTCACAATCTTGGTCGCCTCGCGGGTGAGATGGGAGGTGTAAATGTCCTTCAAGGAGGGGAGAGAAGCACCAATAGTCTTACCAGCCGTTTTCACTATGCGCTGCAGGGCCTTCAAGTCGCAGTCAGTGCAGCTGCCACCCCAAACAGCAATACAGCTGGAGAGGACGCTCTCAATGGTGCCGCGGTAAAATGTAGTCATGACGGCTGGAGGAGCGCCCGCTCGCCTGAGTTTCCGAAGGAAGTACAGGCGGCGCTGGGCCTTCTTCGCCAGTGATGCGGTGTTGGTGGACCAGGAGAGATCCTCATTGATGTGCACACCCAGGAACCTGGTGCTGCTCACTCTCTCCACCACAGCACCGTCGATGGTCAGCGGCAGGTGTTGGGCGTGACCCTTCCGGAAGTCAACAACAATCTCCTTGGTCTTGTCGACGTTCAGCAGGAGGTTGTTGTCCCTGCACCACGTGGTCAGAAGGTCAACCTCCAGCCTGTATTGAGTCTCGTCTCCCTTGGTGATGAGACCCACCAGAGTCGTGTCGTCAGCAAACTTCACTATGCGGTTGTCGCTGTAGGTGGCAGTGCAGTCATGCGTCAGGAGGGTGAAGAGCAGCGGACTGAGCACGCAGCCCTGGGGGGCCCCTGTGCTCAGCGTGATGCTGGCGGAGATTTTGTCGCCAACACGTACCACCTGTGGCCTCTGACAGAAGAAGTCCAGTAGCCAGTTGCAGAGGCAGGTACTGAGGCCCAGCTTGTCAAGCTTGCTGATGAGACGTTGTGGCACAATGGTGTTGAAGGCAGAACTGAAGTCCACAAACAGCAACCTCACATACGAGTCCCTCCCCTCCAGGTGGGTGAGGGCCGAGTGGAGGGCAGAGCAGATGGCATCCTCAGAGGACCGTTTGGCTCGGTACGCAAACTGGAAGGGGTCAATGGTGGGGGGGAGAACGGATCGGATGTGCTCCATGACAAGCCGCTCAAAGCACTTCATGATGATGGGCGTAAGTGCCATTTGTATAGCGCTTTTCAAACACCCAAAGACGCTTACAGGGAACAAGGCAAAGACATACATGAGGGGAGGGGGACGGGGAGGAAACAATCGGGTAAACTTAAGAAGAGAAAACCAGTTACGGGTAGGGGAGGTCATGCGCTTGGGAGAAGAGGTAAGTTTTTAGACGGGACTTAAATATGGGGAGTGTGGGTGAGTCACAGACAGACTGGGGGAGAGAGTTCCAGAGTCGGGGTGATGTGCAGGAAAAGGCTCTGTCATCGAAGGATTTGAGTTTGGATTTTGGGACTGTCAGACGCGAAGTATTGGAGGATCGGAGGGGACGGTTGGGGCAGTAGGGGACAAGGAGGTCAGATAGGTAAGTGGGAGCCAGGTGGTGAAGGGCTTTGAAGGTGAGGAGGAGTATCTTGAAGATGATACGCTCCTTCATGGGGAGCCAGTGAAGAGAGTGGAGAACAGGAGTGATGTGTTCACGGGACCGGGTGTGGGTAAGGAGGCGGGCAGCAGAGTTTTGGACTAGTTGAAGTCGATGGAGTGAGTGAGCAGTGATTCCAGTGAGAAGGGAATTGCAGTAATCAAGCCGGGATGAGATGAAGGCGTGGATGAGAGATTCAGCGGCAGGGAGAGAAAGGCAGTGCCGGATTTTAGCGATGCGTCGGAGGTGGAAGTAGGAGGTCTTGACAACTGAGCTAACATGAGGTTGAAAGGACAGTGTGGGGTCAAAAATAACGCCAAGATTGCGTGCCAGAGGGGAGGGAGTGATGTTTGAGGAGTCGATGGTGAGTGTGATGGATCCAGTTTTGTTAAGGGAGGATTTAGTGCCTATGAGGAGGAGCTCTGTTTTGTCACTGTTGAGTTTGAGAAAGTTGTGGGTCAGCCATGCTTTTATTGTAGAGATGCAGGTTTCAAAATGAGTGAGGGAAGGGTTACGGGTTGGTGTCGTACGTATGTAGATCTGGGTGTCATCAGCGTAGCAGTGGAAGTCCAGATTGAGTTTGCGGATGACAGTACCAAGGGGAAAGAGGTAACAGATGAATAGGAGGGGGCCAAGAACTGAGCCTTGGGGGACCCCTTGTGTAACTGGGGAGAGGATGGATGTGTGACCGGAGAGAGAGATGAACTGGTTTCTGTTGGTGAGGTAGGAGGTGAGCCAGTCGAGTGCAGTGCCCTCAACACCTAGTTGGCGCAGCCTTTGGAGGAGGATGGAATGGTTCACAGTGTCAAAGGCTGCGCTAAGGTCAAGTAGTAGTAGGATGTTGAGGGCACCAGAGTCTGCAGAAATGAGGAGATCGTTGGTGACTTTGACTAGAGCTGTTTCAGTGCTGTGAAGTGGGCGGAATCCGGACTGGAAGGGTTCATAGAGGTTGTTGGACTGGAGATGGGTGTGGAGTTGGGCGGAGACAATGCGTTCTAGGGTTTTGGAAAGGAATGAAAGGTTGGAGATGGGACGGTAGTTGGAGAGGTTGAGTGGGTCCAAGGTGGGCTTTTTGAGGATGGGGGTGATGGCTGCAAGTTTATAGACAGTGGGAAAGTGGCCAAGGGATAAAGACTGATTAAAAAGGTTGGTGAGGTGGGGGAGGAGGAATGGGAGGCAGGCCTTAGTTAAGGTCGTTGGAAGAGGGTCGAGAGAGCAGGTGGTTGTCTTGGATGAGGTAATGATGTCTAGGATAGTGGAGGAGTCGACAAGGGAGAAGGCAGTGAGAGAGGGGAAGGGAGGGAGGTCAGGGAAGGGGGGCAGGAGGGCAGGGGAGGTGGGGGAGGAGGAGTTATTGATGGTGTCGGTCAGAGAACTGTTGATTTTGTTGTTAAAGTTGACAAGGAAGGAGTTACAGAGGGCGGGTGAGGAGGGTGGCTTGGTGACCGGTGGCTGGAGCAATTTGTTGACAGTGGAGAACAGTATGCGGGGGTTTCGGTTGGTGTTATTAATGAGAGATGAGAAGTAAGCAGATTTGGCAGCAAGAAGAGCATCACGATAGGAGGAGATGTGTTGTTTAAAGGTTTCAGCATGGACGGTGAGGCGGGTTCTTTTGTAGAGGCGTTCGAGTTGACGGCCAGTTTGTTTCATGGTGCGGAGTTGCGGTGTGTACCAAGGGGCAGAGTTAGTGAATGTAACAGAGGAAGTTTTCCAGGGGGCTAGGGAATCAAGGGAGTCAGAAAGGATGTTGTTGAGCGTGGTGGCAAGGTCATCAGCGGAGGAAGAAGTGGGGTCGGAAGGAAGAGCAGAGGATAAGAGCTGGCAAAGCGTGATTGGGTTTACAGTCTTGATGTTGCGGTAGGAGATGGTGCGTTTTGTGGATTTATGAGGCGAGGGTAGAGGGGCAGAGAAGAGGATGCAGAGATGATCTGACAGTGGAAAGATGAGAGGACGGGGGTTGGATGTGAGTGGAAAGGAGGAGCATACTATATCCAGGGTGTGGCCTTTGGTGTGGGTGGGGAAGTTGATGTGCCCGGTGAGATGAAAGCAGTCCAGAAGGGAGATGAAGTCAGACGTCAGTGAAGCAGTTGGCTGGTCGATGTGGATGTTGAAGTCACCGATTAGTAGGAGGCGATAGGAGACTGAGGATACGATGGTGAGAAGTTCAGAGAGTTCAGAGAGAAAAGACGGATGAGACTTGGGGGGCGGTAGATAAGAACAGCAGTAGTAGAGTTGGGGAGGGAAAAAGCGAGATATTCAAAGGATGAAATAGATGGGAGGTTGAGGTCCAATTCAGTGATGGATAGGGACCGCTTATGGAGGACAGCAATACCACCTCCTCGCCCAGAGAGGCGGGGTTTGGCGATGTAGCTGTAATTAGACGGAGTGGCTTGGTTGAGAGAAAAATAGTCCAGGGGCTGTTGCCATGTTTCACAGAGAAGGAGCAGATCCAAATTATTGTCCAATATTAGTTAGAAAATAACTAGTGATTTGTTGGAGAGGGAGCGACAGTTCAGCAGTGCGACGGAGATGGATGAAGGAGCGGGGGTGGGGGAGTGGAGATTGTTGAAGTTGACAGTACGGAAGGTGGGGGTGACGGGGGGGCGAGAGTTAGTCCAGAAAGAGGGGATGGGTGAGCCATCAGGGAAATGTCGTTTAAAAGATAGTCCGGAGCTACGGTGGATGTAGCGGCGACGGCGGAGGATCCCAGCCTTGCTGGCAGCTGAGGCAGCAGCAGCAGGGAGACGGTGATTATTGTTGAAATGATGAAGATCAGCAGCAGTGTAGACAAATGGACGAGAAGTTAGTGGAATGGAAGCCCGGAGTAGCAGAAGTGATAGTTCATGCAGGAGATGCGACGTCACAGCAGCAGGGAATAATCCAGAAAAAATGGAAAAAACGGCTAGTAGCTGGTTAACTAGAAGTTGGTAGGCAGTGAAATGCATGGAAGCAGCAGTGGACCGAGTCGTGATGTTGGTGGAGTGGGTGGTGGTGTTGGTCAATCCCGACTGTACCCGTGCAAACGGCACGCCCCAGTGTGTCATGGCGGCACACAGCCGAGCCACGACCGGCGAGCTCGCAGCGAGCGGGTGCTCCCGCCGAGGACGCCGGCCAAGTGGCCAGCAAGTTGGGTTGGAGCCGTTTGCCGAGCCAAGAGCAAGCAGCTACAGGCTCAGAGCCGGGAGGTAGGAGGGTCCGGTTGTGGGTTGGCTAGCTGGCTAGCGTAGCTCGTAATCAGAGGGAACGGGATCGGAGAGGTGCGAGCAGAGCTCCAGAGATACGCGGTGGGCAGGAGAAAAGGCGAGAAAAATAAAACAAAAAAAACGGGCACACTTAAAACGGGAAACACAAAACAGACAGGGGACAAACAAATAGATGACACGGTTTGGGGTAGAAACGGCAGTCAACAGTCCAGACGCCAGCGTTGCTCTAACCCGGAAGACAAGAAAAGGGGGCGGGGTATGGTGCCTATGATCTTCATAATCATAAAATAATAATCCATAGTCTTTTTGTTGTTTGCGATCACTGTAAGTGGGCGGTGCGGATGTGCAGTAGTTTGTAGAGTTGGTACGAAGTAGACAGCTCTCACCAGTAGTCTGTTTTTTGTTTTTTTGTTTTTCCTGTGCAGTGTCACTTGCAGCGTCTCTGATTTTAGCTTCGCCTTAGTCCTTGGTGTGTGTACATTTGAACGAGGAAGTGTCTGTGTCACTGATTATCTTGCAAACGGACACCTGTGTGCACGTGAACTGGGAAGGGACGGTCGAGACGCCCTCGCAACCGAACATGAGCGCTGGCTTATGTACGGGTTCCCGTTCGAATGAGTTTCATTTCTGTGGCTCGCTCTGGGGCGCGCAGGTCCTCGCAACAGTGCCAGCGGGCCACTTATTATTGATTTTATGACACAATGCTTCGGACCGGTCTAAATTTAGACGTGGGCCAAATCCGGCTCGTGTCTAAATTTAGACCAAACTGTTCCAAAAGTTTTTGCCAGCATGAGGATCGTGCCAGGGAGATAGACAAGCCGAACAGGATCAAGAACTGCTTCAGATGGGCATGGCTCGAGAGCAGCGTCATGGTACAACTCGGAACATATCCGTAAAGTAGATGTCCCGGTGTAGGTTTTGTGTATTTTCTGTCAAGATATGATCAGCTATGGAGGTCGCGACGCTAGGAACATTAAGGAGCACATCGAAACAAAAAAACACAAAGGTACTTTTTCACTTTTACAAGCATGTGGGTTGAGAAAGTAACATGATGTTACATGTAAGCTAATGTTACGCTATTGTCATGATATTTTCATGATATTGTCATATCGTTAAAGAACAAATCTTCAATGATATATAGGACTGTCTCAGAAAATTAGAATATTGTGATAAAGTTCTTTATTTTCTGTAAAGCAATTAAAAAAAATAGTCATACATTCTGGATTCATTACAAAGTAACTGAAATATTATTATTATTTTAATATTGCTGATTATGGCTTACAGCGTAAGAAAACTCAAGTATTCTATCTCAAAATATTAGAATATCATGAAAAAGTATATATATATTAGAATATTTCCTCAGACCAAGTACAAAAAAAAAAGATTTATAACAGCAAAACAAAATCAAACATTTGAAAATGTCCATTAATGCACTCAGTACTTGGTTGGGAATACTTTTGCACGGATTACTGCATCAATGCGGCGTGGCATGGAGGCTATCAGCCTGTGGCATTGCTGAGGTGTTATGGATGCCCAGGATGCTTCAATAGTGGCCTTTAGCTCATTTGCATTGTTGGGTCTGGTGTCTTTCAGCTTCTTCTTCACAATACCCCACAAACTCTCTATGGGGTTCAGGTCAGGGGAATATATATATAAATATATATATAAATGTATAAATGTTGCTTGTTGAATTACACTTTGCTGTAATTGTACATAGTACTAAGTAAACTGATGGGTTTTTTTTAGCATCGGGAAAAATGCCTGGCTGCTCAGTGCCTGTTTCGCCACTTGTGTATGACACCTGTCAGCCTTCAGACTGAGTTGCTACCATTTCTGGCAAAATTCACCAATCGCTTGAGCAACCAAGGTAACACGCACGCACGCACGCACGCACGCACGCACGCACACACACACACACACGCACACACACACTTTACAATCAAATATAATGTCACATATCAGTGCTCACTTCACTCAAATGCAGAGGAAATATCACACATTTACACACACTTACACATGCACAAACATATCACCAACAGAGGTGGGCATTTTACTAAAGTTTGCAAAGTTCAACATTTTTGGGCATGACGAGGATTTACAGCAGGGGTTACCAACCTTTCTTAAACCGAGAGCTACTTCCTGGGTACTGATTAAGGCAAAGGGCTACCAGTTTGACTTCTGAAATAGCCAATTTGCTCAATTTGGCTTTCACTACGTGTTATTGTTGTCATTTCCAGTTCACATGTGAGTGTGATTTTAACAAGAATAGCAAAAATACAGTCAAACCTTGTTTTTTTACCACAATCCGTTCCAGAAGGCGGTTCGAGAAGCGAATCGGTCGAATTCCGAATCTATTTTTCCCATTACATATAATGGAAAAAAATTAATCAAGGCAAGAAAACCCCCGCCTTTTGTAAGCATTTTTTTCATTTGCGCATATTTGTCCGATCGCGCAACTGCAGCGCACCGCCGAACGCGCAACCGTAGCGCGTCGCCGACCGCGCAACTGCACCGCGCTGGTCGCATTATTGTGACCGAGCGGTCGCTAAAATTTAGAAAATATTTTTAAAGTCCTGATGTACTTTCCAAAATGTAAGTGGACCTCAGTGCGCAGGGAGCTTAATTTGGTACGATCGCGCAACCGCAGCGCACCGCCGAACGCGCTACAGTAGCGCGTCGCCGACCGCGCAACTGCACCGCGCTGGTCGCATTATTGTGACAGAGCCGTCGCTAAAAGTTAGAAAATATTTTTAAAGTCCTGATGTACTTTCCAAAATTTAAGTGGACCTCAGTGCGCAGGGAGCTTAATTTGGTCCGATCGCGCAACCGCAGCGCGCCGGGCGCTCACTGTCGCATTGCTTTAAGAGCGTCTTTGTGTTTTAGGATGGCTTTACTGCTCCCCCACTTGCTTTCTTTGGAGGCATGATTAGGGGTTAATTCAATCCTCAAAGTAACGAAAATACAATAACAACGGAGTCAGTCGGCATCCGGGCCGCGCGGTCGGGTTTTCTCGGGTCCTCCCGGCTCATCTCGCGAGGTTCGCCCTCCGAATTTTGTTCGACAACTGAAGCAAAAAAATCTCGAATTTTTTGTTCGAATTCCTATTATTTCGAGAACCGGGACGTTCGAAAATCAAGGTTTGACCGTAAAATAAATAGATGCAGCTCACTGACAAGTGCCGCTATTTGAGCTAATTTTAGAACAGTCCTGCGGGCGACTCATGCGGTCCTCACGGGCGACCTGGTGCCCGCGGGCACCGTGTTGGTGCCCCCTGATTTACAGGATTAGGAATGAACATATCAGAGGGACAGCTCAGGTGGGATGGTTTGGAGACAAAGTCAGAGAGTCATATGTTATGACACAAATGACATGGTGTCTGTATAACAATTGCATTTATTGGCCCAATAACACAAAACATATACAGTGGGACAAAAAAGTATTTAGTCAGCCACCAATTGTGCAAGTACTCCCACTTACAAGACTCCTTCAGCTTGACGGCATCCCTTACCGCCGGTGCCCACCAGCGGGTTTGGCGATTGCCGCCACGACAGGCACCAATGACCTTACGGCCACAGCTCCGGTCGGCCGCCTCAACAATGGAGGCGCGGAACATGGTCCACTCGGACTCAATGTCCCCCGCCTCCCCCGGGACGTGGGAAAAACTCTGCCGGAGGTGGGAGTTGAAGCTCTTCCTGACAGGGGATTCTGCCAGACGTTCCCAGCAGACCCTCACAGAGCGTTTGGGTCTGCCAGGTCAGGCATCTTCCCCCACCATCGGAGTCAACCCACCACCAGGTGGTGATCAGTTGACAGCTCCGCCCCTCTCTTCGCCCGAGTGTCCAAAACATGCGGCCGCAAATCCGATGACATGACTACTGGTGCCAAGTGCACACATGGACACCCTTATGTTTGAACATGGTGTTCATTATAGAAAATCCGTGTCGAGCACAGAAGTCCAATAATAGAACACGGCTCGGGTTCAGATCGGGTGGGCCGTTCCTCCCAATCACGTCCTTCCAGGTCTCACTGTCATTGCCCCAGTGAGCATTGAAGTCACCCAGTAGAACGATGGAGTCCCCAGAAGGAGCGCTCTCCAGCACTTCCTCCAGGGACCCCAAGAAGGATGGGGACTCTGAGCTGCCGTTTGGTGCATAGACACAAACAACAGTCAGGACCCGTCTCCCCACCCGAAGGCAGAGGGAGGCTACCCTCTCGTTCACCGGGGTGAACACCAATGTGTAGGCGCCCAGTTGGGGGTCAATAAGTATACCCACACCTGCTCGATGCCTCTCACCGTGGGCAACTTCAGAATGGAAGAGAGTCCAGCCCCTCTTGAGAGTGCTTGTACCAGAACCCAAACTGTGTGTGGAGGCAAGTCCGACTATGTTTAGTCGGAACTTTTCTGCCGCGCACATCAGCTTGGGCTCCTTTCTAGCCAGAGAGGTGACATTCCATGTCCCAAGAGCCAGCTTCTGCAGCCGGGGATCGGACCGCCAAGGTCCCTGCCTTTGGCCGCCGCCCAGCTTACACTGCACCCAATCCCTTTGGCCCCTCCCACAGGTGGTGAGCCCATGGAAAGGGGGACCCACGTTTCCTTTTCGGGCTGTGCCCGGCCGGGCCCCGTGGGCGAAGGCCCGGCCACCAGACGCTCGCCTTCGAGCCCCGCCTCCAGGCCTGGCTCCAGAGGGGGGCCCCGGTGACCCGCGTCCGGGCGAGGGAAAACTAAATCCATTTATGTTTTTCTTCATAAGGGGCTTTTGTGAGCCGTGCTTTGTCTGGCCCCTCACCTAGGACCCGTTTGCCATGGGTGACCCTACCAGGGGCATGAAGCCCCAGACAACATGGCTCCTAGGATCATACGGGCACGCAAACCCCTCCACCACGATAAGGTGACGACTCACGGAGGGGTCACTTGCCAAAAACAGAAACTGAAAGCTGGAATTCCTGTGGTGTGTTGTTGGGCCGTTGGCTTCCTCCTTCGACACAAACCCATAGGCTACGCCGTACTTGGAGAAAGGTCTCCTCTGCATCTCCCAACTACAATTAAGCGGCAAGCAGGATTGGATGACAACTTTTTTCTTGTCTTCCGGGTTAGAGCAACGCTGGCGTCTGGATTGTTGACTGCCGCTTCTACCCCAAACCGTGTCCGCTATTTGTTTGTCCCCTGTCTGTTTTGTGTTTCCCGTTTTAAGTGTGCCCGTTTTTTATTTTATTTTTCTCGCCTTTTCACCTGCCCACCGCGTATCTCTGGAGCTCTGCTCGCACCTCTCTGTTCCCGCTTCCAATGACTATGAGCTACGCTAGCCAGCTAGCCAACCCACCACCGGACCCTCCTACCTCCCGGCTCTGAGCCTCTAGCTGCTTGCTCTTGGCTCGGCAAACGGCTTCAACCCAACTTTCTGGCCACTTGGCCGGCGTCCTCGGGGGGAGCACCCGCTCGCTGCGAGCTCGCCGGTTGTGGCTCGGCTGTGTGCCGCCATGACACACTGGGGCGTGCCGTTTGCACGGGTACAGTCGGGATTGACCAACACCACCACCCACTCCACCAACAACACGACTCGGTCCACTGCTGCCTCCATGCATTTCACTGCCTACCAACTTCTAGCTAACCAGCTACTAGCCATTTCTACCATTTTATCTGGATTATTCCCAGCTGCTGCCACGTCTCATCTCCTCCATGAATTATCACCTGCTACTCCGGGCTTCCATTCCACCAACTTCTCGTCCATTTGTCTACACTGCTGCTGATCTTCATCATCTCAACAATAATCAACGTCTCCCTGCTGCTGCTGCCTCAGCTGCCAGCAAGGCTGGGATTCTCCGCCGTCGCCGCTACATCCACCGTAGCTCCGGACTATCTTTTAACCGACATTTCCCTGATGGCTCACCCATCCCCTCTTTCTGGACTACCTCTCGCCCCCCCGTCACCGTACTGTCAACCTCAACAATCTCCGCTCCCCCACCCCCGCTCCTTCATCCATCTCCCTCGCGCTGCTGAACTGTCGCTCCCTCTCCAACAAATCACTAGTTATTTTCGAACTACTATTGGACAATAATTTGGATTTGCTCCTTCTCTGTGAAACATGGCAACAGCCCCTGGACTATTTTACTCTCAACCAAGCCACTCCGTCCAACTACAGCTACATCGCCAAACCCCGCCTCTCTGGGCGAGGAGGTGGTATTGCTGTCCTCCATAAGCGGTCCCTACCCATCACTGAATTGGACCTCAACCTCCCATCTATTTCATCCTTTGAATATCTCGCTTTTTCCCTCCCCAACTCTACTACTGCTGTTCTTATCTATCGCCCCCCAAAGTCACATCCGTCTTTTCTTTCTGAACTCTCTGAACTCCTCACCATCGTATCCTCAGTCTCCTATCGCCTCCTACTCATCGGTGACTTCAACATCCACATCGACCAGCCAACTGCTCCACTGACGTCTGACTTCATCTCCCTTCTGGACTGCTTTCATCTCATCCAGCACATCAACTTCCCCACCCACACCAAAGGCCACACCCTGGATATAGTATGCTCCTCCTTTCCACTCACATCCAACCCCCGTCCTCTCACCTTTCCACTGTCAGATCATCTCTGCATCCTCTTCTCCGCCCCTCTACCCTCGCCTCATAATTCCACAAAACGCACCATCTCCTACCGCAACATCAAGACTGTAAACCCAATCACGCTTTGCCAGCTCTTATCCTCTGCCCTTCCCTCCGACCCCACTTCTTCCTCCCCTGATGACCTTGCCACCATGCTCAACAACATCCTTTCTGACTCCCTTGATTCGCTAGCCCCCTGGAAAACTTCCTCTGTTACATTCACTAACTCTGCCCCTTGGTACACCCCGGAACTCCGCTCCATGAAACAAACTGGCCGTCAACTCGAACGCCTCTACAAAAGAACCCGCCTCACCGTCCATGCCAAAACCTTCAAACAACACATCTCCTCCTATCGTGATGCTCTTCTTGCTGCCAAATCTGCTTACTTCTCATCTCTCATTAATAACACCAACCGGAACCCCCGCATACTGTTCTCCACCGTCAACAAATTGCTCCAGCCACCGGCCACCAAGCCACCCTCCTCACCCGCCCTCTGTAACTCCTTCCTTGTCAACTTTAACAACAAAATCGCCCAAATCAACAGTTCTCTGACCGACACCATCAATAACTCCTCCTCCCCCACCTCCCCTGCTCTCCTGCCCCCCCTTCCTGACCTCCCGCCCTTCCCCTCTCTCACTGCCTTCTCCCTTGTCGACTCCTCTACCATCCTAGACATCATTACTGCATCCAAGACAACCACCTGCTCTCTCGACCCTCTTCCAACGACCTTAACTAAGGCCTGCCTCCCTGTCCTCCTCCCTCACCTCACCACCCTTTTTAATCAGTCTCTATCCCTTGGCCACTTTCCCACTGTCTATAAATTTGCAGCCATCACCCCCATCCTCAAAAAGCCCACCTTGGACCCACTCAACCTCTCCAACTACCGTCCCATCTCCAACCTTTCATTCCTTTCCAAAACCCTTGAACGCATTGTCTCCGCCCAACTCCACACCCATCTCCAGTCCAACAACCTCTATGAACCCTTCCAGTCCGGATTCCGCCCACTTCACAGCACCGAAACGGCTCTTGTTAAAGTCACCAACAATCTCCTCATTTCTGCAGACTCTGGTGCCCTCAACATCCTACTACTACTTGACCTTAGCGCAGCCTTTGACACTGTGAACCATTCCATCCTCCTCCAAAGGCTGTGCCAACTAGGTGTTGAGGGCACTGCACTCGACTGGCTCACCTCCAATCTCACCAACAGAAACCAGTTCATCTCTCTCTCCGGTCACACATCCATCCTCTCCCCAGTTACACAAGGGGTCCCCCAAGGCTCAGTTCTTGGCCCCCTACTATTCATCTGTTACCTCTTTCCCCTTGGTACTGTCATCCGCAAACTCAATCTGGACTTCCACTGCTACGCTGATGACACCCAGATCTATATACGTACCACACCAACCCGTAACCCTTCCCTCACCCACTTTGAAACCTGCATCTCTACAATAAAAACATGGCTGACCCACAACTTTCTCAAACTCAACAGTGACAAAACAGAGCTCCTCCTCATAGGCACTAAATCCTCCCTTAATAAAACTGGATCCATCACACTCACCATTGACTCCTCAAACATCACTCCCCTCTGGCACGCAACCTTGGTGTTATTTTTGACCCCACACTGTCCTTCCACCCTCATGTTAGCTCAGTTGTCAAGACCTCCTACTTCCACCTCCGACGCATCGTCAAAATCCGGCACTGCCTCTCTCTCCCTGCCGCTGAATCCCTCATCCACGCCTTCATCTCATCCCGGCTTGACTACTGCAACTCCCTTCTCACTGGAATCACTGCTCACTCACTCCATAGACTTCAACTAGTCCAAAACTCTGCTGCCCGCCTCCTTACCCACACCCGGTCCCGTCTGTTCTCCACTCTCTTCACTGGCTCCCCATTAAGAAGCGTATCATCTTCAAGATACTCCTCCTCACCTTCAAAGCCCTTCACCACCTGGCTCCCACTTACCTATCCGACCTCCTTGTCCCCTACTGCCCCAACCGTCCCCTCCGATCCTCCAATACTTCACGTCTGACAGTCCCAAAATCTAAACTCAAATCCTTCGGTGACAGAGCCTTCTCCTGCACATCACCCCGACTCTGGAACTCTCTCCCTCAGTCTGTCTGTGACTCACCCACACTCCCCATATTTAAGTCCCGTCTAAAAACTTACCTCTTCTCTCAAGCTCATGACCTCCCCTACCCATAACTGGTTTCCTCTTCTTAATTTTATCCGATTGTTTCTTCCCCGTCCCCCTCCCCTCACGTATGTCTTTGCCTTGTTCCCTGTAAGCGTCTTTGGGTTTTTGAAAAGCGCTATACAAATTTAATGAATTATTATTATTAACTTTCTCCCACCTTGTGAAGTGAAGTGAAATTTATTTTTTAACATAAGTGTAATTTCATGTTATGCCAATAAGGCACATAAATCAACATGTTCAAAAAAGGAGAAGGAAGAAGCTATTGCTTGTTTTTTCCTACCCCTTTTATACATCAACCTTCTCAACATGGTTGCTAATTAGTTTTTTTCGAAGTACAGAAACCTGATTTATTGGAGGAAGATAATTTTAGAAATGAAAAGCAGTTTATACAATAATATTCTAGAAAGAAAAATAAATAAATAAGATATGGACTATATAGCTGAAAGCAGACAGGCAGAAGATTTCAATTACTATAATTTTCTAGTGTAAAATTTTTAAAGTGTTCTTTGAATTGGGCAATGTGTTTACTTTCTTTGATCGTTACAGGTAACTTATTCCATAGCTTTACCCCCTTGACAGATATGCACATGCTTTTCAGGGTGGTGCGCACCTTAGGTTGTAAAAGATTCCCTCCCCTTCTAAGACTGTAAACACTTTCTCTTGAACCATTTTTGTATATTATTAGGGAGTCTTTTTTTTTTAGCTTTATAAATAATTTGTGCGGTCTTGAAATCTACATAATCCATAAATTTTAATGTTTGTAAATTAGTCATCGGCATCACAGTCTCGAAAGACCATAGATTTCTTGTGTCTGGAGGTTAGGTGCTCTTTGCACAGCGTCTGCTGTGGCTGGTGAGTCCTCTCCAGTGCGCAAGAAGCCTGGGCAAGTTTTATGGAAGCCTTGAGTTTCCCAGGCATCAGGGCTTCCCTCTCGGCCTTCCTGTTGTCATCCAAAGGAATGGTGAACCGATACATTTGGCATCAGGTTGGCTGCAGGAGTTGCCAGAACGATGCTTTTTTTAAAGCATGAGTCTGCCTAACGGAGGCCGAGCCGGGTTTCCTGTCGGGGTTTGCTCCCTTAGCCTTTTCGTTCCAGATGATACCCACAAGGCAGCGGGGGTGCTATTTCCCCCATAGCTGGGACAGTGGTTAGCGGGCGCCAGGACATCCACGCGCCGGTGGGCCTGTACGTCGCGCCTAGGGGCCCACTGTTGCTCCCCCGATCGATCCCCTGTAATTTGGCCTGGAGCCGTGAGGCACCCAGTTACCATGTGTGGCCACGAGGAGGCATGCAGAAGTCTTGACGGTGGAGAGGCTATGTACCGGCTGAGGAGACTTACGCACTCGGCTCCTCTTTTCGCCCCCGGAAACAGGGGGCTAGCCGGCGGCAGTAGCTGAAAGCAGAAGGTAGCAAGCAGGAAGAAGCATGCAACATGCACTAACTACGAGCACTACTACTCCAACACCACTGCACTTCGCATCACAACGCCCTGTGTGCAAGCACACACACACACTTGTAAATTAATAAATAAATTTGTATGTTCACAATAGCCAACATTGTTGATAATTCTAATTGCCTTTTTCTGAATTGTGCATACCGTCTTTAGGGTGGTTTTGTAGGTATTGCCCCATACCTCAACACCATAGGACATGTAAGGAAGAAGCAGCGAGCAGTATAAAGTGTAAAGTGTTTTCTGGTTCAGTAAGCGTCTGACTTTACAAAGTATACCCACGGTCTTTGCCAATTTTGAACAGATGTGTTTGACTTGCGGTTTCCAGCTGAGACTGTGGTCAATTATTACTCCCAGAAAGGAGTTTTCATAAACTCTATCTAAATCTGGTGTTATCACACAATACTTCAATAGTTATGTCTTCTGGGATTTTTCGTTTCCCAAAGATCATAAAATTGTTTTTTCTTTATGTTAAAAGATAATTTATTTGAGTCAAACCACAGTGTTAGCTTGGCAAGCTCATCAGAGACAGTCTTCATTAGTTGTTGTAAGTTCTCTCCTTCACAATAGATATTTGTGTCATCAGCAAAAATGACAAATTTCAAAATATTAGAGGTGTTAATTATATCATTAATATATAATATGAATAATTTTGGTCCCAATATTGATCCTTGTGGAACACCGCAGGTTATATTTAAAAGCATTGATTTTTTCTCTCCATCTGCACGAACTGTTGCCTATGTTCTAAGTAGCTTTTTATCCAACTGAACCCTATTCCCCTAATCCCATACCTTTCCAGTTTTTGAAGCAAAATGTCATGATTCATTGTATCAAAGGCCTTTTTAAGGTCAATAAAAACTCCTATGGCAAACTTCTTGTCGTCAATGCTTGTTGACAGTTCTTCCACAAGGTCAATTAAACCTAAAGATGCAGATCGCTTTGGCCTAAAACCATATTGAGTATCAGTTAATATCTCACACTCATCAATAAAACTGTCCAATCTAACAGCAAAAATCTTCTCCAAGATTTTGGAAAATTGGGGAAGCAATGAGACTGGCCTGTAGTTGGTGTAAAAATTCTCCTCACTGTCCTTATAGATGGGAACGACATTGGCTATTTTCATTTTAGTGGGAAAGGAGCCCAGTTTCAGCGAGAGGTTGCAGATATGTGCTATGGGATCTGCTATAGCTATTACATATTTAATTAAGAATAGATCAATATCCTCACAGTCCCTTGATGTTTTGTTCTTAAATTGTCTAACTATATCAATTAGTTCATTTTTATCTGTATTTCTGAGAAAGATGGTAGCCGGGTTTTGTTCCCCAAAAAATTGTGATACACCTCCCCTTTGTGGAGGGATTATCTCATCTGCCAGTTTAGGCCCTACATTCACAAAGAATTTGTTGAATCCTGCCACCACTTCATCACTATTACCGTCTTTTTCCATGTATAATGCGCAAAATGTAACTAATTTATCGTCCTAAAATCTGGGGTGCGCATTATACATGGGTACAACAATTTTTGAAGAAAATCTCCCTCGAAATAAAACTTGAAATCACCTTTCTTCTTGTTTGTTGTCAATCGCGCATCGCATTCAGCCATCCTGCCCAACACACTTAGTCAGTAAAATTCATAATTGACGACACATCGTTTGATGCGATGGTGCAATCCTTGATGGTGTGTTATTGTCAAATATTGTTTGTTTTTTAATCTCCATCGCAGACCGGATATCATACGGAGGCCGCCAAGACAGTATGCGCAGAACGGATGCGCAAGACACGTCAATCGCGCATCGCATTCAGCCATCCTGCCCAACACACTTAGTCAGTAAAATTCATAATTGACGACACATCGTTTGATGCGATGGTGCAATCCTTGATGGTGTGTTATTGTCAAATATTGTTTGTTTTTTAATCTCCATCGCAAACCGGATATCATACGGAGGCCGCCATTACAGATGCGCAGAGCGGATGCGCAAGACACGTCAGCTATATAAAGAGCGAGACTTCAGTTCTCTACCTAAATGCGTATTACAGGTAATATTTTATTTCACAACACTTTGCCTTGTTCCTTTCGTCTCTGCTGTTCACTTCAAACACGCTCCATACGAACACAATGCTCTCGTATCAGACGCTTGCTCGATCACCTGCTCGTTTGCTGTCACAATGTACCCTACACAAATCCGAAACATTTGTTGCGGCTCCGAGTCACGACGAGGGGCAAGTTTTGGTTTCCAAGGGTGTTTTTATTCCTCTTCAACTTCTCTCCCATACAGAGCCGCCTTTTTCACATGTCCGCACGTCACTTTCCTCTCTTTTCATTTTAACCTAACTGATCGCGGTGGTGCCTTTCTGGGCAGTCGGAGAAATCAACGGCAACAAAAAAAACACATCCAGCCTAGTTAAGAAATCACCAGAAAGATCACCATGACAATTGTGAACACACAGAAAGATAATAAATAACTGGAACATCACTCAAATATTGGTGATCCCGTTGAGAGTCTCACATATTTCTTCGCTATCGAGTTTGCTACCGCATGCGCAGTGATACTGACCGGCAGAATAACATCCGGTTGTTCCCAAAGATGATCTTTTTTCTGAAATAATTTTACGTTTACGGACTTAAGTAAGAGTCAAAATTTGGGTGCGTATTATACATGGGTACAGGCTTTTTTCCAGCATCGACATGCCATTTTTAGGGTGCGTATTATACACGGGGGCGTATTATACATGGAAAATTACGGTATTAATTATCTTACTATTTTCAAAGAATTCATTTGCGAATCCGGCACTTATTCTTTTTCTTCTTGTAATTGAGTTTAAAATATTCCATGTGCTCTTTATATTATTTTTATTTGTTCCAACAGTTTACTATAATAATCTTTCTTACATTTTCTAAGAATTTCTGTTAGTTTATTTTTATATCTTTTATATTTAGTTTCTTTCTCCTCAGTTCTGTGTTTAATAAAGTCTTTATATAATTCATTCTTTTTTTTGCAGGCATTCAACACACCCCCAGTGAACCACGGGTTATCTGGTCGTTTTGAAGTTTTCTTTGGTTGCTGAATTGGACAGTTTTTATGATATAGAGTCAAAAAAGTATTTAGAAATAAATTATAGGCTGCATCAACATCCTCTATTTCATAAACATTCCTCCAGTCTTGAGCTATCAGATCATTTCTAAATGCGTTCAGAGTGCCATTTGTTCTTAATCTCCTTTGTATGTTTACTTTGCTATCGTCTAAGTTCCTATGTTTACATTCATGGATAACAAACACCGGCAGATGGTCAGTGATATAGTTTATTAATAATCCACTTTCTAAATTACTTGTCATATTATTAGTTAGAATATTGTCTATTACTGATGCCGAGTGGGTGGTAATTCTGCTTGGTTTGGTTATGCTTGGATATAATCCTTTACTATACATTGCATCTATAAAATCTTCTATTGCAGGTGGTTTATTTGGATTAAAGAAGTCTATATTATAGTCCCCACATAAAAAGGCTACCTTCTGCTCGGTGTTTGAAACCATGGCCTCAAATACTTCTTTGAAATTTTCAATACTAGAGTTGGGTGTTCTATAAACACAGCTAACCAATGACATTCTTCATTTTACCCAGATCAATTTCAACAGTAATACATTCACATAAGTCATCAATAACAGTTGTCATGCTTTCTACAATCCTATACTTTAACCTACTGTCTATATACAGTGCAACTCCTCCACTCTTTTTATTTGTCCTATTCACAAAGTTGAAATTATATCCTTATAATTCAAAATTGGTCCCTTTGTCGTGGCTAAGCCAACTCTCAGAAATGGCAATTATATTGAATTGCATGGTGTAATGATGTATATAGTTCTTAATCTTATCAAAGTTTGCGTATAAACTCCGACTGTTGGAGTGTATTATTGATATATCTTGCTCTAAGTTGAATTTCTCCTTGAATTGATTTTCAGTGTAGTAACAACAGTTGCTAGTTACAGAGTCAAAGAAATTGCTTTCCGGGTCTATATCTATATCCTGTATCTGCATGATAATTGTTTAAGGTATACGCAAACAGTCGTCTTCCCATCCACCCACACCCAAATTTGAGCACATACACACCCACAGCTCCACGTCCACACACACACGCACCCGCACACGCATACACACATATCATTTGTAATGGCAGCCAAATAGTTGAGACAATTTAACCAATATAAGTCCAGCAAAAAAGTTGCGTAATGGTGGTATAAAAATTCTGCAGGTGTATTTATGAAAAACAAGTCCAGTTATAGTTCATGGGGGATATTGAAAGAAAGTGTGATTGTGATAGTCAGTCGGCGTTCCTAGCCAAAAAAGAAAAATTACCAGTAATCCGGCAAGACACCTACTCCCCACTACCAAACCGTGCTCTTCAAGTGCAAAAAATGCATCCACAATATGAAAAAAAGAGTACCGTAATTTTCGGACTATAAGTCGCTCCGGAGTACAAGTCGCATCAGCCATAAAATGCCCAAAAAAGTAAAAAAAACCATATAAGTCGCTCCGGAGTATAAATCGCATTTGTACGTGGGGCCCTTCGTCATCCCGTGATCAATCTTTGTCCTTTTTGTAAACAACCGCCACGCCGCGTCGCGCTGCTGACGTCACTTGAAATTCAAATTACAGTAATCCCTTGCTACATCGCGGTTCGTTTATCGCGGTTTCACTTTTTTTGGGGGGGGGAAATATTTGAAAAAAACCACATAAGTCGCCCCCCCCCACCCAAACTATGAAAAAAAACGCGACTTATAGTCCGAAAATTACGGTACTTCCAAGATGAGTCCAGCGACAATAGGATTGAATTTTTTTTATAGTAATTCCAAAAAACAATTGGCGGAAGGATAGTTACAAAAATAATAATTCTTTTTTTAATTTTTTAAAGCACTGATCGGTTGGCACTTTTTAAATTTCGTTGTACATGTGTGACAATGACAATAAAGATCTATTCTATTCTATTCTAAATCTGGGCAGCAAGAGGATGTTCTATTCGGCTATGCAGTTTCATATTTCTCCAGGTCTTTGAGGTCCCGGATAAGCACTACCCTCACCTCCTCACCAAGTGAACCATTTGTGCGAATCCAGATTTTACAGTCTCTTGTCTATGTTGAATAGATTTTCTTTTATTTCTTCAGGACCCTCGCACGTTTGCCTATCTCGGCGTTCCTCTTCATAAGGTGTTTGTTCACATACACCTGTGTGTTCTTCAGTTTCCTTCCTTGTTTCAAAAGCTCCGTTTTGTGTCTTCTGTTTACAAATCTCAGAATGATGGTTCGCTCTGATTGTGCATTTCTTTTGGGAAGAGTATGGCAGGCAGCGATACTCTCCTTATGAATGGTGATGTCATTTCTGTTAAAGAACTGAATCACCTGTTCCTCCAGCGACTGCTTTTCTCCCTCAGTCAAGTCCTCCTCGTTGTTCTCTCCTCGGGTGACGTTGGAGTATGTGCGGTGTGTTGTTTTCAGACCGCTGATGATCACGTCCTCTTTCCGTGTATATTGCTCCAACTCGCCAACTCTCTTTTCCAACTTCGCAATTTTCTCGTCCTTCAGCGCGAGTAGTTTGTTTAGTTTCCTCACATCTTCAACCAGACCACTTATTTTTCCTACATTTTCCACCATTCTGTCCATTTTCTTTGCCAGGTCTTTCAAGGCCATCTTAATCTCGATTTTATCGTCGTCATCGTCGTCACTACCTTGGGACGCGCGCCTCCTCCTTCGCCGCCGGTCCGCCATCTTTCAATCAAGTCACTCCGGCGTTCTAAGAGAATCGCCTGGAGCTCAAGGTTTTGTTGATTCCTCGATCGAAGAACACAAGCGAGCTGGACGGCACAGCAGGGGCCCACACTGCGTCCTGATTCTGCTTACAATTTTGCTGATTTGAAGGCAAACGGGCGACAAGAGACAACTAGCACGCCATGCCGAGCGAAGCTCAACCAACCTTCTTCAGCAAAATGGGATGCCCAGGAAAATTAAATGCACACCTCTGTTTGTGTCAAGGGACTCTAAACTCATCAGCCCGTCAGTCGCTGATGAGTAGTGGTCGAGGGGGGTTGTAAATGGAATATGGTACAAAACCAAAAATAAACTTTTGTTTTAACATCCATATACAGTATTGTTGAAACACAATAATTGTCATCATATCAGTACTATTCATCCATCATACAACCACTCATGGAAACAGAAAAGTAATTCAGTCCAACTGCAGGTGAGCAAGATCTCAGGATTTCACAGCACTGCGCGCTGGCACTCATACGAAATGTGGTCGACTTCACGCAAAACACTACCGCTTTTTGTCCATATGGTGCCGCCATAATCCACGAAAACGTAATCTTATCTAAAATGCCTATAAAAACAATCTGATACAGACCACATATAGGCAAAACAAATTGTTATTGAGCTGCAGTGTGAACGTCTCCGGGGCCTCCTGCTGGTGGGACATGCAAGAAACACCACAACAGGGAGACATTCAGGATGCATCATAACTACAGTCGTATGCAAAAGTTTGGGCACCCCTGATCATTTTCAAGATTTTCCTTTATAAATCATTGGTTGTTCGAATCAGCAATTTCAGTTAAATATATTGATTGATTGAAACTTTATTGATCCCCGGGGGTGGGGAAATTCAGGCCCCAGCAGTATTTATACCACAGAGCGGGTATATAAAAAACACACAGATGACATGAGCGCAACTCAATAGGCTCCTATAAGGCTGCCACACAACGGCGCCACAAAAAAAGCCAATAAGTGCGAAAGTTAAAAGCCACCAAAGCAAAGCAACAAGACAAAGGAAAAAAGTGACAGCGGCCAACCAGCCCCCCTCAATACCAAAGAACACCCCAAAACACACAAAATAGTCTCCACGGGGTCCATAAACAGGTGTAAGGGCAGTCAAGTTCAACGCCGCCCAATGGACCGTGGTCGTGAATCGGTAAAACATAACAAAACAGGCAAGCGTGTGAGCAGCGCCCTGGGCACCCACTCAGGTCACATGCAGATGGTCACCATGAGGCTGGCACGGTGACCGTCGTTGGTTCCGAAGAGCACTAGGGAGCGGACCTCCCACAGGGGTCGCGGCTGCAAGGCCAAGGCGAGGGACCTGGTCAGCACCGGCCGGATGAGAAGGATGACCGTCGTCGAGTCACGCCGGTCCCGACCGATGTGCGCAGCCCGGCTCCCAGGAAAAAAAAAAAAAATCCGATCCGAAGCGATCTGCACACGCCGAGGTGCGGTAGAAGGCACCAGCATCGCCGAATGGACAAATAGAAAGAAAAAGGAGAAAAGAAGGAAATGAAGTGGAAAAGGTCAAGGCAAAAGGAGGATTTTTCTGTTGGGGTACCCAAATGTATGCACCTGCCTACTTTTGTTCAAGTAATGATTGCACACTTTCTGTAAATCCTATAAACTTAATTTCTCTTCTCAAATATCACTGTGTTTGTCTGCTATATGATATATATTTAACTGAAATTGCTGATCCGAACAACCAATGATTTATAAAGGAAAATCTTGAAAATGATCAGGGATGCCCAAACTTTTGCATATGACTGTAGCTGTCCAAGCCATCATTTGTCTCCTCGTCTGACTTGACTCTGAGTCACTGTCAGATTACCGAGTTTCTCACTCTATTGCTAAAGTGTGGCTGATAAAAGAAAACGGATAAAAGATGATTGACATACAACATATATCTAACTTAATTTTCTCCAGAAACAAACAACTTTTTTCATTGTTGTTATATTGCAAGAACCATGTTTGTTGATGGATAATGTTTTATTTTTTTCAGATGAGATAACATTTATCCAAGATGTGGGGCACATACCAATGAAGAGGTTCCCTGTAAGGTACAGTTCCCATTCTATCTATTTTTAGCCTGGTTTAGGTGTACCCTTTGAATCACCATGATTTAATAAGTAAGCCCTTGCAAAAGCAGTCTGGTTAGAGCTAGAAATTCTGCAGAAAAACGCCTCCTGTATTTGTCCACGTCTACAAGATGTATGGTCTGTACATATATTATTATAAGTATTACTGGCAACTTTATAGTGTAATAGGACATATTCATGTACAAATAACTGACTGATCACGGCATATGGGATCAGCTACTAAGGGGAACTTGTTAGTTACTGCTAGTGTTTACCTGGTAGTTTCCTGCTGCTCCCACTCCATGACTGAAGGCATGCTGTTTTTAAAAGCTTTTTCATGTCAATTCCTGTTTGCATCTGATAAGTTTGCCTAACATGGAGCACCGTTTACAATGATTAATTATTTGTTTATTAATTAATTGTCAACTAATTGTTTATTTTTTTAATCAGATTACTCTGTTTTCCTGCTGACACCTACAATCTCTTTGTCATGCGCTTTTGTCTTCATTCCCCTTTTTGATTGAAGCACGTTCCCCTTTGGTTTTTTCCAATATTGTTCAATACATGTCAAAAGAAACAAAAGAAAAGAGCTACACATTCAAGTTACTCACTCCAATGACCAATCCACTAACTTCAGTGTGGTTAGCTCCGCCCGTCTTACACAATTATTCGTGCAAATAAACAGTTCCTCCGAAAACCATGGTACTCTCTGCAGCAGAGTAAACTAACTTTCCAGACAGTTGTTTTAAGAAATATAGCATATCACAAACCATTTGTCCAGTGAGACACGTGGTGTTTGTTTTTTCATCAATTCATTTTGTGTGCTTGTGCAGTTTAAAACTGGAGGCCTTAACAGACCAAGAAGTCCATCTAAAAATTGATAGTCTGGAGGACATTAAGGATCTACAGAAAGGATCGGTGGAGTGTCTATCAGCCAATCACCCGCAGTACCCAACAACCAGTGTCACGGAAAATGAGAAGACTATGATGATTGAAGAATACAACAGTGATTAACGCACATCCACACTGACCATAATGTGCATTTCTGGTATTTGTTTTTGTTATTAAGCTAAGAGTTTAGGCAGCTCAAGGACAAAAATTCATTGTGGTCTTAGCTTAATACGAAATAAATAGTTTACCGGCATTTAAATTAAGGGCTTCAAAGAAATAGCCCTTTATTTTGGAAGAGGACAATATTTATTTTCTATAACATCTATATTGTTATCTTGGAACAGAGCAGCTTTAAAGATACGTTCCTTCGTATTTCCTGACTTATCGTCCTTCATGTTCCTTCAAGGTTAAAAGTCCTGCAACATTGCAAATCCGCATTATCCACTTTGTTAGCAATAAATTCACCTCATTGTTGTGCATGCATCTACCAATTATGCAGTGATTCAAGTGCTGTAGTTTATGGAATAGGTTTCACAGCCAACATGCTTTCTGACACTGAAATGACTCGCATTATATTCACCCCATAACTACTAGGATATCTTAAATTAATTTAATCAGTTTACTGTTAATTTTGCCCTAGACTGAGTTCATGATTCGAAACTGAATCAGTTGTAGGAGTATTGCGTTCATGTATGTGATTATTATTTTAAGTTGGTCTGGGTAGGAAATGTTTCACAGGTTTATGTTACATTATCAGATACACTAACCAAGTATAAGCCAACCTTTTGTGTTTCCAGTTGAAACACAGCATTTTCTTTATTTGGTGTCAGTTCTAGAGAAGCGACTTTTTTTCATGTTATTTCTTGTTATACCTTTCTAGCAAGAGGTTTTATTTAGCTAGCTTCCCTCAATTGCACTTGAATTAATGATATGAATAAACACTTCAGAAAAAGAAAATTTGAAACCTTGCTCATTGTTGACATACTGTTCTTTGTTTCGCTCACCATCACACCCACACCCTTTATTTCAATATTTACTCATCAATGTGAAACTTTTAAACAAATGTTTGGTAGGTAGGGAGGGAGAGAGGGTGGGAGAGATGCAGATATGCAATAGTTATGTAACTTGTAAAACATGCAAAATATTATGAATAAATAATTAAATACACAAACAAATAGGCAGTATAAACATCAGGCATGACAAAAACGACAAACAGAGATGAGCTCTGCAGTAGATGCAATAGTTGCCCGTGATTAAATGAATACCGTATTTTCCGCACTATTAGGCGCACTTAAAAATGTAAAATTTACTCGTAAAACCACAGTGCGCCTTATAATGCAGAGCGCCTTATATATGGATCAATTGATGAATTTGTTGATCCATACTGGTTGTACACAGCGCTCTGCCAAAATGTTTCAGTAGGTTTTAGTACGACTAGTAAATTACAAGGTCGCATCGCTTCCCAGCATTACGGCAACCGTGGTCAGGGGGCGTCACTGAATAGCTGTTGTACCCGCAAGGCTATTTCATTTCAAAACAGGCTGTTCCGTTAATGTTTTCGAGTACGTTTACGGATCAATATCCAACGGAATCATAAATAAGCAGCACCAATGTGTTAAATCAGTCTTTAGTCGGTTCCGATCACTTTTATGGGAGAGTGTTTGAGAAACGTGATTGTTTACAGGGGGCTGCCACGACACTTTGCTGAGGCTCATGGGAGTCTGCGAGCTGAGGCTCATGGGAGTTTGCGAGTGGCTAATGGTATAATGATAGCTGCTATACGCACGAGGCTATATCATCTCAAAATAGGCTGCTCCGTTAATGTTTCGAGTAAATTTACGGATCGATATAGAAGGGAAACATAAGTAAGCAGTACCAATGTGTTAGATCGAACTTTAGTCAATTCCGACCATTTTATAGGAGATAGTTTGAGAAACGCGATTGTTTACATGGAGCCGTCAAACTAGATCTGTGACGGGCTTTGTTGACGTTCAAGTGGCTGAACGTCTGCTCACACGTAGGTCGAGCCAAATTGTCCACTCTTTTTTTAAACACTCGGCCCTCAGTGTCCACCTTTCTTTTCCTCGGGCCACTCATTTTAATGGAAGGATTCTAGGGGAAGGTTTGTGGGTGGCATTAGCGTAAAACTGTATCTGAAAGCTCAGCGCGCGAATTACGAGAATGCTGACGTCACAGCCCACACTCGAAAGTCGGCACTGATGGAAATAGAGCGCGGAGTGCACCGGGTCCGTACTACTTAGTACGTACACGCACTTGTGAGTGTGCACCGAGCTTTCTGACACGGCTTCCGGGAGTAAATGCGCGGGCGGGCGCTTCCCTATCTATTGGGGAAACATAGTAATTGCAGGGAAAATGACCAAAAAGAAGTTTCATATACAATTTATTCAGGTTTGGCGGGCTGGATTGAACGGACCCGTGGGCCGGATGCGGCCCGCGGGCCGTAGTATGCCCATGTCTGGGCTAGTGGATGCATACCGCAACCCTAGTCAACCTCAGTTTGTTACAGTATAGCTTCTATTTTATGCGCCTTTTAATCCGGTGCACCCTATATATGAAATAATTTCTAAAATAAAAAATTCAATGAGGGTGCGCCTTATAATCCAGTGCGCCTTTTGGTGCGAAAAATACGGTAAACAAACAGCAGAGGAAACTAGCAATATACGTAGCACACCTTTCTGGAAAACACAACCAGGTTTCAGACTGCCTCTCCCGTGCTGTTGCAGAGGCGGTCCACTTCGGCTTGGACTACGGCAGCATGGCAGCACAGCAGGCCACTGACCCGGACGTGCAGGCTTGCCGTTCATCCACTCCTGGACTGCAGCAGCAGGAGGTGGCATTCGACGACGCTGGGACCACTCTGCTTTGTGACATCTCTATGGGGTCTCCTAGGCCTGTTGTGCCTGTGAAGTGGAGGCGGCCTGTTTTTGACGCCATCCATGCCCTCTCACACCCCGGTACCAAGGCCTCACAACGGCTGGTGGCACCCAAGTTTATGTGGCACGGACTCAAAAAGGACGTGAGGGACTGGGTGAACACCTGTGTGGAATGCCAATGTGCCAAAGTACACCGCCACACCAAAGCGCCACTGGAACAGTTGCAAGTGCCAGAACGACGTTTCGACCACGTCAACATCGACCTAGTTGGCCCACTTCCACCCTCGCAGGGTTACACTCACGTGCTCACTATGGTCGACAGGACCACACGGTGGGCTGAGGCTGTTCCTCTGTCACCCATAACATCAGCTGATGTGGCACGGGCATTTATTGGCACTTGGGTGTCCCGTTTTGGCACTCCATCTGACATTTCCTCAGACCGTGTCGTTCAGTTTACTTCTGAACTTTTGAACGCTGTCGCAGGGAGTTTGGGAATTAAACTCCACCGCACCACGGCCTACAACCTCAAGAGCAATGACCTCTGTGAATGTTTTCACAGGTCAATGAAAGTCTCCCTGCGTGCCAGCCTGAAGGACAGCCCAGGGGCTGAGAAGCTCCCATGGGTCATGCTGGGCATCAGGACTGCACCAAAGGAAGACCTCCAGGCTTCCTTTGCAGAGCTGGAGTCCACAACGGGTCCCCGGGGAGTTGGTCCCCAGCACCACAACCCCTTGGTCCGCCCCACTCCAACACTCCAGTATGTTGGATAATGCCAGGCTGTTTGCTCCGCTTCCTACCTCCTGCCACGGTTTACCAAATTCTCATGTCCCCAGTGGCCTTCAGTATGCTGGCAATGCCTTTATTCAAGTTGACGGCTACCGCAGACCTCTCTGTCCGCCTTACGAAGGCCCTTTCCGTGTCATGGAAACGGGGGACAAGCACTTTGTGGTAGACATTGGGGGCAAGCCGGAGTGTGTATCTGTGGACCGCCTTAAACCACCTCACGTAGATCTGGCCAGGCCTGTTGAGTTGGCGCAACCCCCGAAACGGGGACGGCCTTTGACAAGGCCCCGCTTCCCGTTCCTCCTGCCCCTCGGCCATGCCGCAGGGGAGCTCTACAGACAGACACAGAGAGGGCGGTTCCACCTTCTCTCGTTCAGCGGAGCCGCACTGGACGTTTGATTCGCCCCCCACACCGTTGATAAACAAATTTTTTTTCTCAGGTTTTCTGTAAGTGTGAATTACTTTTGGGGGGGGGCATGTGTAGTGCGTTCTCCAATGACGACATAATTCACTTGGAAGTGTGGTTCTGGTTATGGTGTTGGTGTATGTGTGTGTTCTATGTTATGCAGTTCATCTTTACGGTTCTGATTAACTTTGCAGCTGCGGTCCCTTTAAGAGTCCCGGTGACGTTTACCGTTGCCTTTTTTTTGTCATGCGCATCGCTGTGTTTTTTGATCAGTTAATAAACACGGCTCACAGAGTCTTAATGTGAGAAGTTTTCGGCTCGTTTTTATGCCTATAAGGCAACTTCTACAGTTTGCTCATTAGCAAGAAAGGGTGAGTCGTGGTGGAGGGGTTTGCGTGCCCCTATGATCCAAGGAGCCATGTTGTCTGGGGCTTCATGCCCCTGGTAGGGTCACCCATGGCAAACGGGTCCTAGGTGACGGGCCAGACAAAGCACGGCTCACACAAACCCCTTATGAAGGAAAACACAAATGGATTTCGTTTTCCCTCGCCCGGACGCGGGTCACCGGGGCCCCCTTCTGGAGCCAGGCCTAAAGGCAGGAATCGAAGGCGAGCGTCTGGTGGCCGGGCCTTCACCCATGGGGCCCGGCCGGGCACGGCCCGAAAAAGAAACGTGGGTCCCCCTTCCCATGGGCTCACCACCTGTGGGAGGGGCAAAAGGGTTCGGGTGCAGTGTAAGCTGGGCGGCGGCCAAAGGCAGGGACCTTGGCGGTCCGATCCCCGGCTGCAGAAGCTGGCTCTTGGGACATGGAATGTCACCTCTCTGGCTGGAAAGGAGCCCGAGCTGGTGTGCAAGGCAGAAAAGTTCCGCCTAGACATAGTAGGACTTGCCTCCACACACAATTTGCGTTCAGGTACAAGCCCTCTCGAGAGGGGCTGGACTCTCTTCCACTCTGGAGTTGCCCACGGCTGGGTGCCTGCACATTGGGGTTCACCCCGGTGAAAGAGAGGGTAGCCTCCCTCCGCCTTCAGGTGGCGGGACGGGTCCTGACTGTTGTTTGTCTCTATGCACCAAACGGCAGCTCAGAGTACCCACCCTTCTTGGAGTCCCTGGAGGAAGTACTGGAGGGCGCTCCTTCTGGGGACTCCATCGTTCTACTGGGTGACTTCAATTCTCATGTGGGCAATGACAGTGAGACCTGGAAGGGCGTGATTGGGAGGAACGGCCCCCTCGATCTGAACCCGAGCGGTGTTCTGTTATTTGAATACTGTGCTCGACACGGATTTTCTATAAACATAAGGGTGTCCATGTGTGCTCTTGGCACCAGGACACCTTAGGCCGCAGTTCGATGATCGACTTTGTAGTCGTGTCATCCGATTTGCGGCCGCATGTGACACTCGGGCGAAGAGAGGGGCGGAGCTGTCAACTGATCACCACCTGGTGGTGGGTTGGCTCTGATGGTGGGGGAATAAGCCGGTCCGACCTAGCAGACCCAAATGCTCTGTGAGGGTCTGCTGGGAACGTCTGGCAGAATCCCCTGTCAGGAAGAGCTTCAACTCCGGCAGAGCTTTTCCCACGTCCCGGAGGAGGCAGGGGACATTGAGTCCGAGTGGACCATGTTCCACGCCTCCATTGTTGAGGCGGCCGACCGGAGCTGTGGCCGTAAGGTCGTTGGTGCCTGTCGTGGCGGCAATCCCCGAACCCGCTGGTGGACACCGGTGGTAAAGGATGCCGTCAAGCTGAAGAAGGAGTCCTATCGGGCCGTTTTGGCCTGCGGGACTCCGGAGGCAGCTGACAGGTACCGGATGGCCAAGCGGAACGCGGCTTCGGCGGTTGCTGAGACAAAAACCCAGGCGTGGGAGGAGTTTGGCGAGGCCATGGAGAATGACTTCTGGACGGCTTCGAGGAAATTCTGGTCCAACATCCGACGTCTCAGAAGGGGGAAGCAGTGCAACATCAACACTGTTTACAGTGGGGATGGCGTGCTGCTGACCTCAACTCAGGACGTCGTGAGTCGGTGGGGAGAGTACTTCGAAGACCTCCTCAATTCCACCTACACGCCTTCCTTTGTGGAAGCAGGGCCTGGAGACTCTGAGGCGGACTCTCCGATCTCTGGGGTCGAAGTCACTGAGGTAGTTAAAAGCTCCTCAGTGGCAAGGGCCCGGGGATGGATGAGATCCGCCCGGAGTTCTTAAAGGCTCTGAATGTTGTGGGGCTGTCATTGCTGACACGCCTCTACAACATTGCGTGGACATCGGGGACGGTGCCTCTGGATTGGCAGACTGGGATGGTGGTTCCCCTCTTTAAGAAGGAGGGGTGTGTTCCAATTACAGGGGAATCACATTCCTCAGCCTCCCTGGTAAGGTATATTCAGGGGCGCTGGAGAGGAGGGTCCGTCGGGAGGTCGAACCTCGGATTCAGGAGGAGCAGTGTGGCTTTCGTCCTGGCCGTGGAACAGTGGACCAGCTCTACACCCTCGGCAGGATCCTCGAGGGTACATGGTAGTTCTCCCAATCAGTCCTATTGTGTTTTGTGGACTTGGAGAAGGCATTCGACCGTGTCCCTCGGGAGGTTCTGTAGAGGGTGCTTCGGGAGTACGGGGTGCCGAGCCAACTGATAAGGGCGGTTTGGTCCCTGTATCACCGATGCCAGAGTTTGGTCCGCATTTCCGGCAGTAAGTCGGATTCGTTCCCAGTGAGGGTTGGACTCCGTCAAGGCTGCCCTTTGTCACCGATTCTGTTCATCATTTTTATGGACAGAATTTCTAGGCGCAGCCGAGGCGTTGAGGGGGTCCGGTTTGGGGACCTCAGCATCGCGTCTCTGCTTTTTGCAGACGACGTGGTGCTGTTGGCTTCTTCAGGCCGTGATCTCCAGCTCTCACTGGAGCGGTTCGGAGCCGAGTGTGAAGCCGTCAGGATGAGGGTCAGCACCTCCAAATCCGAGTCCATGGTCCTTGGTCGGAAAAGGGTGGAATGCCCTCTCTGGATCGGGGATGAGATCCTGCCCCAAGTGGAGGAGTTCAAGTATCTTGGGGTCTTGTTCATGAGTGAGGGGAGGATGGAGCGCGAGATCAACAGGCGGATCGGTGCAGCGTTGGCAGTAATGCGGACTGTACCGGTCCGTCGTGGTAAAGAGAGAGCTGAGCCAAAAGGCAAAGCTCTCAAATTACCGATCGATTTACGCGCCTACCCTCACCTATGGTCACGAGCTATGGGTCGTGACTGAAAAAACGAGATCCCGGATACAAGTGTCCGAAATGAGTTTCCTCCGCAGGATGTCCGGGCTCTCCCTTAGAGATAGGGTGAGAAGCTCGGTCATCCGGGAGAGACTCGGAGTAGAGTCGCTACTCCTCCACGTTGAGAGGAGCCAGATGAGGTGGCTCGGGCATCTCATCAGTATACCTCCTGGACGCCTCCCTGGGTAGGTGTTCCGGTCATGTCCCACCAGTAGGAGACCCCGGGGATGACCCAGGACGCCTTTGAGAGACTATGTTTCTCAGCTGGCCTGGGAACGCCTTGGGATCCCCTGGGATGAGCTGGATGAAGTGGCTGGGGAGAGGGAAGTCTGGGAGTCCCTCCTAATGCTGCTGCCCCCGCAACCCGACCCCTGACAAGTGGAAGAAGATGGAGAAGAAAGGTTTTGCTTAAATGTAAAAAAAAAAAAATTCTAAAAAAGGCATTTAAAATTTTGTATGAATGTTCATTGATTCATTCATTCCCATCTGCTTATTTGAAGTTGGATCACGGGGGCAGCAGCTTTACCAGGCCAGCCTAGACTTCCCAGCCATATCACTACCTTTTCCAGGGGTATCTCGAGGCGTTCCCAGGCCGACTGGTACCTGTCAGCTGTCTCCCACAGTCCCACAGGCAAAAAAAAAAGCTCTATAGGACTCTTTCTACAGCTTAACAACATCCCTTACTACCAGTGTGCTCCAGCAATTTTAGGGTTGCCGCCACAACAGGCACCAACCACCTTACGACCACACCTCCAATCAGCCATCCCAACAATCAAGGCATGGAACATGGTCCATTCAAACTCATCTTCTCGCCTCCCACTGAAAGAAAACAACACCGAGACTCCTTTAAAACTACGTGCAATAACTATTATCTACTTTCTGTACAAACCTCATTCATGTTAATACATATACCCACATTGAACATACTGTAAATAAGATTTTTTTAACCTTCATTCTTAGACTTATACGTAGCTCTACTGGAAATAAGATCTTTCACTTTTATTCTCAGATTTCCTTTTATACTTTTTAAAATTTTGTAATGTTTGCACTAGGAAGGGAGCAGCTATCCGAATTTCGTTGTACAACTAAGAAGTAAGATGGCGGCGCGTGCACACGCAGCGGCCTCTCTCTGTCCCGAACGGTGTTTTGTTTTGTCGGTTAATGTGGGTTTGTCCGACAGTTTTGTGTGTTCGTCTCGTCGTACCGGGTTGTGCTACAAGTGCGGCGGGCTGGTTCTGCTCGACATCGGCGAAAGCGAGTTTTGTGGCGATCTGGACTTTGAAGCGGGGACATTAAAGGCGCTCGGTCTGCTCCGTCCTGGAGCGTCGCCGGACTCGCCTGCTATTCCTCCCCCGGTTTAGCGTCCGGGCCAGGCTGGCGGCCAACCCAGCTCGCCCGGCCGTGCCTTCCATTCTTCTGGCGAACGTTCGATCGCTGGACATCAACATGCCTGCTGAGTTCTACGGACCGGACAGTGCGTAACTACTGTGCATCTGGAGCGGATGGCGTGCTATCGGGCGGACCGGGCCATTGTACGAGGGGGAACATCGCGAGGAGGTGGGCTGTGCGTCTACATCCGTGACGAATGGTGCCGGGACTCTGTTGTGGGATGCTAGCACTGCTCGCCACTGGCGAAGTTTGTGATCTCCAGGCTGTTGGGGTCCTGAACTCTCTCCCCCGTTGTTTTACTTGTATGTTAATCGTGTACTGTGTCTCGTCACCGTGGGATAGGGGAAACGAAATTGCGGTTTCTTTGTGTGTCTTAGCATGAAGGAATTGACAATAAAGCTGACTCTGACTCTCTGACTCTGACAATAAAGGGCATTCTATTCTATTCTTTTCTATTCTATTCTGCCGGAGGTGGGAATTGAAACTCTTTCTGACAGGGGATTCGGACAAATGTTCCCAACAAACCCTTACAATATGTTTGGGTCTGTCACGTCGGGCCGGTATCTTACCCCAACATCGCAGCCAACAAGCAATCAGGTAGTAATCAGTTGACAGCAACGCCCCTCTCTTCACCCGAGTGTCCAAAACTTGGAGTTGCGAACCCCGGGCTTGTCCTCACTGAAGGACATTGCCCAGAGGCACGGCCTGCGTTATGAGTCAAGTCAAATCAAGTTTATTTGTATAGCCCTAAATCACAAGCAGTCTCGAAGGGCTTTACATGTACAATTTTTTTTTTGACAATTATTCTCAAAGCATCCCCTGATCTTAAGCTCCCATAAGGGCAAGGGAAAACTAAATAAAACCCTACATGGGGAAAAATGACAAACCTTGAGAAGGGACAACAGATGGGAGGATCCCCCTTTCAGGATCACCAGGCTGCAATGGATGCAGAGAGGGCACATAGAATACATAATATAAAAAATCCAAGAAAAGTGGATATCCAATTCAAAGCGAAGAGCTGCAGGAGGTGCCCTCGATTTTCCTGGCAGTATCTTCGGATTGTCCACGAGAATCCAGACAGCCGTTGTCAGTGTGGTTGTCTCCATGGGGGTTATGGGGGGGGGGAGCGAAAACACAAACTCCAGCCGAATCGGCCACCACAGATTAATTAAAGGCCATATCATAGAAATGTGTCTTTAATCGTGTCTTAAATGTTTCTACTGAGGTAGCAGTTCTAATATCCATTGGTAGGGCATTCCAAAGCTCTGAAGCCCGAATAGAAAATGCTCTCGACCCTGCAGACATTTTTTTGGCCCTCGGGGTCACTAAAAGACTAGCGTTTTGCGAGCGGAGGTTACGGGACGGAACGTAAGGCACAACTAGGTCAGCGAGATATGAGGGCGCTAAACCATGCAAAAGGTTTATAAGTTAATAGGAGAACCTTGAAGTCACATCTTAAATGGACTGGGAGCCAGTGTAAGTTGGCTAATATTGGGGTAATGTGATCAAATTTTCTTGTCCGTGAGCGCAGCCTTGCAGCAGCATTTTGCACTAACTGTAGACTTTTGATACTGGACTTAGGAAGACCAGAGAGTAATGCGTTACAGTAGTCCAGGCGCGACGTAATAAACGCATGTATAATAGTTTCCGCATCACTGGTCGAGAGAATCCGACGAATCTTAGAAATATTACGGAGGTGAAAAAATGCATTTCTAGTCATGTTCTTAATGTGCTATTGAAAGGAGAGCGTTTGGTCAAATATTACCGATCCCTGCGGGACACCACACGTAACGTTATAGAGCTCAGAAGTCGCATTACCATGGACCACTCGGTGAGTCCTGTCTGATAGATAGGAATAGAACCAGCGTAGTGCTGTCCCTGCAATACCAACACAGCTTTTAAGGCACTCTAATAAGATATCGAAGTCTACAGTGTCGAAGGCAGCACTAAGATCGAGTAATATTAATACAGATGAAGTGTTAGAATCCATAGCTAAGAGGAGATCATTGGTCACTTTAGCAAGTGCTGTCTTGGTGGAATGATTAGCTCTAAAACCAGACTGAAAAGATTCAAATCGATAATTGGCGGTCATGTAATCAATGAGCTGCTGCGCTACTACTTTTTCAAGAAGTTTTGCGATGAATGGGAAATTTGGAACCGGCCTATAATTACTGAGACAGTCCGGGTTGAAATTCGGTCGCTTAAGTAGCGGTTTAA
The DNA here is from genome assembly GCF_901709675.1 of Syngnathus acus. NCBI lineage: Eukaryota > Metazoa > Chordata > Actinopteri > Syngnathiformes > Syngnathidae > Syngnathus > Syngnathus acus. The sequence goes on from NC_051094.1 coordinate 18,369,223, forward strand.
TGATAGCGGTTTTAAAGACTGCAGGCACTATACCAGAGGAGATAGACAAATTAATTATATTTAAGACGGACGGTCCTAAAATTTGAATTAGTTCTTTAAATAGTTTGGTTGGAAGCGGGCCGAGTAAACATGTTGTTTGTTTAGCCGCACTAACCAATTGCGTAAGCCTGTCAAGGGAGACGCTTTTAAAATTTGAGAGGGTTATTGCATGATCGCCAGCAGTCTCGACTGAGCGATTGGAACGGTCATCTTGATCTGCTGCTGTTTGTGGACTTCAGTTCTGCATTCTACACCAATGTACCACAGCGACTCATCTGCAAACTCGACAAACTGGGACTCAGTACCTGCCACTGCAACTGGCTACTGGACTTCCTCTGTCAGAGGCCTCAAGTAGTACGTGTTGGCGACAATATCTCAAGCAGCATCACGCTGAGCATGGGGGCCCCCCAAGGCTGCGTGTTCAGTCCGCTGCTCTTCACCCTGCTGACGCATCACTGCACTGCAACCTACAGCAACAACCGCATAGTGAAATTTGCTGACGACACAACTCTGGTGGGTCTCATCACCGAGGGCGATGAGACTCAATACAGGTCGGAGGTCGACCTTCTGACCACGTGGTGCAGGGCCAACAACCTCCTGCTGAACGTCAGCAACACCAAGGAGACTGTTGTTGACTTCCGGAAGGGTCACACCCAACACCTGCCACTGACCATCGACGGTGCTGTGGTGGAGAGAGTGAGCAGCACCAGATTCCTGGGGGTGCACATCAGTGAAGACCTCTCCTGGACCACCAACACTGCATCACTGGCGAAGAAAGCTCAGCGCCGCCTGTACTTCCTGCGGAAACTCAGGCGAGCAAGTGCTCCACCAGCCATCATGACCACATTCTACCGTGGCACCACTGAGAGTGTCCTCTCCAGTTGTATCGCTGTGTAGGGTGGAAGCTGCACTGAATACAACATGAAGGCCCTGCCGTGCATAGTGGACACAGCTGGTAGGATTATTGGTGCTTCACTCCCCTCCCTGAAGGACATTTACACCTCCCATCTCACCCGCAAGGCGACCACGATTGTGAGGGATGTGAGTCACCCCGCTCACACTTTGTTTGATCCACTGCCCTCTGGGAAGAGGTACAGACGCCTGCACCACCAAACTCTCTCCCCCCTCCACCCTCGGCTGCATAACGTCCTGGCCTTTTGGGCCACGTTGGCTGCCTTGCACTACTCCTCCTGTACTTTTGCGCTACATACTGACTGTCTGCTGTATGCACAATTGCTCCGTTTCCACCATGTTGCTCTTATTTATTTATTTATTTATTATTTACTCATTGCTCTTATTTATTCATTGTATATGCCTTCTTGTTTTTACTTTTTGTATTGTTTACTTGAATGTTTTTTTGTCCGTGGACGAATATAATATAATATATATATAATATTTAATATGTCGTGTCACCGTGGGATAGTGGGAAACGCAATTTCGATCTCTTTGTATGTCTTGACGTGAAGAAATTGACAATAAAGAAGACTTTGACTTTGACTTTAATGGATTCAATCTTTCGAGCGAAAAATTTTATGAACTCGTCGGCTGAGTGGAAGGAGCTATCGGAGATCGGCTGGCATAGTGTTAGTTTTGCCACTGTATCAAATAAGTGTTTAGGATTGTTTTTTTGAGAAAAGTAAGTTGCAAGAAATCATTAGTTTTTGCTAAGATAAGCGCCTCTTTGTATTTCAGGAGGCTGTCACGCCATGCCTGATGGAAAATCTCAAGTTTGGTTAAACGCCATTTTCGCTCATGCTTTCTACATAATTGCTTAAGCATACGTGTTTCATCTGTGAACCATGGAGTGGGCTTTCTACGGCGATGTTTCAGATGTAGTGGCGCTACCGAGTCGATGGCATATGAGCCCTCATTGCCGCTGTCCCAACTCAGAGAGCACAAACTGCAGCTGAATCGGCCAGCACAGGTTAATTAAAATCCATAACATACAAATGTGTTTTTAATCGTGTCTTGAATGCTTTTAATGAGGTAGCAGCTCTGATATTTATAGGTAGGGCATTCCTAAGCTCTGGAGCTCGACTCGAGAATGCTTTTGACCCTGTGAACATCTTTTTGGCCCTTGGGGTCACTAAAAGACCAGCGTTTTGTGAGTGAACGTTTCGGGACGGGACCTAAGGTACAACCAGGTCGACAAGATAGTAAGGCGCTCAGCCATGTAATATTTTACAGGTTCGTAAAAGAACGTTGAAGTTACATCTTAAGTGGACCAGGAGCCAATGCAAGTTGGCTAGTTTGACTTCCACATTTGTCAATCGTGCACTTATCTGATGTAAGTGACCAGCTCTCCGTTTAAAGGGTAAAATTCTGTACTTTAGCCCCTCTGCAGTAACGCAGTCTGTAGGGGAGACGAGAATTGATTTAAGCCAGTACGGAAAGAAGATTCGTTCCGAGTCTAACCGCTGTTCAGGTAACTAATCTATTGTTAGATTAATTCCATAATTTCCGGACGCCAGTCCCGCTGAAATCAAAGAAACCCGAGGGTTGAGTAACTACTTTGTCTGCCAGGGTCCGGGGTGGCATGTTTCTTTTTATCCACAGGGAGCGACGGTGAGCAGAGTGCAGAGGGCCCAGGTGTGTCCCATCAGGCTCGTTAAGGAGCTTGCTGTCGACTGCTCATTGCCTGAGTGTCTCCTTCGTTGTGATCTTCTCCACGGTTGTGCCTCTAGCTCCTCGATCTCGCCCCTTGATCTTGCTCCTTAGTTCTCGCCTTGCTCATCCATCTGTGCTCGCAACAAGTCCTCCCATAGATCTGGTCTTCTACAGCTTCTCGCCATACCCAACCGCCCCTGGTCCCATATTGCATTAGATTTTGTCACTGGCCTGCCCGTTTCACAGGGAATGACCACCATCCTCACCATCGTCGACCGTTTCTCCAAGTCATGTCATCTTGTACCGCTCAGAAAACACCCCTCTGCATTCCAGACAGCTCAGCTTCTCATCAAACACGTATTCCGTCTCCACGGTATCCCGCAGGAGATCCTGTCTGATCGAGGTCCCCAGTTCATATCCCAGGTGTGGAAGCAGTTCTCTCTCTCTCGTGTAACGTCAGAGCTCCAACTTGGTGTCGTGGAGCCACACCACCATCTCTGGTCCCAGGTCGAAGAGGCCGGCCTCTGAGGGTGGTCTATATAGGGGGCAGGTGTTAATGATGTGGTCGGCTGTCTGCTCGGGGGCTCCACACTCGCATGCCGCACTGTCCGCCAGTCCCCACTGCCGCATAGACGTGTTGAAGCGCCCAACACCAGTTCTTAAGCGGTTCAGTGTGGTCCACTGCTGGCGAGGTAGTTCGTCTCCTCCTATGGCGCCGTCTCCTGGTTCCCAGACATAACGGTGCATGAGGGAGGGGCGAGCTGCCTCCCACTCCTGCTTCCAAGCTGCTGCCAGCCAGGCATCTCTGGAGATGTCTTCAGGGATGGAATTGAGCATCTCTTGTGCTGCCATGTTGTAGGGGTGGCGTGCCTTGAGTCTGCTTGGTGGAGCTGGAGTTGTTGTAGTGTTGTGCAGGATGTGCCAGTTGTTATTTTTTGCCTTCCTGGCGAGAACGAGGGTGGCAGCCTCTCGCCGAAGGTTGGCCGGCGCTATTCCCGCAAGGACAGGCAGGAGGGACACAGGGGTGGGTTTCAGGCATCCTGTTATAGTTCGGAGGGCGTTGTTAATTGCCACATCCACCTTTTTGGCATGGGGGCTTCAGTTCCAAACTGGAGCACAGTACTCTGCTGCAGAGAAGACCAGCGCTTGGGTTGATATCCGCAAGATCTTAGCAGAGGCTCCCCACGTTGTTCCAGCAAGGCGGCGGATCAGTGCAACCCGGGATGTCACCTTTGCCTTCAGATCTTCGAGGTGTTGTTTGAAGGATAGGGTCCGAAAAAATTTCACTTCCTGAATTATCCCCTGGCCCTCTTCCTTCTCAGCCCAGACTCACAATACTTTTCAGGCTTGGACGATTTTGTTTCTCCAGCGTGGAACTCATCTCCCTGACTCTAAAGTAAGTTTGAATCTTTTATTACACTGTTCGATCTTTTTTACTTCGCAGCCGGAGTGCCTGGGAGAGCGGAGGCTTCGTGGCCGTTTGTCTACCGTCGATCATCGGACACAAAGTATGGCTGCGGATCAAGAGGTTTGTACGGCTTCGTGCACCAACTGCACCCTTCTCTTAGAGAGATTGTCCCTGCTAGAGGGACGTGTCCGCCAGTTAGAGCAGAATTGCGCGATAACCGTAGATGTGGCGGATACAGTCGCGGACTGTAGTCAGCCCGCTAGCCCAGTTAGCATTAGCCCCAAGCGGCTTGCTAATCGCGATGAGCCAGGTAAGACGCATAGCCGTCCAAAGTCATCTCGGTCTACTGGCCGTCGCACTTTGGTCATAGGTGACTCCATTACCCGAAATATTACGCTTAAAAATCCAGCCACGGTAATGTGTATTTCTGGGGGCAGAGCACCCGACATAGAAGCTAATCTTAGGGAGCTGACTCGCAATAGGTCTAGTCAACAGCGTAGTTCCAACAACACTAGCTACTCGGACATAGTGATACACGTCGGCTCCAATGATGTTAGGATGAGGCAATCGGAGATCACAAAGAGAAACATAGCGAGGACTTGTGATCTCGCCAGAAAGATGAGTCGGCATCGAGTATTTGTCTCTGGCCCCCTGCCTGGGAGAGGCACTGATGAGAGGTTTAGTAGATTAGTCTCCCTTAATCGATGGATGGCTGGGTTCTGTAATAAGCAGGGACTGTATTTTATAGATAACTGGCCCTCCTTCTGGGGCCGCCCCGACCTGCTGAGGAAGGACGGCCTTCACCCTAACCGTGAAGGCGCCTTCACTCTTTCTAGGAATATAGATTACTGTTTGAGCCACGCATGACAGGTCACTTTAGAGCAGGCCGGGGCACAGGTGATTAGACCACCTGTCAGGATGGGTTTGGAGTCTGTTAAGCTAAAGTTAACTAGCGCTAGGCTAGACTTCCAGCATGCACATAGCTCCTTGTGTAGACTAGAGCGTGACAGTTTGAATAGTGCCACAGTACACATAAACACACTTTCTACTGGGGTAGTAGACAAATCCAATCACTCCACCCCAACCGGTTTTGCTGATGAAACGGTGCCTGTTTCAGATAATTTTACATGTGTAACAAATATTTACTATCAGATTCCCACGGTCGTATCGTCCCGCCGCGCTAACAAACATTCGAGAGGTGATGTCAGGCCTAGAGAACACAATCTTACTCGCATCTCGTTTAAATATCCTTCGATAGATACGCACCCTGACCGACCGATTACGCTTAAACTCGGTTTTATGAATATTAGATCGCTTCATACAAAAGCAGTTCTCGTTAATGACCTCATCACGGAACATAATCTAAACGTTTTTGGTCTCTGCGAGACCTGGTTAAAACCTAATGAACTGCTGCCGCTTAATGAGGCCTCGCCTCCAAATTTTGTGAGCTCGCATGTGGCGCGTCCTCGAAAAAAGGGTGGGGGTGTCGCCCTCATCTCGAATGCTGAGCTGAGACTTAGGCCTCGTTCGACCATTTGAAGTTCTCACTGTCCGATCCACCGCTTTACCGTCATTTTATCTTGCTGTTATTTACCGTCCACCCGGGGCTTACTCTGGCTTCCTGGATGAATTTTCAGAATTCGTGGCTGATCTCGTAACCAATGCCGATAATATAATTATCATGGGTGATTTCAACATCCACATGAATTTACCGTCAGAGCCACTTACTTCGGCGTTTCAGACTTTAACTGATATGTTTGGTTTTTCGCAAGCCGTACAGGCAGCAACGCATAAGAATGGAAATACCATAGATCTGGTATTATCCCGAGGACTTGCAACCTCAAATATAGCAGTGCTGCCATACACTACTGTTTTGTCTGATCATTACTTAATAAAATTTGAAATTTTAGTTTCTTGTCAAAGACAAGAGAGCAATCGGAATTATAGGAGCCGTAATTTTAACTCCATGACTGCAACTGCGCTATCTGAGTTACTGTCGCCGGCAACTGCCATATTTCCCGCGTACACCGGCTCTGTTGATAACCTTACAAATGAATTCAATGCGACATTGTTAAATGCCATTGACTCTGTGGCGCCGTTATGTCTGAAAACTCGCCGTAGATTGCCTACTCCGTGGTTCACGGATGAAACGCGTACGCTTAAGCAATTATGTAGAAAGCATGAGCGCAGATGGCGTCTAACCAAACTTGAGGTTTTCCATCAGGCATGGCAGGACAGCCTCCTGAAATATAAAGATGCGCTTATCTTAGCAAAAACTCGGTATTTCTCGCAAGTTATTAATCTCAATAAAAACAATCCGAAACACCTATTTGATACAGTGGCAAAGCTGACTCTACGCCAGCCGACCCCCGATAATTCCTTCCACTCAGCTGACGAGTTCATTAATTTTTTTGCTCAAAAGGTTGAGTCCATTAGGGACGAGATCAAGAATACCATTCCAGTCGTGCGGTCGAGCCCGCCGTGTACCAACGCTGATGATCATGCAACAACCCTCTCAACTTTTAATAGCGTGTCCCTTGAAAGGCTTACACAAATGGTTAGTGCGGCTAAACAAACAACATGTTTGCTCGACCCTCTTCCAGCCAAACTACTTAAAGAATTATTTCATATTTTAGGACCGTCTGTCTTAAATATAATCAAGCTGTCTGTCTCCTCTGGGATAGTGCCAACAGCCTTCAAAACCGCTATCATTAAACCGTTGCTTAAGCGACCAAATCTTGACCCGGACTGTCTCAGTAATTATAGGCCAGTTTCAAACCTCCCATTTATAGCAAAACTTCTTGAAAAAGTAGTAGCACAGCAGCTTAATGATTACATGGTCGCCAATAATCGATATGACTCTTTTCAGTCTGGTTTTAGAGCTAATCATTCCACTGAGACAGCACTTGCTAAAGTGACTAACGATCTCCTCATAGCTATGGATTCAAACACTTCATCTGTACTGTTACTACTCGATCTTAGTGCTGCCTTCGACACTGTAGACTTTGATATTTTATTAGGGCGTCTTAAAAGTTGTGTTGGTATTTCAGGGTCAGCACTAGGCTGGTTCCATTCCTATCTATCAAATAGGACGCACCGAGTGGTCCATGGCAATGCGTCCTCTGAGCTCTATAATGTTACGTGTGGTGTCCCACAGGGATCGGTTCTCGGACCAATTTTATTTAATATTTATATGATCCCGCTTGGGGACATAATACGTAAATATAATATTAGTTTTCAATGCTACGCGGATGACACCCAATTATATATGCCATTATCGATGACAGATCCGCGTGATTGTTGTAATCTTGAGGCATGCCTTGCGGAGATCAAGCAATGGATGTCTCTCAACTTCCTTCGTCTTAACCCAGATAAAACTGAGATGTTGATAATTGGTCCAACTCGTTTTCAACACTTGTTCAAGGAAACCGCTATAACTATAGATAACCGTACTATCACTCAGAGCGATACTGTAACTAATCTCGGGGTAATGTTTGACCAAACTCTCTCCTTTCAAAAGCACATTAAGAATATAACCAGAATTGCGTTCTTTCACCTTCGTAATATTGCAAAGATTCGTCCGATCCTCTCGACCGGTGATGCGGAAACTATTATACATGCGTTCGTCACGTCGCGCCTGGACTACTGTAATGTACTATTCTCTGGTCTTCCTAAGTCCCGCATCAAAAGTCTACAGTTAGTACAAAATGCTGCTGCAAGGCTGCTCTCACGGACAAGAAAATTTGATCACATTACCCCAATATTAGCCAACTTACATTGGCTCCCGGTCCATTTAAGATGTGACTTCAAGGTTCTTCTATTAACCTATAAATCATTGCATGGCTTAGCGCCTTCGTATCTCGTCGACCTAGTTGTTCCTTATGCTCCGTCTCGTAACCTTCGTTCGCAAAACGCTACCCTTTTAGCGACACCGAGGGCCAAGAAAGTGTCTGCAGGGTCTAGAGCATTTTCTATCCGGGCTCCAGAGCTTTGGAATGCCCTCCCAATGGATATTAGGACTGCTACCTCAGTAGAAACATTTAAGACACGTTTAAAGACACATTTCTATGACATGGCCTTTAACTAACTTGGAGTGGCCGATTCGGCCGGAGTTTGTTTTGTTTTCTCTCCCCCCCCCCCTCCCCGGCCGGGGAGGTGGTTAGGTGGCACCCAAGCTGACAGCGGCTATCTGGATTCTTGTGGGCTAATTCAGGTTGGGGGAACTGCAGCTCAACCTCCACAGCCAGGATAGCAGAGGGCTCCTCTGGCAGCCCTTCGCTCTGACTTGGACATCTACTTTTGATTTTCATATTATGTATTATTTGTGCCCTCTCTGCATCCATTACAACCTGGTGATCCTGAAAGGGGGATCCTTCCATCTGTGGTCCCTTCTCAAGGTTTCTCATTTTCCCCGGGCAGGGGTTTTGAGTTTTTCCTTGCCCTTTTGGGAGCTTAAGATCAGGGGATGCTTTGAGAATAATTGTCAATTTTTGTCTATGTGAAGCCCTTTGAGACTGCTTGTGATTTAGGGCTATACAAATAAACTTGACTTGACTTGACTTGACTCGATCCAGACGCACGCCGAGGTACCTCGGGGCTTGTTGAACCTCCAGGCGTTTGCCCTCGATGCTCACTGCCAGTTCTCTCCTTGCTTCCCTGGTGCTGAGGTGGTATGATGCACCAACAGTCTTTCCAACGCTGAGCTGGAGACGCCACTTTTGAAGGTATGCTGCCATGGTGCGCATGTCTTCATTCAGGCCGTCTTCCGTCGCCTTCCACGTTGGTCGACTCAGCATGATGGCAAGGTCGTCTGCATAGCCATACTTTCTGGATGCTGTGTCCGGTAGGTCGTATATATAGATGTTAAATAGTGTTGGTGAGAGAACTGACCCTTGGGGTACCCCGCTCCTCAGTCTACGGAGCCTACTGCACTGCCCACTGCTGGTTTGGAGAGTAAAGCTGCGGTTGGAAAGCGTCTCCATAATGAACTGCACCATGTGCCGGTCCGGTATGGTCCTCAGCAGCTTCAGGTGGAGTCCCCGGTGCCACACGGTGTCATATGCGGCAGTTAAGTCCAGGTATACCACTCCAGCTTTCTCCTTATCCTGGAAGCTGTTCTCGATGTCTTGGGAGAGTAGGGTAATCTGGTCTGCTGTTGACCTTCCGCGACGGAAACCAGCTTGTTCCCGTGGGAGTTGTGAGTCCACCACTGGCTCTATGCGGCTGTGTATCATTCTTTCCAAGATCTTAAATGGGACACTCAGCAGTGAGATGGGCCTGTATGACTTGGGGTCCTCCGCATCTTTGTTTGGCTTCAGCAGAGCTATCACGGAGGCCCTACGCCAGATCTTTAATCTCCGGTAGCATGACGTGAAGAAACCTTTAAGCCATCTAGATGTTGTTGGGCCCTGGTGGATGACGAACTCCGGGTGAATGTTGTCACGGCCCGGGGATTTGCCCGGCTTTAGCTTGCTAATGGCCTCACTGAGTTCCTCTGCTGTAAAGGCTCCCGAGAGATTGAAATCGACGTTGGCCGCTGTTGAGATGCAAGACACCTCACGTGATATTAGTCGTGCAAAGTCTTTGTCTGCATCCGGGAAGCGGCCGTTCTTCAGGAGTTGGGAGGCAATGGAGTCTGCAGTGACTGGGCATCTGTGGGCTGGTGTATTTCTGCCTGTGAGCCGGTTGATGGTCTGCCACGCCTTGCGGCTGGAATGGGTGAAGTCGATTGATTCAATGACTTCTGTCCATCTCTCCTTGCGGGTGGCGTCCAGCTTTTCGAGCAGTGCTGCTGCCGTTGCGTCCTCCTCTTCTCTGGAGCTGGCTCTCTGGTGTTCCTTCAGGAGGCGGCTACACTCCCCATCCCAGCCTGGGATGTAGTTCCTGTTGTACCCACGTGGGATGGTCTTCTTTGCCGCACGCAGGAGGACCTGGCAGTAGGCTGCATAGGCTGCTTCCACATCTGTGGACTCTGGGTCTGGCAGGCCGGCAGACCTCCTTTCCGTCTCCTCAGTATACGACTCCCAGTTGGCTTTTCGGAAGTTCCATCTCTTCACAGGCTTCCCTGGCACCGGTTCCACCAGTGATGGAACTTTGATGATGGAAGGTCGGTGGTGTGAGCGGGGGAACCTGTCAAGAACACGCCTTTCCGGTCTTGGGTCGTTGCTGCGGCAGATGGCGAAGGCCAGGTCCGGGTTGGTGGTGGTGTTCCAGCGTGCAGAGAAGAAGGTTGGGGGTTCCTTGGGGTCGTACAGTAGCAGGGCATCAGTGTTGGAGGCCCATTCGCACAGCGCCACTCCGCTAGGAGTTGAATGGTTGTACCCCCAGTCTGTGTGCTGGCAGTTGAAATCGCCTGCATAGATTGCGGGTGCAGTTACAGATGGGAGTGACGTTGTGGTTAGCTCCGATGGTGGGGGCTTGTAGACGTTGATGACTGAGGTTTCCTGGATTTTAGTAACCAGCCACTCGATGTTGGAGCCTGGTGGGGATTGGCTACAGGCTGCCCAGCTTATTCCAGTGCGGACGAAGGTTGCCACACCGTGTTGCTTGATGTTGATGGACCCGGCGAGATGAAACCCAGGGATTTTGAGGATGTTATTGGTCGTGCAGTGCGTCTCTTGTAGGAGCAGGACCGCGGCCCCATTGGAGTCGGCCAGGTGCCGAAGGACTTCGAGTTTGGCGGTGGTAAGGCCCTCGACATTAAGTTGAAGCACCGACAGGCCTCGGTTTTCGACGGTCGGGATAGCTGCCCGTCCACCGTTCCTCAGTCTGCCGGCTCTGCGTTTGTTTGGCGACATTAGTTTCGCAAGCGGGACTTGTACCCTGACCTTGCTACTCACAGGGAAGACCGCGTGAAGGTTGTCGTCCATCTTCCCCGAAGCAGTTCTGTTCAGCCCTTGATGCGAAGGTCTCCCTGACATCGGGCTACCATCCCCAGACGAACGGGCAGACTGAGTGCTTGAACCAGGAGCGCGAGGCCGCGCTCCGATGTCTCTGCTCCGATACCCTGTCCGAGTGGAACAAGTTTCTCCCCTGGGTAGAGTATGCCCACAACTCTCATGTCTCCTCTGCCACAGGACTCTCCCCGTTTGAGATTTCATTAGGTTATCAACCGCCGCTGTTCCCGGCCGACGAGAAGGAGATCGCGGTCACGTCTGTTCGCCACCATATCCGACGCTGCAAGAGCATTTGGTCAAACGCCGTCAAAGCCCTTCGTCGGTCGATCGAACAAAACCGCAAGTATGCCGACCGACGACGCACGCCTGCCCCTCTTTATTCCCCAGGTCAGAAGGTATGGCTTTCCTCTCGGGATGTCCCCCTCAAGTCCGTGTCCCGGAAACTGCCCCCCCCGCTTCATCGGGCCATATGAGATCCTGGCAGTAATTAGTCCCTCGGCGGTCCGTCTCCGTCTTCCTCCGAGCCTCCGAGTCCATCCCACCTTCCGCGTCTCCCAGATAAAACCAGTCGAATCCAGTGCGCTTCTTCCCCCGGCCGTGCCCGCGCCTCCTGCCCGGGTTCTTGATGGGGATCCGATCTACCCGGTCCGACGGATCGTGGACGCCCGTCGGCGGGGCCGGGGGTGGCAGTACCTCATTGACTGGGAGGGCTACGGTCCCGAGGACCGGTCGTGGGTGCCCCATTCCTACATCTGCGACCCTGCCCTCATCTCGGACTACTGGTCGTCACTCCCTTCATCCTTTTCTGGGCCGCCGGGGGGCGGCCGTTGAGGGGGGGGTAGTGTCAGGGTCCGGGGTGGCACGTTTCTTTTTATCCACAGGGAGCGACGGTGAGCAGAGTGCAGAGGGCCCAGGTGTGTCCCATCAGGCTCGTTAAGGAGTGCTCTTAAGGAGCTTGCTGTCGACTGCTCGTCGCCTGAGTGTCTCCTTCGTTGTGATCTTCTCCACAGTTGTGCCTCTAGCTCCTCGATCTCGTCCCTTGATCGTGCTCCTTAGTTCTCGCCTTGCTCATCCACGCCGCGCTCTTCAGATTCCTCTGGTTCGCAGTAAGATCTCCGCCACAGGCACGTTGATTCCTCTGACCAGGTCTTGTGTCTCCTGCTTGCAGATTACTTCCACCGATCACCACCAAGATCCACCCCGGTCTGGTTGAACTCCTCACGCCCTGCCACTGTTGCCCCGCTCCGTGCTCCTGGCTCCGATCATCCCGCTCTACCTCACCGCAGCTCTTCCAATAAACACTCCTAACTCTTTCTGGACCTCTGAGTTGGTTTTTCTGCATGTGGGTCAAATCAATCCCTAAAACGATGACATTGTCGAGACCCAGGATCTCCTCGATCGCGGCCGTTTCAGCGGCTCTCCTTTCCTATTAAGATTGTTGCTTTTGTTATCCGCTCGGAATAGTTTAGCTGTCTTTGTTAAGACCGCGGGAACTCGTTTATTTTCACTAGCGTACACTCACACTAGCTTAGCTTAAGTTAACGGTTTCAAACCAGATTCTGACACTCCCTAATGTCAAGGCTGTCTTCATTTAAAAAAGAACTGAACGGTTTAAAGTATGACTATGATAGAGAAACAAAAGAGATTTAAAGCATAAAAGATCAAAATAATCATTAATCGAAATTAAATGATTATAAAGTAGAAATTTAATGAATAAGCAAGAAAGAGAATTACAAGTTTCAATTGTTCGAACAACTAACAATAATTTCCACTCACCATTCTCAATAGAGCAAAGATTATTCAGTCTCGAAGTTCTCTCGATTCAAAACTCATAAATATACTAAAAAGGGCAAGAGGCTAGAGGTCTAAAACAGTGGTCCACAACCTTTTTTGCGCCACGGACCGGTTACATGTCAGAAATATTTTCGCGGACCGGCATTTATATAAATAAATAATACATTTATATAAATAAATAAATAACACATTCATAATAAATATATAAATACGATGAAATAAAATGATACGACTGACATAAAAACAAGTACAAATGACAAAAATAAAACTCACCATTACGTTGAATTAGTGGGAGCACTGAGTTTGTTTCTCAGAAACTAGCCGGTCCCATCTAGACGTAATCGGAGACAATGACACCCGAAGTGATTAAGGTTTGTCTTTTATTGCAGGATGCTTGGTCTCCATGTGTTGAAGCAGTTTTGAATGCTTCATTGCCTGGTTAGTTAGCCTGTCGCCACATATTAGCTTTGCGGGCTCGACTGGGGAAACATGTCACGTGGCCGGGAAGAGTGTCTTGACCTGAATTAATTGATCGTCGATAATTATTATTTTTTTCTGTGCGGCTTGGCGGCCCGGTACCAAGTGACCCACGGACCGGTACCGGTCCGCGGCCCGGTGGTTGGGGACCACTGGTCTAAAATGCTGATTGGTGGAAAAGTCGAGTGATCAGTTCTCCTTGTTCCAAAATCCGAATTCTGTTTAAAAGAACAGGCTGGCCTAAAGAATGGAGATGACCACGCCCTAAAAATGGCTCCTCTCTCCTGCACCGAGGTCTGCATCTCCTAGCCTGTCTTTGAGCTTAAAATTTGACTAAATCCAATTTGAAGATAGTATAAATTCATTTTAACGGACCTTGGGTTAATGTCAGAAAGAATGAAATCTATCTTTGTCTAATCTGCGTTCTCGACCCACGGCAGTAGCCGCAGGGGCCATACCCCTGACGGGGAAAGCCCACCGGGCGAGAGAGAGCAGTGCTCTTTGTCCGAACGAACCTTTTATACCAGTCCAGTTCGTGGGTACTATGCCTGCTTGGTCACGTACCAGTTTTTTTTCCATGACGTCATACATTGGCCTCAGATGACCCAAATGCTTCCAGAATAGACTGCACCTGCATCTCGGCCGGTCTCAACCGGATTCAACCAGATGAGGTGACCATGTTCTCACGGAAGTAACAATTTTCTCAGGGATGCTTCATCCTGTTTCCCACTCCCAAATCTTGTCAACTGTCCATCAACGTGACATTTGCAATTTTTTTTTTCTCTGACTTGTGTTCCGTCAAACAGCATTTTGTTTATGCCTCAACTGGAAAAACGTGACCGAGGTCACGCTCCTGTGTGGGATCTCAGTCTTCCCCCACTTAGTATCACCATTAACCCTTTCTGCCTCCTTGTCTTCGCTGACATTTATACATTCATGTGTAAATGGAACATCAATATTACATACATGTTTGATACTGATCAAACATTGTGACAATAATAACACATTCTTTCACAATAGTCAATTTAACACATAATCATAACTATGATCGTGGATTCTCTTAGTTAGCAGGTTAAAACACTCAAGCATCTTCAAAACGTATTTTGACAAGCTGGTGACCTCTAGGTCAAGCTCAAGCGTGGGATTGCAGTCTTCCACCCACGGTACCACTGTCAGCCCCCTGTCCTTACTCAACTCTTAATACATTCATGTGTAAATGAAACATCAGTGCTATGATGCTGCTCAAGTTGCTATTAACTATACAATATTGCAAAGCAGAATAAAATAAAGTATATTGCAGCTTACTCTAACTGTGATTAACATGTCTCATTCTCATTAGTTAACGATGAGCATGGGCTTCCCTAGTTAGCAAATTAAAATATTCAAGCAGTTTCAAAGTATATTATAGCAAAACAAAATAATATAACTCACTCCAAAATTGTGTGTTTCTGTGCCTCAGAACAAGTCTTCATCTAATTGATGACTTTTTAAACTATTAATTTACTATGTTAGGTCAATCTGACTTTGGCACCATCTTCTGGTGAAATTTGGAACGGGAATGGAGGTTTACTGGTTCAACCAACAAATTCCCCTTTACCAACTTAAGAATAGTTAATTTTGAAGAACTAACTTTTAAGTAACCCCTACTCAGGCCCCCTTCTTCAGGTCTTCCATGTCAAGCTTTGAAATTTGTAATTTCATTTTAGCCAATTCGTCTGGGCCAAATACAATACACACTCACGCACCATCTTTTACCCTCCTATCCACCATGTAACTTGACCATGGACTACCCATGATCAGTGTCCCCTCTGAGCTGCGAAGCTGCGCAATTGCGCACTGGTCGCACAGTCTATGCCAGACATGGGCAAACTACAGCCTGCGGGCCACATCCGGCCCACGGGGCCGTTTAATCCGGCCTGCCAAACCTGAATAAATTGTATTATTAAACTTTTTTTTTTGTCATTTTCCCTGCAATTACTATGTTTCCCCAATAGATAGGGAAGCGCCCGCCCGCGCATTTACTCCCGGAAGCTGTGTCAGAAAGCTCGGTGCACAGTCATAAGTGCGTGTACGTACTAAGTAGGACGGACCCGGCGCACTCCGCGCTCTATTTCCATCAGTGCCGAATTTCGAGTGTGGGCTGTGACGTCAGCATTCTCGTAATTCGCGCGCGAAGCTTTCAGATACAGTTTTACGCTAATGACACCCACAAACCTTCCTCTGGAATCCATCCATTCATCCATTTTCCGAACCGCTTAGTCCCCACGGGGGTCGCGGGCGTGCTGGAGCCTATCCCAGCCGTCATCGGGCAGTAGGCGGGGGACACCTTGAACCGGTCGCCAGCCAATCGCAGGGCACACAGAGACAAACAACCATTTGCACTCGCACTCACACCTAGGGACAATTTGGAGTCTTCAATCGGCCTACCAAGCATGTTTTTGGGATGTGGGAGGAAACCGGAGTGCCCGGAGAAAACCCACGCGGGCCTGGGGAGAACATGCAAACTCCGCACAGGGAGGGCCGGAGGTGGAATTGAACCCGCACCCTCCTAACTGTGAGGCGGACGTGCTACCCAGTGCGTCACCGAGCCGCCTCCTCTGGAATCCTTCCATTAAAATGAGTAGCCCGAGGAAAAGAAAGGTGGACACTGAGTGCCGAGTGTTTAAAAAAGAGTAGACAATTTGGCTCGACCTACGTGTGAGCAGACGTTCAGCCACATGAACGTCAACAAAGCCCGTCACAGATCTAGGTTAACGGACCGACACCTCGGCTCTATCCTAAGAATTACCACAACAAATTTTACTCCCGACCATGATGCATTTGCAAAAAAGGGAGACCAACAATACTATTGATTTCTTTATTACCATAATTCTCGGACTATAAGTCGCGTTTTTTTTCCATAGTTTGGGTGGGGGGGGGCGACTTATAATAAGGAGCGACTTATATGTGTTTTTTTTCAAATATTTTCCCCCCCAAAAAAAAAGTGAAACCGCGATAAACGAACCGCGATGTAGCAAGGGATTACTGTAATTTGAATTTCAAGTGACGTCAGCAGCGCGACGCGGCGTGGCGCGGCGGTTGTTTACATACAGGACAAAGATTGATCACGAGATGACGAAGATGACGAAGGGCCCCACGTACTACCGGCATCATTAGCGGCTTTGTTTCTAAGTGACACGGCGGACGAAGAGTTTGAAGGATTTGGAGTGACACAGAAGGTTTGAAAAACTATTATGGATTTTACCCACGCCTGGTCCTACTCTCCGGAGCTCTCTTTCACCTCCGTGGATTGAAGTCGGGGGCCGGCGCTCGGCCGGGTGGCTGTCCTGGGACGGTGGATGGGGCTCGGACATGGCTTTTACGCACGCCCGGTCCTACTCTACAGAGCTCTCTTTCACCTCCGTGGATGGAAGTCGAGGGCCGGCGCTCGGCCGGGTGGCTGTCCGGGGACGGTGGATGGGGCTCGGTCATGGCTTTTACGCACGCCCGGTCCTATTCTATGGATCTCTCTTGCACCTCCGTGGATGGAAGTCCACGCCGCCACACCCCTGGAAGTTTGTTTTGTTAAATAAAGAGCCGTTTACCAAACCCACGTCTTTCCTTGTACATTGTTAATGCTACAATCTAGTTATGTACTAGATCTGTGGAATAACGACGAGGCTGATGTCAGGGCTCACGCGCGGCGTTGTTGACAAAGGACGAGGAATTTGATCGATGGATTTAATGATTTAGAGTGCACAGATGGTTTGATATTATTGCTTACCGTTTTTTTCCATGTATAATGCGCAAAATTTAACCAATTTATTGTCCTAAAATCCGTGGTGCGCATTATACATGGGTACAATTTAAAAAAAAAAATTCTTTTTTTAATTTTTCTTTTTTTCTTTTTTTTTTTTTTTTTTGAAGAAAATCATGGTACAACAATTTTTGAAGAAAATCTTGTCACGGATGGAGTGTGGAAAGGAAGAGGGCGACCAAGTGCAGCTTGAACCAGGGTTCATTGGAGGAACTCAAAACACAGACTTGGTAAACTAACATAACTCTCTAACAAAACCAACAACAGGACTGACCGACAAAGACGTGGAACAAAAAGACAGGGGGACATTACCAAAGACAGGAACAGAAACCTGTGTTATTGTCAAATATTGTATGTTTTTTAATCTCCATCGCGGACTGGACGTCATACGGAGGCAGTATCACTGCGCATGCGCACTATGGATCCAATGCGAATAGTCCTCTTCTCTTCTTGACTGACAATGAATGTGATAGTTTAATACATACAATCAGCAAATAACAAAATACGTATTACAGGTAATATTTTATTTCACAACACTTTGCCTTGTTCCTTTCGTCTCTGCTGTTCACTTCAAACACGCTCCATACGAACGCAATGCTCTCGTATCAGACGCTTGCTCGATCACCTGCTCGTTTGCTGTCACAATGTACCCTACACAAATCCGAAACATTTGTTGCGGCTCCGAGTCACGACGAGGGGCAAGTTTTGGTTTCCAAGGGTGTTTTTATTCCTCTTCAACTTCTCTCCCATACAGAGCCGCCTTTTTCACATGTCCGCACGTCACTTTCCTCTCTTTTCATTTTAACCTAACTGATCGTGGTGGTGCCTTTATGGGCAGTCGGAGAAATCAACGCCAACAAAAAAAATACATCCAGCCTAGTTAAGACCATACCAAAGACTATAAAAATGGGACCCATTGCCTCCCTGCTTGGCACTCAGCATTAAGGGTTGGAATTGGGGGTTAGATCACCAAATGATTCCCGAGCGCGGCGCCGCTGCTGCTCACTGCTCCCCTCTCCCCCAGGGGATGGATCAAAATCACACGGGGAGGGGTCAAATGCAGAGGACAAATTTCACCACACCCAGATGCGTGTGTGACGATCATTTTTTCCAGCATTGACATGCCATTTTTAGGGTGCGTATTATACATGGGGGCGCATTATACATGGAATAAAACGGTATATAATAGTTGTTTGATTTCTAATTTATATGTCGTTATATGGGCCTGTGGAATATTTTGAAGTGCAAGCGCCGTCAGCCGCGCGCACCCATTGTTGACAAAGGACGATCGATGGATTTAATGAATTGGAGTGACACAGATGGTTTTATAAACGTGTTATTTATGTAATAGTTTTTTTTTAAATAACTCTGAATGTTACGTCAGGGCCGTTCTCAGCTCTTCGTTTGTGTTTGTTACGTTAGCATACCTATCGTTTAGCCTGTTGTTGCTCGTTCATGACTGTTCTTGGTGTTGGATTTTGTCGAATAAATTGCCCCCCAAAATGCGACTTATACTCCGGAGCGATTTATATAGTCCGAAAATTACGGTACTTTATTTAGATGTATTCTTTCACTGATTCTTCAAGATGATGTATTTAGTCAGAATGTTTGCCTTTTGATGTGACTTCGCCTCATTAGAAAAACATATTTCTAAAATCTAACCTGCAGGCGCTGAAGTGATGGAAACTACTATTCATAATAACAGTGTCGTATATAATGAGAATCACTGATAGTAGTTTTTTGGTGAAATATTTTTTTAATGCCGTTAATAAATGCATTTGTTTTCAAAAAGCTTTTTTTTAATATCCATGCTTTACTACCTACTAAAACTACAAACCTTTTATGCAATGACCTTTACATGTCATTTCTATTACTTCACGCAAACACTACATCCATCTGCTCCTGGTTCGGCCCCCCGGTCTAAATTTAGAACCAAATTCGGCCCGTCAGTCAAAATGTTTGCCCACCCCTGGTCTAACCTAATAGAATATGTACACATTACTGTTGCTCTCGCTTCAGTTCCAAGACTTAAAAAAAACGCCTTTTTTTAAGCATTTTTTCATTTGCACATTTTTGTCCGATCACGCAACTGCAGTGCACCGCTACCGCTGAACGCGCAACCGTAGCGCGCCGCTGACCACGCAACTGCACCGCGCTGGTCGCATTATTGTAACAGAGCCCTCACTGAAATTTAGAAAATATTTTTTTACGGACGATAAATCCGATGTTGATAATTAGCCCTGCTCGTCATCAGCACCTATTTAGGGAAAACACTGTAAATCTTGATGAATGTACTATTACCCAAAGTGATTCTGTAATGAATCTCTGTGTTATATTTGACCAAACTCTCCTTTCAAAAACATATTAAGAACATAACTAGAATTGCGTTTCTTCACCTCCACAATATTGCTTAGATCCCTTCAATTCGTTCAACCCGTGAAGCAGAAATTATTATACATGCGTTTGTTAGGTTGTTGCTTGATTATTGTAATGCTTGTTTCTCTGGTCTTCCTATGTCTAGTATTAAAAGTTTAAATTTAGTACAAAACGCTTCAGCTAGACTGCTCACGAGGACGAGAAAGTTAAGGTTAAAGTCCCAATGATCGTCGTCAGAGATTATTATACATGCGTTTGTTAGGTTGTGACTTAATTATTGTAATGATTTGTTCTCTGGTCTTCCTATGTCTAGTATTAAAAATTCAAACCATCACCAGGAAACACCAACCAATGTGGGTTTTATGATCATGTCATATCTACAGTTGAAAACAGAATTATATTTCCACCCCAAATCCTCAGCCAACAGATAGTTGATGGATTGGGGTTAGGTTTGAGGAGCCTTTCTTGCGGCTTGCTATGAGCTTGGGATGAATGCATTCACACTTTGTATCTCAGGCTGCTAATCCATCAGCAGATCAGCCATTTAGCAGCAGCACAGGACCTCAAAACCTGAAAAGCCAGCATGAGGGGAGGAGGGAGAGTGCTAATAGTTTAACAGCTGCTTATGGAACAAGTGTTGCACACATGCACACTACTTCCCATATGGCATGGGGCCAGATGACAAAACCTCAACAAAGTTCAAGGACATAGGCGGTTTTACAGGGTGGCATCTTGCCTCCCCTACAAATTGTTTTGCCACCCCACTAGGCAATTAATCTATCAATGATAAATTAAAAATTTTATTAGAAATGTTCCTTATATTTTCAATATAGTGATTGATTGAACATTTATTGATCCCGGGGGTGGAGAAATTCAGGCCCCAGCAGTATCGATACCACAGAGCGGGTATACAAAAGACACACAGATGGCATGAGCGCAACTCAATAGGCTCTCATAAGGCTGCCACACAACGGGGCCACAAAGAAAGTCAGAAAGTGCGAAAGTTTAACTGGATGGAGAGTTCTGGCGGTCTCCCAAAAGAGGGGAGAGGGCTTCCTCCCTGCTCCTGTCGGTGTATGTATTACTGAGGTGCTGGTTGGTCTCTTCTTCTGGGCATACCAGACTTTTTCTGTGCTTCTGCCCCAGCAGCTGTTTATGAATTGAAATAAATTTGCTGTGTGTAGCCTTGCTTGCAAGCCTTCTCCCTGCTCCTTTTTCTGTGCCAGTCAGCACACCGGATCAAAATGAGCTTCTTTTGTAAGATGTTCTGGAGCTCTGACAGACCAGGTCCCCCCCTCCCCCCCTTTTCTCGCCTTCCTGAAGTGCTGTCTCACGGTCTTCAGTTCTCTCCTGAGTTGGGAAATCTCAGCCTCGCGTCAGTTGGCCTAGTGATGATTTTGGCCTTAGGTTGCGTGATGCCAAACCTCTCAACCCCAATACTGGTAATCAACGTGCACATCAGCTGGAAACGCTGATTGACTCCACCCTTTGACAATGCCTCCAGGGTGGAATCACCATCCTCGTCAAACTGGCACTACTCGGACTCCTTGTGAGTGGCAGGCCATAATCAAAATACTTTGCGATGTTCCGATGGTCTACTAGGTGCAGCCAGCAGGGCTTGGAGGTTCTGGCCACTGTGAGGTGGTTCTAGGACCTGGTCCTCCTCCGTCTCACTAGAGACAATGTTTAGCACTGACTCTGCGCGTTGCTCTGCTTGCTTACAAGCAATAATTACAATGCAAAAAGAGATTTCGTTCTGTTTATTGTTTTGTTTGTGATTATTTTGTGTGTGGGGGAACTTGGTCTCGAACTCCAAAAGTCTTGGTCTTGTCTTGGTCTCAAAAACATTTCACATTTACTTTGTAACAAGATTGTTGTAAACCATTGGTTCTTAACCTTGTTGGCGGTACCGAACCCCACCAGTTTCATATGTGCATTCACCGAACCCCTCTTCAGAAAAAAATTCTAAATGCTTGCACTAAACTAAAAATAAACACTCCCTTGTTTGACTTGAGTGATAACACAAAGAAAAAATATGAAAGCCATGCTTTCAGGACAAGACTAGGTTTTCCTAATTCCTAATAAGTGTCTGTGGAGAACTCTTTTCCCTTCCCATGTAGTGGTTTCACAAGATTTACTGGACTGTCTTTTCCTCTCTTTGTTTGACAATATGTACTTTGTTTTCCCAGTTTGCACGTATATTACCAGGCCCTTCTCTTTCAGTAAGATTTTGAAGTACATCTCCAGGCAGCAAGGTGTAGCACTGGTTGGCACAGCCGCCTCACAATCAAGAGGTGCAGGGGTCGATTCCAGCTCTGGCCTTTCTGTGTGGCATTTGCATGTTCTCCCTACCTGTGTGGGTTTCCTCTGGGTACTCCGTTTTTTTGCCACATTTCAAAAACATGCATGGTTGGCCAATTGACTCTAAATTTTCCGTAGGTGTGATGGTGTGTGTGAATGGTTGTTTGTCTATGTGTGCCCTGCAATTGGCTGGCAACCAGTTCAGGGTGTACCACACCTACCGCCCAAAGACTGCTGCGATAATCTCCAGTACGCCTGCGACTGTCGTGAGGATAAAGAAATTAAGGAAATGGATGCATGGAATTGAGGTTGTAATACTGAGATTCAGGGGGCGTATTACAGAAAACTTCCTATTTTAAGTCAAAAGTTAAGATAGGATGAGTCGATACGATTTTTTCCAGTTTGGTATTACAGGAAGCAAATCCTGACTCCGTTTAGGAATCTTATCTTATCTTTAGAAATCTAAATCTAATTTTAGAAATCTTATGAGTTAGGAATCCTAAATAAGCGATCTAAACGTCTATGATCGACTTTAGTGTCTGTTACCTAGCAACTGATGCTATATTGTGTCTTGTGAAGTGTCGCCTTGTTAACAAAAACTACCTAGCCGAGAGTGTGAGAGAGAGAAAGATAGAGACGTAAACTAAGTATGGATAGCACCACTAAACAGCGCTGCTATAGTATTATAAGTATGATGACTTACCCGGATTAACGGAGCCTATTCAATTTGTTGCCAACGAGACCCAAGAAGTTTCCTACCACAATCATGTCTTGCCGCGCTGTCCTGTGTACATTTTACAATATTTCACGCACGACGTATGTGTTGTGTCGTAAACGAACACGTGTAGTTTAATAAATGTAAATTGTAAATTTAAATAAACAAAATAACACAAATGCACGAGAGCACTAACAGAACGTGCGTAGCCTACATCTTGCATGCTCTTATTTACTTACTAGCCCACTCAACTCATGTTACAGTATGTTGGGCTCCACCTAGTGAAGGGGATGAACATGAAATCATTGCCTATACCAGGGGTGGGCAAACTTTTTGACTGGCGCGCCGAATTTGGTTCTAAGTTTAGACCGGGGGGCCGAACCAGGATCAGATGGATGTAGTGTTTGTGTGAAGTAATAGAAATGACATGTAAAGGTCATTGCATAAAAGGTTTGTACTTTTAGTAGGTAGTAAAGCATGGATATTCAAAAAAAGCTTTTTGAAAACAAATGCATTTATTAACAGCAGTAAAAAAATATTTCACCAAAAGACCACTATCAGTGATTCTCATTAAATGCGACACTGTTATTATGAATAATAGTTTCCATCACTTCAGCGCCTGCAGGTCAGATTTATGAAATATGTTTATGAGGCGAAATCACATCAAACGGCAAACATTCTGACCAAATACATCGTCTTGAAGAATCAGTAAAATAATACATCTAAATAAAGTAAGAAAGAAATCAATAGTATTGTTGGTCTCCCTTTTTTGCAAGTGCATCATGGTCTGGAGTATAATTTGTTGTGGTAATTCTTAGGATAGAGCCGAGGTGTCGGTCCGTTAACCTAGATCTGTGACGGGCTTTGTTGACGTTCATGTGGCTGAACGTCTGCTCACACGTAGGTCGAGCCAAATTGTCCACTCTTTTTTTAAACACTCGGCACTCAGTGTCCACCTTTCTTTTCCTTGGGCCACTCATTTTAATGGAAGGATTCCAGGGGAAGGTTTGTGGGTGGCAATAGCGTAAAACTGTATCTGAAAGCTCAGCGCGCGAATTACGAGAATGCTGACGTCACAGCCCACACTCGAAATTCGGTACTAATGGAAAAAGAGCACGGAGTGCGCCGGGTCCGTACTACTTAGTACGTACACGCACTGGTGAGTGTGCACCGAGCTTTCTGACACGGCTTCCGGGAGCAAATGCGCGGGCGGGCGCTTAAGTTAAAGTTAAGTTAAGTTAAAGTCCCAATGATCGTCACACACACATTTGGGTGTGGTGAAATTTGTCCTCTGCATTTAACCCATCCCCGTGTGATTTTGATCCATCCCCTGGGGGAGAGGGGAGCAGTGAGCAGCAGCGGTGCCGCGCTCGGGAATCCAATGTGATCTAACCCCCCAATTCCAACCCTTAATGCTGAGTGCCAAGCAGGGAGGCAATGGGTCCCATTTTTATAGTCTTTGGTATGAACCCACAACCTTCCAGTCTCAGGGCGGACACTCTACCACTAGGCCACTGAGCTTCCCCATCCATTGGGGAAACATAGTAATTGCAGGGAAAATGACCCAAAAAAAGTTTAATAATACAATTTATTCAGGTTTGGCAGGCCGGATTAAACGGCCCCGTGGGCCGGATGTGGCCCGCGGGCCGTAGTATGCCCATGTCTGGCTTATACCATAGTAGCCTACCCCAATTTATGTTGCACAACATCAAAATGATCTTAATTTATTAACTACATTGACAGTTTCTAATGGTGAATGAACACAGCCCTGCAGCTCTTACTGTTGTACAACACTCATGAAATAACAGTTGTGTGTTTGTATTTGTTTGCCTGACTGCTGCAACAATATAGGCCTATCCTTGTCCTCATCACTCAAAAACACCACTTAGGACAGCAAAGGGGGTTATCCTAAAGTTAGAACAATTCGAAGTTGTCAGGAACAGAGCCAGGGCGACCAAATGCAGCACGAACCTTTATTGATTAAGGGAAAGGGTAAGTGGAACGCTGGCGGGTGCTCTTGGCACTCTTCCGGCAAGAGGCCACCCAGTCGCCCTCACCCCCGCAGTATAAGCATAGCCTAGCTCTGAGGCGTCTATGACGCTCCTCTGGCGAGAGCGAGATGCATACAATCTCCATCGGCTCTGGCCAGCTGGGCTGGGTGGGAGGAGTTTTCATGGTGCGCTGGCTGACTTGGACGGGATCCTGGGCGGACGACAGGTGAGACGGGACAACAGGGGCTTCCCATGACACCCGAGGTCTCGGGCTGGTGTCACAGCAGCGGGAGGGCGGAGTCGACTTCAACTTCTCGCGCCGTCTTGACTGGATCCGCCGATCTACCCGTGCGGCCAGGTCCATGGCATCTTCAAAGGTCTGAGTGCGCTCGTAGGAAACCATCTCATCCTTGATGTGAGTCCGTGGAGGAAGGTGCAGACGAGAGCCGGGGTGTTCCAGTCGCTCCGACGCGCCACTGTCTGGAACTTAATGGAGTACTGGGCCACGGACCTGCTGCCTTGGTGCAGCGTGATGAGTTCCTCAGAGGCGTCTTCCGAGGCTGAGCCCAAGTCGAACGCGCAGAATTTCAGCTACAAAGGCGTCGAACGACGAGCAGACAGGTCCCTGCCACTCATATTCCGCCGTTCCCCACAGCCACGCCTTGCCCGTAAGGTGAGTGAGTACAAACCCCACCTTGGCTGGTTCCGTGGCGAACGTGACGGGCTGGAGGTTGAACAAGACGCGGCAGTTTATCAAAAAGGCCCGGACGTACTTGGGGTCACCATCGAACCTCTCAAGGTTGCTGAGTCTGGGCTCCGGGATGTCCACGAGCTGCCTGGGCTCCGGGGCAGGACGGGGCGTGGACGTAACGACAGGCTGATCGGTGGGGCTGAGTGGGATGGCCGTGGACAGGGTTTGTGCAGATTGGGTTGCAGCAGCCAGAGGAGCCAAATCCTTAAGTACCTTGAGAGCTTCTACAAGCTCTTGGTGGAGCTGATGGTGCTGCAGAAGCTGCTGTTGCTGCTGCCGGACTATCTTCGTTAAAGTCGCCATCTCCTCGGCGATCTTGCTAATGTCCCACTCTGCGTGGGACAGGCGGTCCAGGGCAGAGGGTCCGTGCGCTGGTCGCATAATGGCCAGTTCGTTCTGTCAGGAACAGAGGCAGGGCGACCAAATGCAGCACGAACCTTTATTGAATAGGGGAAAGGGTAAGTGGAACGCTGGACTGCCAGTCTGGCTGGTGTCACTGGACAGAAGAGCGCAGCGAGTAGTCCGAGTCGCAGGCAGGCAGGTGGTCGAGGCAGGCGGTGATCAGAACGTGGTCAAGGACAGGCGAGTAGTCAGGGCAGGCAGCGAGCAAAGCGAGTCGGGTCAGAACACGAGCGAAGTCAACAACGGGAAACGTTTGGGCAGGGTACCGTGAGCAGAGCGCAGTGAGCGGTGGAGTCACGGGCAGAGTGAGCAGACTAACTGACAACTACTGGCTAAGTTCACAGAGTTTAAATAGGGCAGACCCAACGAGCCGTGGCACGTGCTGGTCACCAGCTTGATTGAGGGCATGGCTGGAAGTCAGGTGCCGCAGGAACGTGACAGAAGTTAGGATGCTTCTGTAATACACTTTTCCTATCTTGAGATAGAATGCGTAAACCAAATTAGGAAACGCTGTTCTGTAATAAGCTTTTCCTAAATACGGTACTAAAATTCCATAGACAGATAAGATTCTCTTCGAACGTTTCTGTAATACGCCCCCTGGTTCTCTGGTTAGAAAACTCTTGTCCATTTTGCCTACCGGTTCACCAGCTCAGTGACCCAGTGGTAGATTGTCCGCCCTGAGACTGGAAGGTTGTGAGTTCAAACCCCGGCCGGGTCATACCAAAGACTATAAAAATGGGACCCATTGCCTCCCTGCTTAGCACTCAGCACTAAGGGTTGGAATTGGGGGTTTAGATCACCAAATGATTCCCGAGCGCGGCACCGCTGCTACTCACTGCTCCCCTCTCCCCCAGGAGATGGATCAAAATCACACGGGGATGGGTTAAATGCAGAGGACAAATTTCACCACACCCAGATGTGTGTGTGATGATCATTGGGACTTTAACTTTAACTTCCCCATGTTTTCTTGAGCTATACTATGCTATAGATGTTTTCTGCATTGATCTTTGCCATTTTCCAGCATATCTCTTATGACAATTTTTTGCAAGTTTTCTTGGAATCCAAAAATCAATTGGCAATATTGGCTAAGTAAAAAGGTGAAAATCCAGTAGATTATTGAACTGTCGAGTTATAATATATTTGTATTATGTTGAGAAAAAAATACATTTATTATGTTGCGGGTCATTTTGACCCGTATTGTATTAATCCACTCAAAACAGTCATAAAATGAAGTTAAACCATTCAGAACTTTATTTTAGATTATACAAACATTAATAAGAGATAAGAAGTAGAGATATACAATTCCAACACTATATTATTTTTCCTGACTGTTCCCAACATAGTCAGCTGTCTCTTCTGAGGTTCATCTCCAAGACGGTAGGATGTAAAGAAGTTGTCACATGTAATGTTATGACCTTGCAGCCCTTCAGTCATCTCCAAAACCACACGTATTCCCTGATTCTTCTCAGGTCTTCTTCCAGGTGGCTTTCCAGTATATACTTGCAGGTTCCACACATAACTGGATTTTGCATCACAGGCTGCCCACATTTTGATACCATATTTCGCAGGCTTGTATGGCATGTTTGGAATGGACAGCGTCCTCTGAATGGAACGAGGCACTCATCGAGAGTAACATAGGGGTCAGGATTATCCAATAAAGGCAGGGTTTTGACCCATTTACCCCAGACATCTCTGATTGCTGCAAGTTTGTCCCTCTCGCATCGATCAGCCCTGATGTTACGGTTGTCAAATTGGATCACACGAGAGATCAAGTGAAATGTCTCCAAAGACATTGTGGCTCAGAAGATTGGCCTTCCATTCTCTTCATTCCATAAACTTGCACTTGCTTCACCGTTGGACCTGTATAAGCTAGCTAACACCTGGATTCCAAAGCATGCAAGTCAGTTGGATCCAGTGGATTCTATTTCTCTTGAAAGACACGCCTCCCCTCCAAGTTGGTCATGTCGAGGATTATCTTCTCTATGCGTGGGGATATGAAGAGCTGAAATGCTGATTCAATATCATCAACTCTTGTGACAGCAAATCTTGTAGGACCAGGAGTCATTTTGATGACATTAGAACAGTGGTTCCCAAACTTTTGCAGGCTGGCGCCCCCTTTGGCTCCCCAGTGAATTCCTAGCGCCCCCCCCCCCCCCAAGGCATTTATATAAATAAATAATACATTTATATAAATAAATAAATAATACATTAATAATATCATTACCAATACGTTGAATTAGTGGGAGCACTGAGTTTGTTTCTCAGAAACGAGCCGGTCCCATCTAGACGTAATCGGAGACAATGACACCCGAAGTGATTTAAGGTTTGTCTTTTATTGCAGGATGCTTGGTCTCCATGTGTTGAAGCAGTTTTGAATGCTTCACTGCCTGGTTAGTTAGCCTGTCGCCACATATTAGCTTTGCGGGCTCGACTGGGGAAACATGTCACGTGACCGGGACGAGTGTCTTGACCTGAATTAATTGATCGTCGATAAAAAAAAAAATTCTGTGCGGCTTGGCGGCCCGGTACCAAGTGACCCACGGACCGGTACCGGTCCGCGGCCCGGTGGTTGGGGACCACTGCCCTAACCAGCTCAACACAACACAACACGGCGCGTTCTGGCGAGTCCCCAATTTCATGTTGACTTGAACTCAAGATGATGTTGACCGCCAGAATGCGGTTTTTATTATAAGATAAAATTCTGAACATTACAAGCTTGAAATTACAAACCTGAGCTTTTGCTTTTGTAGTCTATGCTGTCGGATCTGACTGGGCCAGAGCGGCGTGTTGTGTACAAATCGACTGCCGCCCCCCTACCGCCCCCCTACCGCCCCTTTCTTACTCACCGCCCCCCCAGATCTTTCCACCGCCCCCAGGGGGGCGGTACCGCCCACTTTGGGAACCACTGCATTAGAAGATGACAATCTAGCTCGGCTTTGGTGTGCTGATGTTGACCATTTTATTTCACCATCTTTAGATGTCCATGTCCCCTCTGGATGACGATTGTTGCGTTTCTTCGTTTTCATCTGATGAAGGGACACCTGTAGACTCGTCCTCTAAATCCTCATCATCATGGAAAAATTGACAATCTGGATCATCAATAGCATTGTCCTCTGGCTCTGAAGGATCCGCCATCTCTGAAATCTCTTCCTCTACATCACTAACCCAGTTCATAAGCAGTGATAAAGCTTCTTCAGCTGTAAATCATCTGGAGCTCATTTTTGGTGTGTTTCTCCAAGAACAAGCATGGAAAAAATGACAAGGACAGGGAAAGTCCTTCTTCCACACACACCTGGTTCTGAATGTTTATTCAGAGGCAATCAAAATGAAGTACATCAACGAGACATGTTTATTTTGGATTTTAACAGCTACTTTGTGTCTGGGTCAAAATGACCCGCAACATCATCTTTGTATACAAACTGTGTGCAGACAATTCACAACACATCAAAGTGTCCAGATTTTACATAGCAGTTCATTACCCTAGAGGAGAAAAAGTCACAACATTTCATGGAAAAAAAGAAAGGATAACCTGCACTTTGGTTAACACAAACATTGAAATGGGTCAGATTGACCATTAACATAAAATAAGGGAGTTATAAGCATGAACAAGTTTGTTCAAGTGGGCTTTGCAGTTTGTTTTTTAAATTTCTTTTAGTGTCCTAAGCATACTGAGTGACTAATGTTCTGTTAAAACACTCAGCTGGATTTGACTGGGATGGTTGTCCTTGAGTTCTATCTACCATTGGTCCTCAACTACCGGGCTGCGGACCAGCACCAGGCTGTGGGACACTTTGGACTGGGCTGTGGTGGGACACACAGATGAAATAAAGAAAAATAACAAGTGCTTTCAGTTTATTTAATATTCTAGGCTGGGGGGCTGTTATCCTTCTTCCCTGAGGGCCTCAAGTAGTTTTAGGAACAACGCTGCCTGGCTCATTGGGTCACCCAACTTCTATCTATACCTCAAAAGCCATCTAGCAGAAACAAAGGACCATCATAGCATGTTAAAAGCACATGCTTTTTGGGCCGCTTGCACCCTACAGGCATTTTATGTGGGACAGCCTGAGCTTGCAGGATTCGCGTTTACACTGTGGAAAATATTGGCACTGCCTGAGTTCAGACCTTGTGCCATTGATTAGTGCTTAAGCTGCATGGCTGAGCTCTAACCAAAGCTGTTACATGTATTGACAGGATTGGCATAATTAATTACAAAGATTATGGTTTTTAGTATGGCTGGCTGCATTTAGCTCAAATGTAGAAAGTGGCTATCGCAGTGGCACAGAAGGGGGAGGGAGAAGTACACACAGACACCACAATGACTGCATGTTGAGTGGGTGTATGAAAAACATTAACCCACAATACACTGCGAAGTTTTGACAGATTCTTCCTCCAGGGCTGTTGAATGTACAAGCTATTACTACTGCCAGCCCAAAATCTAGTTGGTGCATGTTCCATGTCTTTCTCGATTAGTGGGTCAGTGACTGACATCTATTGAATAAACCAGTATTGTATGACACAGGCCGGCTGATAGCGCTTGTGTGACATGCTTGGACTGAGAGAAGGCCAAGATGTGTTCTTCCCAGCAGCCCTTATACCACTTATTTTTCTTGTTCTTTAATTTTTGTTCATATTTGTAACGATCTCTGAACAATGCAGAAGCCTCCAAGGCCTCAAAGCAGCTACCATGCTCTTTATTAAGATCCAGCTCACCTGTTTCCACATTGGTAAGTAGAACATTATTTGTTACTAGCACTCTAATAGGGAATAGTTTACCTCAGAGATGGGGGCTGGGTAATAAACTAGAAACACCTATCCATCCATCCATTATGTGTACCACTTGTCCCCACGGGGGTTGCGGGCATGCTGGAGCCTATCCCACCCATCATCGGGCAGTTGGCGATAGTTTGATAAGTATTTGAAGAAGTAATACTGTTATGGAAAAAAAATGAAAAAGAAATACTGTTACTTAAAACTTTCAAACACAAGACTGAAGACCTCTGTAAAGGTAAAAGAAAATCTGGTAATTAACAGTGCAAAAATGTATAAAAATTACACATAAATGTGTATGATTCCTCAACTATCTCCACAAAGTGTTATGGAAATGTTTGTAGTTTTTACATAAACAATCAAAAAATAAATCTGAACTTTTAGAGCGTATCATCAGTGCATTGTAACATTTGAAACAATTTTTAGCAAATATCAACCTTGTAAAATACCACTGACACTCCTCACATAACTGTCCTGATTAGCCTTGAGTCTAAATAGGTTGTAAATGTGATGATGGAGGTTAATCAGGAAATGCTGTCCTGTCAACTTGTTCATACATTTCAAAGGAGAGGTCAATTTATTTGCCTATCCGGATATGCATGCATGCCTGACAAAATGCCAACAAATAATCTATGAGGCCTTGATGTTCCATTAAAAGATCAATTCAGCCCGTTTAAAATCGGGCTGCTCAGGGACCATGTAAAGGTCAGTATTTGTTAGTCCATTGACAGAGTGATTAATAAATCAATAAATGCTAGAGAAAGATCCAGTAAATCAAACAATTCCAGAGAGACTTGTGACTTAGCTTAGTAGAGCTGAATGAAAGTGACTTCTGTTGTATTTTGCTTATTTGTATGGATACTGCTATTTACACCCGAGGGCTACTGGAAGTCAGAAATCGTCATTTTTGCCTGTGTGTACATGTGTGTGTGTGTGTGTGTGTTTTAGCAATTCCGAATAATAATATTCTGCACAAGTTGGCGCAGTACCATTACAAATGCAAAATGTACAGTTTTAGAAATCGCCATGGTCATTTCGTGAGGTGTGTGGGTGCAGTTATGAATTTAGTTCCTGCCGATAAGGAAGAGGATGCCAAGATCCAGGTTTATAATGAAAGAGTCTATCAGTTGCATTGGTTTAACTAGGGCTCAACCAAAAGCCACCAAGACAAAATATGTTGTTGCTACCTACAGCTACCTACTGCTACCTTGACATACATACATAGATTGTGGAACATTAGAAACTCAACAGGGCAAAACATATATAATGCATTTAGTCATATATTTGACAAAATAGATGGATGCACACAGTACAAGGTTAATTGACAACCTATTAAAATGACATCTTTCAATTTGCTGTAAATGTGACATTGTGGTCATTGGTAAATTAACAGTCAATTGCGTGCTGGTTAATGAGGAGCATAACACACACAGTTGACCCCAGTCCATGTGCTTGCCCCATTATCTACAACAAAAGGTGTTTATTGCTTTTAATAGGTGATTATGTTGACATATTGTGATTATGGAGATGCTTTCAGAGGGAAGAAGGTGAAAAAAAGAGTAACCTAGGAAAGAACATACTGTCATGTAAATAGCGTCCAGAGGGAGGCAGTAGCACCTCAACTGTCATTTTAGGTATAACTTAGCACTTGAAAGGATCTGCATACTGAGCATTCATGTTTATTTTTCAGTCCATTTTGTCTGTGTAAACAAACAACTTAATAGCTCTGTAGCGCCACCTAGAGTGGAAAACTAAAAACCAATCCTGGTCCTTTCTTCCTCGACCGATGGAAATTAGCAGGCCTGTGTAGCACCCCAAGACGAACAAAAAGTTTATTGCAGCCTATAATGAACAGGAAAAAGAGTTATGCATTTTTGAATGTCAAACACTGGGCAATTTTTGCACATTTACATAGGTCATACTTTTGTATCCTTCTCCTGGAGGATTCATCAGATTGACTTCAAACTTGGGTTAGACCATCTTTAAACCTGGGAAAACAATTGGGAATTTTTTTTCGAGTTTTCAAAGTACCATCTTATGGTCAGACTGGTTGTTTCTTCATGCGTCAGCTGCTATACAGTTGCTGGTCTTTTATGCTTTGTATTTATGTGTTTATTCAGTCATAAATCCTGATTACTGATGTCTCACAGTATATACAGTGTGCACAATTAATAGACAAATTGTATTTTGAGGATTATTATTTTTTATATTTATATTAGGCAACTATTAGTGTGCAGTATTATTATGTAACTAAAATGAAAATGGAAATTTTTCCATCTCACTTTTCAGAGGTTTTTTTTGGGCCCATTTTACCTGAGGAAAACAAGCTGCCTAATAATTATACGCACTGTGTATAAAGTGTTGATCTCCTTAGGTCTAAACATCCCTCATTATTTAAATACACATCACTTCATATGCTTGTATCGCGTAAGCATTCAAGCTTATACAGCATGGAGTAGGAAACTATGAATACAAATTATCATATGGTAAAAATACACACTTGCCTAATAATTGTGCACAGTGTATTACAGCCTGAATTTCTTTGAAGTGTGTACAAGAAATGACAATTAAGGTGAGAGCACATTCAATTTTGAATATACTTAGCAGCTTGCATCAGCATTCCTGGTAAGTTTATAAATGAGAGTACAACTTAAATTGAGGGCGATACTGTGGCCTTGACATTTTTAGCTATAAAGGTTTAATGTATTTTAAAATGGAGCAAAAAACTATTGTTCACTTTGTGCACACTTGCACTATGAATAAAATGCAAATATTTACACAGACAAAATTAAATGCTAGACATATTTTACTCTTCTCAGCCATCAACTACTAAGCTTTTTTGGTAAAGTACAGATAAGCAAAATTTTGGAAAAAGCAATGTGATAAAGTACATTAAAATACAGGCAAACACATGTATTGGTTTTATTTACCCTTCACTAATTTCAAACATTTTGCTGTGCAAGGCACGGGCCATTCTGTCCGATGTTTGATAGTCGTAGTACAGTTTGCAGTACAGTTTGCTTCTCAGGTGCGCAAATCCCTGAATGGTAACCAAAAACTAAGCACGGTAAGCGGCCACTTCGGGTGATCGAGGCACGGTGCTCCCACTCAGAACTCTGTGCGACTTTGTGAGCCAGCCAGGGTGAATGCCTGAACTGGGTGACTAGAGAATAAGCAAAGTAAGTGGCGTCCTCCTCCAACTATAGCAGGCATGTCAAACTCAGTTTGGCTCTGGGGCCGCATCCAGACTTTCTGTTCTCAGGCGGGCGGGATCAGTAAAAGAATGTCAACTCCAAATATTTAGCTTTGTTTTTCAGAACTATGTTTTATCATTCAGTCTACATTTGTAGCCTACCGTACATGTTATAAATGGGGAAAAAAAGATTGTCATGTTTGGCGGTGAATGTGTTAACAACTGGTTTATTTTAACATTTGAGTGAATGCAGTTTTACACCTGAACCAACTCACCACACTAAACAAACTCAAGTGGGAGCAATGACAATAATGTTTTCACCTAATTGTCATACTGCTTTGAAATAAATACAAAAAGAAAAACAAAATAAAATAAATACATTTCATAAAAAATTATGAGTGCAAACAAATTTCGTGTAAACACACTTTTTTCTCCTTTTCTCACTGCACTTCTGCTGTCTACTTGCTGCTGCTGGATCCTGAAACTTGGCATTTTTTTGCCTTCACAAGTGGATCGATGTTAGGTGTCAAATCCTGAGTAGCAGCACATTAAATGCAGAGACAAATTTCACCACACCCAGATGTGTGTGTGACAATCATTGGGTCTTTACCTCTTTAACAATGTCATTCAAGTGTTAATTTGTTAACCTTGAGCGTTGCTTTGTTTTATTATTGTTCATGACAGAGAACACCTGTTCACAAAGATAAGTAGTCCCAAACATGGATAGAACCTTTGCAGCCATGGCTGTTAATTTGGGGTAACCTGGCACGCCATATTGATAAGACTTATCCAATCCCACGGACCCAAATTTATCCCTCATAGCGGAATTGCAATGCAAGTCAATAAGCTCGAGTTGAATGTCAGCTGGCATATCAGAAGGCTTCACCGTAAATGGCGAGCGAAAAAAGCAAAATTTGTACCTAAGTTCACCTAATACCTGAAACCTCTGCTCAAACTCTCGCAGAAAATCTGTTATGTTGACTTTATATTTATCCAAATCGTTATCGGGACGATCCGGTGCCTTCAGACGCACAGCTGTGAGACAAGAGAAATGTGCGGTGTCACCGTTGGATAGCTGAGTCTCCCACAGTGACAGCTTCATCTTGAACGCACTTATGTTGTCATAATATTGGGTGACAACTCTGTTACGGCCCTACAATGTAGTGTTAAGCGCATTCAAGTGTTGTGTACTGTCAACCAAAAACGCGAGATCCTGCCCCCATTTCTTGCATTTAAGTTCCTTTACTGGGCGTCCCTTCTTCTCCATGAACTGTTCAATTCCTCCTCGTAGCTCAAAGAAGCGCTTGAGTACTGCACCTCTGCTTAACCACCGCACGTTAGTGTGGTATGGTTGGCCAGCATGGATGTCATTATCACTGAGAAATGCGTCAAACTGACGGTGATTTAGAGCGTGCGCTCTGATGAAATTGACAGTTTTCACAACCATACTCATAACATGGTCCATTTGCAGTGTTATGAAACGTAACGCCTCTTGATGCAAAATACAATGAAAAGCCCATAACTCTTATCCTCCATTTGCGGTTAGTACTTTGTCACGGAATTTTGTGACAAGGCCTGCCTTTTTCCCGACCATTGATGGCGCACCGTTTGTAGCCAGGCTCACGGCACGGGACCAGTCCGCTCCCACCTTGTCCAGCGCTCGAACGAGAGCGCTGAAAATGTCATCTGCCGTTGTGGTGTCATTCATGGGCACCAATTCAAGCAGCTCCTCGGTGATGGTCAAAATTTTATCAACACCTCTAATGAATATGGCCAGTTGAGTGGCATCGGTGCTCTCATCTATTGCAATTGAAAATGCGATACATGACTTGATATTCTCTTTCAGTTGGCTTGAGAGTTCTGTCACCCGATCTGCAACAGTGTTCCTTGTTAGACTAATATTGGCAAAGGCAGGTCGCTTTTCAGGGCACATGACTTCTGCAGCCTTCAGCATGCATATTTTTACAAACTCTCCATCAGAAAATGGCTTGGATGCCTGCACTAGCTTGTTGGCAATAATGTAGCTGTCTCTTACAGCCCCATCAGCGATATCGCTGCACGTAAAAGTAAACTGCTGTTTCTTCAGACCAGCGACCAATTTTTTTTTATCTTGTCTTTCCTTATTTGTCCTTTCAAGTGGTCATACTTGTCTTTATGATGAGTCTCATAGTGGCGCCGTAAATTAAACTCTTTGAACACTGCAACTTGCTGATTACATACCAAGCACACTGGTTTTGCATTCACTTCTGTAAATAAATACTTCTCAGGCCATTTTTCCTGGAAAACTCTGCACTCCGTGTCCACTTTTCTTTATTTTGACAGTGCCATTTTGAGAAGGGTGTGTTGACCGATAACTTGTTTCGTAGTGGTGAATGGTGAAGCAAGATCGTCGGTTTATTTTTACGTGGACACACCATTGCGAATGTTTATTCCCTGTGACTAACTCATGTCAGTGCCGCATGCTGGACGTGAGCGCCTTTACATATTTACTGCCCTCTAGAGGCCGGAGGGAGCATTTGGTTTGTATTTATTTTAAAAAATCACAACTTTTGAAAGAAATGAGCTAGAGACTCGCTTTTTTTTTTTACATACTCAGAAATTTATGGCGGGCCGGATTAAATCATCCAACGGGCTAAGTCCGGCCCGCGGGCCGTACGTTTGACACACCTGAACTATAGGCTCGCTCACACCAACCCACAGGCAGCTATGACGCGCCGTCGGAGAAGCCCCGCTGGCTGACCTTGCACCGGCGTTCGGGCGGGTGGCTCCTTCGGGCCGTATTTTGCTCTCAAGCCACGGGCGAGTGCACCAGCCCTGCCCCCTCTCCCATCTAGTACACCCGCTTGACATTGAGGCTGAAAGTCCCCCTCATCCACCTTGCTACGCAGTCCACCACCACACTACCACTGCCATCCCCTCCTTGCCCACCCACTGCAATGGAAGTTTAGTGAGGCCCTGCAAGCCTATGGTAGGCCTTACGGTTAAGCGCTTGTCTCAAAGATAGTCATGCAAGCTTAAGTCCACGTGTTTGTGTGAAGTAATAGAAATGACATGTAAAGGTCATTGCATAAAAGGTTTGTACTTTTAGTAGGTAGTAAAGCATGGATATTCAAAAAAGGCTTTTTGAAAACAAATGCATTTATTAACAGCATTAAAAAAATATTTCACCAAAAAACTACTATCAGTGATTCTCATTATATACGACACTGTTATTATGAATAATAGTTTCCATCACTTCAGCGCCTGCAGGTCAGATTTATGAAATATGTTTATCTAATGAGGCGAAATCACATCAAACGGCAAACATTCTGACCAAATACATCATCTTGAAGAATCGGTGAAAGAATACATCTAAATAAAGTAATAAAGAAATCAATAGTATTGTTGGTCTCCCTTTTTTGCAAGTGCATCATGGTCTGGAGTAAAATGTGTTGTGGTAATTCTTAGGATAGAGCCGAGGTGTCGGTCCGTTAACCTAGATCTGTGACGGGCTTTGTTGACGTTCATGTGGCTGAACGTCTGCTCACACACGTAGGTCGAGCCAAATTGTCCACTCTTTTTTTAAACACTGGGCACTCAATGTCCACCTTTCTTTTCCTCGGGCCACTCATTTTAATGGAAGGATTCCAGGGGAAGGTTTGTGGGTGGCATTAGCGTAAAACTGTATCTGAAAGCTCAACGCGCGAATTACGAGAATGCTAACGTCACAGCCCACACTCAGAATTCGGCACTGATGGAAATAGAGCGCAGAGTCTGTACTACTTAGTACGTACACGCACTTATGACTGTGCACCGAGCTTTCTGACACGGCTTCTGGGAGTAAATGCGCGGGCAGGCCCTTCCCCATCTATTAGAGAAACATAGTAATTGCAGGGAAAATGACCCAAAAAAAAGTTTAATAATACAATTTATTCAGGTTTGGCGGGCCGGATTAAACGGCCCAGTGGGCCGGATGTGGCCCGCGGGCCGTAGTTTGCCCATGTCTGCTCCAGACTCTTGCTAATAGAACTCTAGACTCTAGAGTTCTATTCGTGGCTTGTACGATACAACCATTTAGTTTTGAAAGAAGTGGTTGTTGGAGTGGTAGTAAATTCTAAACACACTTTTCCTACACACTATATCGAAAATATAAGGAATATTTCTAATAAAATTTTGAATTTATCATTGATAGATTAATTGCCTATTAGGGTGGCAAAACAATTTGTAGGGGAGGCAAGATGCCACCCTGTAAAACCGCCTATGTCCTTGAACTTTGGCCCCTTGCCATATGGGAAGTAGTGTGCGTGTGTGCAACACTTGTTCCATAAGCAGCTGTTCAACTATTAGCACTCCCCCTCCTCCTGCACACCCAGTGTGGAATCACAGCATGCTGGCTTTTCAGGTTTTGAGGTCCTGTGCTGCTGCTAAATGGCTGATCTGCTGATGGATTAGCAGCCTGAGATAGAAAGTGTGAATGCATTCATTCCCAGCTCATAGCAAGCCGCAAGAAAAGCTCCTCAAACCTAACTGAGGATTTGGGGTGGAAATATAATTCTGTTTTCAACTGTAGATTTGACATGATCATGAAACCCACATTGGTTGGTGTTTCCTGGTGATGGTTTGTTACTGTGAGAACATTTGAACAAAGAAAGCTGTCGTTACAGTACATGCTCAGGATAAAACGTCTGTGATGCTATTTTATGTTGGAGATTAACATTTTACAGGAGCAGAATAACCTTAAAAAATATAAGACCTACGATCATGGCAGATCCAGTAAAACACGGCTGGCTGTCTTCTAAAGTATTTGTGCATCACAGTGTGATGAGGAAGTTTTTCTTCGACCCTTCCGTCTGCCGTTCTTAATTTTTTACTATTAACAATTGCCCACCCAATACAAACTTATTGGGTATATGCTAACATCTTTCCATTTATTGCTTATCCTGTTCAGGGTCAAGAGTGAGCTGGAGTCACTTAGTGACAGAGATGGGGACTCGAGTCACTGTGACTTAGACTCGAGTCGACTCGAGTCGCTGTTTTGATGACTTGTGACTTGACTTGACAAAAATAAAAAAACTTGAGACTCGACTTGGACTTGGAAGTTAAAGACTCGGGACTTGAATTGACTTGAGACACGATGACTTGAATGACTTCCGTGTTATTTAGTTTATGTTTTCAGTTTGAATATACAATTAATAATACATTTAAAAAAGTAATATCAATAACACGGTAGGAGCGCAGGCTGAGAATGGCGTTGTCATGATTGGATCGCTACCCTGTCAATCAATCAGTCGTGCCCTCTCTACCTACCTAACGTGTTTATTGGAGAATCACGCCCCTTTATATCAGACATGCACAAACATGTCAGCTGGAGCGGTACCGCGAGGCAAAAGACGGACAGCACAGTGCAAGATATGCAACAGAAACATTTCAGACAGCCAGACGACAACTTCAAACTTTGTCCGTTTGAAGTTTATAGAGCTCTGGTGTCTCCAGATGTTACAGATGAAACATAAAATGTTTCTAATGCTCTTTAATGTGTTTCTTCTTTCAGATTTTTTTCAGATTTTTTTTTCATATTTGCAACTCAAATGTGTCAGACACTGTTGGCAGACGTTCATTTGTTTAGATTGAGCTGTCAATCATTGTATGAGGTAATTTCTTTTTTGTTTGATTCCATGGTGTATTTTACTGAATATCAGTAATTACAGTGCAAATCCAAATTATTGTCATATGTTTTAAACAGGTTAGACACATTGGACAATGATGGTTACTTAAAGTTACTTATATCTTGTCTTTTC
Source organism: Syngnathus acus (assembly GCF_901709675.1). NCBI lineage: Eukaryota > Metazoa > Chordata > Actinopteri > Syngnathiformes > Syngnathidae > Syngnathus > Syngnathus acus. Next base: position 18,408,513 of record NC_051094.1, read on the forward strand.
ACGTTACTAAGATCAGATTCTGTGGGTAAAATTGCAATAATAAGGTGACTTGACTTGGACTTGACTTGACCTATTTAAGGACTTGACTTGGACTTGACTTGGACTTGACTTGACCTATTTAAGGACTTGACTTGACTTGACTTGCCCAAGAAAAAAATGACTTGGGACTTACTTGAGACTTGAAGGTTAAGACTTGAGACTCACTTGAGACTTGCACATGTGTGACTTCAAAGTCAAAGCCTGCTTTATTGTCAATTTCTTCACATGCCAAGACACACGAAGAAATCGAAATAACGTTCCCACTATCCCACAGTGACAAGACATAGTACACAATATACATACAAGTAAACAACACAAAAAAATAAAAACAAGAAGGCACAAACAATGAATAAATAAGAGTAGTTGTACTAGGTTCATCTTGTTTTTTTTCTTTTTTTCTCTAAATAAATAAGAGTGATGAATAAATAATAAATAAACAAATAACACAATAAATAAGAGGAGCAAAAATGGAGCAAGTGTCCATACAGCAGACAGTCAGAATATAGCGCAAAAGTACAGGACGCTACGCAGAAGGGGGGGGAGAGTTCAGGATCCTAAAAGCCTGGAGAATGAAGCTGTTGGTGAGTCTGGTGGTGCGGGAGCGCAGGCTCCTGTACCTCTTCCCAGAGGGCAGAAGATCAAACAAAGAGTGAGCGGGGTGACTCACATCACTCACAATCGTGGTCGCCTTGCGGGTGAGATGGGAGGTGTAAATGTCCTTCAGGGTTAGGGTTAGGGTCACCGAATTGTTCACACGTCTTGCTGTTTAATGAACAAGAGAACAAGAAATAGTAAAAGAACGAAATGAAAACTAAAAAATACTGACTGTAAATTCCGGACTATAAGTCGCTACTTTTTGCTCAAGTTATGAACCCTGCGGCTTGAAGTCCGGTGCGGCGTATCTATGGATTTTTTCGTGATTTTTGTGATGACTTGATCACTTTTATCAGAGATGGGACCAAGTCACACATGTGCAAGTCTCAAGTGAGTCTCAAGTCTTAACCTTCAAGTCTCAAGTAAGTCCCAAGTCATTTTTTTCTTGGGCAAGTCAAGTCAAGTCCTTAAATAGGTCAAGTCAAGTCCTTAAATAGGTCAGGTCAAGTCAAGTCCAAGTCAAGTCACCTTATTATTGCAATTTTACCCGCAGAATCTGATCTTAGTAACGTGAAAAGACAAGATATAAGTAACTTTAAGTAACCATCATTGTCCAATGTGTCTAACCCAGGGGTGGGCAAACTTTTTGACTCGCGGGCCGAACTGGGTTCTAAATTTGGACCGGAGGGCCGAACCAGGAGCAGATGGACGTAGTGTTTGTGTGAAGTAATATAAGCGACCTGTAAAGGTCATTGCATAAAATATTTTGGCCTTTAGTAGGTAGTAAAGCATGGATATTCCAAACAAGTTTTTTGAAAACAAATGCATTTATTAACAGCATTAAAAAAATAATACCGTTTTTTTCCGTGTATAATACGCAAAATTTAACTAATTTATTGTCCTAAAATCTGGGGTGCGCATTATACATGGGTACAATTTTTTTTTAATTTTTTTTTTTTTATTTAATTTTTTTTTTTATTTTATTTTTTTTAAAGAAAATCATGGTACTGGTACGAGTATTGATTTATGTATTGTTCTCTTCTTGTCATGTTGTGAAAGAATGTGGGTTGAATAAATACCAAAAGAACAATAGTGTGTTTGTACTGTGCTCTGGTCATTTCGTCAAAGAAGGGATAATAGTCCTCTTCTCTTCTTGACTGACAATGAATGTGATAGTTTAATACAATCAGCAAATAACAAAATGCGTATTACAGGTAATATTTTATTTCACAACACTTTGCCTTGTTTCTTTCGTCTCTGCTGTTCACTTCAAACACGCTCCATACGAACGCAATGCTCTCGTATCAGACGCTTGCTCGATCACCTGCTCGTTTGCTGTCACAATGTACCCTACACAAATCCGAAACATTTGTTGCGGCTCCGAGTCACGACGAGGGGCAAGTTTTGGTTTCCAAGGGTGTTTTTATTCCTCTTCAACGTCTCTCCCATACAGAGCTGCCTTTTTCACATGTCCGTACGTCACTTTCCTCTCTTTTCATCTGATCGCGGTGGTGCCTTTATGGGCAGTCGGAGAAATCAACGCCAACAAAAAAAATACATCCAGCCTAGTTAGGACCATACCAAAGACTATAAAAATGGGACCCATTGCCTCCCTGCGTGTGTGACGATCATTGGGACTTAAAAAAAATAATAATAAATAAAAAAATAAAAAATTGGGTGCGTATTATACATGGGTACAGGCTTTTTTCCAGCATCAACATGCCATTGTTAGGGTGCGTATTATACATGGGGGCGTATTATACACGGAAAAAACGGTAATAATAATTCACTAAAAAACTGCTATCAGTGATTCTCATAAAATACGACACTGTTATTATGAATAACAGTCTCCATCACTTCAGTGCCTGCAGGTCAGATTAATGAAAGATTTTTATCTTATGAGATCACATCAAATGGCAAACATTCTGACCAAATATATCATCTTGAAGAATCGGTGAAAGCATACATCCAAATAAAGTAATCAAAACGGCAACACGGTGAGGGGTATCTGAACATCAGAGCAGAGTTTTAACTCACAAACACCTGGTAACAGAGGTGAGGAAACGGGAAACACTTCCTTAAAGTAAGCCTTAAGAACTTTACAGGTTAAGATTAGTCGCAAACAGGCGGTGCATCAATGTCCTTGAGCATCCTGCATTGTTTGAAAATGAGAATGGTCGCTAGTTTCAATCCCTGCTATTTGTACAAATTATATTCAAAATGCATTTTTTTACAACAAACTTGAGAGCCTCCCCTTCATTTTCAGTGGGAACAGTGTTGTTGGTCTCCCTTTTTCGCTAGTGCGTCATAGTCTGGAGTAAAATTTGTTGTGGCAATTCTTAGGAGAGATCCGAGGTGTTGGTCCGTTTACCTAGATCTGTGACGGGTTGATGTTGATGCTCATGTGGCGGAACGTCACGTCGCGTACGTCGAGCCAAATTGGCCACTCTTTTTTAAGCACTCGGCACTCAGTGTCCACCTTGCTTTTCCTTGGGCGACTCATTTTAATGGAAGGATTCCAGGGGAAGGTTTGTGGGTGGCTTTAGCGTAAAACTGTATCTGAAAGCTCAGCGCGCGAATTACAAGAATGCTGTCGTCACAGCCCACGCTCTAAATTCGGGACTGATACAAATAGAGCGCGAGTGCGCCATGTCCGTACTACTGAGTACGTACACGCACTTGTGAGTGTGCACCGAGCTTTCTGACACGGCTTCCGGTAGTAAATGCGCAGGCGAGCGGTTCCCCATCTACTGGGGAAATGCAGTCATTGCAGGCAAAATGACCAAAAAAAATGTTTAATAATACAATTTATTCAGGGTTGGCGGGCCGGATTAAACGGTCCCGTGGGCCGGATGTGGCCCGCGGGCCGTAGTTTGCCCACCCCTGGTCTAACCTGTTTAAAACATATGACAATAATTTGGATTTCCACTGTAATTACTGATATTCAGTAAAATACACCATGGAATCAAACAAAAAAGAAATCACCTCATACAATGATTGACAGCTCAATCTAAACAAATGAACGTCTGCCGACAGTGTCTGAGACATTTGAGTTGCAAATATGAAAAAATAATCTGAAAAAAATCTGAAAGAAGAAACACATTAAAGAGCATTAGAAACATTTTATGTTTCATCTGTAACATCTGGAGACACCCGAGCTCTATAAACTTCAAACGGACAAAGTTTGAAGTTGTCGTCTGGCTGTCTGAAATGTTTCTGGTGCATATCTTGCACTGTGCTGTCCGTCTTTTGCCGTCATAAAGGTAATTCCGATAGCCGAAGGTACCGCTCCCGCTGACATGTTTGTGCATGTCTGATATAAAGGGGCGTGATTCTCCAATAAACACGTTAGGTAGGTAGAGAGGGCACGACTAATTGATTGACAGTGTAGCGATCCAATCATGACAACGCCATTCTCAGCCTGCGCTCCTACCGTGTTATCGATATTACTTTTTTAAATGTATTACCGTTTTTTCCCATGTATAATGCGCCCCCATGTATAATACGCACCCTAAAAATGGCATGTCAATGCTGGAAAAAAGCCTGTACCCATGTATAATACGCACCCAAATTTTGACTTTTTTTTTTTTAAGTCCCAATGATCGTCACACACGCATCTGGGTGTGGTGAAATTTGTCCTCTGCATTTGACCCATCCCCGTGTGATTTTGATCCATCCCCTGGGGGAGAGGGGAGCAGTGAGCAGCAGCGGCGCCGCGCTCGGGAATCATTTGGTGATCTAACCCCCCAATTCCAACCCTTAATGCTGAGTGCCAAGCAGGGAGGCAATGGGTCCCATTTTTATAGTCTTTGGTATGGTCTTAACTAGGCTGGATGTATTTTTTTTGTTGGCGTTGATTTCTCCGACTGCCCGTAAGGCACCACCGCGATCAGTTAGGTTAAAATGAAAAGAGAGGAAAGTGACGTGCGGACATGTGAAAAAGGCGGCTCTGTATGGGAGAGAAGTTGAAGAGGAATAAAAACACCCTTGGAAACCAAAACTTGCCCCTCGTCGTGACTCGGAGCCGCAACAAATGTTTCGGATTTGTGTAGGGTACATTGTGACAGCAAACGAGCAGGTGATAGAGCAAGCGTCTGATACGAGAGCATTGCGTTCGTATGGAGCGTGTTTGAAGTGAACAGCAGAGACGAAAGGAACAAGGCAAAGTGTTGTGAAATAAAATATTACCTGTAATACGTATTTTGTTATTTGCTGATTGTATGTATTAAACTATCACATTCATTGTCAGTCAAGAAGAGAAGAGGACTATTCGCATCGGATCCATAGTGTGCATGCGCAGTGATGATACTGCCTCCGTATGACGTCCAGTCCGCGATGGAGATTAAAAAACAAACAATATTTGACAATAACACAGGTTTCTGTTCCTGTCTTTGGTAATGTCCCCCTGTCTTTTTGTTCCACGTCTTTGTCGGTCAGTCCTGTTGTTGGTTTTGTTAGAGAGTTATGTTAGTTTACCAAGTCTGTGTTTTGAGTTCCTCCAATGAACCCTGGTTCAAGCTGCACTTGGTCGCCCTCTTCTTTTCCACACTCCATCCGTGACAAGATTTTCTTCAAAAATTGTTGTACCATGATTTTCTTAAAAAAAAAAAGAAAAAAAGGAAAATTTAAAAAAAAAAATTTTAAAAAAAATGGTACCCATGTATAATGCGCACCCCGGATTTTAGGACAATAAATTAGTTAAATTTTGCGCATTATACATGGAAAAAAACTGTATTAATTTTATATTCAAACTGAAAACAAACTAAATAACACGGAAGTCATTCAAGTCATTGTGTCTCAAGTCAAGTCAAGTCCCGAGTCTTTAACTTCCAAGTCCAAGTCGAGTCTCAAGTTTTTTTATTTTTGTCAAGTCAAGTCACAAGTCATCAAAACAGCGACTCGAGTCGACTCGAGTCTAAGTCACAGTGACTCGAGTCCCCATCTCTGACTTTTATACACTCGTAAAAAGGCTGTGGACCGCTGTTGTGCGGCACTGCTTTGCTGGGCGGAGGGATATGTGACACGGTCACTGGGGAGAAGAGTGGTGTGTTGATCGCATGTCCATCCGCCAGGCAAATAGTCCCGTATAATTCACACAAAGAAGAGACAGAATGAGATCAAGACAGACATTACTGGAGAAAGGAAGCTTTTATACACAAACCCTCATTATGGGGGACAAAAGAAATGCATATGATGCCGCTTTTAAGTTAAAGGCAGTCGATTTAGCTCTTAACTAAGGAACTAGAGCCCTGTTGCATCACCCTTTTCTTTCTTTCCCGGTCACATCTACTCTGGAGCTGTACGTGTAGCTCGCTAGTTGAATGTAACTTAGCGCTTTGTGCATGAATAAAACAGACCCTCATCAAGGAAAATGCTAGAAGAAATGCATAAAAGCAACAACGAACGAGAGAGTGATAAGAGTGTGGCGAGTATATCTGACGGTATTCCAATCCAATACTGAGGAGGAAGACTTTGATGGTTTCAGTGCACAGGAGGAAGATGAAGACGGCTCTTTTACTGGCTCATGTTTTACTTTTACTGGTACGTTTTTTTAACCAGCCCTTTTAGTGCTGTGCTACCGTGTTGCTGCTGTGTTACCGCTGCGTCTCAGTGACTTTTACTGCTATGTTTTTTTTATCCAGCCCTATTAGTGCTGTGTTACTTCCGTGTTGCTGCGGTATTTTGGCCTGCAAAAACTTGGCCAATAAAGCTAATTCTTGATTCTTCTATTACTGTCACAGGCAGTGTTTGGAAAGAAATGTTAAGGTATGTTATTAAAACTTTAAAAAGGCTTTCTGTGTACCGTCTTTCTTTGTAAATAACTCGCGTGCACACTTTCGTGTTGCTGCGGTATTACTGCCGCGTCACAGGCAGTGTTTAGAAAGACATGTTAAAGTATGTTTTTAAAACTTTAAAAAGGCTTTCTGTGTACCGTCTTCCTTTGTAAATAACTTGCGTGCACATGCGGCTTGTGAAGAAAAAAAAATCCTCGACTTTTTTGCTGGTGCGGCTTATAATCAGGTGCGGTTTATAGTCCGGAAATTGCAGTAATTTAAAATGAAATTTATTGAATAATCTTAAATCAAGAACTGGAAAAGTGAACATAAAAAATATAAATTATACATCAACTTAGTAAACAATGGAAGTAATGAATAAAAAGATGAATAGTCTTAAAGACCTAAATGCAGTTAAAAACAAATAATTAGGCCTCATTTACAAATTATGTAGTGCAAAAGCATGCATACATATGTCAATTAAAGTTTATTGTAATAAATATTTTGTTTGTTTATTTCAGCTGCGATTGGCTAGCAATCAGTCCAGGGTGTCCCCCGCCTACTGCCTGATGACAGCTGGGAAAAGGTTCCAGCACGCCCGCGACCCCTGTGGGGACAAGCTGTACAGATAATGGATGGATGGATGCATGTTTATTATGGCTTGTAAATAGTCACACTTCATCACCGTTTCAACACATGATTTGCCAAAATGGGAAACGGAACGAAGCAGCCCCAATTCCAACAAAAAATTTAGTTCACTTAGCACATTAATATGCACTTCGATTTATTTTTGTTTTAATTGCCGACACAAGAGTCTCATTCCAAATTATATACTATAATAATAATAATAATAGATCGGTTTTATATAGCGCTTTTCTAAACACTCAAAGCCGCTTTACATAGAAAATTCACACGCACACACACACACACACACACACACACGCACGCACGCACGCACGTACGCACGCACGCACGCACGCACGCACACACACAAAGAGTTAGGGGTTATATGCAGAGTTGAAGAAGTGGGTCTTGAGATGGTGTTTGAAGGAGTCTGGGGAATCAGCATTACGGATGGTCAGGGGGAGAGAGTTCCAGAGAGTGGGGGCAGCAATGGCAAAGGCTCTATCCCCAATAGTCCGGTATTTGGTCGAGGTAATGGGGGTGCGCAAGTTGGCGTCAGCAGAGCGGAGTCGGTGGGTGGGGGTATAGCGGTGCAGGAGTTCGGATAGGTAGGGGGGACAAGGTTGTTTAGAGCCTTATATGTGGTGACAAGAATCTTGAAATGTATGCGCTGTTTTATGGGGAGCCAGTGAAGATGACGGAGGACAGGGGTGATGTGCTGTCTGCTGGATGAGCGGGTGAGCAGTCGGGCAGCGGAGTTTTGAACATATTGCAGTTTATGAAGGACAGTTGAGGGGAGGCTGTTGCAGTAATCCAGTCTGGAGGTAATAAATGCATGAACTAATGTCTCTGCTGCAGGGGTGGAGAGAAAGGGACGTAGGCGTGCAATGTTTCGTAGATGGAAGAAGGATGTTTTGGTGACGTGGTTGATATGTGGTTTGAAGCAGAGTGTGGGATCCATATAAAGTCCAAGATTTCTGACTAGAGGGGAGGGAGTGACAGAGTGGCCATCAATGCAGAGTGTGAAGTTGTGGTAGGTGGGGAGGCTGGATTTAGGACCGAAGATGATGAATTCCATTTTGTTACTGTTTAGTTTGAGAAAGTTTTGGGTCATCCAGTCTTTAATGTCTGTGAGGCAGCAAGTGAGGGTGGAGAGACTGGCAGGGTCGATGGTTTTGGTGGAGATGTAGAGTTGAGTATCGTCAGCGTAACAGTGGAAGTTGAAACCATGGCGGCAGATGATGTGTCCAATGGGAAGCATGTCCAGAGTGAAAATAATGGGGCCCAGAACTGATCCCTGAGGGACTCCGTGTGCAACAAGGGTGGTGTAGGATTTGTGTTGGTCAATGGAGATGTCGTGAAATCTGTCAGACAGGTAGGATTTGAACCAGGAGAGGGCGGTGTTGGTCATGCCGATGGATTCTAGGCGGTTGAGAAGAATGGAATGGTTTACTGTGTCGAAGGCAGCACTGAAGTCAAGGAGGAGAAGGATAATGAGAGAACCAGAGTCAGAGGAAAGCAGGAAATCATTAGTGACTTTAAGTAGGGCCATTTCAGTGCTGTGGTGTGTACGGAAACCTGATTGGAATGGTTCATACAGGTTATTTGAAAGGAGGTGGGTCTTGAGTTGAGATGTGACGGCTCTTTCCAGTAATTTTGATATAAATGTGAGATTAGAGATGTGTCTCTAGTTGTTGGGGTCCTCAGGGTCAAGGCCGGGTTTTTTCGAGGAGAGGAGTGATGGCTACAAGCTTAAGAGGTGAGGGGACTGTGCCAGAGGTGAGGGAGGAATTGATGATGTCTATGATGAGTGGGGCAATGGGGGTGAGGCAGTCTTTAACTAGTTGGGATGGCATGGGGTCCAGGGGGGAGTTAGAGGATTTCATGGTGGAGAGTATTTGGGAGAGGTCAGCAGAATTTATGGGAGAAAAGGTTGATAGCCGGAGGACGGATGATGAAAAGAATGTGGGTTCAGGTTGTGGGGTACTAGAGGGGGAGGATAAGAGCTGGTGGTAGATGTTTTCTATTTTAGAGTTGAAAAATGACAAAAGAGTGTCGCATTTCTCCGGGGTGAATGATGATGAAGAATTGTCATGGGGTTTGAGGAGTTTATTTATGGTCGAAAACAGAGAACGTGGGTTTGAAGAACCAGAGTGGATGATACCAGAGTAGTAAGATGAGCGGGCTTTGTTAAGGGCTGATTAATAGTGATGCATAAGGTCTTTGAAAGCGAGGGCATGGACTGTGAGGCCGGTTTTCTTGCATAATCGTTCTAGCTGTCGAAGTTGTTTCTTAAAGTTTATGGAGTTCCGGGTTGAACCAGGGTGCGGAGTGAGTAAAGGTGACTGTTTTGGTTTTCCAAGGAGCCACTGTGTTGAAGGAGGTAGACATAATGTTGTCGTGAGTGTTGACAAGGTCCGTGGGCGTTGGGTTTTCCGGGGGGGTGAGGGCGGAAAGGGTTTCTGATATGCAGGTGGAGAGAGTGTCTGAGCAGATGGACTTAAGGTTGCGATAGATGATTGTGCGGTTTTGTTTTGGTTCGGGGGTGTCAATATCAAATAAGATGGCTAGGTGGTCAGATATGGTGAGGTCGAAGCTAGAAATGTTGTGGATGTGGAGGCCAGTGCTGCAGACCAGGTCTAGGGTGTGTCCATGCTTGTGGGTAGGGAAGGTAATGTGTTGAGTGAAGCCGGAGCAGTTGAGGAAATCCAGGAAGTCCATAGAATGTTTGCAGTCAAGGGAATCAATGTGCAGGTTAAAATCACCAAGAAGCAGGAGGGGTGATGAAACAGAGAAAAGTGCAGTGATGAATTCTGAGAGGTCAGATAGGAAAGATGGGTTTGGTTTGGGGGGGCGGTAAATAATAACAGTAATGAGGGGTTTAGGTCCTGGAAGTTTAAAAGCCAGATGTTCGAATGATGGGGCAGGGCGCGGGGTTTGAGGTTTTGATTCAAAATAGCAGCGATGCCACCCCCTCTGCCCTCAATGCGTGGGTTGTCCAAGTAAGAGTATCCTGAAGGGATGGTTAGATATTGTGAGAAATAGTCCAGGGGTTTTTGCCATGTTTCATTTAGGCAGAGTAGATCTAGTTTGTTGTCTTTGATGAATTCGTTGAGGATAAGGCTTTTATTGTTGAGGGAACGTGTGTTGAAGAGGGTGATTTGCAGGGGCTTTAGTTTTAAAGCCGGTGGGGAGGTGGTTGGGATTGTCAGGAGGTTGAAAAGGTTCGCAGAGGACGAGTTCTGATGACGTGAGTTGGTGTGATGTCGTAAGGAGGAAGTGGAAGCCGTTTTGTGAGCTGCGGTCAGTCCAAATTGTTGGAATACAGTTTCCGGTATTTGAAGAATAAATTAATTTTCGGCGAGATCCGCGGTGGATGTAGGGGGGTCGGCGAAGAAGGGGAAGGTCTTGGAGTGCGCTGACCAACTCCCCGGAAGGAGGAAGCGTGGGAACGAGTTGGCGAAGCTCGGCGGGCGTGTAATGGAGTACCATGACGGATGTGGAGAAGTGGCAGATCCTGGAGATGAGTGGAGGCATTAGCCGCAGCCGAAAGCCAGATGGTGAGAAGCGCGAGCGGCCACGGCTTTCGTCCTCGACGGTGTCGTCCTCGACGGTGTCGTCCTCCACGGTGTCGTCCTCCACGGTGTCGTCCTCGACGGCGGCGAGCCGGGCAAAGCCCTGGGGGCAGGAAGCCGCGGCAGCGCCGGCCGGCGAATCAGGGCCGCCAAGGAGCCCACCACGTCCAGATAGCGTCGATGGCTCCCACGCCAAGCCTCACGGCACCAACAAGTCCAGCCAGCACACAGCGGACACAGATCATACCGAGGTTTTTGAAGCTGTAACCTCTGTATTTCGGCGGGTAATCCAGCTTGAGATCGAGGTAAAAATCTGTCGAAGTCTAAGTCGGAGCAGTGAGAAGCGGCAGCCAGGTGCGCCCGCGTGCTCACGCATGCTCAGTCAATCAATTTAGATACAGATCAATACAGCAATATTTCATAATTTTTTATGTTCATGAATTTGATCCAATTTATTTTACATCACCCAATTGTTGATCATTTGTGATCCATAATCAACTTCCATTTATTTCCCTTCTTTATTTGTTTGGTGTATTTTTACTTCTATTTCTTTTTTGTCCAAATGTCCAGGATTTTTGAGAGTCACAGCCCACAAGACTCAGCACAAAGAGAGGTCACCACAAGAAGGCACAGCTTGTCATTTGACTTCTCTGTTCCACCCACACAAGGCCTGCTGATCATTTACCTTAATTCAGTCATCTCCAGATGCAATGTGGCCATCAATTCTCTGCTCTCTTCATTGTCAGCCTTCAGCCTTGTTGGTAAAACCTGGGATTGTCACGTTGCTAAGGGATCCAGACCAGTTTCTCAGCTTGCGGTACACATGCAGGACCGTGAGGGTAAGAGTGAGCCATCAAAGAAAGAGGAATGCGAAAATATACGCACTCCAAGCAGTGTTGGTCAAGTTCAGTTTCTACATGAACTAGTTCAAAGTTCAGCTAGCAAATTTTAAAATTAACTTGTTCAGTTTATAATTTAAATTTTCAAGTCAAGTCATATTTATTTATAAAGTCATTCATCACAGACCCGTCTCAAATGTCTCATGTCTCATGTGAAGACATGGCCACAGTTGACAATTATTCTCGACATCCCCTGATCTTAACTCCCAGGAAGGCAACGAACAACTTACAAAATCCCAACTGGGGAAAAATGAGAAACCTTGAGAAAGGACAGCAGATGGGAGGATCCCCCTTCCCGGACGACCAGGTTGCAACGGATGCAAAGTGGGTAACATTTAACACAGAAGGTGGTCCACCTCAGATCTCGTCCCTGTGGGTTGGTGTGGAATCCAGACAGCCACTTGCAGTTTGGGTGACACCGAGCCTCTTCCCGGCCGGTGAGAGGGGAGGGCAGGACAGAGAGCACTAACTGCAGCTGAATCAGTCCGCGTACATTGATTAAAGACAATGGCATAAAATGCGTTTTTAATCATGTCTTGAATGCTTCCACTGAGGTAGCAGCTCTGATATCTATGGGTAGTGCATTCCAAAGCTTTGAAGCCCGAATCGAGAATGCTCTTGACCCTGTGGACGCCTTTTTGGGCCTTGGGGTCACCAAAAGACCAGCATTTTGTGAATGAAGGTTTTGGGACAGAACATAAGGTACAACCAGGTCGACAAGATAGGAAGGCGCTAGGCCATGTGATATTTTATAGGTTAGTAAAAGAACCTTGAAGTCACATCTTAAGTGGACCAGGAGCCAATGCAAGTTGGCTAGTATGGGGGGAATATGATCAAACTTTCTCAGTGGCCTAGTGGTAGAGTGTCCGCCCTGAAACTGGAAGGTTGTGGGTTCAAACCCCGGCCGGGTCATACCAAAGACTATAAAAATGGGACCCATTGCCTCCCTGCTTGGCACTCAGCATTAAGGGTTGGAATTGGGGGTCACCAAATGATTCCCGAGCGCGGCACCGCTGCTGCTCACTGCTCCCCTCTCCCCCAGGGGATGGATTAAAATCACACGGGGATGGGTTAAATGCAGAGGACAAATTTCACCACACCCAGATGTGTGTGTGACGATCATTGGGACTTTAACTTTTAACTTTTTTCAACCTATATTCAATTGAATACACTACAAAGACAACATATTTAATGCTCAAACTCATAAACTTTATTTTTCAAATAATAATTGACTTAGAATTTCATGGCTGCAACACGTGCAGTAGACGATGGGAAAGGACATGTTTACCACTTCGTTACATCACCTTTCCTTTTAATAACACTCAATAAACGTAAAAGTGGACTCATCAGACCACAAAACACTTTTCCATTGTGCATCAGTCCATTTTACATGAGCTCGGAACCAGAGAACCTGGCGGCGTTTCTGGATGTTGTTCATAAACGGCTTTTGCTTTGCATGGTAGAGTTTTAACCCGCACTTACTGATGGAGTGACAAACTGTATTTACTGACAGTGGTTTTCTGAAGTTTTCCTGAACCCATTTGGTGATATCCTTTACACACTCATGTCGGTTTTTAAGGCAGTGCCGTCTGAGGGATCGAAGGTCACGGTCATTCAGTCTTGGTTTCCGGCCGTGGCGCTTACGTGCAGTGATTTCACAAGATTCTCTGAACCTTTTGATGATATTATGGACCGTAAATGTTGAAATCCCTAAATTCCTTACCATTTTGCTTTGAGAAATGTTCGTAAACTGTTCAACTATTTTCTCATGCAGTTGTGGACAAAGTGGTGAACCTCGCCCCATCATTGCTTGTGAAGGACTGAGCATGTTTGGGGAGGCTCCTTTTATACCCAATCATGGTACCCAATTAGCCTGATCACATGTGGGGTGTTCCAAATAGGTGTTTGATGAGCTTTTCTCAGCTTTCTCAGTATTTTTTCCACCTTTCCCAACTTCTACTGGACGTGTTGCAGCCATGAAATTCCAAGTTGATTATTATTTGGCAAAAAAATAATTACCGTAATTTTCGTACTATAAGTCGCTCCGGAGTACAAGTCGCATCAGCCATAAAATGCCCAAAAAAGTGAAAAAAAAAGCATATATAAGTCGCTCCGGAGTATAAGTTGCATTTTGGGGGGCAATTTATTCGACAAAATCCAACACCAAGAACAGTCATGAACGAGCAACAACAGGCTAAACGATAGGTATGCTAACGTAACATAAACACAAACGAAGAGTTGAGAACGGCCCTGACGTAACATTCAGAGTTATTTAAAAAAACTATTACATAAATAACACGTTTATAAAACCATCTGTGTCACTCCAATTCATTAAATCCATCGATCGTCCTTTGTCAACAATGGGTGCGCGCCGCTGACGGCGCTTGCACTTCAAAATATTCCACAGGCCCATATAACGATATATAAATTAGAAATCAAATAACTATTATATAAGCAATAATATTATCAAACCATCTGTGCACTCTAAATCATTAAATCCATCGATCAAATTCCTTGTCCTTTGTCAACAACGCCGCGTGTGAGCCCTGACGTCAGCCTCGTCGTTATTCCACAGATCTAGTACATAAGTATATTGTAGCCTTAACAAAGTACAAGGAAAGACGTGGGTTTGGTAAACGGCTCTTTATTTAACAAAACAAACTTCCAGGCGTGTGGCGGCGTGGACTTCCAGCCACGGAGGTGGAAGAGAGATCCATAGAATAGGACCGGGCGTGCGTAAAAGCCATGACCGAACCCCATCCACCGTCCCCGGACAGCCACCCGGCCGAGCGCCGGCCCTCGACTTCCATCCACAGAGGTGAAAGAGAGCTCCGTAGAGTAGGACCGGGCGTACGTAAAAGCCATGTCCGAGCCCCATCCACTGTCCCTGGACAGCCACCCGGCCGAGCGCCGGCCCCCAACTTCAATCCACGGAGGTGAAAGAGAGCTCCGTAGAGTAGAACCGGGCGTGGGTAAAAGCCATAATAGTTTTTCAAACCTTCTGTGTCACTCCAAATCCTTAAATCCTTCAAACTCTTCATCCGCCGTGTCACTTAGAAACAAAGCCGCTAATGATGCCGGTAGTACGTGGGGCCCTTCGTCATCTTCGTCATCCCGTGATCAACCTCTGTCCTTTATGTAAACAACCGCCGCGCCACGCCGCGTCGCGCTGCTGACGTCCCTTGAAATTCAAATTACAGTAATCCCTTGCTACATCGCGGTTCGTCTATCGCGGTTTCCCTTTTTTTTTGGGGTAAATTTTTGAAAAAAAACACATATAAGTCGCTCCTTATTATAAGTCGCCCCCCCCACCCAAACTATGAAAAAAACCGCGACTTATAGTCCTAAAATTACGGTAAATTTATCAGTTTGAACATTAAATATGTTGTCTTTTTAGTGTATTCATTGAATATGGGTTGAGAAGGATTTTCAAATCGTTGTATTTTGTTTTTATTTACATTTTACACAATTTCCCAACTTCAACCGAATCCGGTTTGTATAAATAACATACAGAATTTTTTTTTATAAATATTGAAAACATAAATACAGTCTAACCTCGGTTTTCGAACGTCCCAGTTCTAGAACAAATGGGAATTCTAACGAAAAATTCTAGATTTTTTTGCTTCGGTTGTCGAACAAAAATTCGGAGGTCGAACCTCGCGAGATGAGCCGAGAGGACCTGAGAAAACCCGACCGCGCGACCCGGATGCCGACTGACTCCGTTCGTTGTTATTGTATTTTCGTTACTTTGAGGATTGTATTAACTCCTAATCATGCCTCCAAAGAAAAGAAGTGGGAGCAGTAAAGCCATCCTAAAATACAAAGACGCTCTTAAAGCAATGCGACAGTGCTTGCTGCGGTTGCGCGATTAGACCAAATTAAGCTCCCTGCGCACTGAGGTCCACTTACATTTTGGAAAGTACATCAGGACTTTAAAAATATTTTCTATAAAAATTTCAGCGACGGCTCTGTTACAATAATGCGACCAGCGCGGTGCAGTTGCACGGTCGGCGGCGCGCTACGTTTGCGCGTTTGGCAGTGCACTGCAGTTGCGCAATCGGACAAAAATGTGCAAATGAAAAAATGCTTAAAAAAAGACGTTTTTTTAAGTCTTGCAACTGAAGAGAGAGCAACAGCAATGTGTACATATTCTATTAGGTTAGACCATGGGTGGGCAAACCTTTTGACTGGCGGGCCGAATTTGGTTCTAAATTTAGACCGGGGGGCTGAACGAGGAGCAGATGGATGTAGTGTTTGTGTGAAGTAATAGAAATGACATGTAAAGGTCATTGCATAAAAGGTTTGTAGTTTTAGTAGGTAGTAAAGCATGGATATTAAAAAAAAGCTTTTTGAAAACAAATGCATTTATTAACAGCATTAAAAAAATACTTCACCAAAAAACTACTATCAGTGATTCTCATTATATACGACACTGTTATTATGAATAATAGTTTGATCACTTCAGCGCCTGCAGGTCAGATTTATGAAATATGTATATCTAATTAGGCGAAATCACATCAAACGGCAAACATTCTGACTAAATACACTACCGTTCAAAAGTTTGGGGTCACAAAATTGTTTGGGTGACCCCAAACTTTTGAACGGTAGTGTATATATTTATTTAGATAATTATTTATAGATTATATATATAATCTTCTGTGTAAAAAATCTTATAATATATATGTATACTTATATTCATAGATTATATATAATCTTATACAAATATAAGATATAATTTATAATATTTAATTCATAATATTTTATTATAATAATATTTACACTACCGTTCAAACGTTTGGGGTCACCCAAACAATTTTGTGACCCCAAATTTTTGAACGGTAGTGTACATCATCTTGAAAAATCAGTGAAAGAATACATCTAAATAAAGTAATAAAGAAATCAATAGTATTGTTGGTCTCCCTTTCTTGCAAGTGCATCATGGTCTGAAGTAAAATTTGTTGTTCTTAGGATAGAGTCGAGGTGTCGGTCCGTTAACTTAGATCTGTGACGGGCTTTGTTGACGTTCATGTGGCTGAACGTCTGCTCACACACGTAGGTCGAGCCAATTTGTCTACTCTTTTTTTAAACACTCGGCACTCAGTGTCCACCTTTCTTTTCCTCGGGCCACTCATTTTAATGGAAGGATTCCAAGGATATGGACATAAAACATATTTTCTAAATTTCACTAGTGTGGTGCAGTTGCGCGTTCAGCGGCGCGCTACGGTTGCGCGTTCGGCGGTGCGCTGCAGTTGCGCGATCAGACAAAAATGCGCAAATGAAAACATGCTTAAAAAAGGCGTTTTTTTAGTCTTGGAACGGATTAAACTTTTTTCCATTATTTGTAATGGGAAAAATAGATTCGGAATTCAAACAATTCACTTCTCGAACCGCCTTCTGGAACCGATTGTGGTCGAAAACCGAGGTTTGACTGTAATTATATGTGACATCCCGAAGCGGAAGAATGTAAATACTAAACAGTATAGGTCCGAATACAGATCCCTGCGGAACACCACATGTAACATTATTATTATCATCTGAGACAAAATTTGAGTGAGATTGCGTTGTCCCACACTACATTTGAAATTATTATTAACGCGTTGGAAGGAGACGACCGTAGAAATTAGATTTTTTTCGGCACACAAGCACTATAATTGGGAGCAGGCACCATATCATCAATGAGACCGGTCAGGCAGGAATGACTAGAATTGTTATCCACAACCTCAGTAGAAAGCGTGTCAGTGTATAGAATAGCACTATGCAAATTGTGACGCTCTTGTCAAGGAGCTATGTGCATTATGCGAGTCTAGCCTATCGCTAGTTAATTTTATAACTTTATAACTTTAACTCCAAACCCATTCTAACAGGTGGCCTAGTCACCTGTGACCCGACCTGCTCTAGTGTGGACTGTCATGAACGGCTCAAACAGTAATCTATGTTTCTCGAAAGAGTGATGGCACCTTCGTGGTTAGGGTAAATGCTGTCCATCCAACATAATCATACAATCACAATAATATGTCAACCCTAACAATGATATTTTGAGAATTGTGGAATAATCCTGTTAGGGTTGACATATTAATTTGATCGTATGATTATGTTGGAATGTTGACTAGAATCGTTAACTTTGTTAAAATCTTCCACCTTTCGTTGCCTCGTGGAAACTTTTCACATTCAGTTGTTGAAACTTTCCAAATGATGTGGAAACATTCTTGCTTAGTTAGCTATCTAAAATGCTCCACTAGTATCTTTTTCTACAACCTTGTAAAACAAAGCGCTAAGACCCTCTGCACTGATTAACCAGTTTGCAGAGGAGACCCCTGAAATCTGTTCACTCTCACCCCCACCCTGTTTTCTCTCAATGAATATTCCCTTGCAAGAGGCGAAAGGCAGATTGCTTTCAAGCACCTCTGTATCCTACAAGGTGATGAAGGCTTTCTCCACTTGCAAGTGTAAAAAGGGCAAACTGTCTCCAGTGTGGTTCTTGCATAGAACGTAGAGTGAGGAACACTGTATCAAATCCTTTGCTAAGAATAAATATGAATCAACATACAAGTAGAGAGCTTTTCAAATAAACCTGCACTGTTGAGGTAAAAAGTCATTCAAGAAACAAATTTTTCCTGCCAAGAAAACCCTAAACACCTACAATATTTAAAAACAATGAATGTCCATAGGGAAGGATATTTTTAAAAAAAGACATGCACAAAGTCTAGGTGACATCTGCTGGAGGGGCTGATGATCACTGGGAATGAAAGGAGATTAGGGTAAAGCCTGAGTGGGGCTTTTACATTTGGTCAAATCCTGCTGTCATAATCTAATCTTGTCTGTCTCAATCCAATTTTTAATGCTGGTGACACAGGATTAAAGTAGAGCAGTTTGCTTTGTAGGCCATTTGGGAGTGTAGCAACATCTGTTGCTGTTTGGTTGGAAGATGCGCAGGTCAAGAAAGATCAGAGCCAGAGAAAAACTCTGATGTTCACATTAGCCAAGAGTGTCCTCACTACACAAGGATAAATTTAGAATATCCCTGTACTGTATGTTAATGCTAATGTTAATGCACTTTAAATTTGCTTTTTGGGTCTTAAGTATTTTACATTGCTTTACATACATATCACCACAGTGAAGCCTGTTACAATGATTGATGTAATTGTGTGATCTAAAGAAATAATGTTGAGTTACACAGTAGCGTCCTAGAACCTTACTCAGTACCTCCCGTTGTAACACGAGGAAAATTCCTGAGTCTCACTGCAGAGATGGCTGTATTTGAAGCATTTGTTCCATATGCTCATTAAACTAAAGATGCTTATTTTTGCTCTCGATTGCTATTTATAACTCTCTCTCCCTTTTGGTCTCTCTCTCTCTCTCTCTCTCTCTCTCTCTCTCTCTCTCTCTCTCTCTCTCTCTCTCTCTCTCTCTCTCTCTCTCTCTCTCTCTCTCTCTCTCTCTCTCACTCTTTTGCACTTCAACTGCAACTGCTATACAACTCTTTTGGTGGGTAGGTGAAGCGTTCCCAGGCCAGCCAGGAACAGTCACCCTACCACTCCAGGAGGCATCCTAATCACATGCTTGAGCCACCTCATCTGGTGTCGCAATGTGGAGGAGTAGCGGCTCGACTCTGAGCCCCTCTGAATGACCAAGCATCTCACCCTATCTCTAAGGGAGAGCCTGGACACCCTGCGGAGGACACTAATTTCAGCCACTTGTATCCAGAATCTTTTTCGGTCTTGACCCACAGGTCGTGACCATAGTTGGGGGTATGAACGTATGAACCTGTAAATTTAGCGCTTCGCCTTGTGGCACAGCTCCTTCACCATGACAGACCGATAACAAGTCCACATCACTGCAGACGCGAACCAATCCGCCTATCAATCTCCCGTTGCATTCTTCCCTCAATCGAGGATAAGGCCCCAAGATACTCAACCTCTTGAACTTTGGGCAGGGTCTCATCCCCAACCTCGAGAGGACACTCTAGCCTTTTTGGACTGAGAACCATGGTCACAGATGTGGAGGTGCTGATTTTCATCCTAACCACTACACATGGCTGGAAAACAACCATTCCATATTGGAGATTGCAACTTGATGAAGCTAACATTACCACCTCATCTGCAAAATCAGAGATGCTAAATGTAGAAACTGAATGTCCTCTCAGTTTAGATCTTTTAAGTTGAAGCTTTAATAACTTTCATTCACAGTTACAGGTAGTATAACATTGACTCCTCGCTTGTCCTGTCCAGCAACAACTCTCTCTCACTGTTCAACACCCTCTCACTTCCTCAGTCTCTTAAAGGGGTAGCGTCTAATTATCACAACACTACATCTCTCCTTTTCTTTTAAATGAAATGTCCTTCCTTAGTTTTAGCTTTACTTACCCTGACAGAATGTACAATAATGGAAATAAAGTGGCTTCCAAAATACAGTCATATAAAATTGTGATTCCGTACTGTATTATTAATTCAAAATCAGATATACAAACATTTTAACAAATAACTAGGCTTAACATCTCTGAGCAGTACTGAACACACATTACTCTTGTGTCAATAACAAACATAACGGTGGCGAGAACTTGTCAGTGTCTCATCACTCTATGTAATCTTTGCTATATTTCAGTGATAAGTCTTTGAGGAGGTCGTCTGTTTACCCTCACAGGGCGTCGCCCCCTGGTTTCAAGGTTAACGTGTTCAGGATCACCTGCTTGTCCATTAACACTGTCGTCATCACAGTTATCACCGTCTCCTGTTGTGAATGGGACTTCCGGTTTGTGTTTCAGGAGTTTGAAGTGTGATCTATCGCTTGTGAGTTTGTGTTCATGTCTCTGTGCAGTGACCATTGTTCCTTTCACTGTGATGACTTTGTAGGGGTTTGGGTTGAAGGGTGTCACAAGTTTTCCTGTTTTCCTCTGTTGTATTAGGACAACATCACCCTCCTGAGTACAGAGTGTGATGCGTTCCTCCTTTCGTCTGCATACTTCATTTTGTCCTTCTTCAATCCATCTGTCCGACGGAGATCATCATCACTGGGAGGATGAGAGATGGATTGTAGTTTTATATTTATGGGGCGACCATAGAACACCTCAGCCGGAGGCCGGTTGGTGGTATGATGAGGTGTTGCACTGTAGTTCCTGGGGAACTTGTATAGCTCTTGTTTCCACGGCTTGCCTTCCAGCGTAGCCGTGTGTATCGCTTTGGTCAGAGTCCTGTTGAATCTTTCAACTGCAGTGTTGGCCTGTGGCCAGTAGGGGGTGATCTTTCTGTGGTGGAACCCAAGGTATTTTGCAAAGTCTGAAAAGTCCTTGCTTGAGAATGGGGGCCCATTATCGCTTTTCACCACTTTTGGAATTCCCACTGTTGAAAAGATTTTGTCCACGACAGGGATGAGTTTGCATGCCGATGTGGACGGCATAATCTCCACAAAGGGAAATCTTGAATATTCATCTATGAGGACTAACAGGTAGTCACCTGAAGGAAAGGGGCCACAGAAGTCCACCGCAACATCTTCCCAAGGCCCCTGTGGGAGTTCAGACATTTGCAGTGGTTGATGCTCAGTCTTGGGTGTGGATGATTGACAAGGAAGGCAGCGGGATATCAGTTCCTCGGTTTGTTTGTCTATCTTCGGAAACCAGACTTTCTCTCGGAGTAGCTGCTTAGTTTTGACAATGCCTTGATGTCCCTCATGAGCAAGTGCGAGTGCTCTGGATTGCAGGGTCACAGGCATGACGAGTCTGGTGCCCTTAAGAACGAGGCTGCCTCCATCCACAGTCGTAAGTTCTTCCCTAATGTTGTAAAATGTTCTCAGAGTCGACTGATCAAATTGTGTGGCGTCGTCATGTAGGCCGTCCCAGTTACCTGAGTGAATAATTTTGACAACATGTTGTAACAGTGGATCACCTCGAGTCTCTCGTTTCACTTCTTCGAGTGTCATCGCTTTGGGTACTGCATGTGTAGCAATGAAGGAGACATGCATTTCAGTGTCCACGTCATCTGTGATACTGGGCGTGTGAAGTGTTTGTGGATGGCGTGACATGTAGTCTGCCGGGTTTGATTTTCCAGGTTTGTGAACAACTTTGAACTTGTAAGGTTGCAGTCTGAGGGCCCACCTTTCTATCCGAGCGGGAGGCTTGGACTTTGGGTTGTTGAAGATGAGCTCCAGCGGTTTGTGGTCAGTGATCATAACAAATTCAGCTCCATATAGGTATAAATGAAAATGCTCACAACTCCAAACGATAGCCAGCGCCTCTCATTCGGTTTGGGAATATCGCTGTTCCACTGGGGTCAGAGCCCTACTTGCATAGGCTACGATGTATGTTTTGTTTTCCACCCTGTCAGTCTGTGCCAGGATTGCACCGAGACCAACTGGACTTGCGTCCACAATGACCTTTGTTCTTCTCTCAGGGTGAAAGTAGCTCATGACCGGATTGCTGATCAGCCTGTCTTTTAGTCGATTAAGGGCCTCTGTATGTTCCATTTTGCATGACCACTCTGTGTCCTTCTTTGTGAGCTCGCGCAGCGGTTGGGTAATTGAGGAGAAGTCCGGGATGAAACGAGCGCTGTAGTTAGCCATCCCCAGTAGGCTGCGGACCTCACTCGGATCCTGTAGGAGTGGCATGTGTGTGATGGCTTGTATTTTCTTCGGGTCAGGTGAGATACCGTCTTTTGAGACGAATTCCAGAGACGTTTTGTGGAACTCACACTTATCTCTATTAATTGTGAGATTGTTTTCATGGAGTCTTTTGAAGACTTCTTCCAGGGAGCGGTCATGCAGGGGTGGTTCCAAAAATGATGATGTCATCGCTGAAATTTCTGACTCCCTGTATTCCGTGGAGCACATTTTGGATTGTGTGTTGGAAGACCTCTTCTGCTGAAGAGATTCCAAAAATGAGGCGTGTGTACCGTCTCAGCCCAATATGCGTTGAGAATGTAGTGATGTATCTGGACTCAGGTGCTAGTTCAAGTTGGTGATATCCTGCATTGAGGTCCAGCTTCGAGAACATGGTGGCGCCGTTGAGATCATGCACGATGTCATCTACCGTAGGTGATATGTGTCTCTCCCTTTGGACAGCTTTATTTGGCAGGCGCATGTCTATGCAGAGGCGTAGTTTCTCTGGGTTTTTTGGTTTCGGTGATGCCACAATGGGTGACACCCACGGTGTTGGGCCTTCTACTTTTTCGATTATGCCTTGGTCCTCCAAGCTTTGTAATTCCTCCTCTATTTTCTTCCTCATGTGAAAAGGAATACGACGGTGGGGCTGAACAACTGGTTGCACACTCCGGTCTATATGCAATTTGACTTGGAAATTTTTCAGTTTCCCTACGCCCGAGGTGAGACTTGGATATTGCAGGAGCAGCTGATCTGCTTTAGACATGTTATGTGGCACGGTTCGATTGGAGAGCACCACATGTATGAGACCTAGTTTAGTTGCAGTGTCATGGCCCAGCAGTGAGTCGTGGTCTCCATCAACAACGTAGAATGCTGCCTGAGCTGTTCTCCCATTGGCAGAGACTGTTGTGGTGACCTTACCATGAAGGGAAAGGGGAATTCTTGTACCATAAGGGTACATAAGGGCATTGAGAGCGTCCTCTCCAGCTGTATTGCTGTTTGGGGTGGCAGCTGCACTGACTACAACTTGAAGGCCCTGCAGCGCATAGTGAACACGGCTGGTAAGACTATTGGTGCTTCTCTCCCCTCCTTGAAGGACATTTACACCTCCCATCTCACCCGCAAGGCGGCCGCAATTGTGAGTGATGTGAGTCACCCCGCTCACTCTCTGTTTGATCTTCTGCCCTCTGGGAGGAGGTACAGGAGCCTGCGCTCCCGCACCACCAGACTCTCCAACAGCTTCATACTCCAGGCTGTTAGGATCCTGAACTCGCTCCCCCTTTCTGCGTAGCGTCCTGTTCTTTGTGCTATGCTTACTGTCTGCTGTATGCGCACTGGCTCAGTTTTGCTCCTCTTATTTATTGGGTTATTTGTTTATTATTTATTCATCGCTCATATTGTTTATTATTATTTTTTATCTATTATTTATCGTTTGTGCCTTCTTGTTTTTATTTTGTGTCGTCTACTTGTATGTCTATCGTGTACTATGTCTCGTCACCGTGGGATGGAGGAAACTGAATTTCGGTTTCTTTGTGTGTCTTGACACATGAAGGGATTGACAATAAAGCTGACTTTGACTTCCTTTTGCTTGACTGCTCTAGTTTGAGTTTTGTTTTCAACGCGCTGTAGGCTCTTCCATCCAGGAGATTAGCTGAGGCTCCCGAATCAAAAAGAATATCAATGCATTCACCAGCTATCATGGCTGACCTCACTGGTGGTTTTCTCCCCTCCGCATCTTTTGTGACAAAGACGTATTCGTCATCCGTGCTCGAGTCATCAGCCGCTAGATCAGTGGTCCCCAACCACCGGGCCGCGGACCGGTACCGGTCCGTGGGTCACTTGGTACCGGGCCGCCAAGCCGCACAGAAAAAAAAAAAATTTATCGACGATCAATTAATTCAGGTCAAGACACTCGTCCCGGTCACGTGACATGTTTCCCCAGTCGAGCCCGCAAAGCTAATATGTGGCGACAGGCTAACTAACCAGGCAATGAAGCATTCAAAACTGCTTCAACACATGGAGACCAAGCATCCTGCAATAAAAGACAAACCTTAATCACTTCGGGTGTCATTGTCTTCGATTACGTCTAGATGGGACCGGCTCGTTTCTGAGAAACAAACTCAGTGCTCCCACTAATTCAACGTAATGGTGAGTTTTATTTTTGTCATTTGTACTTGTTTTTATGTCAGTCGTATCATTTTATTTCATCGTATTTATATATTTATTATAAATGTATTATTTATTTATTTATATAAATGTATTATTTATTTATATAAATGCCGGTCCGCGAAAATATTTCTGACATGTAACCGGTCCGTGGCGCAAAATAGGTTGGGGACCACTGCGCTAGATGACTGATGGGAGCGGTGTCAGCACCGTCAGTAACAATAGTTTGAATTTGTCCGCGCCTGTTAGGCCACGACACCTCTTGTGTGCTCTGTGTTGGTTTTATTTTCTGTCCATGTTGACGGTGGTTTACCTTTATGCCAGAGTAGGAGAGACAGCAGCGGGCGTAGTGGTTGAATTTTCCACATGTCCGACACCGTAGACCTTTCGCTGGACATGCTGCCTGACCACCCTGATGATGAAATGCACCTCCACAATTCCTACATTTTATCCTCGGCTGATTTCTATGGTCCACGTTTTCCATACGGTGTCCAGAGGTGGTCCATTCTCTGTGTCTTGAATCGGGCATGGCTGCAACATGTCCAGTATCTTGATTGTTTTCCATGCCAGACGCCTGAAGTTCCGATGTCTCAAAAGCTCTGGCCAGATCCAACAGACCTTTCAGAGTCATGTCTGGGTCTCTCAGTGCCCTTCTCCTGAGACGTGATGATGTGCAGCTGAGTATTATCTGAGACTTTATTTCCTTGTCCACATTAGTGAATTCACAATTCTGAGATAGCAGTCTCAGTCTGGTGTGAAAAGCATCAACAATTTCACCTGGGTCTTGTTTCGATTGTCTAAATACGTAGATTACATATTCTACATTATGACTTGGACTGAAATATTCGGTGAGTAGTTGTACTGCCTTATCGAAATCACCTGGTTGTCCTTTTTCAGGAAAAGTCTCAAAGATATCCTGCACTTGTTCCCCAGCGTAGTACAGAAGCATAGCCCTTTTTCTAGTTTTATCAGTTATGGCAGCCGCCGTGAGAAATGTCTCAAATCTCCTCATCCACTTCGTCCATTTTAGGGAAAGGGAAGCCGGCTCTGCATGTACATCAAAGAGGGGGAATGAGGGTAATCCAGCCACACCTGCCATTGTTACAATAGTTTCAGTTCGACAGTTTTTTTTTTTTCCACAGGAATACTACTGTCCAGTCACGTCCATGCGTGTCTAGCCGTTGCTAGTCCCTTCGTCTGCGATAGGCAATGGCACGTCTCTCCCGACTACAGTGCGAGCGTTGCTAGCTAGTGGATGTTGTCTCTTTCCTTAAGATGTGAGTTCAGACAGCAAAACACCTTCGTACCGGAGATATTCCTGCATCGAATTACGTACTTCACACGGCCGTTTACTCACGAGTCCGTTACCAGCACTGTGGCTATCCTGTGATCCAGCAGGCAAACAGTTGTGAGCGGTAGAAACTCCGTTGCGGGGATCCGTTCACGTCAGTCGCGCAATATCCTCGTCGCCATTGTAGAAACTGAATGTCCTCTCAGTTTAGATCTTTTAAGTTGAAGCTTGTCCTGTCCAGCAACAACTCTCTCTCACTGTTCAACACCCTCTCACTTCCTCAGTCTCTTAAAGGGGTAGCGTCTAATTATCACAACACTACACTAAACACTGCATTTTACTTTACCATTTGACAGGTCAAAAACAACTCATTATAGGTTCAATTTGACCCAAGTTCTGTGTTACAAAAGGACTGACCCACAAATGGGTCAATTATACCCCCTAAATTGAGTTATTCCGTTTTGACCCAACATCTACCGTTCAATGAATATAACAATTGACGTCAAAACGATGTAAAAATATAGTTATTTTTACTTTTTACAACATTTGCCCATAGATGTGAGTGTGAGTGCGGATGGTTGTTCGTCTCTGTGTGCCCTGTGATTGGCTGGCAACCAGTTCAAGGTGTCTCCCGCCGACTGGCCGATGACAGCTGGGATAGGCTCCATCACGCCCGTGAACCCCGTGGAGACAAGTGGTACAGGTAATGGATGGGTGGCAGTGACGTGCAGTGAGGTTCATGACTGGGGAGGCACTGACGTCACCCCCCCGGTAAAATTTGTCCGGCACCTAACCGTGTCACAAAAAAGGTTGGGGAGCGCTGCTCTAGTGTGGCTTATTCATTATTTAATTTGAACTATTTTAATAAAAATCTCATAACACATAAAAAACACTCAATAAAGCACATGAAATCAAAACCTTGTTTTCGATCGTGCGTACCACACTCCGTTCCGAAGTCCTGTTGTCCGAATCAAAACAATTTTTTTTCACAATGTTTCTTTTGACCTGAAATTGGTTGAGCATGAATGCAGAGCACTTCATTGATAAATCGGCCATTTAGCCAATATTGAGCAATTTTCATAGTAAGATAAATTATTTATCCTTAAGTGTCAGAGCAGTACAAATAATGAGGGGATATCAGTGATGTGTTGCTTCAATAACCTTGTGTCCCACACTCTTAATATTATATAGAAAGAAGATCCAAGGGAGCACCTGCATTTTATTTCTGACCCTGCAATTCCCCTAAATAGCTGCATTCTCAATGAGACTGCACATCCCCTTGAGTGAATGAACGAACGAACGAACGAACGAATGAATGAATACCGTCTGGGCCATACACTAGGTCAGCGGTGGCCAACCCGCGGCTCGCGAGCCGCATGCGGCTCTTTGGCTAGTTTCATGCGGCTCTTTTACGTTCATATCAACATTTGTGTTTATTTTTCGTGCGTATTTGCTTCGCTTGAGTTCAATATGGTATTTTGGTCAAACGCGCATGCGCGTGAGGTGAAATCCCGCAAAGGAGGAGGGACAAACAGAGCGATTGGTTTTGCTGGCTTTTTAATGAATGGCGACTGTGACTACGGGGGCCCATTAGGTCCAGAAAAGCTGACAAGACGCTTGCCAAAATGGCAAGGAAAAAATGCACAACTAAACGAATATATGACGATGAACACAGGACGTTTTTAACAGAGTTAAAGTAGTTTTTTGTTGAACGCTATGGCAAGCCATTCTGCCTGATATGTCGGACGTCATTGGCGCATTTAAAAGCTTCAAATGGTCAGCGCCACTTCAGCTCACTTCATGCCAATATCGATAAGGACTTTGCAAAAGGGACTGAATTTCGCAAGCACAAGTTTGGAGACTTTGAAAAGTCAGGCAGAAAAATACCGTAATTTTCGGACTATAAGTCGCGGCTTTTTTCATAGTTTGGGTGGGGGGGCGACTTATACTCAGGAGCGACTTATGTGTTTTTTTTTTTTCAAAACTTCAAAAAAAAAAAGAAAAAAAAAAAAAATGAAACCGCGATAAACGAACCGCAATGTAGCAAGGGATTACTGTAATTTGAATTTCAAGTGACGACAGCAGCGCGAAACCATCTGCGTCACTCCAATTCATTAAATCCATCAATCGTCCTTTGTCAACAATGCGTGCGCGCCGCTGACGGCTCTTGCACTTAAAAATATTCCACAGGCCCATATAACGATATATAAATTATATATCAAATAACTATTATATAAGCAATAATGTTATCAAACCATCTGTGCACTCTGAATCATTAAATCCATCGATCAAATTCCTTGTCCTTTGTCAACATCGCCGCGCGTGCGCCCTGACGTCAGCCTCGTCGTTATTCCACAGATCTACTATATAACTATATTGTAGCGTTAACAAAGTTCAAGGAAAGACGTGGGTTTGGTAAACGGCTCTTTATTTAACAAAACAAACTTGGTGGACAGGTCTGCACGTCGTCAACCAGCTAAAGCAGCGGTGGCCAACCGCTGGTTTCATGCGGCTCTTTTACGTTCATATCAACATTTGTGTTTATTTTTCGTGCGTATTTGCTTCGCTTGAGTTCAATATGGTATTTTGGTCAAACGCGCATGCGCGTGAGGTGAAATCCCGCAAAGGAGGAGGGACAAACAGAGCGATTGGTTTTGCTGGCTTTTTAATGAATGGCGACTGACTACGGGGGCCCATTAGGTCCAGAAAAGCTGACAAGACGCTTGCCAAAATGGCAAGGAAAAAATGCACAGCTAAACGGATATATGACGATGAACACAGGACGTTTTTAACAGAGTTAAAGTTGTTTTTTGTTGAACGCTATGGCAAGCCATTCTGCCTGATATGTCGGACGTCATTGGCGCATTTAAAAGCTTCAAATGGTCAGCGCCACTTCAGCTCACTTCATGCCAATATCGATAAGGACTTTGCAAAAGGGACTGAATTTCGCAAGCACAAGTTTGGAGACTTTGAAAAGTCAGGCAGAAAAATAGGTACAGTTTTTCAAAAAAATTACGAAGCACTCAGAGACTGTCACACTTGCATTGTTTCAACTGGCTTGGAACATTGCACGGGCTAAAAAGCCATACAATGAAGTGGAGTTCGTTAAAATTTTGCCTCAGTGACGTTATTGAAATCTTGTCTCCTGAAAACGACAAACCAAAACGAATGGTCTGTCCCGCCACACATAGTAAGTGAAAAAACGTATGTTTTTGTTTGTGGAATTTGTTGAACTGAGAGTTTGTCTGTGTGAGACAATGCACACAATGTTCATTGTTGAAAATGTGGTCTTTGGTCTGTGGTTTTAGTACTGTCGGAGTCAATTTGTCATTATCATGTTGGTGCGTGACATAATGTCACACAATAAATTTGGCTGAGCAGAGGGGTGTGTGTGTGTGTGGGGGGGGGGGGGGGGGGGGTTCATGTGTGGGGTTCATGTGTGCTCATGTGTATGATGTGGCTCTTTGCGATGACACAGTAAAAAAATGTGGCTCTTAGTCTCTGACTGGTTGGCCACCCCTGAGCTAAAGCGATCATCTAGTGTTTCTATGTATCTCTATGAAGCCAAATCCCAAAGTAGTAGTAGAAGAAGAAGCACATGTGATTGGCGCTTTGCTGAAGGGCTGCTCACGCGTCACTCGACGGAGCTGTCTTTCACCTCCGTGGATGGAAGTCGAGGGCCGGCGCTCAGCCGGGTGGCTGTCCGAGGACGGTGGATGGGGCTCGGTCATGGCTTTTACGCACGCCCGGTCCTATCGTATGGAGCTCTCTTCCTCTTCCGTGGCTGGAAGTCCACGCCGCCACACGCCTGTAAGTTTGTTTTGTTAAATAAAGAGCCGTTTACCAAACCCACGTCTTTCCTTGAACTTTGTTAACGCTACAATATAGTTATATAGTAGATCTGTGGAATAACGACGAGGCTGACGTCAGGGCGCACACGCGGCGATGTTGACAAAGGACGAGGAATTTGATCGATGGATTTAATGATTTAGAGTGCACAGATGGTTTGATAACATTATTGCTTATATAATAGTTATTTGATATATAATTTATATATCGTTATATGGGCCTGTGGAATATTTTTAAGTGCAAGAGCCGTCAGCGGCGCGCACGCATTGTTGACAAAGGACGATTGATGGATTTAATGAATTGGAGTGACGCAGATGGTTTTATTAACGTGTTATTTATGTAATGGTTTTTTGAATAACTCTGAATTTTACGTCAGGGCCGTTCTCAGCTCTTAGTTTGTGTTTATGTCACGTTAGCATAGCTATCGTTTAGCCTGTTGTTGCTCGTTCATGACTGTTCTTGGTGTTGGATTTTGTCGAATAAATTGCCCCCCAAAATGCGACTTATACTCCGGAGCGACTTATATATGTTTTTTTTCACTTTTTTGGGCATTTTATGGCTGGTGCGACTTATACTCCGGTGCGACTTATAGTCCGAAAATTACGGTAGGTAGTTTTTCAAAAAAATTACGAAGCACTCAGAGACTGTCACACTTGCATTGTTTCAACTGGCTTGGAACATTGCACGGGCTAAAAAGCCATACAATGAAGTGGAGTTCGTTAAAATATGCCTCAGTGACGTTATTGAAATCTTGTCTCCTGAAAACGACGAACTCAAACGAATGGTCTGTCCCGCCACACATAGTAAGTGAAAAAACTTATGTTTTTGTTTGTGGAATTTGTTGAACTGAGAGTTTGTCTGTGTGAGACAATGCACACAATGTTCATTGTTGAAAATGTGGTCTTTGGTCTGTGGTTTTAGTACTGTAGGAGTCAATTTGTCATTATCATGTTGGTGCGTGACATAATAATGTCACACAATAAATTTGGCTGAGCAGAGGGGTGTGTGTGTGTGTGTGTGTGTGTGCGTGTGCGTGTGCGTGTTTGTGTTTGTGTGCGTGTGTGTGTGGGGGGGGTGTTCATGTGTGCTCATGTGTATGATGTGGCTCTTTGCGATGACACAGTAAAAAATGTGGCTCTTAGTCTCTGACTGGTTGGCCACCCCTGCACTAGGTCGTTTTGAAGAGCTTGAGTACTCTACACTTGGTCTACCAGGTTTGATATCAAACAAGCTAAAAATTTCCATCAATCATTCAGGAGTAATCTTGAGCTCATATGGAAGGGATGCATATCCCTTGAAAGAGTGATCACGATACAGTCTGTAGACCAGAATAAGGCACATTGTCTAATACAGACTACAATGTTAACCACATTACACAGCAAAGAAAAACAGCAAACTGAGAGCAACTACCATTAAATCAATTCTGAACTTTTTTTAGGGGGAAATCGTAGTACTGACATTTTTAATACAGTCCGATCATATAAGTGCAAATGTTGGGCTCCAGCAATGGTAATGTTCTCATGTTACTGTGATGCATTGAAACGTTCATAGTGTAATGAGCAAAGCAAAAATGAAATGTTGCACTCCAGTATATATATGCCAAATGGACAGACTGCAGAAACGTTGATTTGAGGGCCAAACTACAACTACATATTGTTGCTATGCAGTGGAAAACTCATGTCCAAATATGGTCAAATTCATTCATAATTGTTAGCGCTAGTCCTCTGACAACTAGTAAAGACCAACTTGTCGGGAAAATGGCAGTTGAGGCAAAAACCTCTTTCCTACTTAGAAATCCTGCTTTCTACTTTTGAAGTGAGGGCTAGGATGACATAAAAGAGGCCAATGACAATGTACAAATCCATGTTTAATTTTTTTCTGAACGCTGCCACTTCTCACACTGTAGTAATGATTGCGTAGCGTCCTGTACTTTTGCGCGATATTCTGACTGTCTGCTGTATGCACACTTGCTCCATTTTTGCTCCTCTTATTGTGTGAAGGCGAAGGCCTTCACACATATGTTATTCTACTCCATTCACTTTATTATTATTATATTTTATTCCTTGTCCCGCTTCTTCTTCCACATAATTCATCCGATTCACTCCATTCCACTTTTGACGTATTCCAAATATTCATGGCATGAGCGCTTCCATTTTTCTCGTTCCGAAAATCTTCCGTTTTCGCAAAATTCGCAAAATTCCGACAAATTTTTCCCCATTCATTCTTAATGGCACATTCGACATTTCACAAACCTCTCATTTCTACATTTTTCAACCGATTCAACCCATTCCAACTTTCAACCTTTTGCCTACCTATTCCACAACTTCCCACTTACCAAAAATTCCAAATTCGAAGTTCAACCAAATTCTCCAAAATTTCGTTTTTCACCTCTCATTTCTACATTTTTCAACCGATTCAACCCATTCCAACTTTCAACTGTTCATCTACCTATTCCACAACTTCCCACTTACCAAAAATTCCAAATTTGAAATTCAACCAAATTCTCCAAAACTTCGTTTTTCTACTCTAATTTCTACATTTCTCAACCGATTCAACCCATTCCAACTTTCAACCTTTTGCCTACCTATTCCACAACTTCCCACTTACCAAAACTTCAAAATTTGAAATTCAACCAAATTCTCCAAAATTTCGTTTTTCTACTCTAATTTCTACATTTTTCAACCGATTCAACCCATTCCAACTTTCAACCTTTTGCCTACCTATTCCACAACTTTCCACTTACCAAAAATTCCAAATTTGAAATTCAACCAAATTCTCCAAAATTTCCTTTTTCTACTCTAATTTCTACATTTTTCAACCGATTCAACCCATTCCAACTTTCAACCTTTTGCCTACCTATTCCACAACTTCCCACTTACCAAAAATTCCAAATTTGAAATTCAACCAAATTCTCCAAAATTTCTACATTTCTCAAGTAATTCAACACGTTTCAACGTCATTCGGCAGCATTCCCCGAAGAAGTTATTCATACATTTCGCCTTCACACGCAATTTCTCCAGAAATTGCACATTCTAGTTTATTATGTTATGTGTTTATTTATTATTTATTCATCACTCTTATTTATTCATTGTTTGTGCCTTCTTGTTTTTATTTTTTGTGTTTACTTGTATGTATATTGTGTACTATGTCTTGTCATCGTGGGATTGTGGGAACGTAATTTCGATTTCTTTGTGTCTTGGCATGTGAAGAAATTGACAATAAAGCAGACTTTGACTTTGACTTTTGACTTTCTGTGCAATGAAGCCCATCTATCGACAGTGCCTTTTTCTTTAGCTAATTTGTGTGGCACGGTGGAGCACTGGTAAGCACGTCCGCCCTGTGCTTGAGTGGGTTTCCTCCGGGTACTGCGGTTTCCTCTTACATCCCAAAAACATGCCGGGCAGGCTGATTGAACACTCCAAATTGCCCGTAAGTGTGATTGAGACTGTGAATATTAGTCCTGTGAGTTAGTCCTGTGAGTGTTTGTGTGTGTGCCCTGCGATTGATTGGCAACCAGATCAGGGGGTTCCCCGCCTACTGCACGTAGTCGGCTGGGATAGGCTCCAGCATGCTTGCGACCCTCGTAGGAAAGAGCAGTTCCGAAAATGAATGGATGAACAATTCACTGCTAACCAGTCACACAAATAAGACAGCAATCAAAGCGAGAAATGTAACTGTTAAATTCCTACCTATGTACGTTCATGTTCGTATCACACCGCAACTAGAACTGCTTCTGTGTGTAAAAATCAGGGAAAACGTATTAAGACTGAACGCTAGCTGAGCGTTTCTGGTGACATGTTTCCAATGTTACAATGTGGAACCGCAAGGTAGTATGCTGTACCAATGTAGTTACCCCAGAAACTCTCTGCAATGAGTAAAAGTGGTGCTAGATTATTTGCTAGCTTTCATTTAAAGACATTAGGAACTTCTGATTTTCAGTTTTAAGAAAAAAAGAAATGTGCTTCCATTCAACAATCAATAGCTGCATGGAGAGACAAATAAGCACTATGATCATTCATGTTCAGCGGTTTACTCAAGGTGCATTCAATTTCAAGCATCTATAGAAATACTCATTCAATGCACCAAACAGAAATGACTAGTATGTAAGAAAATTGTAATTGTAATATTTTGTTAAGTTAGACCAGATATGGGCAAACTATGGCCCGCGGGCCACATCCGGCCCACGGGGCCGTTTAATCCGGCCCACCAAACCTGAAATAATTGTATTAAACATTTCTTTTGGGTCATTTTCCCTGCAATGACTGCATTTCCCCAGTAGCTGGGGAAACGCCCGCCCGCGCATTTAATCCCGGAAGCTGTGTCTGCACACTCACAAGTGCGTGTACGTACTCAGTAGTACGGACCCGGCGAACTCTGTGCTCTATTTCTATCAGTGCCGAATTTCGAGTGCGGGCTGTGACGTTAGCATTCTTGTAATTCGCGCGCTGAGCTTTCAGACAGTTTTACGCTAAAGCCATCTGTTAGAGTGGTGCTCACTCTAACTTATTTGCAAGAACCACATGGGAGACAGTATGCCCTTTGAGCACTTGCAAGTGTAGAAATTGTTCGTCACTGTGCATACAGCGATGTTCGAACAAAGTCTGCCTTTGGTCTCTTGCAAGAGCATATTTATTGAGAACAAGCAGAGCGGGAGTGACAGTGGACATGTTTGGTGGTCACCTCAGCAACTGGTTAATCAGTGCGGAGGGTCCCAGCTCATTATTTTACAAGGTCGTGGAAACAGAAACTAGTGGAGCATTTTAGATGACTAACTAAGCAAGAATGTTTCCACACCATTTGGAAAGTTTCAACAACTGAATGGTTAAACTTTCCAGAGTCAAGGAAAGGTGAAAGGTTTAAACAAAGTTAATAATTCTAGTCTACAATTCAACATAATCATACGATCAAGTTAATTTGTCAACCCTAACATATCCCTCCTGTTTATCATATGATTATGTCACCCCGATTAACAAACATAAGCAAGAACATATAATGAAGAAAGAAAAAGAAAAAAAAACAGCACACAGAAACAGCACATCATTGTACCCATCACTTGCGAGGCATTTTTGATGGTCAAATCATTAAGTTTCTGTAAAACATGTACGACTAAACAGCATCATCACAATCTTCTTTCCGCAGCACGTTATAGTCATCACATTTGACATGTCTGATATGTTGTATTTGTACCTGTGCTATGGTAGAAGACAGATCTCGATACAGCAGACTTCAAACACGGGACAACATAGGTCGCAAATAAGCACAACAACACCAGCACAACAAGCACAGGAGTCACACATTTCAACAGCAGTTGCCACCAGTTGCCAGAGAATAGCCAGGAAAAGAAATCCCACTGATGTGGGACTAAGTCCTCCGACATGGCCTGCTGTAAGTTCTTCAGTGAGTTCATGGCGTCGTTGATGTGTGTGTCATTTTCTCCTGGTATGTACTGTATGTGCAACAGGAAGTCCCAATAATGTGGCACACGCCACCTTGTGCTGCAGTCATCAAGTCCAGAACCATCCTGTTTTGCAAGACCATTAGTCTAATAGCCCGGATCTCTCTATTTTGTCCATCATTGACCTGCAGCGAGAGACTCACAAAAGATTGAAAACGATAGTTCAGTGTCTCGATGAAGAGTGATTGTTTTCCAACTCCGATCCAAGGAAAAAGTGCATGAACGACTTTGTCGCCGACGGACCACACTTTATGGCTGTCAGGGACATTCGTACCCCAGACGGGACCATGAGGGTCAAAGGTCGCAACAGCCCTGCGTTGACGTTCAGGAGATTTGTGTCCCGCATCTTGTAGGTGTGGTCTGTTACCCACACTGATGCACACACTCCTGTCCAGTTGACGGGCAGCATCGGATAAACCTTGTGACCACAAAGCCACCAGCCATTCTGTATGAAGTAGGTTCCATTTGATGGTTCAGCCATATTGGTCGGAGAGCCCTCACCACTTGAAATGGCTCTCTTATCCTGACACTCAGCGGTAATGTCCAAAGATCCCATCCAGTTTCCTCCTGGAGAGCAGTCGTTGTCAATGCATTTGTGGGTTTCATTTCCTTGGATGTAACACGTGTAGTTCACTCCAGGTGACCTCACTGTATAGGCCACTTGCGGCAATGTTCGTCCTTTAACAGTCACATTGAGATTTGTCCAGAAAAGCTGATCACAGATACCGTCTGCAAGTCCAGGGCGGAAAGGGTCGGCATCACTGACTGTGACAGCACGGTGTTGATATCCAACTCCCCCCATAGAGGCCATACATTTCGCTTCAGTGACATTCATTGCTCTGGCCTCCAGGTGAACTTGTGTGGAGGAAGGGGGAGGTTTGGAACACACATAGCATCCCTCCTGTGTGTGGGATCTCACAGTGAACTTTACATACCGGTACCAAGCGTTGGTTTTGTATGGGTTTCTGGGGTCCCATGACCAGTCCTCAAAGTTCTCATCATGTGACCATCTTTTTCCTCGGTTGACAATGTCAATCGGTCCATTCAGATGAGCCCATAGACCATAGCACGCTCCAACCACAACGTAGCAGAGGATCCACCTGGCATGTGGAGCCCCATTGCTATTAGGATGGCAGAGAAACCGGAACATCCGCTCGCCTGTCAGAGTGGGGATCGTTGAATTCTTCACCAACATTGAGACGCCGCACCCTAAACGATGGAGCCCCTTTGTAGTCAGGCTTCCCCACCACTCCAAAATTAGGGGGCCAGCACTTTCGGCAACTTGCAGTGGCTGAGGTGAATCCAGCTGGGCCTTTCTGCAATTTTCACTGCAGTGGGGGTAGTCAGCAAGACTTGGAATGGTCCCTCCCACCGTGGGCTGGCCCAGTTCTTTCTTTTGATGACCTTGATGTAGACCCAGTCCCCTGGCTTTATGGAGTTGTCAACCTGAGAGGAAGGAAACTCAGACGGCAGTGAATTTGCATTTGACACATCTTTCAGTCTGAGCGTTCTGATCATGTAATCTGCCAAGAACTGTTCTTCATCTGCTTTTTGCAAATCTGCAGGGAACACAAGTAGCCTATATGGCCTCCCGTGGATGATTTCGAAAGGTGTTAACCCTTCTGAAGTGGGGGTGATTCTCATATAGAGTTTCACTAAGTCTAGGCACTCCGGCCAGGCTCTGCCTGTTGATTCCATGCATTTTTTTCAACCTGCTTTCGATAGTGGCGTTCGCCCGTTCCACTAACCCAGCACTCTGAGGGTGCCAAGAGCAGTGTTTTTTTAACGTTATTCCAAGGTGTACAGCCATGTTCTGTACAACTTGGTTCACAAAGTGTGGACTATTGTCATTGTAAATGATTTGCGGGATGCCATGAGCCGGTATGATGGCTTTGCAAATGGCTTTTGCCACTGTTAAGGCATCTGCCCGTTTAGATGGAACTATTTCCACCGATTTGGAAAATGCATTAATCAACACTAGGCAGTATTTGTGAGGTCCACTTTGTGTGAGTTCAATAAAATCCATATGCATGGTTTGAAATGGGTAAGAAGGTTTTGGAAATGAGCCTCTCTTAGGTCTCGTGTTTCCTTGTGGATTATGTTTCACACAAACAGGACATGCTTTACAATTTTTTTTAAGTCAGCATCTAAACCCAAGGTAGTGAATTGTTGATGTATGATGAAAATCATCCCTCCTTTCGACACATGGCAAGGCCCATGCGTCGCAATTGCTGCTGCCTTAAAAAGTGATTTTGGTAAAACAGGTTTGTCATTGATGCAGTGGATATTATCTTCATCCATTATTGCACCTTTTGTCGTCCACATTCGTTTTTCCACCATTGGAGCATTGTTCTGCATGTCTGTCAGTAGTTTTATCTATGAGTTGTGTGTCCTTTGAATCTATTAAAAAAACTTCATGGCCATGTTCACCTGCTGCTGCTTCTTTAGCAATTTTGTCTGCTAATCTGTTTCCATTTGAGACTTCATCTATGCCTGTGGTGTGAGCAGCACTTTTACGCACAGCTAGTTTAGCAGGTAAATGGATGGCCTGCAACAAGTCTTTTAACAAGGAGGCATGGGTAACCGGTTTACCGGTTGATGTTGTCATCCCTCTGCGCTCCCATTGTTTTGCAAAATAGAACAGAGTAGAAAAAGCATACTGACTGTCTGTGTATACAGTGACTTCTTTAGCTTCTGCTAATTGACAAGTTCTTGTTAGAGCAATTAGCTCAGCAGCCTGCGCTGACCTGTTGTATGGAAGCTTTTCTGCTTCAATTATGTGGTTTGGCAATTTTACAATTGCTTAACCGCTTTGATTGTTTCCTTTAGGATCCTTTGAACATGATCCATCCACAAAACACTTTTCCCCCTTATCAAGTGGTGTGTCACTTACCGTATTTACGTATTCTAATTATCGCCCAGGGCGATAATTAGAGAAGGTTTATGTCCAACAGGGGGGTGGGCGATTAATAGAGAACAGTTTTTGTCCGATCGCCAAGGGGCACTGAAATGGGCGATAATATGTATATTTTCCTTATGGAGTATGCAATACCTCATGTTATCGCGTACGCCCCGATAACGTAATTGTGTGAGGATATTGTAGCGGAGTGACGAGTGTAATTGTATCATAGTTTATGGAGAAAAACAATTTAAAAGAGACATTCGATGTGCTGTCATATCAGTCATATTTAAACTTGCGAAATGACGTCTGCATGCGGTCGCGGAGGAAAATGTAAGTTTTGGGGGCAATTTATAGCAGCATGGGCAATTATTAGAGGTATCAATGTTTTTTATTTATGTCATCGCTAACACACACTGGGCGATTATTAGAATATGGGCGATAATTAGAATAAATACGGTAAATCTTGTCTGGGCAGCTGTAGATGTTCTGTAGCATCTAAATAGTTATGTGGGGTTCCATCCCCTGGCAACGGGATCAACATTGCTGGGTTAAGGACTGTGCACCTCTTTATCACAATATGCGGTTGTGACAGAAGTGTAGCAGTGTGGGATAGGTGTCTGGGAGGTGACAAAAAGTTCATTTTGCTTTGCAGTAGCAACACATCTACAGCAGAACTAGCAGTTCCATTTTGTGAAAGAGGACCACATCTGCGGATAGTGTCACTGCAAGCGCTGCTGTGCATGCTGCTTGGACACAGTCTGGTAAGGATTGAGCCACTGGATCCAATTTTTTTGAATAAAATGCAATTGGTCTTAGTTTACTGCCATGACTCTGCAGCAATACTGAAGTCATAAAACCATTCCTGCAGTCTGCTGTTTGCGCAAAGGTTTTATTGTAGTCTGGTAAGATAAGGGTTGTAGTTTCCATCAGAGCCTGTTTCAGTACTACAAAAGCATCATCCGCTACTGGTGCCCATATTATTTTTTCTGTCATTGCCATGGGGACTCCATGCATAATATCTAGCTGAGGTTGCGTCTTTTCTGCATAATGTGGAATCCACGTTCTGCAGTAATTGCAGAGCCCCAAAAAGGACATCATTTGTTTTTTTGTCTCAGGTTTCGGTGCATCTGCAATGGTTTGTTTTCTGGTTTTCTGTATCTGTCGTCCAGCAGCTGACAACGTGTGACCTAAATAGTTCACTTCCTGTCTGACCCATTGCAGTTTGTTTTTGTTTACTTTATTCCCTGTTTTGCAGAGATAGTGTAACAAAGCTAAGGAGTCTTCCTTGCAAGCAGCTTCAGTTTCAGAGGCTATCAGGAGATCATGTACATAAATTAGAAGTTGGCTTTTGTTTGACATCTGAAAATCAGCCAAACAGGTCATGATAGCTTGAATGGAAATAGTTGGACTATCAGCAAATCCCTGGGGCAGTCTGGTGTACGTATAGCTTTGTCCTTTAAAGGTAAACGCGAACCAAAACTGTGAGTCTTTTCTTTTAATGCACTCAGAATGTCCCATGCGGTATGGACATCTACTATTTCTTCCTCTGTAGGAGCATGAGAGGTCAAAGGGGAGGAAGCTAGTCATGCGGAAAATTTGACTTTTCCTCTGCCTCTTCCTCCACCCTTGGATTGGTCTTGTTTTACATGACGACACTCTCTTGCAAAGTGTTCTTGTTTCCCACAGTTCCAACAGTCCAAATTTGATGGGGATTTTGAATTGAATGGTGGCCTGCGACCTTGTTGGCCTCTACTTTTTTCTCTGCCCCGTCGGGACCCTTGGAAGAAGACTGTTGTATCTTCATCTAGGTCATCATCATCATCTAGATCAGGGGTCTCCAAACTACGGCCCGCGGGCCAACTGCGGCCCGCGGTCCAGTTTTTATTGGCCCGCAGCAAAGAAGAAGTACTGGGCAGGCTAACGAGTTAGCGGAAATATGCTAATTCGCGCAAACGGACCTCTAAAGGAAATTAAACGAACATTTGGAGCAATACTACATTGTCCTAAAGGTTAGTTTGTAAAGAGACGGTTGCCTTGTTTAAGGATTTCAACTTAAAGAGACACTATCAGACTAAACATGCGAACACAAACAACCAGCTTACAGGGAGTGACCGCGCTGATAAAGTGAAGCAGCTCCAAGCTGAACTGGCATCACAACAGCGATTCTTCACACGGGACTGTGAGTCAAAAATAAATATTACTAAAGCAAGCTACGAAGTGGCCATGTTAAGACTGTTGATGTTATGGACCTGTAGATCTGACACAAACTATTATTTTCTGAAAGATAATGTAAATGACAAGAGCAAAATTCACTAGTTTTAAGTTTTAATAATAACAGACAACTTTGCATTACTTATAACTCCCGTTTAAAATGTTCATGAGGCAAAAGTAATTTTAAACTCATGTAAATTTAAGGTATTTCATACAGTTTGTTCAATGTTATCTGACTCTTCAGATATGAATGAAAGGCAGAATTTGTGTTTTTAGAGTTCTTCACATCTGCCTGAGTGACTCATATTTGGTTATTTTGTCATTTGAAAAATAAAGACAATTGTGACAATGAAATTTGTTTTATAACAGTGTGTATTTGCATGACATTTTTGTAGTTAAAAAATGTCCGAAAAAACTATTGGCCCCCGGGCCCCTTCACTTTATCAAATCTGGCCCTCCTTGCAAAAAGTTTGGACACCCCTGATCTAGATGAAATACATCAGAACTTTTGCCTTTCTTAATCACTTTGTCAGCGTGTCTGGCCCACTGCATGGTTGTTGTAACACTAGCAGTGTCCACTTCCACCAAGTGTTTCCTCACCCAGTTGCCTATCTCAGGGCGGAAACCAGTGAGGAGCACATTTTTTAAGCTGTTGCTGATAAGCACTCTCAGCTGCATCATTGAATGGGATGCCACTATGCACCCTGAATTCTTTTTCAAATTTCATGCGAAAATCATCAGTATCTTCCCCAGGCTTGTGTTTTATTCCTGCTAAATGACCATAATTCGCTCATCTTTGAAATATAGTTCTCACTCTCTGCACCAGATCATTCCATTGTGCTGCATACTCCCTTCTCAATTGATTTCCCTCAATGGGATAGGGGTAAGGCCCTTGATTATTTCTACCTGTATAATTCCCTCTAACATTTGCCCAGTCTTTTCCCAAAGAAGACATTGAAGCTTCTCTTGCCTCTTGGCCATTCAATCTGTAGGAATGTATGATTCCAGCAATGTCTTCTGCCCATTTATCTGGGTCTTCTGCAACAGGGGTAACCCCTTCTACTGCTTTTCTTGCCTCTTCCAAACTCCATGGCCGAAAAACATTTGTATGTGGAGGGTAGCCTTCCCCTGCAATATGGTTTGGCACCTGTATCACTGGGCACACATCAACATTGTCTAAATTTTGGGAAAATCTAGCAGCATTGGTCATACTTCTTGTTTGTACAGGAGTTCTAATAATGTGACCCTGACCTTTTTTGCTATCATATGGGGGAGAGTGCAGGTTTGTTAAATTTAGATACAAGTTTTGATTAGGAGTGGAAAGCTCCTTCTGTCCCTCTGCTTGATCTGCGCCTTGATCTGCGCCTTGATCTGCGCCTTGATCTGCGCCTTGATCTGCGCCTTGATCTGCGCCTTGATCTGCGGCTTGAGCTGCGGCTTGAGCTGCGGCTTGAGCTGCGGCTTGAGC
Organism: Syngnathus acus; assembly: GCF_901709675.1. Lineage (NCBI taxonomy): Eukaryota > Metazoa > Chordata > Actinopteri > Syngnathiformes > Syngnathidae > Syngnathus > Syngnathus acus. The sequence goes on from NC_051094.1 coordinate 18,449,947, forward strand.
TGCGGCTTGAGCTGCGGCCGGGACAGCGCGCCTGCGCAATGTGGCCTCATTGTCTTCCGGCCTGACAAACATACTCGCGGCCTCATCACTTTTCACCTTTCTATTTTTTGTCATTAAAATGTGTTCTCTTCTCTCGTGAAGCTTTCAACCTCACTGTAGCACATTTCAATTCTCTCTCTTTTCTTTCCTTTCTCAGTCCCTTTGTCTTCCGAGCCACACTCTCCTCCAAAACTTCAACCACTATCTTCCACATTTCAACTTCCCTTCTACTCCATACTTTTTCTTCCACTCGGGCATGTATCGCATACAATTAAGAAATCTACTCGCCATGTACTTCTCATCTCCTTCCAGAGCCTCTTTATTCAGGGATTTTTCGCTTTCATTTCCCATCTTAATTTTAGTATTTTCTTTCTTTTTTCTTTCTTTTTTCTTTGAGGATCCTCAATGCTGGTTTAAATTGACCTTTCAACAAATTACTAGCCTGTGTTATTACCGTGGATTAATGCTAGAGCTGCTTTTAGTCAATTTATCCTACCAGTCACACTCAACCACACAACTTTCAGGCAAACAGCTTGGAAAAACGGACAAAAAAGAATCTACGCCCTTCTTCAATTAAGAAAAAGCATTTTTTCTAGCCCGTTCCTTCCGTTGGGACTCGAACCCAAGCTCGGAAAAACGGACAAAGAAAAATCTATGCTCTTCTTTGATTAACAAAAAAGAAGCTCTGTGTTTCTTAGCACGTTCCTTCCACTGGGACTTTAACCCAAGCCCATAGCTTGGAAAAACAGACAAAGAAGAATCTACACACTTCTTCGATGAAAAAAAAGAAGCTCTGCTTTTCTTAGCCTGTTTCTTCCACTGGGACTTGAACCCAAGCTGTATCTCGTGCACTTTTCACTTTTACGCGTTTCACATCAGCACAACCACACAACTTTAGGGCTTCTACTTACTTGTCCCCTGGTTTGTTGCACTTCCGGATCCCGTCAATCCGCCGCTGTCAGACGAAGGCAGACCTAAGATGCTGGCCCAGCGAAGAATTTCCTTCCCAGGTCTTTCTTTACAAGGTCCGGCTAATGGACGCTGGCCCGTCGACAGAATGCAGCACGTTGTCCTCTGTCGGTCAGCAGTGGGTATGTTGGGATCCGGGTCACGGCACCAAAATGTTAGAATGGTTCTCACTCTAACTTATTTGCAAGAACCACACGGGAGACAGTATGCCCTTTGAGCACTTGCAAGTGGAGAAATTGTTCGTCACTGTGCATACAGCGATGTTCGAACAAAGTCTGCCTGCGGTCTCTTGCAGGAGCAGATTTATTGAGAACAAGCAAGGTGGGGGTGACAGTGGACATGTTTGGTGGTCACCTCAGCAACTGGTTAATCAGTGCGGAGGGTCCCAGCTCATTGTTTTACAAGGTCGTGGAAACAGAAACTAGTGGAGCATTTTAGATGACTAAGCAAGAATCTTTCCACACCATTTGGAAAGTTTCAACAACTGAATGGTTAAACTTTCCAGAGTCAAGGAAAGGTGAAAGGTTTAAACAAAGTTAATAATTCTAGTCTACAATCCAACATAATCATACGATCAAGTTCATTTGTCAACCCTAACACCACACACGAACCTTCCCCTGGAATCCTTTCATTAAAATGAGTGGCCCAAGGAAAAGAAAGGTGGAAACTGAGTGCCGAGTGTTTAAAAAAGAGTGGACAACAAAATATTTTTTCGCTGAATGCCGGTTTGTCTGATATGCCAAGAAACGGTTGCAGTATTCAGGGAGTACAATATTAGCCGTCACTTTTCTACGAAGCACGCTAACTACGCTCACAGTCTACACATGAACGGGCGGCTACATTGATGAGGTTGATAGCTAATTTGAAGACTCAGGAAAACCTTACTCACCGACAAACTGCGGATCAAAAGTCAAGTACAGAGGCAAGTTTTTGATGTCTGTTGTCGACTAATCTTAACTTTTAAAGTTTGTAGGCTGATTTTAAGGTTTCCTCACCTCTGTCAGCAGGTCTTTGTGAGTTAAAGCTCTGCTCTGATTTTCAGATATTCGTCACTGTGTTGCCGTTTTGATTTCTTTATTACTTTATTTAGATATATTCTTTCACTGATTCTTCAAGATGATATATTTGGTCAGAATATTTGCCGTTTGATGTGATTTCGCCTCATAAGATAAATATCTTTCATAAATCTGACCTGCAGGCGCTTAAGTGATGGAAACTGTTATTCATAAATTATGAATAACAGTTTCCATCACAACAGTGTCGTATTTAATGAGAATCAGTGATAGTAGTTTTTTGGTGAAATATTTTTTTAATGCCGTTAATAAATGCATTTGTTTTCAAAAAGCTTTATTTGAATAGCCATGCTTTACTACCTATTAAAGGCCAAAACTTTTTATGCAATGACCTTTACATGTCGTTTATATTACTTCACACAAACACTACATCCATCTGTTCCTGGTCCGGCCCCCCGGTCAAAATTTAGAACCCAATTCGGCCCGCAAGTCAAAAGGTTTGCCCATTCCTGAGTTAGACAAACTCATATACTTTTTCATGTTCATATGTGTGCAAATCTTATTATTATTTTATATAAACATAGCTGCTCAATCAGAACACGGATACAGCGCACAGAACTTTGTGGCCACATGGGCACAGACGGCGGACACAACACACACACACACACATAGGGGCGGTAACCTCGCAATACACATGGGTACCAAATGGTCAGGTGATGCTTTACCGCCTTTTCCGGACAGTAAAAAACCTTCTGACCTGGAGATGGGGGTGGTTGTTTCATCTGCTGATGTGCCTCGTGTACGCCGCCATTAAACAACCCAAGAACTTGCCAATAAAGAACCAACTGTTACTCCGTATCTTTGTTTTCCTTGCTCAACAATGGACATCTCAAACAACATGCAACAATGGAAATATGTCATGATTTATTTGATGCACCAGAATCAGAAAAACAGCATGTTGATTCAAGTTTCAGGGCAAGAGACACAATATTTTTTGGTGGGTGAGTGCATTGACATGTTCAGCACTGTTGGTAAAGATAGCGTTCATCATTAGCCAGTGTCAGGCGGTCGGTTGTGTACCACGGCCTACAGTTAATGAGCAACCTTTCAACCATTCTTCTCAACCCAGTTAAAATGTTTCCATTGTCACGGATCGGATGGAGCAAGGCGACCAAATGCAGCTTGGACCAGGGTTTATTGGAGAAAACAAAAACAGACTCGGCAAACCGACATGACTTAACAAAATATCTAGAGGACTAACCGACAGGGACGTGACACAAAGGACGTGAAGACATTAAACGACAACAAGAACCGAAAAGACATCAAGACAACAACAAGACATGGTGTGAGGGGCAGACAGGACATATATACACGACAGGTAACAAGAGGCAGGTGAGAATAATCAAACTAATCATGGGCACACAGGAGGGGAGGGGCGAGCACACAGACAGAAACCATGACAACAGTCACATAGTGGAACGGCTGGGGACGAGACGTGACATCCATGGTATCTTTTAAAGGTTTGTTCACTTATCTTCATATCCCCTGCTCTCTTTGTAGGTATGCTCAGTAAAAAAAAAAAGACTTCCTGCACACACTACCTGGCAATTATAGTGACACTGTCTGTTAGGGTTGACACATTATTTTGATCGTATGATTATGTTGGTATGTAGATTAGAATCATTAACTCTGTTTAAACGTTCACCTTTCTTTGACTCTGGAAAGTTTCCACATTCAGTTGTTGAAACTTTCCAAATGATGTAGAAACATTCTTGCTTAGTTAGTTATCTAAAACAGTGTTTCCCAACCGCTGTGCCGCGGCACACAAGTGTGCCGTGACGAATCATCAGGTGTGCCGCCCAGTTTTGTCTAATTGGTTCAAAGTGAGAAGCATGTAGTGATAGACAGGGCAATTACCGTTTTTTTCCGTGTATAATACGCAAAATTTAACTAATTTATTGTCCTAAAATATGGGGTGCGCATTATACATGGGTACAATTTTTTTTTTTTTTTTTAAATTTAATTTTTTATTTTTTTTATTTTTTTTTTATTTTTTTAAGAAAACCATGGTACTGGTACGAATATTGATTTATGTATTGTTCTCTTCTTGTCATGTTGTGAAAGAATGTGGGTTGAATAAATACCGAAAGAACAATAGTGTGTTTGTACTGTGCTCTGGTCATTTCGTCAAAGAAGGGATAATAGTCCTCTTCTCTTCTTGACTGACAATGAATGTGATAGTTTAATACAATCAGCAAATAACAAAATGCATATTACAGGTAATATTTTATTTCACAACACTTTGCCTTGTTTCTTTCGTCTCTGCTGTTCACTTCAAACACGCTCCATACGAACGCAATGCTCTCGTATCAGACGCTTGCTCGATCACCTGCTCGTTTGCTGTCACAATGTACCCTACACAAATCCGAAACATTTGTTGCGGCTCCGAGTCACGACGAGGGGCAAGTTTTGGTTTCCAAGGGTGTTATTATTCCTCTTCAACGTCTCTCCCATACAGAGCCGCCTTTTTCACATGTCCGCACGTCACTTTCCTCTCTTTTCAGCTGATCGCGGTGGTGCCTTTATGGGCAGTCGGAGAAATCAACGCCAACAAAGAAAATACATCCAGCCTAGTTAAGACCATACCAAAGACTATAAAAATGGGACCCATTGCCTCCCTGCGTGTGTGACGATCATTGGGACTTAAAAAAAATAAAAAAATAAAAAAAATAATTGGGTGCGTATTATACATGGGTACAGGCTTTTTTCCAGCATCAACATGCCATTGTTAGGGTGCGTATTATACATGGGGGCGTATTATACACGGAAAAAAACGGTAAATGCTCTTCCAATAGAGGGCAGTGTATCAGCGCGATATGTCTACTCTAGGAGTAGGAAGTTCATAGTTATCCTCGAGTGAGACAGTGCAGGTAATAGCAATGGATAAATATTTGAAAAGAAAAAGTACTCAATCTGACCTGGGTCCTGAAGAAAATTCTGACCCAGATGAAGGCCCTAGCATGAGCACTGGTCAGAAGAAAGCAAAAAAGGTGAGCTTAAGACAATACAATGAAGGCTATCTTGCTTTTGGATTTACTTTTACCGGAGAAAAAAGTGCGGCAACTCCGCTATGCCTGGTGTGCGGGGAAAAGTTGTCCAACAGTGCCATGGTTCCCAGTAAACTCAAACGCCATTTAGAGACAAAACACCCGTCACTACAAAACAAGAGTATGGACTATTTTGTTCAACTGCGTGAACGGACTGGGAAACAGGCAGAGCTACTGAGGAAAACCACCAAGACGGGTGAGAAAGCTCTTAGAGCTAGTTACCAAGTTGCTGAACTCATCGCCAAATCAAAACAGGCACACACCGTAGGAGAGACGTTAATAATGCCCGCCTGCAAAATTATCTTGAAAGAGATGCTCGGCCCTGGCGCTGTTAAAGAAATAGCCCAAGTCCCTCTATCAAATAATACAATTTCCAGACGTATTCAAGACATGTCTGCAGACATTGAGAAGACAGTTTTGGAAAAGTTGCACATTAGTGGGAAATTCGCTTTGCAAATTGATGAATCTACGGATATCAGTGGACACGCGCAGCTTCTGGCAAATGTGCGCTTTGTAGACGGAGACACCATCAGAGAAAACTTTCTGTTTTGCAAGGAATTGCCAGGAAGAACAACAGGAGAAGAAATTTTTCGAGTTGTATCAGAGTACATTGAACAAGGAGGACTAAAGTGGCAAGACTGCGTAAGTGTTTGCACCGATGGAGCAGCTGCCATGCTCGGGCGCACCAAAGGATTTGTAAACAGAGTGAAAGAGCAAAATCCAAAAGTCATCGCGACGCATTGTTTTCTGCACCGGGAAGCACTTGTTGCCAAAACATTACCAGCAGACCTAGCTCCTGTAATGGAAGATGTTGTGCGCATGATAAACTTTGTGAAGACGAGACCAGTAAAAAGCCGCATGTTTACATCATTGTGTGAGGAAATGGGGCAGGAGCATAAAGTGTTATTGCTCCACACGGAGGTCCGGTGGCTTTCCCGTGGCAAAGTTTTAAGTCGTGTTTATGAGCTGAGGGAGGAACTCAAAGTGCTTTTGACAAATGAGAAGCATGATGACGCTAACTTGCTCTCAAATGATGAGTGGTGTGCAAGACTGGCATATCTGGCAGATACATTTAAACATCTGAATGACTTGAACACGCGAATGCAAGGTCGAAACGAAAACCTGCTCACAAGTACAGATAAAATACAGGGGTTTCGTTCAAAGGTGCTGCTCTGGGAACAACACGTGGAAAGTGCCAACCTAGAAATGTTCCCAAACACCCAGAAATGGCAGAGTGTCAACAGAGCTGCACTGTGTGAGACAATAGGTAAACATCTGCAAAGTTTGGAGCAGAAGTTGTCATGTTATTTCCCTTCACTTTCCACTGATTGCCTTGACTGGGTGAGGAACCCATATAGCTCAACTGCAGTTGGAAGGGACATAACTTTTCAGGAGCAGGAAGAAATAACTGAACTGAGACAAGATCGTGGTCTTAAGCTGCGCTTTTCGGATGTACCTTTGGACAGTTTTTGGCTGACTGCTGCCAAGGAGTTCCCTATTCTGGGAAACAAAGCAATTTCAGCTCTTCTCCCTTTCTCCACAACCTATCTATGTGAGCTGGGCTTTTCAAGCATGACTACTTTAAAGACTAAGAAAAGAGCGAGACTCAGAGCTGTTGAGGAAGATCTTCGTGTTTGTCTTTCTTCAATTCCTGCAAGAATATCAGCGTTGTGTTCAACCAAACAGGGCCAAATTTCACACTGAGTAAGTGAATTGACAATAAATGTTCATTATATTTCATTATATATACGTTTTGTGACATTTTTGTTTGGTGGTGTGCCGTGTGATTTTTGTAACATAAAATATGTGCCATTGCTCAAAAAAGGTTGGGAAACACTGATCTAAAATGCTCCACTAGTTTCCATTTCCACAACTTTGTAAAACAAAGAGCTAAAACCCTCTGCACTGATTAACCAGTTGCTGAGGTGACCAGCAAACCTGTCCACTCTCACCCCTACCCTGTTTTTTTTTCATTAAATATGCCCTTGCAAGAGGTGTAAGTCAGACTGTTTTCAAGCACCTCTGTATCCTACAAGGATTAAGGCTTTCTCCACTTGCAAGTGCTAAAGGGCAAACTGTCTCCAGTGTGGTTCTTGCAAAGAAGTTAGAGTGAGCAACACTCTAATACTGTTATCTACTGTAGTGGATGTGCAATTACACTTTATTCTAGTATGGTATGAGGGTGACCCCTTCGTGAGTCGTCACCTTATCGTGGTGGAGGGGTTTGCGTGCCCCTATGATCGTAGAATCCATGTTGTCTGGGGCTTCATGCCCCTGGTAGCGTCACCCATGGCAAACGGGTCCTAGGAGAGGGGCCAGACAAAGCACGGCTCACACTAGCCCCTTATGATGAATAACATGAATGGATTTCGTTTTCCCTCGCCCGGACGCGGGTCACCGGGGCCCCCCTCTGGAGCCAGGCCTGGAGGCGGGGCTCGAAGGCGAGTGTCTGGTGGCCGGGCCTTCGCCCATTGGCCCGGCCGGGCACAGCCCGAAAAGGAAACGTGGGTCCCCCTTCCCATGGGCTCACCACCTGTGGGAGGGGCCAAAGGGGTCAGGTGCAGTGTAAGCTGGGCGGCGGCCAAAGGCAGGGACCTTGGCGGTCTGATCCCCGGCTGCAGAAGCTGGCTCTTGGGACAGGGAATGTCACCTCTCTGGCTGGAAAGGAGCCCGAGCTGGTGTGCGAGGCAGAAAAGTTCCGACTAAACATAGTCGGACTTGCCTCCACGCACAGTTTGGGTTCCGGTACAAGCCCTCTCGAGAGGTGTGGGTATACTTATTGCCCCCCGGCTGGGCGCCTACACATTGGGGTTCACCCCGGTGAACGAGAGGGTAGCCTCCCTCCGCCTTCGGGTGGGGGGACGGGTCCTGACTGTTGTTTGTGTCTATGCACCAAACGGCAGGTCAGAGTACCCACCCTTCTTGGGGTCCCTGGAGGAAGTGCTGGAGAGCGCTCCTTCTGGGAAATCCATCGTTCTACTGGGTGACTTCAATGCTCACGTGGGCAATGACAGTGAGACCTGGAAGGGCGTGATTGGGAGGAACGGCCCCCCCGATCTGAACCCGAGCGGTGTTCTATTCTTGGACTTCTGTGCTCGACACGGATTTTCTATAATGAACACCATGTTCAAACATAAGGGTGTCCATGTGTGCACTTGGCACCAGGACACCCTAGGCCGCAGTTCGATGATCGACTTTGTAGTCGTGTCATCGGATTTGCGGCCGCATGTTTTGGACACTTGGGCGAAGAGGGGGCGGAGCTGTCAACTGATCACCACCTGGTGGTGGGTTGGCTCCGATGGTGGGGGAAGATGCCCGTCCGACCTGGCAGACCCAAACGTTCTGTGAGGGTCTGCTGGGAACGTCTGGCAGAATCCCCTGTCCGGAAGAGCTTCAACTCCCACCTCCCGCAGAGCTTTTCCCACGTCCCGGGTGAGGCGGGGGACATTGAGTCAGAGTGGACCTTGTTCCGCGCCTCCATTGTTGAGGCGGCCGACCGGAGCTGTGGCCGTAAGGTCATTGGTGCCTGTCGTGGCGGCAATCCCCGAACCCGCTGGTGGACACCGGTGGTAAGGGATGCCGTCAAGCTGAAGAAGGAGTCCTATCGGGCCGATTTGGCCTGCGGGACTCCGAAGGCAGCTGACAGGTGGCCAAGCGGAACGCGGCTTCGGCGGTTGCTGATGCAAAAACCCGGGCGTGGGAGGAGTTTGGCGAGGCCATGGAAAATGACTTCCGGACGGCTTCAAGGAAATTCTGGTCCGGCGTCTCAGGAGGGGGAAGCAGTGCAACGTCAACACTGTTTACAGTGGAGATGGCATGCTGCTGACCTCGACTCGGGACGTCGTGTGTCGGTGGGGAGAATACTTCGAAGACCTCCTCAATTCCACCTACACGCCTTCCATTGTGGAAGCAGGGCCTGGGGACTCTGAGGCGGACTCTCCAATCTCTGGGGTCGAAGTCACTGAGGTAGTCCGCCCGGAGTTCTTAAGGGCTCTGGATGTTGTGGGGCTGTCATGGCTGACACGCCTCTACAACATTGCGTGGACATCGGGGACAGTGCCTCTGGATTGGCAGACTGGGGTGGTGGTTCCCCTCTTTAAGAAGGGGGACCGGAGGGTGTGTTCCAATTACAGGGGAATTACACTCCTCAGCCTCCCTGGTAAGGTCTATTCAGGGGTGATGGAGAGGAGGGTCCGTCGGGAGGTTGAACCTTGGATTCAGGAGGAGCAGTGTGGCTTTCGTCCTGGCCGTGGAACAGTGGACCAGCTCTTCACCCTCAGCAGGATCCTCGAGGGTGCATGGGAGTTCGCCCAACCAGTCCACATGTGTTTTGTGGACTTGGAGAAGGTGTTCGACCGTGTCCCTCAGGAGGTTCTGTGGGGGGTGCTTCGGGAGTACGGGGTACCGAGCCAACTGATAAGGGCGGTTCGGTCCCTGTATCACCGATGCCAGAGTTTGGTCCGCATTTCCGGCAGTAAGTCGGATTCGTTCCCAGTGAGGGTTGGACTCCGCCAAGGCTGCCCTTTGTCACCGATTCTGTTCATAATTTTTATGGACAGAATTTCTAGGCGCAGCCGAGGCATTGAGGGGGTCCGGTTTGGGGACCTCAGCATCGCGTCTCTGCTTTTTGCAGACGACGTGGTGCTGTTGGCTTCTTCAGGCCGTGATCTCCAGCTCTCACTGGAGCGGTTCGCAGCCGAGTGTGAAGCGGTCGGGATGAGGGTCAGCACCTCCAAATCCGAGTCCATGGTCCTCGATCGGAAAATGGTGGAATGCCCTCTCCGGATCGGGGATGAGATCCTGCCCCAAGTGGAGGAGTTTAAGTATCTTGGGGTCTTGTTTACGAGTGAGGGGAGGATGGAGCGCGAGATCGACAGGCGGATCGGTGCAGCTTCGGCAGTAATGCGGACTCTGTACCGGTCCGTCGTGGTAAAGAGAGAGCTGAGCCAAAAGGCAAAGCTCTCAATTTACCGGTCGATTTACGCTCCTACCCTCACCTATGGTCACGAGCTATGGGTCGTTACCGAAAGAACGAGATCCCGGATACAAGCGGCCGAAATGAGTTTTCTCCGCAGGATGTCCGGGCTCTTCCGTAGAGATAGGGTGAGAAGCTCGGTCATCCGGGAGAGACTCGGAGTAGAGTCGCTACTCCTCCACGTTGAGAGGAGCCAGATGAGGTGGCTCGGGCATCTCATCAGGATGCCTCCTGGACGCCTCCCTGGGGAGATGTTCCGGGCATGTCCCACCGGTAGGAGACCCCGGGGACGAACCAGGACGCGCTGGAGAGACTATGTCTCTCGGCTGGCCTGGGAACGCCTTGGGATCCCCTGGGAGGAGCTGGATGAAGTGGCTGGGGAGAGGGAAGTCTGGGAGTCCCTCCTGAAGCTGCTGCCCCCGCGATCCGACCCCGGATAAGCGGAAGAAGATGGATGGATGGATGGATGGATTTTCATCAAACTGATCACTGTATAACAATGTCACAGAAAAGATATGTTGACAAAATACTTGACAGATTTGATACGCAAGATTGTAAGCCACAAGCAACACCATGTGAACCTAAGCTTAACTATTCTGAAAACGCAGAAACCTTGAGTGATCTGAAGAAATATAGAGAGGCTGTTGGCAGCTTAATCTATTTATCAACATGTACCAGACCAGATCTAAGCTTTGTAGTGAGCAAACTTTCCCAATACCTTTCCTAACCAACTATAGAACAATGGGCTACAGTAAAACATGTACTGAGGTATTTAAAGGGCACAAAGGAAAAGATGTTACAAAAAGAGTGATGGTGAACCACTTGGGTTGGAAGCATTCAGTGATGCAAACTGGGCTGAACATGATACTGACAGATGTAGTACGTCAGGTTATTGTGTTAGCTTGAGCCAATTTGGTCCCTTAATTTCATGGAAAACCAAAAGACAAGCAACAGTAGCTCTTTCAACGTGTGAAGCTGAATACATGGCTTCAACTGTACAAGAATGTCTGTATTTAGTCCAACTGTTAGACGGTATTGATGGGTATCATTACATGCAGCCAAAGGTTTATGAAGACAACCAAGGAGCCATAGCCTTAGCTAAAAATTCTGTACAAAGACAACGATGTAAACATGTTGACATAAAGTACCATTTTGTAAGATCAACTGTTAACGATGGCAAAGTAATGCTGGACTACTGTCCAACAGAACGTATGGTGGATGATATCATGACAAAACCTCCAACAAAGTTTAAGTTGATGAATTTTGTGGCATTTATGTTTGGAGAGTAGAAGTTTGTTTGTGGAATGTGTTTCTATCATATAATGAATTTTTATGAAATGTGTATGCATTACCTTGAGAAAAATCATTGTATTTCTATCTTGCATGTATTTACCAATATAAGAGCAAGTGGGGGTGTTAGTATATGTGCTCTGTATAATGAGTTTTATTTTGAAGGATGCTACACAGGAAGTACTGCTTTTACTGTTTCTGTTTGACAAATGTTCTTAATAAAATCCAGGTGTTACCAATGTGTTAATTGGGCACTGGCAAACCAAAGTGAGTTGTGTGACGGTCGTCTCTGTCTCCACAGTATGACTTATTTTATTTAAATAACGCTGTAACAATAACAGTTCGGATGGTCCGCTTCCTCTTTGGTCCGGTGGACACGTCCAGCGTTCCAAAAACAATTTGAAAGGTGGACTCATCAGACCACAAAACACTTTTTCATTGTGCATCAGTCTATTTTACATGAGCTTGGGCCCAGAAAACCCGGCGGCGTTTCTGGATGTTGTTCATAAACGGCTTTTGCTTTGCATGGTAGTTTTAACCCGCACTTACTGATGTAGTGATGAACTGTTTTTACTGACAGTGGTTTTCTGAAGTTTTCCTGAGCCTATTTGATGATATCCTATACACACTCATGTCGGTTTTTAAGGCACTGCCGTCTGAGGGATCGAAGGTCACGGTCATTCAGTCTTGGTTTCCGGCCGTGGCGCTTACGTGCCGTGATTTCAACAGATTCTCTAAACCTTTTGATGATATTATGGACCGTAGATGTTGGAAACCCTAAATTCCTTGCAATGTTGCGTTGAGGAATGTTGTTCTTATACTGTTCAACTATTTTCTCACGCAGTTGTGTACTAAGCGATGAACCTTGCCCCATCCTTGCTTGTGAATGACTGAGCATGTTTGGGGAGGGTCCTTTTATACCCAATCATGGTACCCAATTAGCCTGATCACATGTGGGATGTTCCAAATAGGTGTTTGATGAGCTTTTCTCAGCTTTCTCAGTATTTTTTGCCACCTTTCCCAACTTCTACTGGAAGTGTTGCCGACATGAAATTCGAATTTAATTATTATTTGGCAAAAAACAATTAAGTTTATCAGTTTGAACATGAAATGTTCTCTTTGTTGTGTATTCAATTGAATATGGGTTGAGAAGGATTTTCAAATCGTTGTATTTTGGTTTTATTTACATTTTACACAATTTCCCAACTTCAACCGAATCTGGTTTGTACAAGGTTGCATCGCTTCCCAGCATTACGGCAACCGTGGTCAGGGGGCGTCACTGAATAGCTGTAGTACCCGAGAGGCTATTTCATTTCAAAATAGGCTGTTACGTTAATGTTTTCGAGTACGTTTACGGATCAATATCCAACGGAATCATAAATAAGCAGCACCAATGTGTTAAATCAGTCTTTAGTCGGTTCCGATCACTTTTATGTGAGATAGTTTGAGAAACGTGATTGTTTACAGGGGGCTGCCACGACACTTTGGTGAGGCTCATGGGAGTCTGCGAGCTTAGGCTCATGGGAGTTTGCGGGTGGCTAATGCTATAATGATAGCTGCTATACGCACGAGGCTACTATTTCGTTTCAAAATAGGCTGCTCCGTTAATGTTTCGAGTAAATTTATAGATCGATATGGAAGGGAAACATAGGTAAGCAATACCAATGTGTTAGATCGAACTTAAGTAAGTTCCGATCATTTTATGGGAGATAGTTTGAGAAACGCGATTGTTTACAGGGGGCTGCCACGACACTTTGCTGAGGCTCATGGGAGTCTGCGAGCTGAGGCTCATGGGAGTTTGCGAGTGGATAATGCTATAATGATAGCTGCTATAAGCACGAGGCTACTATTTCATTTCAAAATAGGCTGCTCCGTTAAGGTTTCGAGTAAATTTACGGATCGATATGGATAGGAAACATAGGTAAGCAGTACCAATGTGTTAGATCAAACTTTAGTCAGTTCCAATCATTTTATAGGAGATAGTTTGAGAAACGCGATTGTTTACAGAGGGCTCATTGGTTATTGGCAAGTGGATGCATACCGCAACCCTAGTCAACCTCAGTTTTTTGCAGTATAGCTTCTATTTTATGCACCTTTTAATCCGGTGCGCCCTATATGTGAAATAATTTCTAAAATGAAAAATTCAATGAGGGTGCGCCTTATAATACAGTGCGGCTTTTGGTGCGAAAAATACGGTACTCTAACTTTCCAGAGATTGCTTTACTCACAAGTACAAATGCCAACAATGTCGTTACTCATTTCAACTCTATCTTTGCTAGACATGGAATACCAGAAACTGTGGTTAGTGACAATGGACCCAGTTACAACTGTAAAGAATGGCAACAGTTTGCGAAACAATATGGTTTTCATCATGTCACATCAAGTCCTCATCATGCACAAGCACAACGGCAAAGCTGAAAAAGGTGTGCATATCATCAAGCAACTTCTGAAAAAATCCAGAGGCAGCAAATCAGATCCTTATTTAGCTCTCCTGAGTTATAGAGCTTCTCCTCTTGAATGTGGACTGTCTCCTGCGGAACTCTTGATGAATCGGAGGCCACGTACAACTCTACCCTGCTACACAGCGATCGTAAAGAAGGAGGTACAGACAAAACTACAACATCTGAAACAGAGACAAAAACAAAATTTTGACAAAACTACAAAAGCTCTCAAACCTCTTACTCAAAATGACACATGATCTTGATCATGATCAAAGTACATGGAACAGAAAAGCTACTGTTCTTCATAAAATTGGTCCAAGATCTTATGAAGTGGAAACCGAAGATGGACATGTGCTCAGAAGGAACCGTCGTCACCTTCTGAAAACCAAAGAGTCTTTCCAGAAGACAAATTATGATGATGCAGCTGGAAGTAATGTATTGTCACAACAATTTGACACAATGCCTAAACATGACTCTAATGAAAATGTGCAGACTAACAACTGTGCTGTTAATCCACATTGAGAAGAACGTAGAGTTAAGAAACCTGTTAAACTTGACTTGTGAATTCATGTTCAGCATATTTTGTGTTTTGTTATAACTTCATATGTATAGATATAACTAAAGAAAGGGGGATGTTATGATATATGATCAAATGTAATACTCAATGTGACCAGCAGAGGTTTCCATGATGGTCAGTGATGTTTAAGAGCAAGAGAGGACAAACGAGGAAGGGACTTCTGGGTTGATAGATAGAAAGAAAAATAAAGTTGGAGCGCAAGCTCATTGTTCAAAACAAACGTCTGGTTATTCTGAAAGCAGAACAACACAAAAAAAGAACGAATCTCTTCAGGAAGTGATTCGTTCACTCTCGTTCACTGAAACGATTCATTCTTTTGAACAAATCGTTCACTCACGAGCCAACACGATCCCGCACTGTATCCACTCCGTCGACGACGTCCACATACGTATAGGCAGCACCTCAGACTTTCACTTCATTACACACATACTATCACGTCTCCGCTCCTCGATCACCAAGCGGAATAGAACTGCGTGTCTGCTCGTCACTCCCGATCGGATCGTCCTGTTTGCTCGTCATATGCAGGAATCGAAGCGCACAAGTGCACCCTTACACGATCAGCGGCTCACCGATGCGTCATGGCTTTTTGCGGCGTCACTTGGAGCGCGCGGCTTTGTCTGACCATATGACACTAATGGCCAATGGGAACATGTTGAGCTGTGTCCTTGCAGCTGATTGGCTTAGCAGTTCTAACTACAATTTATTAAAGGCTCCCGCACTGTCTGTGTCAACATATAAGACTTGCGCTTCATCACGGAAGTTTTTTTTTTTACTTCGAGACTTTAATGAAAATGTTTACAAAAGTGTTTAAGTAGTTAGTTAGTAAATAAGATTGTCTCTGAGAGTCAGCTTGTCTTTAAAATGTTCACAAAAGTGTTTACTAAATAGTAAACAAAAATGTTTCTTGACTTTAAAATGTTTGCAAAAGTGTTTAAAAATACAAAAAAGTGTTTAATAAACAATAAAGAGTTTAAAACTACATTAAAGGTTAATATAAGTATATTGTAACAATATATTTACTCTTTTATTTTATTATTTATTTAAAGGAATAAGAATATTTCTAAATGTCAATTTGACTTTAAAATGTTTACAAAAGTAAATACAAAAACTGCGTTTAAAAGTATATAAAAGTGTTTAAAAATGAAATAAAAGTTCATAAAATCCTTGTGTCAATATTGTAATAATGTACGTTCTCTACTTCGCAGATTTTCACCTATCGCAGGTGGGCGTGGAATCAATTAACCGTGATAAACGAGGGAATACTGTATTGATCATATCGCCAACCCCTAGGCCTGGGGGTGGATGGTAATGCTACAGGTTCATCCTTCTAAAAATAATGGCAAAAAAAAAAGGGGCAGGAGCAGAGAGACAGACCTGTCCGAGGTGCAGACACGTGACACCTTGGTAGCCCAACACAATCATGTTCGTATTTTATTGTAAAAAAAAGTTTTTTTTTTCGTTATGACAATAATGTTTACTTGCAAAGATAATAAAATCAAACACATTGTAGGTGTTAAAATAGGGTATAAACTTTATACTATAAAGGGTAAATATAATGGCATATGAGCAAGATATTAACCAGGTGAATAGTTACTACCGTAAATTCCGGACTATAAGCCGCGACTTTTTTCCAAAAGTTTGAACCCTGCGGCTTATAGTCAGGTGCGGCTTATATAAGGATTTTTTTCGTGATTTTTGTGATGACTTGATCACTTTTATACACTGCGGTATCTTGAAGAAAAAAACAACAACAAAAATACTATTTTGAAACACTACTATGGCTGCTGCTTATTCTGGCTGTGTTGCTTGTGACTATTATGAGCTTTAGTAGGAATGCACGCTAGGTGACCTGCGTCAAAGGGCTCTAAACCCTTTCTCTTACTCTGCCATGTGACTCAGAGATTACACAAAGCAGTGGCGCTGTTTGGACCATCTGCATTGTATTAAAACCCAATCAATCAGCATTTAAATTCAATTCTTCTGACATTTTGCTCACCAAAAACAAGTTGTAATGAACGTGAACTTTTAATGCATTTTATTCAGAAGGTTACTTTGAACCCCGAGGCTTAAATGGCGGCGCGGCGTATTTATGGATTTTACGGCCTCCAGGGGGCGCTCTAGCAGGAAGCAAGAGCGAGACAGACGAAGAAGAGATAATGCGCCGAAGAAGACGTGCTAGTTTGTGTTTTGAACATTTCGCGGATCACGCACACACCCTCATCATGGAAAACACACGAAGAAATGCATTTGATGCAGCTTTTAAGTTAAAAGCAATCGATTTGGCTGTCAAAGAGGGAAATAGAGCTTAAATGGTGGCGCGGCGCGTCGTATTTATGGATTTTTACGGCCTCCAGGGGGCGCTCTAGCCGGAAGCAAGAGCGAGACAGACGAAGAAGAGATAATGCGCCGAAGAAGACGTGCTAGTTTGTGTTTTGATAGGCGAATAGTGGCGTATAATTCACACAAAGAAGAGACAGAACGAGATCAAGACGGACATTACTGAAAGGAAGCTTTTATACACAAACCATCATTATGGGGGACAAAAGAAATGCATATGAAGCCGCTTTTAAACTAAAGGCAGTCGATGTTGATGACATCCTTTTCTTTATTTCGTGGTCCCGTCTACTCTGGAGCTATACGTGTTGCTCGCTAGTTTAATGTAATTTAGCGCTTCGTGCATGAATAAAATTAGCATGACCAGACCCTCATCACACTCGAAGAAATGCATAAAAGCGACGACGAAAGAGAGACTGAGAAAGTGTGAGGCGAAGGATATCTAACGCTATTCCAATCGGACGCTGAGGAGGAAGACTTCGATGGTATCAGTGCACAGGAGGAAGATGAAGACGATGAAGCTCTTTTTTTACTTTTACTGGTATGTTTTTTAACGAGCCCTATTAGTCTTGTGTTACTTCCGTGTTGCTGCGGTGTTTGGAAAGAAATGTTAAGGTATGTTATTAAAAGTTTAAAAAAGCTTTCTGTGTCCAGTCTTTCTTTGTTAATAACTCGCGTGCACACTTCCGTGTTGCTGCGGTACTACTGCTGCGTCACAGGCAATGTTTAGAAAGACATGTTAAAGTATGTTATTAAAACTTTAAAAAGGCTTTCTGTGAACGGTCTTTCTTTGTAAAAAACGCGTGTGCACGTGCGGCTTATAGTCCGGTGTGGCTTATATAAGAAAAAAACTAAAATATCCCCCAATTTTAGCTGGTGCGGCTTATAGTCCGGTGCGGCTTATAGTCCGGAATTTACGGTAACTATAATAGTGTTTTATAGTTAGATTTTTTTATAGTTTAGATTGTTTATTCTAAGATTCTATCTCTCTCTATTTATAGAGAGACATTCCGGTTTGTCGCGTAGAGCGCGCCACAGCGACGCTGGAGAGACGACCTACATTTTTACAATCTTTTCGAGTTTCCCTCACTCCCTTTTTACATTTTAACTCCACTTTTGGGAGTTTACTATTGTTTGTAAGTCCGGACCGTCAATTCTTGCCATATCGACACCTTCCCATAGTGGGCCTCACAGATCTTTTGAATAAACTGAATCTTTAAAATTAGTTAATTAAAAAGAATCGTTCAAAAGATTTGTCCCACCCACCAACCCACACACACAAACACATGGACGCCAGACATTTCAAAAACATGTTCATTCACTGATCCGTTCAGTTGATGAATTCACTCGTTCATGAACGAGAAAGTCAACACGTTCAGTTGTGCACTCACTGATCCGTTCAGTTGATCAACGGGAAAGGCAGTTCACACACTCGTGTCACGTCTCGTCCCCAGTTTTGCTGTGTGTCTAGGTTGCCATGGTTTCTGTTCGCGTCGCCCATCCCCTCCTGTGTCACCTCAATCAATGTAACCGCGGTCACCTGCCTCGTGTTTCGTGTTTTGTATTTAAGTCCTGTCTGCCCCTCACTCCCCGTCGGATCATTGTGTTGTTGTTGTTGTCGTACTGTCTTGCTGTCGTCATGTCCTAATGTCTTCACGCCTTTTGTTTCACGTCCCTGTCGGTCAGTCTTCTTGAAGCTTCTTGAAGCTTCCTGGGTACAGTGGCTGGTCACACCGCCGACAAACATCACGGCATACAACCCAAAGGAGCCACGCACTTTCTACTCTGCACGCTGGAACAGCACCACCAACCCGGACCTGGCCTTTGCAAAATGCCGCGACAACGAACCAATAGAAAGACGTATCCTGGACAGATTCCCCCGTTCACATCATCAACCATCGCTTATAACCACCCCATCTCTGGCCCAGCCTGTGGAAGGGAAAGACGTGAAGCGGTGGAACTTCCGGAAGGCAAACTGGGTGGGCTTCTCACAGCAAGTGAACAAGGCAGCTGCTGGTCTCCCACACCCACGCCCCACCAACTTGGACATCGCCTACGACTCATACTGCCGCCAAGAAGAACATCCCCCGCGGCATACGCAAAGCCTATGTTCCCTGCTGGGATGACGAATGTGAAGAGCTACTTCGTGCCCACACAGAATCACAAACTAGTGAAGAAGCCGGGGTCATAGCCGCGAACAACCTAATCTACAGACTAAATGAGAAACGCAAGCAAAGATGGACGGAGACAGTGGAATCAATTGACTTCACACACTCTAGCCGTCGGGCGTGGCAGACCATGAACAAGCTGATGGGCAGGTCGACAACCCCAGCACAATGTCCCATCTCTGCAAACCCCATCGCGTCACTACTGCTGAGCAATGGCCGCTTCCCCAACACAGACAAGGATTTCACCAGAAGAACATCGGCGAGGGTCCATGAGCTGCTCAAGGCACCAGGCTGTGATTTCAACCTATCCTACGACTTCACAACACAAGAAATCAGGCTGGCCATCCAACGGCTGAAAACTGGTAAGGCACCAGGCATCGACGGCATCCACCCGGAATACATAAAACATCAAGGCAAGAAGGCAACCGACTGGCTGTGCTCCTTCCTCTCAATGTGTCTCCGAGGCGTGAAGCTACCAAAGATCTGGCGCCGTGCCAAGGTGATTGCGCTGCCGAAACCAAACAAGCCTAGTGATGACCCCAAAGGATACCGACCCATCTCACTGCTCTGCGTTCCATACAAGCTCCTGGAACATCTCCTCCATGCACGTCTCAACCCAGTGATCGACCCCCAGTTGCCGAGAGAACAGGCTGGCTTCCGAAGCGATAGGTCCACGGCGGACCAGGTGACCCTTCTGTGCCAAGACAGAAGACAGCTTCCAAGCAGGGGAGAAGGCTGGCACTGTCTTCTTGGACCTCACAGCTCCATACGACACTGTCTGGATGCGTGGGCTGCATATGAAACTCCTGGAAACCATCCCAGACAAGCATATGGTGAACTTCATCATGGAGATGCTGAGAAACCGTAGCTTCCGGCTACACACCAGCAATGGACAATGCAGCAGGGTGAGGAAACTCAAGAACGGCGTCCCACAGGGCTCATTGCTGGCACCAATGCTGTTCAACATCTATATCCATGACCTGCCTGCAATCCAGTCAAAGAAGTATGGCTATGCAGATGACCTGGCCATCCTACTTAGTAAGCCATCCTGGGAAGCAGCAGAACAGGGCCTCTCCGAGGACATGAATATCCTGTCCTCATACACGAGGAACTGGCGTCTCAAGCTCAGCATGGGCAAGACAAAAATCTTCAATGTTCCACCTCAACAACAAGGATGCAGCTCATGAGCTGAACGTCATGGTGGATAATACCCGGCTGCAGCATCAGCCCGTTTCCACGTACCTCGGTGTGAAGCTTGACAGAACACTAACATTCAAACAACACCTCGACAGTGCCACAGCGAAGACAAGTGCCTGTGCCGCCCTTATACGCCGCTTAGCCGGCACCACCTGGGGAGCCACGACGAAGACACTGCACATGTCCACGCTGGCCCTGGTGTTCTCAGCTGCCGAGTACTGTGCCCCGGCCTGGTGCCGTAGCCCCCATGTCAAGAAGTTGGATGTCACCCTCAACAGCGCCCTGCCGACTGTCTCGGGGTGCCTGTGAGCCACCCCAGTAAACCAACTGCCCATCCTCGCAGGCATCGCCCCGGCTAACATCAGACGAGAAGCAGCCACGCTGGCCCTCTCCTGAAAGGCACAGACCAGTGAATCCCACCTCCTCCATAAGATCGTCACAGAGACACCACGACGCGTGCGCCTAAAGTCACGACGCCCCTTTGCCATCCAAGCCCATGAGCTGCTCAGCACAACATCAGCTGACACTTCCAAGGCCACCTGGGTCAAGACCAAATGGAGCGAACAGTGGAAGTCAGTAGAACCATCTAGGCTGCACCACTACATCAATGACCCCACAGACGTCTCTGGCCAGGACTTGCCCCGGAAACAGTGGACAACCCTCAACCGCCTAAGGACAGGCGTTGGACGCTATGGAGCTGCAATGAAGAGGTGGGGACTCGCAGATAGTGCCTCCTGCGAGTGTGGCGACCCAGTCCAGACAGTAGAGCACATCATCATCAGTTGTCCCAAACACCGGCCACCGAATGGCAAACAAGGCCTGATTGATCTAGACGACGACACGTTGACCTGGCTCGCCTCAACAGAGCTGCAAGTCTGAAGTCATACGACAGAAGAAGAAGAAGTCCTCTTGTTGTTTTGTTAAGTCATGTCAGTTTGCCGAGTCTGTTGGTTTGTGTTCTCCAATAAACCCTGGTCCAAGCTGCATTTGGTTGCCCTGCTCCATCCGTTCCATGACAACTCGTTCGCAGACGGGAAAGTCAACCTGTTCGTCCAGTTTATGAACCTGAAAGGCAGTTCACTCGCTGACTCGTTCGTAAACGAGAAAGCTAGCACGTTCAGTCGTTC
Organism: Syngnathus acus; assembly: GCF_901709675.1. Lineage (NCBI taxonomy): Eukaryota > Metazoa > Chordata > Actinopteri > Syngnathiformes > Syngnathidae > Syngnathus > Syngnathus acus. Next base: position 18,471,184 of record NC_051094.1, read on the forward strand.
ACTCACTGATCCATTCAGTTGATGAATGGGAAAGGCAGTCCACTCACTGATTCGTTTATGAACCAGTCGTGTCCAGGCACCTGTCGTCCCTCTTCTTCGGTTCTCCTTCCTTGCTGCACCAGCTCTAAAAGAGTTTCAGTCTCCCACATCCCCTTTCGCTTTTCATCAAATAATAATAACAATAATAATAATCAGTTTTCCCTCGCCCGGACGCGGGTCACCGGGACCCCCCTCTGGAGCCAGGCCTGGAGGTGGGGCTCGAAGGCAAGCGTCTGGTGGCCGGGCCTTCGCCCATGGGGGCCCGGCTGGCCGGGTACAGCCCGAAAAGGAAATGTGGGTCCATTTCAGGTCCCGAGAGATTGTGGTTCCCAGGAACTTGAAGGTGTCTGTGGAGAGAATAGTATTACTGCGGATAGTGAGGGGTAAAAGTGGTGAAGGGTCTCGCCTGAAATCCACTGTCATCTCCACGGTCTTGAGCGGGTTCAGCTCCAGATGGTTTTGGCTGCACCAGTGGACCAGCCGCTCCACCTCCTGTCTGTACGCAGTCTCATCACCGTCCTGGATCAGTCCGATGAGAGTGGTGTCGTCTGCATACTTCAGGAGCTTCACAGGAGAGTCACCTGAGGAGAAATCATTGGTGTAGAGAGAGAAGAGCAGTGGGGAGAGGACGCACCCCTGAGGGGCTCCAGTATTGGTGGTCCGGGTGTCAGATGTGATGCCCCCCAGCCTCACACGCTGTCTCCTGTTGGTCAGGAAGCTGGTGATCCACTGACAGGTGGAGGCAGGCACCGCAAGCTGGATGAGCTTCTGTTGGAGGATGTCAGGAGCGATGGTGTTGAACGCCGAGCTGAAGTCCACGAACAGGATCCTGGCGTACGTTCCTGGGGTGTCCAGGTGGTGCAGGATGTAGTGCAGTCCCATGTTGACCGCATCATCCACTGACCTGTTTGCCCAGTAGGCAAACTGGAGGGGGTCAAGAGGGGGCCCGTGACCTCCTTCAGGTGGTTCAGCACTAACCTCTCGAAAGATTTCATGACCACAGATGTCAGTGCGACGGGTCTATAGTCATTCAAACCTGTGATGGCGGGCTTCTTGGCCACTGGAACGATGGTGGAGCTCTTGAAGCACGAGGGCACCTCACACAGCTCCAGAGAACGGTTGAAGATCCGTGCAAAGGTGGGCGCCAGCTGCTCAGCGCAGACTTTCAAGCAGGAAGGTGACACGCCGTCTGGGCCCGGTGCCTTCCTTGTCTTTTGCCTCCGGAACATCTGGCGCACTTCCTCCTCGCGGATCTGGAGTGCGGGCGCAGCCTCTGCAAGAGAGAGAGTGGGTGACAACGATGATAGAGGTGTGGACAGAGCAGTTGTGGGGAGAGGTGAGTATGTAGATTGTGCTGCAGGAAGTCCCGTTGTGTGGGAGGACCGATCAGACCTGCAGTAGAACTTGTTTAGCTGGTTAGCAAGCCTTGGGCTCTCCACAGGACGGGGGGTTCGTTTCTTGTAACCCGTGATGCTCTGCAGACCTTTCCACACTGTTGAGGGATCAGGATTGGCAGAGAGGTGTCTCTTCAGGTTCTCCCCGTAACACCTCCTGGCTTTCCTGACCTCTCGGTTCAGTGTGTTTCTGGTCTGCCTGAACAGGTCGCGGTCGCCGCTCCTGTAGGCCTCCTCCTTGACTTTGCGCAGCCTCCTGAGGTTCGGTGTAAACCAAGGTTTGTCGTTGTTGTACGTGCAGAAGGTCTTAGTCTGCACACACAGATCCTCACAAAAACTGATGTATGATGTGACAGTGTCAGTGAGTTCATGCAAGTCTGAAGTTGCAGCTTCGAAAGCTCCCCAATCGGTGCAGTCAAAGCAGGCTTGGAGGTCCTGCCTTGACTCCACTGTCCACTTCCTCACAGTCCTCACCACAGGCTTAGAAGTTTTTAGTTTCTGCCTGTAGGCCGGGATCAGATGAACTAGACTGTGGTCCGAGAGTCCTAAAGCTGCCCGACCCGCAGAGTGGTATGCATCCTTGATCACGGTGTAGCAGTAGTCCAGAGTCTGTGCCCCTCTGGTGGGACACGTTACGTGCTGTCTGTATCTGGGGAGTTCGTGTGCGAGGTTCGCCCTGTTAAGATCACACAGAACAATGATTAGTGAGTTTGGTAGAAGTTTCTCCATGTCTGTTACCTGGTCAGCCAGCATCTGCATGGCTTCACTCGCACGTGCGTGTGGTGGGATGTAAACAGCCGCCATGACGATCGAGGAGAACTCCCGTGGTGAATAGAACGGCCGGCAGTTTATGAAAAGTGTTTCTAGGAGAAGGCTGCAAAACTCTTTCAACACCGTGACAACAGTACACCAACGTTCATTAATGTAGAAACAGAGACCACCTCCCTTTGATTTTCCGGAGAGCTCCGCGCTGCGATCTGCTCGTGTTAGCCTGAACCCGGCTAGCTCCACGGCGTGGTGGGGGGTTCGTTCGCTGAGCCACGTTTCCACAAAGCACAGCGCGGCGGATCTGCTGAAGTCCGTGTTCCTTGAAGTGAGGAGCAGCAGTTCGTCCATCTTGTTCGCCAGGGAGCGGACATTCGCCAGATGAATCGACGGTAGGGCAGAACGGAACCCTCTCTGCCTCAGCCTTACGAGTGCTCCGGCTCGTTTTCCGCGCCGCCGTCGTCGCGCTAGCTTGTACAGCACCGCCGCTCCGGCTAGAACCTCCGACAAACAGTCTGAATCGGAGAGAACACCATGTTCAAACATAAGGGTGTCCGTGTGTGCACTTGGCACCAGGACACCCTAGGCCGCAGTTCGATGATCAACTTTGTAGTCGTGTCATCGGATTTGCAGCTGCATGTTTTGGACACGGGTGAAGAGAGGGGCGGAGCTGTCAACTGATCACCACCTGGTGGTGGGTTGGCTCCGATGGTGGGGAAAGATTCCGGTCCGACCTGGCAGACTCAAACGTACTGTGAGGGTCTGCTGGGAACGTCTGGCAGAATCCCCTGTCAGGAAGAGCTTCACTCCCACCTCCAGCAGAGCTTTTCCCACATCCCAGAGGAGGCGGGGGACATTGCGTCCGAGTGGACCATGTTCCGTGCCTCCATTGTTGAGGCAGCCGACCGGAGCTGTGGCCGTAAGGTCGTTGGTGCCTGTCGTGGCGGCAATCCCGTAACCCGCTGGTGGACACCAGTGGTAAGGGATGCCGTCAAGCTGAAGGAGTCCTATCGGGCTGTTTTGGTCTGCGGGACTCCGGAGGCAGCCGACGGGTACCGGATGGTCAAGCGGAACGCGGCTTCGGCGGTTGCTGAGGCAAGAAAAAGGGCGTGGGAGGAGTTTGGCGAGGCCATGGAGAATGACTTCCGGACGGCTTCAAGGAAATTCTGGTCCACCATCCGGCGTCTCAGCATGGGGAAGCGGTGCACCATCAACACTGTTTACAGTGGAGATGGCAGGCTGCTGACTTCGACTCGGAGACTGGAGACTTTGAGGTGGCCTCTCCAATCTCTGGGGTCGAAGTCACTGAGATACTTAAAAAACTCCTCGGGGGCAAGGATGAGATCCCCCCTAACAGAGAGCGTTACGGTCACATTCTCCATTAGTTCTGAAAACTCCCTGTTTCGCCTCCTCTTTTTAATCTGTTGGGATGCCCAAGTTACATGGGCGTTGCTACACTAAAGGGCAGGGGAAATTAAGGCAGTAGCATTGCTGTTCAGGTAACATTGCGATAAATGGATTGTTGTTCAAGCAGACAGGAGCCGAGACACCCCGTCCGCGACCCCGACAGTCGGGGTCTGGTTCCTGTTTCATTCCTCCTCCGCTGGTTGACATCTCCTTAGCTGGCTGACACCTCCTCAGCCTTGTTTAGTGAGATATCTTGAAGCTGCTGAGTGCCATTTTCCTGTGGAACAATGTAACTAGACTTTCTTTCGCTAAGTGCCTGCAAAATCATCAGAAGGAGAGCAGGCAACTTCTCACAACCCCTACCATCACTTCAGACCAGGAGGGAGGAGGCTGCAGTGAAGCTGGTCAGAGACATGCATGATCAGCAACACCCTCTGCATGACCTGTTACCTCCGACACGAGGCAGTGCCACTGCCAGGAGTTTGAGGAACCAACAAAAGCTGACTGAACCTGAACTTAGGGCCAAGACCAACAGGCTGAGAAACTCCACATTGTATACTGCAGTCAGACTGTATAATGACATTATTTAGACAGTATTTCAAACAAGCAAAACAGCTTGGCCACCAAAAACTGACACCTTTTCCATGCCCAGAACTTTTTCCATGCTCCGCTGCCTTGAAAAACATGTTTTTAAATATTCAATATTTTACTGTTTGTTGTTATTGTAAAGTTCTGCTGTTTCTTCAGTTGGGCCTTTTTTTGGCTCCACTACAAGCATGAATTAATAAAGTCAAATCAAATCAAATCAAATAAAAGAAAGTGTCTTTTCTTGCCAAACTAAATAACACAACACACAGTAATGTAAACATGGGATAACTCATTTACAATTACTTTTATTACTTTTCTATAACACTCGCCTAATGAAGAAAGATAGGCCCGGTCAACAATAATCTATGCGAGAAAGGGAGGTATCGGATAAGAGCCACAGGTGCGGCTGGGAGTTAGAGGAATTCTCTGGAGCTAGATAGAGAGCTTTGTTGGAGCAAGGGGGGGTCTGCTCGTAAATTATGAGGGCCCCCGCCAGGGGCGGCTAGTGCTTCATTTATTTCAACAAATAATTTAACAATAAAATTGAATGTGACTCGGCGTGAATAAAAATTAATTAAATTAGAAGTATCAACATACTCTGCAGCCCTTTGGTCCTCTTGCAGGCCATTCCATAGACGTAGGCTGTAACATGAAAAGCTGTCTCACCGTGGGTTTTGGTTTTAACTTTTAGCTTTGTCAAAATGCTAGTGCCTTAGGATCTCAGAGTGCTCTGTCTGTCACCTTATATTGTAATGTTTCATATTGTGTGTTAAATGTTGCCCACTCTGCATCCATTAGAGCCAAGTCATCCCAGATGGGGGATCCTCCCATCTGCGGTTCCTTCTCAGGGTTTATCGTTATTCCCGAGTAGGGGTTTTGTGAGTTTTTCCTTGCCCTCCTAGGGGTTAAGATCAGGGGATGTCAAGAAAAGTGGCAGAAGGTGGACTTCTCAGATGAATCTGCAGTTGAATTCCACCACAGCTGCCGCAAATACTGCAAGAGAAGTACTGGAGCCCGTATGGATCCAAGGTTCACCCAGAAAAGAGTTTAGCTTGGTGGTGGAAAGATCATGGTCTGGGGTTACATTCAGTGTGGGGGTGTGCGAAACATTTGCAAGGTGGAAGGCAATATTATTAGCCTAAAAAATCAAGAAGTATAAACTTTTTTTTTTTTTTGGTATGGCACCAACGTGGCGGCTCGGTGGAGCGCTGGGTAGCACGTCTGCCTCGCAGTTAGGAGGGTGCGGGTTCGATTCCACCTCCGGCCCTCCCTGTGCGGAGTTTGCATGTTCTCCCCGGGCCCACGTGGGTTTTCTCCGGGCACTCCGGTTTCCTCCCACATCCCAAAAACAACCGATTGAAGACTCCAAATTGTCCCTAGGTGTGAGTGCGAGTGCAAATGGTTGTTTGTCTCTGTGTGCCCTGCGATTGGCTGGGAAACCGGTTCAGGGTGTCCCCCGCCTACTGCCCGATGACAGCTGAGATAGGCTCCAGCACACCCGCGACCCCCGTGGGGACTAAGCGGTTCAGAAAATGGATGGATGGATGGCACCAACGTGAGTGGCAGCCTCCCAGCAGTGTCTCTTTTTCTCTTTATTTCCTTCTTTTCTCCTTTTTCTTTCGGTCTTTTTGTCCATTCGGCGATGCTGGTGCCTTCTACCACACCTCGGTATTGCTTCGGATCGGATATTTTTTTTTCCCTGGGACCGGGATAGCTGCGCACATCGGTCGAGACTAGCGTAACTCTACGACGGCTTCCTGCTTATCCGGCCGGTGCTGACCGGGTCCCTCGCCTTGGCCTCGCAGCCGCGACCCCTGTGGGGAGTCCGCTCCCTCGTGCTCGTCGGAACCAACGACCTTTGCCGTGCTAGCCCCATGGTGACCATCTGCACGTGCCCCGACTGGTTGCCCAGGACGCTGCTCACACGTTTGCCTGCTTTGTGATGTTTTCACCGATTCACGACCACGATCCATTGGGCGCCGTTGAACTGGACTGCCCTTACACCTGTCTATGGACCCCGTGGAGGCTATTTTGATATTGAGGGGTGCTGGTTGGCCGCTGTTACTTTTTTTCCTTTGTCTTTTTGCTTTGCTTTGATTTGATGGCTTTTATCTTTCGCGCTTTCTGGCTTTCTTTGTGGCGCCGTTGTGTGGCAGCCTTATGAGAGCCTATTGAGTTGCGCTCATGACATCTGTGTGTCTTTTGTATACCCGCTCTGTGGTATGGATACTGCTGGGGCCTGGATTTCCCCACCGCCGGGGATCAATAAATGTTCAATCAATCAATCAATACATCTTACATTTCCAATCAAAAAAGGGGATGGTACTTTATCTCATACATCCATCTCTACATAAAAGTTCCTCAAGGCGAAGAACAAGGTGCTTCAGGCCAGCCCAGTCACAAGATAATAGTAATAATTGATAATTGATTTCATTTTTATAGCGCTTTTCAAAGACGCTTACAGGGAAACAAAGGTGAGGACGTACAGGGGGGGACGGGGAGGAGACAATAGGAAAAAGTTAGAAACAGGACACCGGTTATGAGTAGGGGAGGTCGCAGGCTTTAGAAAAGAGGTACGTTTTTAGACGGGACTTAAATATGGGGAGTGAGGGTGAGTCACAGACAAATTGAGGGAGAGAGTTCCAGAATCGGGTTGCTGTGCAGGAGAAGGCTCTGTCACCAAAGGATTTCAGTTTGGATTTTGGGACTGTTAGATGTGAAGTAGTGGAGGATCAGAGGGGACGGGTGGGGCGGTAGGGGATAAGGAGGTCGTATAGGTAAGGGGGGGCCAGGTGGTGAAGGGCTTTGAAGGTGAGTAGGAGTATCTTGAAGATAATGCGCTGTTTGATGGGGAGCCAGGAGAGAGAGTGTAGAATGGGAGTGATGTGTTCGCAGGACCGGGTGTGGGTAAGGAGGCGGGCAGCAGAGTTGTGGACTAGTTGAAGTCTATGGAGTGAGTGATCAGTGATGCCAGTGAGAAGGGAGTTGCAGTAGTCAAGCCTGGATGAGATGAAGGCATGGATGAGGGATTCGGCGGCAGAGGCTGTGTCAGATTTTGGCGATGCGGCGGAGGTGGAAGTAGGAGGTCTTGACAACAGAGCTAACATGAGGGTGGAAGGACAGGGTAGGGTCAAAGATAACGCCGAGGTTGCATGCCAGAGGGGAGGGAGTCAATGGTGAGTGAGATGGGTCCAGTTTTATTGAGGGAGGATTTAGTGCCTATGAGGAGGAGCTCTGTTTTGTCACTGTTGAGTTTGAGGAAGTTGTGGGTCAGCCATGTTTTTATTGTGGAGATGCAAGTTTCAAGGTGGGTGAGGGGAGGGTTTCAGGTGGGTGCGGTGTGTATGTAGATCTGGGAGTCATCAACGTAACAGTAGAAGTCCAGGTTGAGTTTGCGGACGACATAATCAAGAGGTAAGACGTAGCAGATGAATAGGAGGGGGCCGAGAATTGAGCCTTGGGGCACCCCCTGTGTGACTGGGGAGAGGATGGATGTGTGGCCGGAGAGAGAGAGACGAACTGGTGTCTATTGGTGAGATATGAGGTGAGCCAGTCGAGTGCAGTGCCCTCAACACCTAGTTGGCGCAGCCTTTGAAGAAGGATGGAGTGGTTCACAGTGTCAAAGGCTGCGCTAAGGCCAAGTAGTAGTAAGACTTTGAGGGCACCTGAGTCTGCGGCAATGAGATCATTGGTGACTTTAACAAGAGCGGTTTCGGTGCTGTGAAGTGGGCGGAATCCGGACTAGAAGGGTTCATAGAGGTTTTGGTCTGGAGATGGGTGTGGAGTTGGGTGGAGACAATGCGTTCCAGGGTTTTGGAAAGGAATGAAAGGTTGGAGATAGGACGGTAGTTGGAGAGGTTGACTGGGTCCAGGTTTGTTTTTGAGGATGGGGTGATGGCGACAAATTTATAGACAGTGGGAAAGTGGCCAAGGGATAGAGCCTGATTAAAAAGGGTGGTGAGGTGAGGGAGGAGGACAGAGAGGCAGGTCTTAGTTAGGGTCGTTGGAAGGGGATCGAGAGAGCAGGTGGTTGTCTTAGATGCGGTGATGATGTCCAGGACGTAGAAGGAGTCGACAGGGGAGAAGGCAGTGAGAGAGGGGAAGGTCGGGAGGTTAGGAAGGCGGGGCAGGAGAGCAGGGGAGGTGGGGGAGGAGGAGTTATTGATGGTGGCGGTCAGAGAACTGTTGATTTGGGCGATTTTGTTGTTAAAGCTGAGAAGGAAAGAGTTACAGAGGGCGGGTGAGGAGGTTGGGTTGAAGGCCGGTGGCTGGAGCAATTTGTTGACGGCGGAGAACAGGATGCGGGGGTTCCGGTTGGTGCCGTTAATGAGGGATGAGAAGTAAGCGGATTTGGCAGCAAGAAGAGCATCATGGTAGGAGGAGATGTGTGGTTTGAAAGCTTCAGCGTGGAAGGTGAGGCGGGTTCTTTTGTAGAGGCGTTCAAGTTGACGGCCAGTTTGTTTCATGGAGCGGAGTTCCGGGGTGTACCAGGGGGCAGAGTTGGTGAATGAGACAGATGAAGTTTTCCAGGGGGCTAGGGAGTCAAGGGAGTCAGAGAGGATGTTGTTGAGCATGATGGTGAGTCATCAGGGGAAGAGGCGGGGGGGGGGGGGGGTCAGAGGGAAGGGCAGAATATATGAGCTGGCAAAGTGTGAGTGGCTTTACTGTCTTGATAGGTAGGATATGGTGCGTTTTGTGGGATTATGAGGTGAGTGTAGAGGGGCGGAGCAGAGGATGCAGAGATGATCTGACAGTGGGAAGGCGAGTGGACGGGGGTTGGATACGAGTGGAAAGGAGGAGCAGACTATATCCAGGGTGTGGACTTTGATGTGGGTGGGGAAGTTGATATGCTGGGTAAGATGGAAGCAGTCCAGAAGAGAGAGGAAGTCGGACGCCAGTGGGGCAGTTGGCTGGTCGATGTGGATGTTGACGTCACCGGTGAGTAGGAGGCGGGAGGAGACAGAGGATACAATGGTGAGGAGTTCAGAGAGTTCAGAAAGAAAAGGCGGGTGTGACTTTGGGGGATGGTAAATGAGAACAGCAGTAGTAGAATTGGGGAGGGAGAAAGCGAGATATTCAAAGGATGAAATAGATGGGAGGTTGAGTTTCAGTTCAGTGATGGGTAGGGACTGCTTCAGGAGGACAGCAATAGAGAGGCGGGGTTTGGCGATGTAGCTGTAGTTGGACAGAACGGATTGGTTGAGAACAAAGAAATCCAGGGGCTGTTGCCATGTTTCTCAGAGAAGGAGCAGGTCCAAGTTATTGTCAAGAATCAAGAATCAGCTTTATTGACCAAGTTTGTGCATGTCAAACAAGGAATTTGACTCCGGTTGATCTCAGCCTCTGTACAACATTTAAGTGACTAACAACATTCAGGTGACTAACAGCATTTAAGTTGCAAGAACAGGATATTATTGCCCAGTGATGTCTCTGATACTCTATGAGTGGTGTGAGTTCATCAGAGCGACAGCCTGGGGAAAGAAGCTGTGTCTGCTGGTTTTGGCATACAGTGCTCTGTAACGCCGTCCGGAGGGGAGTAGTTCGAACAGACTGCGACCTGGGTGAGAGGGGTCTGTTGAGATGTTACTTGCACGTTTCCTGGTCCTGGACAGGTACAAGTCTTGGATAGATGGGAGGTTGGTCCCGATTATCTTTTCTGCAGTCCTGATTGTCCGTTGCAGTCTGTGCTTCTCTTGTTTGGTGGCAAATCCAAACCAGACAGTGATGTCCAGTAGCAATTCAAAAATAACAGGTGATTTGTTGGAGAGGGAGCAACAGTTCAGCAGTGAGAAGGTGGATGGAGAAGCAGGGGGGGTTGGAGGTTGTCGAGGCTGGCAGTACGGGAGGTGGGGGTGACAGGGGGGCGAGTGGTAGTCCAGAAAGAGGGGATGGGTGAGCTGTCAGGGAAGTGTCGGTAAAAAGACAGTCCAGAGCTACGGTGGATGTAGCGGCGACAGCGAAGGATCCCAGCCTTGCTGGCAGCGGAAGCAGCAGCAGGGAGACGGTGGTAATTGTTGAGACGATGAAGATCAGCAGCAGTGTAGATGGTGATCGAGAAGTTGGTGGAGTAGGTGCCCGGAGGAGCAGAAGTGTTAGTCCATGGAAGGGATGAGATGTGACAGCTGCTGAGAATAGTCCAGGTAGTATGCTAGTAGTGACTACTAGTTGGTTAGCTAAAACCTGGTGGGCAGTGAGATGTGTGGAAGCAACAGTGGACCAGGTGGTGATGTTAGTGCAGTGAGTGGTGGTGTTGGTCGATCCTAACTGTACCCGCACAAACAGCAAGCCCCAGTGTGCCATGGTGGCACACAGCTGAGCCACGGCTGGTGAGCTCGCAGCGAGTGGAGGCTTCCCCGGAGGACGCCGGCCGGGTGGCCAGAGAGCTGGGTCAAAGCTTTTGCCGAATCCAGATCAAACGGCCACAGGCTCAGAGCCGGGAGGCAGGAGGGTCCAGTGGTGGTTTGGCTAGCTGGCAAACATAGCTGGGAGTCCGAGGGAGCGGGAACAGAAACGTGCGAGCGGAGCTGCTGGGATGCGAGGTGGACGGGAGACAACACGAGAAAAATAAAAGAAGAGACGGGCACACTTAAAATGGGAAAACGCAAAACAAGTAGCGGACAAACAAGTAGCGGACATGGTCCGGGAAAGAAGCGGCAGTCAACAGTCCAGACACCAGCGTTGCTCTAACCTGGAAGACAACAGACGGTGCACTATTGATATAAGATATGAACATCATTGAGCATGTTAGGGTAAAATGAAAAAGGTAGCTTGGAAGACAAAACCAAAACATCTTGATGAACTCTGGGAGGCACGTAAGAGTGTATTCTTTGCTATTCCTGGTGATTTCATCAATGAATGGTGTGAATCATTGTCGAACCACATGGATGCAGTCCTTCACAGTGGCCAAGGAGCACTAGAGAGAGAAGCTAAATCGCTTCTATTCCATGTGGCAGGGCCTCCAGCACATCACAGACTACAGTGCCACCATCAGCTTCACTGATAGCCTCCCAGACGACCTCAAAGGTTTCTACACCCGCTTTAAGACCGCCAACCCCAGCACAGAGAGACACATATACACCCGGACCATCCGACACCCCTCCCCCACTCCAACAGTCTCATCAAGCCAGGTATGTAGAGCCCTGAGGAAAATCAATCCCCGTAAAGCAGCAGGACAAGACAACATCCCTGGGCGGGCCCTCAGAGCATGCGCCAATGAGCTGGCTGATGTCCTCTCTTGCATCTTCAACCTTTCCCTCATCCAGAGCATCGTTCCCACCTTCAAGACCACAACCATCGTCCCCCTCTCCAAAAAGAACCCACTCACCTGCCTGAATGACTACAGGCCAGTAGCACTCACTCCAATCAGCATGAAGTGCTTCGAGAGAGTGGTGCTGACCCACATCCAGAGCAGTATTCCAGACAATTTGGATCCCCTGCAGTATGCCTACCGGTCCAACAGGTCCACCTCGGATGCCATTGCCGTTGCCCTTCACTACTGTCACTCCCACCTTGACAACAACGATGCCTACATCAGGATACACTTTGTTGACTAAATTTCTGCCTTCAACATGGTCATCCCCCACAAATTCTCCACATGTACATATAAAAGATTATTTTGTTCAGACAATTAATGTTTTAGTTGTTACCTGCTGACAGTTTATATTCATTACGAAGACATGATGAATCTCATCGAAATAATATCTCCACACTTGGCCTCCACCCGAACCTCTGTGACTGGCTCCTGGACTTTCTGACTGGCAGACCTCAGTCTGTCAGGATTGGCAACTGGACTTCAGTCAGCATCACTACTTACATCAGCACCCCACAGGGATGTGTCCTCAGCCCCATAATCTACACCCTGTTCACCCACAACTGTTGCCTCCCTCAAGGACAACATCCTGAAGTTTGCAGACGACACCGCAGTGATTGGATGCATCACAGACGGAGACGAGGCAGGCTACAGGGGAGAGGTGGACAGCCTGGGGTCATGGTGCGACGACAACAACCTCACCCTCAACACGGACAAGACAAGGGAGCTGAAAGTGGACATGAGGAAGGAGAGAAGACCTCATCAGCCTCTTTTCATCTGGCAGATTGAAGTTGAGAGGGTGAGCAGCTTCAAATACCTGGGCATCCACATCAGTGAGGACTTCACCTGGACATTCAACACCAGTTTGGGATGCCTCCCAAGATCATCAGCAACTGTAGCTGCACCATCGAGAGCATCCTGTCCAGCTGCATCTCCGTGTGGTACGGCAGCACCACTGCCACAGACCACAAGAGCTTGCAGAGAGTGGTGAAGACGGCAGAGAGAATCACCAGGACTTCACTGCACTCCCTGTAGAGCATCCACCACAGCAAGGTAACAGAAGAGCGGCCTCTATCCTGAGAGACCCCACCCACCCCCAACATGGACTGTTCACACTTCTTTCCTCAGGCCGGAGGTACAGAAGTGTAAAATGCAAAATCTCCCGCTACAAGAACTTTTTCTTCCCCAAGGCAATCAGACTCCTAAGCAGCTGACAGATCACATACCTCAGCCACTGATCTGCACTTTATATTTCCAAACTGTTTACATTCACTTTATTGCTGCTATCATAGCTATTGAACACTCCTCGCTCCTATGAATGTAAATAGTTGTTGTTGTTTTTTTGGACAGATTACTGTGCCTATTTTATTTTACTTTGTTTTATTCTATTTTATTTCATTATTTATTCTTCAGTTCTAGCTTTTTCCCTGGCATCCGAACGGACAATGAAAGAATTTCATTGTTCAAAGAAAGTGCTTTTATTGTTCATATGACAATAAACGCTTTGAATCTTCAAGCTCATGGAAGTCTTACAAAATATTAAATATGGTTCTAATAGCACAATAACTTAATTCACCAACATATTTTTGTATTTGAAGTAAATTGTTTGATTTTCTCATTACTTTCTGTGGGCAACATAACTTTTGTCTTGCCAAAATCTGACCTTGCTGTGTTTATTAAATTATCAATATTTCTGCAGTGTTTTACGTGCAGGAATGGGGCAGGGCGACCAAATGCAGCTTCGACCAGGGTTTATTGAGGGAAAAGGGTGTTGGAGGAGAGGATGAGGGGAACAAAAAGCAGGACAGGCAGGAACAAACAGGGAGGCAAACTAATAGGACGGGCTAACAGAACGACAACGGGACTGACTGACAGGGCTGGCTAACAGAAAAAGAACTGACAGAGGCAGAATAACAGGAGGAACCGACAAACTAACAGAACGATCCGACAGGGGAGTGACAAACAGACAGGACTTAAATACAAGATAGGGAACGAGAGGCAGGTGACGGCGATTACACTGATTACGGATAGACACAGGAGGGGAGGGACGAGTGCACAGAGACGCGAACGTAAACCATGACAAAACTGACACACGAGGAAACGACCGGAGATGAGACGTGACACAGCGAGGCATTTTTTTTTTTGTGAATTACACCTCTTTCAGAAGGGTTTAAGCTTTCATATGAGTCATTTCTAAAACCAATGGATGAATTTAAATCAGGTTATGAGCTTTTGTTTCTACAACATGTATAAGCGACAGAACGTCTGTCAGGGCTATATACGTATACATAGTATATATATAAATACATATATATATATATATATATATATACATATATATACAGACAAAAATTAAAATTATATATATATATACGTGTATATATATATCGTGGAAATTTGTGATGACGCATATCTGAACTGGTCTTGCACAGGCAAAAAGGCAAGAGCAGAAGTCAGTGTTGTGAGTTCATGCATTGTTGGCTTTGTTCTTTGAACAAGGTGATGTTCATGCACAGCTCATTTTGTGCATCAGTAAAAAACATCTAAAGTCAAACCTCGGTTTTCGACCACAATCCGTTCCAGAAGGCGGTTCGAGAAGTGAATCGGTCAAATTCCGAATCTATGTTTCCCATTACAAACAATGGAAAAAAAAATGAATCCGTTCCAAGACAAAAAAAAACGCCTTTTTTAAGCATTTTTTCATTTGCGCATTTTTGTCCGATCGCGCAACTGCAGCGCACCGCCGAACGCGCAACCGTAGCACGCCGCCGACCGCGCAACTGCACCGCGCTGGTCGCATTATTGTGACAGAGCCGTCGCTGAAATATTTTTAAAGTCCTGATGTACTTTCCAAAATTTAAGTGGACCTCAGTGTGCAGGGAGCTTAATTTGGTCCAATCGCGCAACCGCAGCGCGTCGGGCGCTCACTGTCGCATTGCTTTAAGAGCGTCTTTGTGTTTTAGGATGGCTTTACTGCTCCCACTTGCTTTCTTTGGAGGCATGATTAGGGATTGTACAATCCTCAATGTAACAAATATACAGTAACGAACGGAGTCAGTCGGCATCCGGGCCGCGCGGTTGGGTTCTCTCGGGTCCTTTCGGCTCATCTCGCGAGGTTCGACCTCCGAGTTTTGTTCGACAACCGAAGCAAAAATATCTCACATTTTTCGTTCGAATTCCGATTTGTTCGAGAACCAGGACATTCGAAAATCGAGGTTTGACTGTATGTGTTGAATTTGAAATTTCACCAAAGAGGGGTTCGGTGGATGCACATATGAAACTGGCAGGGTTCGGTACCTCCAACAAGGTCATTAAAAATCCTGTCCACGACATCAGACTAGAAGAGCCTTGGGGAGCCTGTGGCTAACACCTATTGTTGTAGCATGGAAAACCCTAATGACCCCAGGGTATAAAATACGTACAGCCTCTGGAAGTTTTTTACTAGATTTACTGTATTTTTACTTGGCACAGTTAATAGTCTTGTGTGGCTATTGTAACAATATAGTATTTACACTTATTTATTTTCTTTATTGTCTTGTTTATTTAAATGAAGAATGTTAAATAAAGAATGCGCACTGGTTAGCACGTCCGCCTCACAGTTAGGAGGGTGCTGGTGTGATTCCACCTCCGGCCCTCCCTGTGTGGATTTTGCATGTTCTCCCCGTGCCCTCGTGGGTTTCCTCCCCCATCCCAAAAATATGCTTGGTAGGCCGATTGAACACTCCAAATTGTCCCTAGGTGTGAGTGCGAGTACAAATGGTTGTTCGTCTCGGTGTGCTCTGCGATTGGCTGGCAACCACTTCAGGGTGTCCCCCGCCTACTGCTCGATGACTGCTGGGATAGGCTCCAGCACGCCCGCGACCCCTGTGGGGACAAGTGGTATAGAAAATGGATGGATGGATGGACAGACGGACAGATGGATGGATATATATATATATGTGCGACTGGTCCCGATAAAGGTGTATTAAGGAATTTTTGTCTGGACATTTATTGTTTGGAAAATGTATCATTAAAAATCCTGTCCACAACATAAAGGCACATTAAGGAATTTTTATCTTGAAATTCCTTGTCTGGAAAATTTTTGTCTGGAAAATTCTGGTCTGTAAAATGTTTGTCTGTAAAATGTATCATTAAAAATCCTGTCCACAACATCAACTGTCCCCAGAGCCTTGGGGAGCCTGTGGCTAACACTTATTGTTGTAGCATGGAAAACCCTAATGACCCCAGGGGATAAAATATGTACAGCCTCTGCAAGTTTTTTACTAGACATACTGTATTTTCACTTGGCACAGTTAACAAAGCTCAAATCTATAAGATCCTAAAGAACTGTAATTGTAATTGCTGTAATTTGTTTTTTTTTTCAAAAACCTTTCACTTGTAGTGAAGTTAGTTCAAGAACTTGGACATAAGAATTACAATAAAATTAACGCTAGAGTGTTGCATTACAGCCAGAACTATTTTTTTATAAAACAAAACTATATAACTTAATACATGCATGAGAGAAAAAAGCTGACTGACACTAATACCATGATGTGCCATCTTAAGATTCTAAGATCTTTTAATGTATTATCCTCAGTGGCCAAGCTTGAAAGGGAAAGGGAAAGAAGGGAATGAATGGATTCCATTAATTTAATTGAAGCAAGCCTTGACAAGAAATAAAACATCTTAGACCCACATCTCTTCAGGGTTGGTGCTGGGCTTCATCGTAAACAAGCCGTGATCCGTAAACAAAGCCCAAAGAGCACTGCTTGTGCTGTACAGACATCAAGGCCATGGAATATGTCAGAAATGGGTTTGAATGGATATTCAAGTAAACCCCCACCCACCTCCCAGTGCACTCCTCTTAAGTATTCAGGCACTATACTGCCCATTGTGCCTCAGTTTGTGGATATTTTGATGCCGGTAGCTTGCTATTTGTGTGACGGTACTTGCTGTGGATCAAGGGAGACATTCACTCAAAGCTGCACTGAAATATACATAGAAGTAATCATTGAATCCAAATGATAAGGACCACTTTGATGTCTCATCAAATAGTATTCTCCCTCACCATAATGCACGGTAAGCTAATGTACAGTTGGATATTTTACACACATAAAAGGATGACAGCTGCAACACATAATGACTGATTACGCACGAACTACATAATATATTGCAATTCCCTCAGAAATGTCTTCTGTCTTAAATACTAATAGATACTGTTGCTAGCCAGCATTGAAGACTGTAGCAATAATATCAGTTAATCACAGCAATCCACAGATACGTACTATGCTATACTTTTGTGATCCCAACAAGTTTCAAAATGCTGATGCACACAAATGAATTGGGGAATTTTTGTTTCTAAGAATACAAGAAAGGCAGGGCGACACTGATTAGCACGTCCGCCTCACAGTTAGGAAGGTGTGGGTTCGATTCCACACTCCCTGTGTGGAGTTTGCACGTTCTCTCCGTGCCCGCATGGGTTTTCTCCAGACACTCTGGTTTCCTCCCACAGCCCCAATTGATTGAGCACTCCAAATTGGGAGTGCGGGTGGTTGTTTGTCTACAGCAGCGGTGGCCAACCCGCGGCTCGCGAGCCGCATGCGGCTCTTTGGCTGGTTTCATGCGGCTCTTTTACGTTCATATCAACATTTGTGTTTATTTTTCGTGCGTATTTGCTTCGCTTGAGTTCAATATGGTATTTTGGTCAAACGCGCATGCGCGTGAGGTGAAATCCCGCAAAGGAGGAGGGACAAACAGAGCGATTGGTTTTGCCGGCTTTTTATGAATGGCGACTGTGACTACGGGGGCCCATTAGGTCCGGAAAAGCTGACAAGACGCTTGCCAAAATGGCAAGGAAAAAATGCACAGCTAAACGAATATATGACGATGAACACAGGACGTTTTTAACAGAGTTAAAGTTGTTTTTTGTTGAACGCTATGGCAAGCCATTCTGCCTGATATGTCGGACGTCATTGGCGCATTTAAAAGCTTCAAATGGTCAGCGCCACTTCAGCTCACTTCATGCCAATATCGATAAGGACTTTGCAAAAGGGACAGAATTTCGCAAGCACAAGTTTGGAGACTTTGAAAAGTCAGGCAGAAAAATAGGTACAGTTTTTCCAAAAAATTACGAAGCACTCAGGGACTGTCACACTTGCATTGTTTCAACTGGCTTGGAACATTGCACGGGCTAAAAAGCCATACAATGAAGTGGAGTTCGTTAAAATATGCCTCAGTGACGTTATTGAAATCTTGTCTCCTGAAAACGACAAACTAAAACGAATGGTCTGTCCCGCCACACATAGTAAGTGAAAAAACGTATTATGTTTTTGTTTGTGGAATTTGTTGAACTGAGAGTTTGTCTGTGTGAGACAATGCACACAATGTTCATTGTTGAAAATGTGGTCTTTGGTCTGTGGTTTTAGTACTGTAGGAGTCAATTTGTCATTATCATGTTGGTGCGTGACATAATAATGTCACACAATAAATTTGGCTGAGCAGAGGGGTGTGTGTGTGTGTGTGTGTGTGTGTGCGCGTGTGTGTGTTTGCGTGTGCGTGTTTGTGTGTGGGGGGGTGTTCATGTGTGCTCATGTGTATGATGTGGCTCTTTGCGATGACACAGTAAAAAATGTGGCTCTTAGTCTCTGACTGGTTGGCCACCCCTGGTCTACAGTATGTGTTCCCTGCGATTGGCTGGCAACTGGTTCAGGGTGTCCCCCTCCTACTGACCGATGACTGCTGGGATAGGCTCCAGCGCGCCCGTGACCCCCGTGGGGACAAGCAGTATAGAAAATGGATGAATGGATGAAGAAAGGCAAACAACAATGGTCTACAGACTTGAATGGTTGAGAATGTCTTCACGGATGCCGTATGTGTGTGTCAATATGTACTGTTAAGCACTATCTGGCATTCTGTTTGCAAAAGGTGCTATTTGTATCGATAAGCGTTTGCTTGTTTGCTTGCTCCCACATTGTCACAGAACAGTGGGGATAATTTACATGATGAACTCCACATAGAGTTTCTTACCCAGTTCAGCCTCTGGATTGCACTGTCTGAAGCAATATTATGCAGAAGCAGGATCATTGTAGATACACCTACATCACCCATGCATACAACTTGTTTAGTGAAGTTGTCGACATTGAAGTGGTATTTGAGCTTGATAATGAGTTAAAATGCTTATTTTTCTACACACTCTGGGCTCTTCTGCAAATCGAAGCATCTGGCCACAGAATAAACTAACTGGCAAAAGGACAGCCAGCAGCGGAGTAGCACAAAAAGAGACATTCAAACACTGGCCGCAATGCGTGCACTTACAAGCAAAGCATTCACACATATGTTATTCTGATTATTTTTATTTTCATTCCACTCACTTTCTTCCCAATGCGCCCACATAATACGTATATTCGATTTACACTGCTCCAATTTCAGGATACTCCACACGCGTTATTTTTCCCATTTTACATACTTAGAGCTTTTGCACAATTAAATATTTTTCATGAAAAAAACCCATTCATTTCCAATAGGACAACACAAAATATTCAGCATCCCACATTCCTCAATACAACTGAGCATTAGTTCAAGAACTACTTTGTCCTGGCTTTATCTCATTTGGTAAGGGTGCTTACCCATTGACCAAGCAGTTTATTGTTCAAACCCTGCTTCTAATGTATGTTATTAATATCTCAATGAACAATGTGTTACATGCCAACAGGTTTTACCAAATGATTAAATACTACTCAGTGTCCATTCAAAATAATTTCAGGTGTCCCTCGCCTACTGCTTGAAGTTAGCCGGGATAGGCTCCAGCATGCCCGCAACCCTCGTGATGACAAGTGGTTCTGTAAATGAATGGATAGATAAAAATTTCCCCATCCATTTTCAATATAATTGAACATTTATTCTGGTACTACTTTGTCTTGATTTTAACTCACTTTAAAGGGTCCTTACCCATTAACCAGTGCTTTTGTTCATGGGTTCATGTCCCGCCTTAAACTCTAAATTATTGATATCTCCACTTTACACCGTTTTAAAGTTCGGCAAATATGCAGGCAAGAGTAGCAACTTACTATCCCAGTTGAACTAATAGTACGTAAAACTACAAATCACATGACATTATTTAGTCAATCTCAGGCATAGGTACGCAACAGCTGTGGGTGAGAATTTTCAGTAGTTGGGTTTAATTTTCCATTACAAGCAAAGGAGCTGCTTCCATGTTTGCAGGGAAGCATACATACCATTGAAATTTGCTAGCAATGCTTGTTAGAGTGGTGCTCACTCTAACTTATTTTTGCAAGAACCACACGGGAGACAGTCTGCCCTTTTAAACACCTGCAGGTGGAGAGTCATTCGTCGCTGTGCGTACAGCGATGATCGAATGAGGTCTGACTCAGGCCTCTTGCAGGAGCATTTTTATTGAGAGAAACAGGGTGGGGGTGAGAGTGGACAGGATGGGGTTGAAGCCCCTGGCCTGCTGATCAAAGCATAGCAGGGGGTCTTTTACGACGTTGTGTAAACAAAACAACTTTGATTGCTTCCTCTGCAGCTGGTCAATCAGTTCAAAAGATCTTAGCACTTTGTTCTACTACTTTTAAGACAGGACAAGCTAGGTTATTTATTACAGGTTACATTCCAACATAATCATACGATCAAGATAATCTGTAAACCCTAACAATGCTCTTTATTTGTTGTTACAGTTTGGTGATGTTTATTACAAGTAAAAATAGCCTAAAGCGTTAGCCTATTGGTAAGGTGGCCAGCTTCTGCCATGAGGAGCAATAAGCCACACACGCACTGTCTTAAATTGACATTGACCGGTGGGCGGATCGATCCTAGTATTGATAGTATCAATACCACCGCTAGTATTGATATTGAACAATATTCGCGTGATGAGATTAATACACAAGCTTTTTTTTTCTTTCCTTCAGCGGAATCAGAATTATCTAAGTCTGCCGTGCCGGCCTCTCAGCCTGAGAGCAGCACACTCCGATGCTCCCCCTCCCCTCTCGTCTTTCGACGTCGCATTGGCTCAGTCAGCGGCACTAGCCAGGCAACCATGCAGGCTCAGCCTGGCCGCCCCCTCAGCACTTGATGTGCATTCCAGTTCTTTTAAGTAAACTGAATCTTTAGAATCAGTTTCTTCACTCACTGGCAAGCAGTCGCCTACTTCCTCCTCATGCACATACACAATCAGCAAGGCGGCTAGATTTGAGGAGAAGGGCGTGACTCTTCTGCGAACGATTACAGAGAAGCCTGGAATAGAGTGAAATGGAACGGAGTGGCAGTTCTATTGACAATGTACTGTACATGTGAGGCAGTCGAACAAAATCCCGGACAGTTTTTGAAATTCCCCCCGGACAGATTTTTGGGGCGGAAAAGTAGAACATGTCCGGGGAAAAGAGGACATCTGGTCACCCTAGTTTCAGTGAGTGGTCCTTTCTTTCCTTGGCAAATCGTAAATCTACATTCTGGCTTACATAGTTCAAGTTCACTCACTGAATTGTTCACGCCAGGACACGCAACACCCTCACTGGCTGATCTGTTGATGCACGGGAAAGTCAGCACTCGTTCCCTCAATGATTCGTTCTCGCGATGAACGGGAAATGCAAATCACTCACTCACTGACTCGTTCACTCACAGATCCATTCAGTTGATGAACGGGAAATGCAGTTCACTGACTCGTTCGTGAACGGGAAGTTACGTCATTTTCTCCTTCGTTTTGTTTTATGGCGAGGTAGCACCATCTTCAATGCGCATTACCGACACCGCCTGTGTGGGATAAGTTACGTTATTGCATATTGGTTGAAGTCATATGAACTGAAAAAAGAAAGAATCACTTCAGGAAGTGATCGGTTCACTCACCTTCACTGAAAAGATTCGTTCTTTTGAACTCACCTGCCAACACTACTTGTGTCTCCACTTTCCAGCCTCCCGCACTTTATTCACTCAGTCTGCGTCAACAGATCAGCAGCACCTCAGACTTGCACTTCATTACACACATACTATCATGTCTCCACTCCTTGATCGCCCAGCGGAGTATCTGCTTGTCTGCGTGTCTGTTTGTCACTCCTGATCGGATCGTCCTGTTTGCCCGTCATAAAATTCTAAAAGGTCTTGTGCGGATGCCCTCGCCTTGGGCAGCGGTGGTGCGACAGCTGGTCAGCACGGCAATGTCAGAGCAGAGGCAGAGGATGGTGGCAGCCTTGAAACATGAAGGGACGATGGCCTGCCGCAGGGAAATGTTAAAGATGTCCGTGAAGACACCCATCAGCTCCCCAGCGCAGTCCTTCAGCGCTCGACCTGGGATGTTGTCAGGGCGCGCCGCCTTATGGGTGTTGATAGCGGCAAGCGCCCTCCTCACGTTATCGGCAGAGAGGCACAGGGGCTGCTCATATTGTCATATAAAGCAGTTAACCAAATGTCTGATTTTTATGTTTTGATTGGCGAATACAAAAACAAGGAATAAAACACTAGACAAGTTATAACATAAATGTTTATTAAAATACTAATAATACTAATAATAATAAAAGTACATCTCAAACCAGCAATCTAATGTGAAGCTGCAGTCGATATATTGGATAATAATATTTAGGCATGTATATGCATACACGTTATTTAAAACCTACTATAAGTAAATCGTATATCTACATTCTGGCTTACATAGTTCACGCCAGGAGACGCAACATGTTCACTGACTGATCCGTTGATGCACGGGAAGGCAGTTCACTAATTGACTCGTTCGCGAACGAGAAAGTCAGGATTCGTTCCCTCGCTGATCCGTTCTCACGATTAACTGGAATTGCAAATCACTCACTCACTGATTCGTTCACTCACAGATTCGTTCGTTGGTGAACGGGTAATGCAATTCACGAATCGTTCGTGAACGGGAAGTTACGTCACTGACTCGTAAAGTCCCGCCTCCATCTAACGCTCGCTGGCGTGCTGATTGGTCGTTCACCAAGATTCACGAGTGAGTGACGGACAGCATTGCTGCTGTGCCATTGCCAGCCGACACACGTTATGCCGACATTAATGTTTGAATTTTGTATTTGTTGGCTTGTAGTTGATGGTGTTAATATACCGAATGTGTTTGTGTTTGAATAAAAGGTTGGAAAAAAAACGTTATGCCGACATTTGTTATTTTGGGGGGCACCAACTCATATAACAACGTAAAACACATATACATATTGTCATATAAAGCAGTTAACCAAATGTCAGATTTTTATGTTTTTGAAGGAATGTGGTCGAAATACAAAAAGTCCTGCCTAGCTACAAAAACAGATATGCTCAAACCTCATTGAATAAAGTACATAAGCAGACAAGTATATTCACATATTATATCAATAAAAGAAACATTTTAAGCATATAATTATACCTGCACATCAAACCAATAAAGAAGACATAACTAGACATTTTTATATATGGTGATGACATAGGTTTTTATAACTTCATGATCTGATATGTATTTCTGTGCACTTTGAAATAACAAATGTTTGTTTATATATTGCCTGAATAGCATAACGACCCTTAGGGAACTGTTTAATGCATGCCTGATGTTATTCTAATTCACGGACACGGCCCAAGGTGTCTAAGAATGTTTTGTACTTGATTATATCTTATATTTTGATTAATGCTTGATGTGACGTCGTATTTTGCCTAATGCTGGACACCAGCCTTGGATTACGATTGAATGTTCTGGACAGAAAGAAAATGTTTTGACAAATAATGAAAACTACGGTCGGAAGCATAATTAAACTAAGAATGTGACAAACAAATAAATGCATGGTAAGTGGTGAGTAAGACCTTTGCATAGTCAGGGAACATTAACGAATTGATGATGTCACACACAAAACTTCACATAAGTCCGTACAAAATGACAAAAGTGGAAGGATGACGAATGGACGAGGTGTGACAGTGTATGTGCAAGAATGGAGGAGAATGTTTACAAGAAGGTCACTTGGAGATAAAACCAGCAGGTGCCAAAAGGAGACAGCCAAGAACCCGGCCAAAGATGATCGCCAAGGCCGAAAGACGAAAAGGAAAACAACAGCCCCCACACACATCGAATCGCCCATAATCATCACCCAAGCCCACGGAACCAGCTCTCACCGAACCAGCACCCACTCCCATGGAATCAAACTCTCCTGTGAACTTGCCCCACTCATCACCCATCAAACTCGGCCCACACCGGCATGTGCAACTGAATATAAGTTGACCAAAGAACCTTGAACGTTGCCTTTTCTGAATGGAGACTTTCTGCTCTTGAGCATGGTCGCACGAAAGGCCCAGCGCTGTATTGTACTTTCCTGAAAACAGAGCTTTCTTAACAAGAATTGTGATTGAACTCAACCGATCTGTGTAAGTCTAAATTTTGTTTCGGTGTCTCAGTCTTTTCCTTATATTGCCAAAGAAAACGAACAGGCAGGGAGTAAATTGGATAACAGGTGATTGCCGTGAGGCGCGGACAGCGCGCTTTCCAAATTGTGGACCAAATCCAACAAATGGTGACCATCCGACGTTCTTCAGAAGGAAAAGTACATGCTCCAGGAAGGATTATTTCTTCTCCGCTCTTGCTCAACAATATTGCAGTCCGATCGGCGCAAAAGGTAAGGGGGAACCTGTTTTCTCAATAAAAATCTCCCAGTTCAGCAATATTGTGGAGTGAAAGCGGAATAAAATTAAAAATGATAATTTTAGCTCTGTGTTCAGGAATAGTGGTTGTATATACGTACATTTATGCTTGTATGGAAACTGGTGAAAAAGTGACGTCTTGTGGAAAAGAAAAGGAGAAAGGTGTTGAGGACTTCGTCTGATCAGCGAAGGAAACTCACACCGTGGAGAACTTGTGGAGTGCCAGTGACTAGCATATGGGCACCAGAGTGGCCTCAATAGTAGACACTAAGGGACTTATACTGTTGCCTAAGGTCGGGGTCGATTGGATCGGCCAGGCCACCATAAGGGTCAGGTACTCGTGGAACTTGTGGGATGCCAATGGCTAGCATATAGGCACCAGAGTGGCCTCTATAGTAGACGCTTGGGGACTGTGCGCGCTGTCGCCTAAGGTCGGGGTCGATTGGATCGGCCAGGCCACCATACGGGTCGGGGACTCGTGAAACATAAAAATAATAAAAACAATAAAAAATATAATAAATAAATAAAGTGTAAAAATTGTGGTGTATAATAGGTTTGATTGTTTATATGGCAGCAACGGTGTTCAGAGTGTATCTCCGGGGTGCTGAATTGGGTGGCTTCTGAGTGGGCAAGTGCAGGCTTGGCTGTCAGGTGGGACAGCGGCGCAGCTGGAGAAGTGAGAACAATAAGTTGATTTGTATAAAATAGTTGATTTTTTGATTTGGTATTTGAGTTGGTGTCAGAAAAATGGCTGAACAAGAATTTGATAAAGAATGTACGTACATATATAATTAGCATGAAGGTTGTATCCCATTGTGTGGTGCGGTTAAACTAACTATTTTTGTTTTCAAAAGGGTGCGGCTCTAAAGTTTGGGCCAAACGGTCAGGTGGGTACAAATGCATATTTAGGACAGAGGTGGGGGGTCGCATTGTGTGACGTGGTGGTGGCGAGGCTCTCCGCACTTCAGATGCCCCCCCCCCCCCCCCCACACTTGTCATCGGCTGGGAAGATTGCCATGTTGTGAGTTGTGTCTATGTTGCGGGCCCGTGTGTGTGTTATCTATGTTTGTCTTTGTGTACCAGTTTGTTATAAATGATGGAATTGGGCTAAAATGGTGCATGAAAGTTGGGTGCTAGACAATGGTTTATCAGATTTGCACTGTTAAAGGTAGAATTTTGAAATTATAGAATAATCTGAGGGTTGTGGGCAGAAACTGGTCCAAAGGGGAGAGTGCCCAGCCCTCATATTAAAAAAAAGTGAGAATAAGAGAGAACAAGCATTATTGAATTGGATAAAATTAGATTGTGATTTCAGATGTTAAATTTAGGAGGAATTATTGATTGGTTATGACATAAGACTGTACGAGGTAAGGTAAGGATAAGTCAAAGATTTGAATCACTTAGAGTTAATAAACAACAAATAAAAACGACATTGCAAAGGGGCACGTTTTATTAAAAGAACACCAAGTAAAGTATTAAGTAGGGGGCATTCATGATTGGGATTAAATTAAGGATAAAATTAGGTCAATAAATAGAAATCAATGGTGCGCTACATAAAAAGGCTAAAATTTTAATGAGGAAATATTTGGAGTACTGTGTTGGTACACATATGTCATGGTCCTAGTTTATTTGGTTTTGATTGTGGGTTGGGTTTATTTTGTTTATTGTTAGGTTTTCCTTGTGTTCTTGGGTTAGGGTTCCGGTGTTCCGTGTTATTCTCTTATCCCCTGCATTGTAAATGTCTTCTTTATTTAGGAATTTAGTGAGGAGAGAATTGATCAATTGATGAGGGTTAATAATTGTACAAAGTCTACTCACATGTTTTGAGGGACAACGACAACATTATGTTTAATTTGCAGGCCATTATTTAGTACAGGGGTGGGCAAACTTTTTGACTTGCCGAATTGGGTTCTAAATTTTGACCGGGGGGCCGAACCAGGAGCAGATGGATGTAGTGTTTGTGTGAAGTAATATAAATGACATGTAAAGGTCATTGCATAAAAGGTTTTTACTTTTAGTAGATACTAAAGCATGGATATTAAAAAAAGCTTTTTGAAAACAAATGCATTTATTAACAGCATTAAAAAAATATTTCACCAAAAAACTACTATCAGTGATTCTTATTAAATACGACACTGTTATGATGAATAACATTTTCCATCACTTCCGCGCCTGCAGGTCAGATTTATGAAATATGTTTATCTAATGAGGCGAAATCACATCCAACGGCAAACATTCTGACCAAATACATCATCTTGAAGAATTAGTGAAAGAATACATCTAAATAAAGTAATAAAGAAATCAATAGTATTGTTGGTTTCCCTTTTTTGCTAGTGCATCATAGTCTGGAGTAAAATTTGTTGTGGTAATTCTTAGGATAGAGCCGAGGTGTCGGTCCGTTAACCTAGATCTGTGACGGGCTTTGTTGACGTTGATGTGGCTGAACGTCTTCTCACACACGTAGGTCGAGCCAAATTGTCCACTCTTTTTTAACATTCGGCACTCAGTGTCCACCTTTCTTTTCTTCGGGCCACTCATTTTAATGGAATGATTCCAGGGGAAGGTTTGTGGGTGGCATTAGCATAAAACTGTATCTGAAAACTCAGCGCGCGAATTACGAGAATATTGACGACACAGCCTACACTCGAAATTCGGCACTGATAGATGAAATACTACGTACTACTGAGTACGCACACGCACTTGTGAGTGTGCACCGAGCTTTCTGACACGGCTCCCGGGAGTAAATGCGCGGGCGGGCGCTTCCCCATCTACTGGGGAAACATAGTAATTGCAGGGAAAATGACCCAAAAAAAATTAATAATACAATTTATTCAGGTTTGGCGGGCCGGATTAAACGGCCCCGTTGGCCGGATGTGGCCCGCGGGCCGTAATTTGCCCATGTGTGGTTTAGTATGTGATGACAGTGTCTAGATAAGTAGACTGTTTTGTCAAAAATTTTGAGAGTGAAGGAGGAGGTTTGTGTCAAAGATTGAGTAGAGCAGGGCGACCAAATGCAGCGTGGACCAGGGTTTATTGAAAGGAAGGGAGAAAAGGAATGAAGGCACAGGCGGAAAGAAACTCACAGACAGTGAGTGGGAAACGGAACTCCCCTCAAACCAAGTACAGACTAGGGAGAGGTTCTGACCATGAGCCTCCACACGACACCCGGGGAAAGTAGACTAAGGCACAACAGGTGCGGACACAAACGGGGAACAACAGTAGACACCGACAGGGAGAAACACACGGGCAGAGTTTAAATACTACATGGGATAACAAGAGGTTACGGTCATGAAGGGGTGCAGCTGAGGGCAGTTGCCAGCTGAGCGTCCTCTGACACGGCACGTGACAGTTTGATTTGTAATCTGGCATTTGTTTGTTTTTAAAGATATATTTAACAGTTTATCTCGGTGCAGTAAGGTTATAGCAATTTTGAAAGATTTAAAAATAAAAGCTAAATTACATTTTAATTCTGACATATGCCAGCTAACATGGGGATGGAAAATAAATTAATTAATACTAGCTCAAATGTGGCATGTGTTGTAAATTGGGCAATGAGACATTCACTTTCAAGCACTATCCTTTATAGCGCTGCTGACAACAATAACTTATGAGATGGTAAATCAAGGAGGAGTGTCGTATTTGGAACACAGGCGTTGTATGACCTATAGATTAAACAATAACATTTGCCGCAGACACAACCATGTTCGTAGAATGTTGAATTACATTACAGTTTATTACAAAGGATTTTGGAACTTAATTTGATGATAAACACTGGAAGTAAAAAAGAAAAAGAAAAAAACAAGCAATGTAGAAGGGAGTGTGAGTGACGTGCGAAGTGAGAGATGGGAAGAGGAAAAGAAATTATTTATGTGAGACCAGTTTATGATCGAAGGAAAAAGGAATCAAAGATTGGAATCAGGATGAAGGAAAAATGCGGGTTGAATATTTGAATGTTGGAAACTATTATTGAAAAGTTGTGTAACAACTTTGAAGAAAGAGGATTTTAGCCATGTTAATGGTTAGGGTGGATGGATTCCTCAAAAAAAAAAAAAAATTGTTGATATATTGCCTGAATAGCATAACGACCCTTAAGGAACTGTTTAATGCATGCCTGACGTTATTCTAATTCACGGACACGGCCCAAGGTGTCTAAGAATGTTTTGTACTTGATTATATCTTATGTTTTGATTAATGCTTGATGTGACGTCGTATTTTGCCTAATGCTTAGACGCCAACCTTGGATTACTATTGAATGTTCTGGACAGAAAGAAAATGTTTTGACTAATAATGAAAACTACGGTCGGAAGCATAATTTAACTAAGAATGTGACAAACAAATGCATGGTAAGTGGTCCGTACAAAATGACAAAAATGGACGGATGACGAATGGACACTTCGGGAGTAAATTGGATAACAGGTGATTGGCTCTGGCTTTTGCCGTGAGGTGCGGACAGCGCGCTTCCCAAATTGTGGACCAAATACAACATTTTGATTGGCGAATATAAAAACAAGGAATAAAACACCAGACAAGTTATAACATACCGTATATTTCGGACTAAAAGTCGCTCCGTAATATACGTCGCATTAGCCATAAAATGCACAATAAAATGAAAAAACATATATAAGTCGCTCCAGAGTATAAGTTGCATTTTGGGGGAAATTTATTCGACAAAATCCAACACCAAGAACGGACATGAACGAGGAACAACAGGCTAAACGATGTGTATGCTAACGTGACATAAACACAAACGAAAAGCTGAGAAGTGAGAACAGGCCTGACGTAACATTCAGAGTTATTCAAATAACTATTACATAAATAACACGTTTATAAAACCATCTGTGTCACTCCAATTCATTAAATCCATCGATCGTCCTTTATGTAAACGATGCCACGTATGCGCCGCTGACGTCGGACTCGTCGTGAGTTGCAGTTCTAAATATTCCACAGACCCATATAACGATATCTAAATTATATATCAAATAACTATCATGTAAACAACAATATTATCAAACCATCTGTGTCACTACAAATCATTAAATCCATCCATCAAATTCCTCGTCCTTTGTCAACAACGCCGCGCGTGCGCCGCTGGTGTCAGCCTCGTCGTTAGAATAGAATAGAATAGATAGAATAGATCTTTATTTGTCATTGTCACATGTACAACGAAATTTAAAAAGTGCCAACCGATCCGCGCATGCGATAAAAAATAAATAGAATAAAAAGATAAAAAAAACAAGCTAAAAACCCACAGAAGAACATACACAGACATAATCATTTACGTTTAGCTGCATTCAATGTGACTACCGCTGTAGGGTAAAAACTGTTGGCGAATCTGCTAGTCCTCGACCTAATTAATCTGTAGCGTCTGCCTGATGGCAACAGTTCGAAAAGGGAGTGGCCAGGGTGGGAAGTGTCCTTCAGAATGTTCTGTGATTTTTTGAGACAGCGGGTTCTGTGTAGGTCTTCCAGTGTGGGGAGAGGGCAGCCAATGATCTTCTGTGCTGTGTTGATGACCCCTTGGAGCTTTTTCCTCTGAGCAGCAGTGCAGCTGGAGTACCAAACACATATACAGTACGTTAAAGTGCTTTCTATGGAGCAGCGATAGAAGGACACCAGCAGTCTCTGTGTAATGCTGTGCCTCCTCAGCACCCTTAAAAAGTAGAGTCTCTGCTGGGCCTTTTTAAGCAGCTCAGAGGTGTTCACGCCCCAGGTGAAGTCCTCCTCGATGTGGACTCCCAGGTAGCGGAAGGAGGACACCCTCTTCACACAGACCCCGTCGATGATAAGTGGTGGAATGTCCATTTTATTTTTCCTCCTAAAATCAATGACCAGTTCTTGGGTTTTAGCCGTGTTTAGGAGCAGATTGTTCTCTCCGCACCACTCCGATAGCTGGACCACTTCGTCCCTGTAGGCAGACTCATCCCCCTTTGAGATGAGCCCCACCACGGTTGTGTCATCCGCAAATTTCACGATGGTGTTGCTGCGGTGGGCGGGGGTGCATGCATGTGTGTAGAGCGTGTAAAGCAATGGGCTCAGTATGCAGCCCTGTGGGGAGCCGGTACCAAGACTGAGAGGAGTGGATGTATGACGGCCCACTTTCACCCTCTGGCTGCGACCCGTCAGGAAGCTCTTAATCCACCTGCAAGTATTATGTGGAAGTCCCAGGCCCTCCAGTATGTCCACCAGTCTGTGGGGGAGGATGGTGTTAAAAGCAGAGCTAAAGTCCACGAAGAGCATCCGCACATAGCTCCCCGGCTGCTCCAGGTGGGATAGTGCAGCGTGGAGGGCTGTAGCTACTGCGTCCTCTGTGGATCTATTTGCCCTGTAGGCAAACTGGTGGGGGTCAAAACCTCTGAACAGGAGTGCTGTGATGTGACCTCGTACCAGCTTTTCAAAGCACTTCATGACCACCGGGGTGAGTGCGACTGGCCGGTAGTCATTGAGGCTGGTGATGTGGCGTTTCTTGGGCAGGGGGACTATAGTGGAGGATTTTAAACAGGATGGGACGGTGGACTCGGTAAGGGACTGGTTGAAAATCTTTGTGAAGACTCCAGCCAGCTGATCTGCGCAGTCCTTCAGGACACGCCCAGTGACGCCGTCAGGACCCGCAGCCTTCCTCGAGTTGATGGTCCGCAGCGTGCGCCTCACCTCGTGCTCCTTCACTGTGAGGGTGAAGCTGCTGCGGTCTGTGGGATGTGATGTGGCCGCTTCAGGTGGCTCGGACTCGAACCGGGCAAAGAAGGTATTGAGGACCTCTGCCAGTGAGGCGTCCCCTTCAGCAGCTCCGATGGTGGTTCTGTAGTTGGTGAGATGCTGGACTCCCTGCCACACCTGCTTGCTGTTGTTGCTGTCCAGGTGATCCTCAATCCTCTTCTTGTAGGCAAGCTGGGCCTCTCTGATGCCTCTCCTCAGGTTGGCTCTGGCTGTGCTGTAGAGAGCCCCGTCCTCAGACCTGAGGGACAGGGCGGTGTCCCTCTCCTTCAGCAGCCGAAAGACCTCCCGGGTCATCCAGGGCTTCTGGTTGGGGTATATCCGTATAGGTTTGTCCACTGTGACAGTGTCTGTGCAGTGCTTGATATAACACAGAACACTGTCTGTGAACACGTTCAAGTCCCGGTGTTCGAAGATGTCCCAGTTAGTCCTGTCGAAGCAGTCCTGCAACTGCTGAGAGGCGTCATCAGGCCAGGTTTTAACAGTTTTAGTGATGATAGGAGCTGATTTCCTGATGGTGGTATATGCCGGGATTAATAGCAGTGACATATGGTCAGACTGGCCCAGGTGAGGTAGCTGTTTTGCCCTGTAGCCTAGCTTGATGTTGGAGTAGACCTTGTCCAGAGTGTTAACTCCTCTAGTGGCACATTTAACATGCTGATGGAAACTAGGGAGTGCTGCTTTCAAATCTACATGATTAAAGTCCCCTGCCATGATGTGGACTGCGTCAGGATATCTGCTCAGCTGGCTGCTAATACTGCCATGTAATAGTCCAATAGCTAGCTTAGCATTAGCCTCCGGAGGTATGTAAACAACAGTCGTCATGACTACGGTAAATTCACGAGGGAGGTAAAAGGGCCTGCATTTAATAGTCACGTACTCCAGGTCCGGGCAGCAGTGACTGTCTACAGTCACCATATTAGTACACCAGTTGTTATTGACGTACATACAGAGCCCCCCCCCCCCCCCCCCCTTGCTCTTACCGGAGTTCTCAGTCCTGTCATGACGCTGTGTGGTGTATCCTGCTAGCTCGATAGCAGAGTCCGGTATGAGTGGATGAAGCCAGGTTTCGGTGATCAGTACCATGCAGCAGTCCTTCACGGTCTGGTTCGCAGACATCTGTAGCCTTAGTTCATCCATTTTGTTAGCAAGAGACCTGGCGTTGGTAAGAAACAGGCTAGGGAGCGGTGGTTTGAACGGCTGCTTCCGTAGCCTGGTTAGCGCGCCGGCCCTGCAGCCTCGTTTTTGCCTCGTCTCTCTGCGCTGCCTCCGCTTCCTCCCAGCGGGGATGGTGATCCAAGGGGAGCCGGGGCGCCTGATGATATCCTCCGGTATGTTTTTCGAGCGGTGAAACTCCGCTGCAACACTCAACTCGCAGCAAACACCTATCCTGAGGAGCTCCTGCCGGTTGTATGACCGACATACAGTGGGTACAAACACTAACAAAAAACAAACAATGCGTAGATCGGGAGAGCACTGAGCCGCTGCAACTGCGCGCGCCGCCATCTTTCCGTAGTCCGCCATCTTACCACCCTGGTCCACCAACACCGCATCACTGGCCACACCGCATCACTGGCCTGTTATTCCACAGATCTAGTATATAACTATATTGTAGCGTTAACAAAGTACCAAGAAAGACGTGGGTTTGGTAAATGGCGCTTTATTTAACAAAACAAGAGTTCAACGAGCCAACAACTACTGAACTGTAACGATAAAAACATATCCAAGTTGCTACACGAAATAAAATATATCAAATAACTATAACATAAATAGTTCACCGCCACACGGCCCCAAGCACCGGCGTCGACTTCCAGGCGTGTGGCGGCGTGGATTTCCATCCCCGGAGGTGGCACTTCCAGCCACGGAGGTGGCTGGGACTTCTGTAGAGTAGGATCGGGCGTGCGTAGGAGCAGTGTCTGACCCCCATCCACCGTCCCCGGACAGCCAGCTGCCGAGCGGTGGCCCCCGACTTCCAGCCACGGAGGTGGAAGAGAGCTCCGTAGAATAGGACCGGGCGTGCGTAAAAGCCATGTCCGAGCCCCATCCACCGTCCCCGGACAGCCACCCGGCCGAGCGCCGGCCCCTGTCAATCGTGCACTTATCTGATGTAAGTGACCGGCTCTCCGTTTAAAGGGTAAAATTCTGTACTTTAGCCCCTCTGCAGTAACGCAGTCTGTAGGGAAGACGAGAATTGATTTAAGCCGGTACGGAAAGAAGATTCGTTCCGAGTCTAGCCGCTGTTCAGGTAACTAATCTATTGTTAGATTAATTCCATCATTTCCGGACGCCAGTCCCGCTGAAATCAAAGAAACCCGAGGGTTGAGTAACTACTTTGTCGAGAACCAGGATCTCCTCGATCGCGGCCGTTTCAGCGGCTCTCCTTTCCTATTAAGATTGTTGCTTTTGTTATCCGCTCGGAATAGTTTAGCTGTCTTTGTTAAGACCGCGGGAACTCGTTTATTTTCACTAGCGTACACTCACACTAGCTGAGTTTAAATTAACGGTTTCGAACCAGATTCTGACACTCCCTGATGTCAAGGATTAAAGCTGTCTTCGTTTAAAAAAGAAATGAATGGTTTAAAGTATGACTATGATAGAGAAACAAAAGAGATTTAAAGCATAAAAGATCAAAATAATCATTAATCGAAATTAAATGATTATAAAGTAGAAATTAAATGAATAAGCAAGAAAGAGAATTACAAGTTTCAATTGTTCGAACAACTAACAATAATTTCCACTCACCATTCTCAATAGAGCAAATTTATTCAGTCTCGAAGTTCTCTCGATTGAAAACTCAAAAATATAGTAAAGAAGGGTAAGAGGCTAGCGGTCT
The DNA here is from genome assembly GCF_901709675.1 of Syngnathus acus. Lineage (NCBI taxonomy): Eukaryota > Metazoa > Chordata > Actinopteri > Syngnathiformes > Syngnathidae > Syngnathus > Syngnathus acus. The sequence continues at coordinate 18,504,836 of NC_051094.1, forward strand.
AAAATGCTGTTTGGTGGAAAAGTCGAGTAATCAGTTCTCCTTGTTCCAAAATCCGAATTCTGTTTAAAAGAACAGGCTGGCCTAAAAAATGGAGATGACGACGCCCTAAAAATAGCTCCTCTCTCCTGCACCGAGGTCTGGATCTCCTAGCCTGTCTTTGAGCTTAAAATTTGACTAAGTCCAATTTGAAGATCGTATAAATTCATCTTAACGGACCTAGGGTTGATCTCAGAAAGAATGAAATCTATCTTTGTCTAATCGGCGTTCTCAACCCACGGCAGTAGCCGCAGGGGCCATACCCCTGACGGGGAAAGCCCACCGGGCGAGAGAGAGCGATGCTCTTTGTCTGAACGAACCTTTTATACCAGTCCAGTTCGTGGGTACTATGCCTGCTTGGTCACGTACCAGTTTTTTTTCCATGACGTCATACATTGGCCTCAGATGACCCAAATGCTTCCAGAATAGACTGCACCTGCATCTCAGCCGGTCTCAACCGGATTCAACCAGATGAGGTGACCATGTTCTCACGGAAGTAACAGTTTTCTCAGGGATGCTTCATCCTGTTTCCCACTCCCAAATCTTGTCAACTGTCCATCAACGTGACATTTGCAAATGTTTTTCCTCTGACTTGCGTTCCGTCAAACAGCCTTTTGTTTAGGCTTCAACTGGATGAATGTGACCGAGGTCACGCTCATATGTGGGACTTCAGTCTTCCACCACTTAGTATCACCATTAACCCTTTCCGCCTCCTTGTCTTCGCTCACATTCATACATTCATGTGTAAATGGAACATTAATATTACATACATGTTTGATACTGATCAAACATCGTGACAATACTAACACATACTTTCACAATAATCAATTTAACACAATCATAACTATAATCGTGGATTCTCTTAGTTAGCAGGTTAAAACACTCAAGCATCTTCAAAACGTATTTTGACAAGCTGGTGACCTCTAGGTCAAGCTCAAGCGTGGGATTGCAGTCTTCCACCCACGGTATCACTGTCAGCCCTTTGTCCTTACTCAGCTATTAATAATTCATGTGTAAATGAAACATCAGTGCTATGATGCTGCTCGAGTTGCAAAACAAAATAAAATAAAGTACATTGCAGCTTACTCTGTGATTAACATGTCTCATTCTCATTACCTAACGATGACCATGGGCTTCCCTAGTTAGCAAATTAAAATATTCAAGCAGTTTCAAAGTATATTATAGCAAAACAAAATAATATAACATAATCCAAAATTGTGTGTTGCTGTGCTTCAGAACAAGTCTTCATCTAATCGATGACTTTTTAAACTATTAATTTACTATGTTAGGTCAATCTGACTTTGGCAACATCTTCTGGTGAAATTTGGAACGGGAATGGAGGTTTACTGGTTCAACCAACAAATTCCCCTTTACCAATTTTAACAATCGTTGATTTTGAAGAACTAACTTTTAAGTAACCCCTACTCAGGCCCCCTTCTTTAGGTCCTCCATGTCAAGCTTTGAAATTTGGAATTTCATCTTAGCCAATTCGTCCGGGCCAAATCCAATACACACTCACACACCATCTTTTACCATCCTATCCACCATGTAACTCAACACCCCCGACTTCCATCCTCGGAGGTGAAAGAGAGCTCCGTAGAGTTGGACCGGGCGTGCGTAAAAGCCATAATAGTTTTTCAAACCTTCTGTGTCACTCCAAATCATTAAATCCTTCAAACTCTTCGTCCTCCATGTAACTTACAAACAAAGCCGCTAATGATGCCGGTTGTACGTGGGGCCCTTCGTCATCTTCGTCATCCCGTGATCGAATCTTTGTACTTTATGTAAACAACCACCGCGCCGCTGACGTCAATTGCAGTTCAAATTACAGTAATCCGATGCTACATTGCGGTTTGTTTATCGCGGTTTCACTTTTTTTCTTTTTTTTTTGAATTTTGAAAATTTGTGAAAAAATTCACATATAAGTCGCGCCTCAGTATAAGTCGCCCCTCCACCCAAACTATGAAAAACACGGTAAATGTTTATTAAAATAATAATAATAATAATAATAATAAAAAGTACATCTCAAACCAGCAATTTAATGTGAAACTGCATTCGATATATTGGATCACAATATTTAGGCATATGTATGCATACACGTTATTTTATAACCGACTATAAGTAAATCGTAAATCTACATTCTGGCTTTAATAGTTTACGCTAGGAGACGCAACACGTCCACTGACTGATCCGTTGATGCACGGAAAGGCAGTTCACCCATTGACTCGTTCGCAAACGGGAAAGTCAGGATTCGTTCCCTCACTGATCCGTTCTCGCGATGAACTGGAAATGCAAATCACTCACTCACTGATACGTTCACTCACAGATTCGTTCGTTGGTGAACGGGAAATGCAATTCACGACTCGTTCGTGAAAGGGAAGTTACGTCACTGACTCGTAAAGTCCCTCCTCCATCTAACGCTCGCTGGCGCTGCTGATTGGTCGTTCACGAAGTGAGTGACAGACAGCATTGTTGCTATGCCATTGCCAGCCGACACACGTTATTGTCATCGTTTTAGCGATTTAGTTGACCCACATGCAGAAAAACCAACTCAGATGTCCAGAATGAGTCAGGAGTGTTTATTGGAGGAGCTGCGGTGGAGGTAGAGCGGGATGATCGGAGCCAGGAGCACGGAGCGGGAGCAGCAATGGCGGAGCGTGTGGAGTCCAGCCAGAACGGGGTGGATCTTGGCGGTGATCGGTGGAGATAATCTACAAGCAGGATGCACAAGACTTGGTCAGAGAATTCAACGCGGCTGTGGCGGAGATCTTACTGCGGACCAGAGGATCTGGAGAACGTGGCGTCGAAGAGCAAGGCGAGAACTATGAGCGAGGAGCTAGAGGCACAACCGTGGAGAAGATCACACTGAAGGGACACTCAGGCGATGAGCAGTTGACAGCATGCTCCTTAAGAGCTCTCCTTTAACGAGCCTGATGAGTCGCACCTGGGCCCTCTGCACCCTGCTCACAGTTGGTCCCTGTGGACAAAAGAAGTATGCCACCCCGGACCCTGACCCCCCCCCCCCCTCAACGGCCGCCCCCGGCGGCCCAGAAGAGGAAGATGGGAGTGACGACCAGTAGTCTGAGATGAGGCTAGGGTCGCAGACGTAGGAGCGGGGCACCCACGATCGGTCCTTGGGACCGTAGCCCTCCCAGTCGACGAGGTACTGCCACACACGGCCCCGCCGACGGGCGTCCACGATCCGTCGGACCGGGTAGACCGGGTCGCCATCAAGATAAGTTAAGTTAAAGTTAAAGTCCCAATGATCGTCACACACACATCTGGGTGTGGTGAAATTTGTCCTCTGCATTTAACCCATCCCCGTGTGATTTTAATCCATCCCCTGGGGGAGAGGGGAGCAGTGAGCAGCAGCGGTGCCGCGCTCGGGAATCAGTTGGTGATCTAACCCCCCAATTCCAACCCTTAATGCTGAGTGCCAAGCAGGGAGGCAATGGGTCCCATTTTTATAGTCTTTGGTATGACCCGGCCGGGGTTTGAACCCACAACCTTCCAGTCTCAGGGCGGACACTCTACCACTAGGCCACTGAGCTGCGGGCAGGAGGTGCGGCCGGCCGGGGGGAAGAAGCGCACTGGACTCGACCGGCTTTATCTGCGAGACGTGGAAGGTGGGATGGACTCGGAGGCTCGGAGGAAGACGGAGACGGACCACCGAGGGACTAAGCACTGCCAGGATCTCATATGGCCCGATGAAGCGGGGGGCCAGTTTCCGAGACACGAACTCGAGGGGGGACATCTCGAGAGGAAAGCCAGACCTTCTGACCTGGGGAATAAAGTGGGGCAGGCGTGTGTCGTCGGTCGGCATACTTGCGGTTCTGTTCGATGGACCGGTGAAGGGCCTTGACGGCGTTGGACCGAACGTTCTTGCAGCGGCAGCGCCGTATATGGTGGCGAACAGACGTGACCGCGATCTCCTTCTCGTCGGCTGGGAATAGCGGTTGTTGATAACCTAACGAAATCTCGAACGGGGAGAGTCCTGTGGCAGAGGAGACATGAGAATTGGGACAGGCAGATGGGACAGGCGAGAACGTATTCCCGGACGTCCTTGTGGACGGATGGCCACCAGAAGCGTCTGGTGATCAACGCGATGGTGTGGCTGGTCCCGGGATGGGCTGAGAATTTGGCCGAATGAAACCAGTTAATTAGGCGAGGACGGACTGAGGAAGGGATGTAGGTCTTTCCCCGTGGCCCCGTGCTTGGATCGGGTTCCCGTAGCTGAGCCTGAGCAACGAGCCCCTCGATATCCCAGGAGAGGGAGCCTATGGTGCAACTGGGGGGAAGGATGGGAGCTGGTTCCTTAACTGACTCGCCGGGAGCGAATTGGCGGGACAAGGCGTCTGGCTTCGTGTTCTGGGAACCTGGGCGATAAGAAATGGACAAATTAAAACGAGAGAAAAACAAGGACCAGCGAGACTGTCGAGGATTCAGGCGTTTGGCGGACTGTAGATACGACAGATTCTTGTGGTCGGTCCAGACCAGCACGGGTTGCTCAGTGCCCTCCAGCCAGTGACGCCACTCCTCAAGCGCCAACTTAATGGCCAAACGTTCCTGGTCACCAACATCATAATTCCTCTCTGCGGGTGACAGACGTCAGGAGAAAAAGGCACAGGGGTGAAGCTTCCCATCAGAGTCCGAGCGCTGCGACAAGATAGCCCCTACTCCAATGTCGGAAGCGTCGACCTCCAGGGTAAATTGTTTGCAAGGATCTGGATGAATCAGGATTGGTGCCTGTGAGAACTTCTCCTTTAAAGTGCTGAACGCGGCGTTGGCTTCTTGAGTCCAGGTGAATGTTGTCTTGGTAGAGGTCAAGGCTGCTAGGGGAGCGGCTGTCTGGCTGTAGTTGCGGATGAATCAGCGGTAAAAGTTGGCAAACCCGAGGAAGCGTTGTACCTGGTTGCGGTTCACAGGAACAGGCCAGTCCAGGACGGCCTTGATCTTGTTGGGGTCGGGCCAAACTTGACCTCCCTCGAGAATGAATCCCAAGAATGTGACGGAATGTTTGTGGAACTCGCACTTCTTAGCCTTGACAAATAAGAGATTTTCCAGGAGACGCTGCAGCACCAGGCGGACATGATGGCGATGTTCGGAGAGCTTCCGTGAATAGATGAGGATGTCATCAAGGTAGACAAAGACGAATATGTTGAGGAAGTCCTGAAGGACATCGTTGACTAAGGCCTGGAAGACTGCGGGGGCGTTGCAAAGTCCTAAAGGCGTGACAAGGTACTCGAAGTGGCCTAGCAGGGTCTTGAAAGTGGTCTTCCACTCATCTCCCTGGCAGATCCTGACCAGATGATATGCATTACGGAGGTCGAGCTTGGTGAAGATGGTGGACTCCTGGACTGGTTCAAATGCTGATGAGAGGAGAAGAGGATACCTGTTTTTGACGGTGATGAAGTTGAGGCCACGGTAGTCAATGCAAGGGCGGAGAGTCTTATCCTTCTTGCCCACAAAGAAGAAACCTGCCCCCAGGGGTGAGGAGGACGGGCGAATGATGCCAGCGGCCAGTGATTCATTGATGTAAGCATCCATAGCTTGTCTTTCGGTGCGTGAGATATTGTAGAGTCTACTGGACGGTAGCGGGGCTCCGGGAAGAAGCTCTATGGTGCAATCATAGGGGCGATGTGGTGGTAAAGATGAAGCCTTGCTCTTGTTAAAAACCTGTCTTAGGTCATGGTATTCACTGGGCACTTGTGAAAGATCGATCGGACCAGGTTCCTCGGGTGCTACTAGGGGCGGGCGAGATGGCACGGCAGACTGAAGACGAGGACAAGCAGGTCGTGGACCAGGACTCGATATGGCATTCTGACCAGTTGATCTGAGGGTTGTGTCTCTGGAGCCAGGGGTTGTTTACTTGTATGTATATTGTGTACTATGTCTTGTCACCGTGGGATAGTGGGAACGTAATTTCGATTTCTTTGTGTGTCTTGGCATGTGAAGAAATTGACAATAAAGCAGACTTTGACTTTGACTTTTTTGAACCCAAGAACAAGGGTTGACTGTCTTACGGGGAAGACATAAAAGGAAATGATTTCACGATGGTTGCCAGAGTTGATTAGCTCCACGGGTTTGGTGCGTTGGGTTATGTTAGAGAGCCCTCTCCCATCCAGAGCAGAGACAGCGAGAGGCGTAGGGAGAGGCTCCGTCTCGACTTTGGCTCGGGAGACGAATTCCTGGTCGATCAAGTTTCTCTCGCACCCCGAGTCGACCAGCGCGGATAGCTTGTAGTGATGGTTGTGCACAGACATCATGGCAGGTAGGGAGAAGCGAGGAGACTTCACACTTGTCGGCTGGTCCGGCGGTCCTCCCCTCAAGACCGTCGGACCTGCTCTTTTGGCCGAACTGGACAGTAGGCAATGAAATGATCCGGGGAGCCGCAGTACAGACACTGTCGGGACTTGCGGCGCCGCTGCAGCTCCTCCGGGGAGAGTCGGGCCCGGCCAATCTGCATGGCCTCGGGTTCTGTAGAGGACTGGCTAGGCCAGGGGTGGGCAAACTACGGCCCGCGGGCGTCATACGGCTTTTTAATTCGGCCCGCCGAACTTGTCCAAATTATAGTAAAAACCTCCTTCATTTTCCCCTTTCCCTGCAATACCCACGTTCCCCAAAAGATGGCGCACTTAAAACACATTGACCGTTGTTGGAGTGTCGCGTGTTTCTCTTTATTTCACTTTAATTTTCACTTCGTTTCATGTCACCATTTGAGCCCTTCTGTGAAAATGAGTGGACCAAAGAGAAGGAAAGTGGACAGTGAATGCCGAGTTTCTAATAAGGAGTGGACAACAAAATACTTCTTCACTGAAGTCCGATCAACGGCTGTATGTCCGATATGCCAAGAAGCTGTTGCGGTTTTCAAAGAGTACAATATCAGCCGTCACTTTGCCACGAAGCATGCAAACTATGCTAGCAAGCAGTCAACACAAGAACGGGCGCCTACTGCTCAAAGGTTGGCAGCTAATTTACAGAGTCAACAGAACTTTTTTCACAGACAAACTGCAATTCAAGAGTCAAGTACCAAGGCTAGTTATTTGCTGGCATTCAAATTAGCAAAGGCTAGCAAGCCTTTCTCCGAAGGCGAGTTTTTGAAAGAGTGCATGGTAGAGACAGCAGGTCTCTTGTGTCCGGAAAGCAAAGCCAAGTTTGAAAAAATCAGTTTAGTACGCAGGACAGTGACTCGCCGCGTGGAACTGATTGACGCAGATATAGTGACAAAAAGGCAGAGTCCTTTAAGTTATATTCACTAGCACTGGATGATAGTAACGACATAAAAGACACTGCTCAGCTCCTAATTTTTATCCGAGGGATTAACGACAGTTTTGAGATAACGGAGGAGCTTTTGAGCATGGAATCACTGAAAGGGAAAACGCGAGGACTTAGTATATGAACAGGTGTCTGCTGTCATCGAGAGAATGAAGCTACCTTGGAGTAAACTTGCTAATGTCACTACGGATGGATCGCCAAATTTAACTGGAAAAAACGTCGGGCTGCTGAAAAGAATCCAGGATAAAGTGAAAGAAGAAAACCCTGACCAGGATGTTATTTTTCTTCACTGCATCATTCATCAGGAGTCTCTGTGTAAGTCTGTATTGCAGCTTAATCACGTCGTGGATCCAGTTATAAAACTTGTTAACTTCATACGAGCAAGGGGACTTAATCATCGTCAGTTCATTACGTTCCTGGAAGAAACTGATGCGGATCACCAGGACCTACTTTACCACTCTCGCGTCCGCTGGTTAAGTTTGGGGAAAGTGTTTCAACGAATCTGGGAGCTCAAAGAGGAGATTCACTCATTTGTGTTGTTAATGGGGAAATCCGACGAATTCCCCGAGCTGAGCGACACAAACTGGCTTTGTGACTTTGCATTTGCTGTGGACATATTTTCACACATGAATGAGCTGAACGTGAAGCTACAGGGGAAAGATCAGTTTGTGCACGACATGTACACAAATGTGAGAGCCTTCAAATCCAAGATGGGTTTATTCTCCAGGCAAATGTCAAACAAATCTTTCGCACATTTCCCCACACTAGCCGTGCAGAAAGAGGCCGCCCGAAATGCGAAGAAATACTGCAAATCACTGGACGACCTGCACAGAGAATTTTGCCGTCGGTTCTGTGATTTTGAAAAAATTGACAAGTCACTTCAACTGGTGTCCTGTCCCCTGTCACAAGACCCCGAATCAGCACCGCAGGAGCTGCAATTGGAACTGATCGATCTTCAGTCTGACTCCGTCTCAAAGGAGAAGTTCAAGTCTCTTAAACTGAATGACTTTTATGCTTCACTTAACGAGACCATGTTTCCAAACCTTCGAAGGACTGCACAGAAGATGCTGGTGTTGTTTGGCTCGACCTACGTGTGTGAGCAGACGTTTAGCGTCATGAAAATCAACAAAGCTCATCACAGATCCAAGTTAACAGACCAACACCTCAGATCTGTCCTGAGAATTGCCACAACAAAACTAACTCCAGACTTTGATGCACTGGCAAAAAATGGAGACCAACAACACTGTTCCCACTGAAATTGGTGAGTTTTTCTGCTGTGTTATGAAAAACGAGTTTGCAGAGTTTGATTTTGCGGAGTTTAACACAAGTAGATTTTATTGAGCTTGAGTATATCGTTGTGTAATATGTTTTGAATGTTGAAAGTGATTCTTTTTTTAAATAAATGTTGATTTCTTTAACTTTGCACCTTCGATTGAAACTTATTAAAAACAGATGCAATCTTGATAAATCACAGTGCGTATGCTATTTTAATCTATTTACATTTTCTCCTCCCAGTATCATGCAAAATAGTATGTAAACGCTATATCTTGCATATTGCTTGAGACAAACTTATTAACTGATAAGGGCTATTTTCACATTTGAAAGATAGTTAATAAATTGGGTTGTAGTGTTCTTACTGTGCTATGAGGTTTGCATACACTACATGTAATGCTTTAGTATATCCGGCCCAAACACTCCATCCAAACGCTCCTGGCCCGGCCCCTCAGTCAAATTTTAGAACCCATTGTGGCCCGCGAGCCAAAACGTTTGCCCACCCCTGGGCTAGGCGATCGCCCGGGCGGACTGGGCCTGAGTGTTCTGTCATCGTTTTAGCGGTTTAGTTGACCCACATGCAGAAAAACAAACTCAGATGTCCAGAATGAGTGAGGAGTGTTTATTGGAGGAGCTGCGGTGGAGGTAGAGCGGGATGATCGGAGCCAGGAGCACGGAGCAGCAATGGCGGAGCGTGTGGAGTCCAGCCAGAACGGGGTGGATCTTGGCGGTGATCGGTGGGGATAATCTACAAGCAGGATGCACAAGACTTGGTCAGAGAATTCAACGTGGCTGTGGCGGAGATCTTACTGCGGACCAGCGGATCTGAAGAACGTGGCGTCGAAGAGCAGGGCGAGAACTATGAGCGAGGAGCTAGAGGCACAACCGTGGAGAAGATCACACTGAAGGGACACTCAGGCGACGAGCAGTTGACAGCATGCTCCTTAAGAGCTCTCCTTTAACGAGCCTGATGAGTCGCACCTGGGCCCTCTGCACTCTGTTCACAGTTGCTCCCTGTGGACAAAAGACGTATAACACCCCAGACCCTGACAGTTATGCCGACATTGATGTTATAATTTTGTATTTGATGGCTTGTAGTTGATGGTGTTAATATGCCGAATGTGTCTGTGTTTGAATAAAAGGTTGAAAAAAACCGTTATGCTGTTGGGGGGCACCAACTCATAACAACGTAAAACACATATACATATTGTCATATAAAGCAGTTAACCAAATGTCTGATTTTTATGTTTTGATTGGCGAAACTAAAAACAAGGAATAAAACACAAGACAAGTTTATGTGTTTATCAAAATAATAATGATGATAATAATAATAATAATAATAATAATAATAACTAGAAAATGCAATTTGTGGAGAAATTGCGTGTGAAGGTGAAGAAGTTGAATAAATACTTGGGGAATGCTGCAGAATGATGTTTAAAGTAGGAACGGGTTGAATTGGTTGAAAAATGTAGAAATTAGAAGGGAAAAATGAAATTTTGCAAGATTTGGTGTGAATTTCAAAAATAAAAATGAATTTTTGGTAAGTGTGAATTTGTTGAATAGGTAGGCAAAAAGATGAACAGTTAAAAGTTGGTACAGGTTGAATCGGTTAAAAAATGTAGAAATTATGAGTGAAAAACAAAGTTTTGGAGAATTTGGTTGAATTTCAAATTTGGAATTTTTGGTAAGTGGGAAGTTGTGGAATAGGTAGGCAAAAGATGAACAGTTGAAAGTTCGAATGGGTTGAATCAGTACAGAAATGTAGAAATGAGAGAATTTGGGAGAATTTAGTCGAATTTCAAATTTGAAAATTTGGAATTACAACTGAAAGTTGGAATGGGTTGAATCGGTTGAAAAATGTAGAAATTAGAGAAGAAAAACGAAATTTTGGAGAATTTTGTTGAATTTCAAATTTGAAAGTTTGGAATTTTTGGTAAGTGGGAAGTCGTGGAATAGGTAGGCAAAAGATGAACAGTTGAAAGTTGGAATGGGTTGAATCGGTTGAAAAACGTAGAAGTTAGAGTAGAAAAACGAAATTTTGGAGAATTTGGTTGAATTTCAAATTTGAAAATTTGGAATTTTTGGCAGGTGAGAAGTTGTAGAATAGGTAGGCAAAAGATGAACAGTTGAAAGTTGGAATGGGTTGAATCGGTTGAAAAATGTAGAAATTAGAGGTGAAACGTGAAATTTTTTAATTTGGCAATTTTGGGAATGTCGAGAATCTTTCCGAATGTGATTCAAATGTGCTGAATGATGTGAATTTCAAATTGGAAAGACGTAAATGTGAAATGTTGAATGTGCCATTAAGAATGAATGGGGAAAAATTTGTCGGAATTTTGCGAATTTTGCGAAAACGGAAGATTTTCGGAACGAGAAAAATACAAATGCTCATCTCGTGAATATTTGGAATACGTCAAAAGTGGAATGGAGTGAATCGGATGAATTATGTGGAAGAAGAAGCGGGACAAAAAAGTGGCGGGAATAAAATATAATAACTAGAATTTGCAATTTCTGGAGAAATTGCGTGTGAAGGCGAAGACTATGAATAACTTCTTCGGGGAATGCTGCCGAATGATGTTGAAACGTGTTGAATTACTTGAGAAATGTAGAAAATTTGGAGAATTTGTGGTGAATTTCAAAATTGAAAACTTGTCATTTTTGGTAAGTGGGAAGTTATGGAATAGGTAGGCAAAAGATGAACAGTTGAAAGTTGGAATGGGTTGAATCGGTTGAAAAATGTAGAAATTAGAGTAGAAAAACTAAATTTTGGAGAATTTGGTTGAATTTCAAATTTGGAATTTTTGGTAAGTGGGAAGTTGTGGACTAGATAGGCAAAAGATGAACAGTTGAAAGTTGGAATGGGTTGAATCGGTTGAAAAATGTAGAAATTAGAGTAGAAAAACGAAATTTTGGAGAATTTGGTTGAATTTCAAATTTGGAATTTTCGGTAAGTGGGAAGTTGTGGAATAGGTTGGCAAAAGATGAACAGTTGAAAGTTGGAATGGGTTGAATCGGTTTAAAAATGTAGAAATTAGAGTAGAAAAACGAAATTTTGGAGAATTTGGTTGAATTTCAAATTTGAAAAAGTGGAATTTTTTGTAAGTGGGAAGTTGTGGAATAGGTAGAAAAAAGATGAACAGTTGAAAGTTGGAATGGGTTGAATCGGTTGAAAAACGTATAAATTAGAGTAGATAAACGAAATTTTGGAGAATTTGGTTGAATTTCAAATTTGAAAATTTGGAATTATTGGTCGGTGAGAAGTTGTGGAATAGGAAGGCAAAAGATGAACAGTTGAAAGTTGGAATGGGTTGAATCGGTTGAAGAATGTAGAAATTAGAGGTGAAAAACGAAATTTTGTGAAATTTTGTCGAAATTTTAAACGTGAAAACGTGAAATTTTTGAATTTGGCAATTTTGGGAATGTCGAGAATCTTTCCGAATGTGATTCGAATGTGCTGAATGATGTGAATTTCAAATTGAAACGACGTAAATGTGAAATGTCGAATGTGCCATTAAGAATGAATGGGGAAATATTTGTCGGAATTTTGCGAATTTTGCGAGAAAAATGGAAGCACTCATCTCGTGAATATTTGGAATACGTCAAAAGTGGAATGGAGTGAATCGGATGAATTATGTGGAAGAAGGTGGGACAAAAAAGTGAGGAGAATAAAATAGAATAATAATAATAATAGAGAATGGTGGAGAATAACATATGTGTGAAGGCCATCACCTTCACACAATAAAGTGAATGGAGTAGAATAACATATGTGTGAAGGCCATCGCCTTCACACATATGTTATCCACGTGACGCTTGAGATAGTCCAGCTTCCATTCCGTCCACATTTTTCCCTCTGAAAACTCACTTGCTACTTTGGCATCGCTGCATGTTTTGCAGAGTAGACCTTTCTCACTTGAAAAAGAAAAAATCTCACCCAATTTCACCGCTTTTTCTTCAATTTGGACACACTCCGACAGCCATTCCATCTTAAAAGAACTGCATTTCTTTTTTACTGTGGCTTGGTGAGTGGATGTATCGCTGCCTGTTCGTTTCGCCATGATGCGGGGTTTGTATTAGCATCAATTAACCTGCTAGATAACCTGCACGGCGCGTATAGGCAGGGCCCAGACTCAAGCATTGCCATGATTGGCTTCGTACAGTAAGTGAACCGTATCGTATCATTGGCTGGACACCTGTCACTCACTGAGTGAGAAACAAAAAAAAACAATATTATTGGGCGAATTAATTAGATTAGGTCTAATATTAATATAATATTATAATTGATATAATATTATAATCTAAAATTAATTAATACGTTATGTTGATGTTGTTTATGCGCTGGATAGATTTTCTTGTGCGCAGAGGATGTGCGGGCAGTGCGCGATTGTGCACGCGCGCAGCTTAGAGGGAACATTGGTGTAGAATAACATATGTGTGAAGGCCATCGCCTTCACACAATAATAATAATGATAATAGAGAATGGTGTAGAATAACGTGTGAAGGCCATCGCCTTCACACAATAATAATAATAGAGAATGGTGTAGAATAACATACGTATGTGTGAAGGCCATCGCCTTCACACAATAAAGTGAATGGTGTAGAACAGTGGTTCCCAAAGTGGGCGGTACCGCCCCCCTGGGGGCGGTGGAAAGATCTGGGGGGGCGGTGAGGAAGAAAGGGGCGGTAGGGGGGCGGTAGGGGGGCGGCAGTCGATTTGTACACAACACGCCGCTCTGGCCCAGTCAGATCCGACAGCATAGACTACAAAAGCAAAAGCTCAGGTTTGTAATTTCAAGCTTGTAATGTTCAGAATTTTATCTTATAATAAAAACCGCATTCTGGCGGTCAACATCATCTTGAGTTCAAGTCAACATGAAATTGGGGACTCGCCAGAACGCGCCGTGTTGTGTTGTGTTGAGCTGGTTAGGGCAGTGGTCCCCAACCACCGGGCCGCGGACCGGTACCGGTCCGTGGGTCACTTGGTACCGGGCCGCCAAGCCGCACAGAAATTTTTTTTTTATCGACGATCAATTAATTCAGGTCAAGACACTCGTCCCGGTCACGTGACATGTTTCCCCAGTCGAGCCCGCAAAGCTAATATGTGGCGACAGGCTAACTAACCAGGCAGTGAAGCATTCAAAACTGCTTCAACACATGGAGACCAAGCATCCTGCAATAAAAGACAAACCTTAAATCACTTCGGGTGTCATTGTCTCCGATTACGTCTAGATGGGACCGGCTCGTTTCTGAGAAACAAACTCAGTGCTCCCACTAATTCAACGTAATGGTAATGATATTATAAATGTATTATTTATTTATTTATATAAATGTATTATTTATTTATATAAATGCCGGTCCTTGGGGGGGGGGGGGGGGGCGCTAGGAATTCACTGGGGAGCCAAAGGGGGCGCCAGCCTGCAAAAGTTTGGGAACCACTGGTGTAGAATAACATATGTGTGAAGGCCATCGCCTTCACACAATAATAATAATAGAGATTGGTGTAGAATAACATATGTGTGAACGCCATCGCCTTCACACAATAATAATAGAGAATGGTGTAGAATAACATATGTGTGAAGGCCATCGCCTTCACACAATAATAATAATAAAGTGAATGGTGTAGAATAACATATGTGTGAAGGCGATGTAGAATAACATATGTGTGAAGGCCATCGCCTTCACACAATAATAGAGAATGGAGTAGAATAACATATGTGTGAAGGCCATCGCCTTCACGCAATGAGAGACCACTTTACTGCAGGTTGACTCAATGTTCAAGGAAAAATTCACAACACAGAATATCGCCGTTGACTTTATCCATGAAAAACAGCATTAATCCTATCTAAATAATCCTAATCCTGTTCAGACAAATAAAGTGGAACAAATCCTTGCATAAAGATACATCTGTCAGTAGCAAGTGTGTATGTGTGTGTGTGTGTGTGTGGGGGGGGGCTGCTGCTATTTAAACACAAATGGAGGTGGGAGCATATCAATGGTACAACTGGGAGAACAACTCTCTCATGGCCCATATTCAGCCTGGAAGCCATGTGGCACAACCAAGCCTGTTCAGCTTTCTTTCACTTTCTCGACAGAACATTAACACCCAGCAAGCCCTTGTATTGACTTGGTGACCTCGCTGTCTGATGGTGGTTGAGCCACACTATTAGCATCACTAATACTCTGTAAAACAGATTAAATCCCTTAATATTGCACAAGCGGAGCTGAAAGGAGCAGTGAAAGAACAGCAAGATCTAAATTTGAGTATATGAGATAATACAGGTCTGGTCAGTGCATGCTGGAACGTTTAGTGTTTTTCCTAGTATTTCACCTAAATCCAACCATCTGTATTTATTTTCTGGGATTTGTTACAGTACAAAATAAACTGTGTACCAGAAGTAGAGCAGAGTACTGAGCATATGGTCGAACAACAGTATCCACGTTGGTATTGTTGTATTTATTGTGTGAAGGCGATGGCCTTCACACGTTATTCTACTCCATTCACTTTATTATTACTTCGCCTTCACACGCAATTTCTCCAGAAATTGCATTTTCTAGTTTATTTATTTATTTATTTATTTATTTATTCTATCACAATAACGTACTTTTTTAAAATATATATAATCGTAGGTCTTGTATTCACTCATTGTATTGACTATAATGACTATAGCATGCAAAACAAATGCAATGCAGTTATAGTCACAAGGGAAAACTAGAAGTCATTTGTGATGTCATTTTGCTTGGACCGCTGCTGACAAAATTGGTGGTGGGCATAAAAAGTGTGGTCTCTCTGAGGCCCCATAGTGTGCGTGGTTCAAAATGCATGCTATTGCCATTCAATAGTTCACTACCAGATGGTAAGTGCATTTTACACACTGTACCTATAAATTAAAATCGTGTTTATCGTTAAAATTTCAGTTTAAGTCATTACCATTTCATCAGGGACAGTTTTGTCTGGTGCGTGTCCTGCTATTTTCCTAGAGTAAAATTGATGCCATTGCTAAATAAAGTTTGGAAAACACTGATCTAAAATGTATCACTCTGTGATTCTGTATGCTAGCAACCAGGGCGAGACTGAATCAATAAAATCCACACCGCTTCCTCACTCACCTACTGATTACAATACCATCAGGAGTTCAGTGTCTTGCTCAAGGACATTTCAACACACTCACAGTGGATGGGGATTGTCGCCCCAACGTCTGGGTTTAGTAGAGACGACCACTACCACTGAGTCATGCCGTACCTACTGCCATCTATTCCAGTGTGTCATATTGTACCTGTGCAACAAGCGCCGAGGAGTCAAGGAAACTAACTAACTAACTAACTAACTAACTAACTAACTAACTAGCTAAATAAATTATGTTCATGCACGGCTCATTCTGTGCACCAGTAAAACATTGATGTCTTGAATTTAAAAAAAAAAACGTTTTATTTTTCACTAAAGATGGGTTCGGTGAATGCGCATATAAAACTGGTGGGGTTCGTTACCTCCAACAAGGTTAAGAAACACTGTTGTTGTGTGTCAGATATTTTCATTATCGCACAGTTTATTCCAGAAAGTTATATTTTCCTTTTTTGAATTTAGATAATAAAAATAATTCAAACTAACTGCCTATTATTTAGACAAAATGTAAATAGTAGTCCAGTAGCTTTCCAAAGTGTGTATTTCAGTATTATTAGTTAGGTCATCCTCAGACGAGCTTCCATAGTAGAAGCTATACATTGCTAATAATGACTGTGGGGCGCAGCTCCTCACAGCATCCCCAATCCAACCCTTAATGCTGAGTGTCAAGCAGGGAGGCATCGGGTTCCATTTTATAGTCTTTTTGGTATGACTCGGCCTGGGATCGAACCCACGACCTCCCAGTCTCAGGGCGGACACTCATACCACAAGGCCACTGAGCTGGGGAGATGCATTACTTTAAATGACTGAAAATTAAAAATATTGTTTTTATGATTTGGGAATTGAGATAGAGCATATACTAGATACAATACTAGATAGATATAATATTGGAGGTGTCGGTCTTTTAGTATTGAGCAACACAAATCAAACTAACACCACAACATTTGAACGACACAGCAGACCAATAAAACATATAGCCTAACTTGTTAGTGAGGAGTTGATGCCAGTTGAGTTACTACAGCACAGATGAGACTCTGAGACACTCTCTAGTTACATTGTTGTCAGCGTGTCAACTATGACAAATGGCGGTCTTGGCTTGAGATTAGTGAGGTGGGGCTTGGATGTGTTTAATGAACCAGAAAATTAAATGATTACTATTGGGCTTCTTTTGACTGCACTGCTGGTGACACTCTTGCTTCATCCTGAGGGTTAATTGGACTTGAACCCAGAAAGTCAAAGGGTTAAGCATGGACAGTGTGACAGCCGGTCCTTCTGGGAACAGCCCTCTCAAATGGCTGCTAATCAGATTTGTCAAGGGGCTTTCCTTATCATAATGCTTTCTTGTGCTACTCTGTTGCTTCTGAACCATACAGCAATATTGATTCACAAATAATAACATTATCCTTGTCGACTGTGTGAGGACACTACTGTCATTGTAGTCTAGAAAATAAAGCTGCCCTGCTTTTTCCATGATGTTTATACTGATGATTAGTGAGCAGCTATTAACACATGCCACACAATATTTTAAATCTCTGCATGGAGGAAATTAATTGTGCTGTTAGTCTTTCAAGTTCCCATTAGAACTTCAAGTCAAGCATTTATTGCTTAAGCCATCCAGTCCAAAAACCGGCCCACGGCCCATATGCGGCCCGCGTATAAATTTAAACTGGCCCGAAGCATTGTGTCATTTAATCAATAATAAGTGGCCCGCTGGCACTGTCGCGGGGACCTGCGCGCCCCAGAGGGAGCCACAGAAATGAAACTCGGTAGGACAACGGGAACGCGCACGTGAGCCAACGCTCATGATCGGTTGCGAGCGTGTCTCCTCCGTCCCTTCCCAGTTCACGCGCACACAAGTGTCCGTTTGCAAGATAATCAGTGACACAGACACTTCCTTATTCAAATGTCCAAACACCAAGGACTAAGGTGACGCTAAAATCAGAAACGCTGCAAGTGACGCTGCACAGGGAAAGTAAAAAAAAACAACAACACGGACTACTGGTGAAAGACGTCTACTTCGTACTTACTCTACACACGACACACGTCCGTGCCACCCGCTCACAGTGATTGTTCTGCCCTCATAATTGTTTTCTTGATGTTAGAATTGTTTGTGTACTTAAAACTGATTTATTTAATGTATACTTTATGCTAAGAAATGTTTTCTATGTAAGGAAGCATACACAAAGAGTTATTTGTCATTCGTAAGCAAACTGGAAATTTATTTTGAAATGCACCAGAAGCTGCGCATATTTCTCTTGAAGCGACTTGACAACTGATGAGTTTGAGAGACGTTAGCGTTACTCGCGTCATCCAAGCGAATTTTTCTCCTCTCCTTATGCTCATGGAATCAATGGGTGTAAGTTATCATTGTTTTGTTGGATACGTTTATTATTGTTTATAAGAAGAATACTCGAAGAAGAAACTTCGAGTGTTTTTGTTGTTAAACTTGCAGTTTTACTCGTTGTGTTTAACACTGAATGGAAATAAAGGGAGCAAGACACTCTGAATCCTGGCTCAAGTGTTCTATACATGAGTTTGGCTGGCTGATGAACTGTGATAATGTACACGAAGTACATAACGCACAGGGAGATCAGTACAGTAAAAAGCCACACCACAGTGAGTTGAGGAAACAACGAAAGATTCAAACATGGCCGCCAAAGATGTATCAGCGTTGTCGACATGGAGACGGTAGACTTTGAAGAGAATTCACGTCGACCTTTATCTTCCAAGTCATCAGTCCACAGTGGATTGAGAGCTAGTGCTAACTCCAAGCGCTCATCATCCTACAATTCCGTTCCGGAGGCAGCTGCCAGAGCCAGAGCTTCGGCTGAGGCAGCGGCAACCAAAGTAGCCTATTCAAGGAAGCAGTTGGAAATTAAAAGACAACAAGCTAGGCTGGAGATAGATTTAGAAGAATTAGAAATTGAAAAGGAAGCAGAAGTGGCACGGGTGAGAGCAGAAGTATTGGAAGCAGCTGCAGCTATCGAAAATGTAGATATGCTAAGCATAAAAAGTAATTTGCCAGCACATACGACTCAAAAACGCACTGAAGATTATGTGCAAAGCCAAACACAGCTCAACGCGCAGTCCCTACAGTGGAGTCTGGTGCCGTGAACCCACACATAGTCCACCACCTGGGGCAGCTGAGGAGATATAAATAATGCACACAACGCCTGCAGACCATTAGTAAATGTGGAACGTGAGGAAAAGGAGCAGTTCCAAGAGGCAATCGACACTCAGTATTATGGCCTCCCATTTCATGGTGCAGTCAGACATTGTGAGTCCAGCCTCCTACGACAGTCATCACCCACACCTACGACACCACCACGCATGGATGACTTCAGGCCTTCGCGTGATGACCTCAGGCCTCTCCAGAGTGACATCAGAACCCCGGCACAGCCTTCACATGCAGCAAGGCACACATCTGCCCCAAAGCCACCGAAAGTCCACATATGCAACAGGGTCGGTATTCTCCTCCTCATGCCAGCCCTCCACACATGATAGACTTTGCCAAGTTTCTTGCTCGCAGAGAATTAGTTACTACTGGCCTCACAAAATTTGATGATATGCCAGAGAATTTTAAGGCATGGCAGTCCTCATTCCTAAATGCAACACAAGGCTTCGGTTTATCATATAGTGAGGAACTGGACCGCTTGGTGAAGTGGCTCGGTAAAGAACATGTAACATGAACATGTAAAAGAGTATCGGTGCTGTCTATGTCACAAAGCCCAAAGCTCCTCTACAACGCCCACTGCATGAATGCTATGGCACACCAGAAATCATTGAAGATGCCCTGTTCAAAAGAGTGGACGATTTTCTCCGTCTGTCTGCTAGAGACAACACAAAGCTAAGATTGCTTAGTGATCTCAAAGTCAAAGTCAAAGTCAGCTTTATTGTCAATCCCTTCATATGTCAAGACACACAAAGAAACCGAAATTCCGTTTCCTCCATCCCACGGTGACGAGACATACAAGTAGGTGACACAAAACAAAAACAAGAAGGCACAAACCATAAATAATAAATAAAATAAAATGAGCGATGAATAAAAACAGACCAATAACCCATTGAATATGAGGGGCAAAACCGAGCCAGTGAGCATACAGCAAGAACAGGACGCTACGCTGAAAGGGGGAGCGAGTTCAGGATCCTAACAGCCTGGAGTACGAAGCTGTTGGAAAGTCTGGTGGTGCGGGAGCGCAGGCTCCTGTACCGCCTCCCAGAGGGCAGAAGTTCAAACAAAGAGTGAGCGGGGTGACTCACATCACTCACAATCTTGGTCGCCTTGCGAGTGAGATGGGAGGTGTAAATGTCCTTCAAGGAGGGGAGAGAAGCACCAATAGTCTTACTAGCCGTTTTCACAATGCGCTGCAGGGCCTTCAAGTCTTGGTCAGTGCAGCTGCCACCCCAGACAGCAATACAGCTGGAGAGGACGCTCTCAATGGTGCCGCGGTAAAAAGTAGTCATGACGGCCGGAGGAGTCCCCGCTCGCCTGAGTTTCCGAAGGAAGTACAGGCGGCGCTGGGCCTTCTTCGCCAGCGACGCGGTGTTGGTGGACCAGGAGAGATCCTCACTGATGTGCACCCCCAGGAACCTGGCGCTGCTCACTCTCTCCACCACAGCACCGTCGATGGTCAGCGGCAGGTGTTGGGCGTGACCCTTCCGGAAGTCAACGACAATCTCCTTGGTCTTGTCGACGTTCAGCAGGAGGTTGTTGTCCCTGCACCACGCGGTCAGAAGGTCAACCTCCAGCCTGTATTGAGTCTCGTCTCCCTTGGTGATGAGACCCACCAGAGTCGTGTCGTCAGCAAACTTCACTATGCGGTTGCCGCTGCAGGTGGCAGCGCAGTCATGCGTCAGGAGGGTGAAGAGCAGCGGACTGAGCACGCAGCCTTGGGGGGCCCCTGTGCTCAGTGTGATGCTGGCGGAGATCTTGTCGCCAACACGTACCACCTGTGGCCTCTGACAGAGGAAGTCCAGTAGCCAGTTGCAGAGGCCGGTACTGAGGCCCAGCTTGTCAAGTTTGCTGATGAGACGCTGCGGCACAATGGTGTTGAAGGCAGAACTGAAGTCCACAAACAGCAACCTCACATACGAGTCCTTCCCCTCCAGGTGGGTGAGGGCCGAGTGGAGGGCAGAGCAGATGGCATCCTCAGAGGACCGTTTGGCTCGGTACGCAAACTGGAAGGGGTCAATGGTGGGAGGGAGAACTGACCGGATGTGCTCCAAGACAAGCCGCTCAAAGCACTTCATGACGATGGGCGTAAGTGCCACGGGGCGGTAGTCATTGAAGCAGGACGGAGCAGGCTTCTTCGGCACAGGTACGATGGTGGCTGCTTTGAAACTCGACGGGACGATGGCCTGCTGCAGGGAAGTGTTAAAGATGTCCGTGAAGACACCCGTCAGCTCACCAGCGCAGTCCTTCAGCGCTCGACCCGGGATGTTGTCCGGGCCCGCCGCCTTACGGATCTCCTCATGTAGCTATTAGCAGCCAAAAACGATGGATATCTTCCTGGCCTTGCATACCTTGACACGCCTCGTGGGATAAAACCTATCTAACCTAGAAGTTACCTTCAGGCCTGCAGGAGAAATGGCTCAGTGTAGGCTCAAAGTACAATAAGCGCTACAGGACATCTTTCCCTCCTTTTTTGTTTTTTGTGGACTTTGTGTATGGCCAAGCCCAGGCTCGAAACGACCCAAACTTCAGCCTGTCCATCAGTAGCCAGCCGTATGGCAAAGGTGAGAAAGCTCCATTCAAGCCAAGTTAATTTAAGACTGCTGTATCTGTGCGCAATACAGACGTATCTGGTACAACAGATGCAAACACCTTAAACTCCACAGACGATGGAAAGGAAAACAATGATCCGGCTCGTTGTTGCCCTGTGCACAAGACAACACATCCATTGGAAAAATGCAGATCTTTTAGAGCAGGGGTCACCAACCTTTCTTAAACCGAGAGCTACTTCCTGGGTACTGATTAAGGCAAAGGGCTATCAGTTTGACACACACTTCTGAAATAGCCAATTTGCTCAATTTGGCTTTCACTATGTGTTATTATTGTCATTTCCAGTTCACATGTAAGTGTGATTTTAACAAGAATAGCAAAAATACAGTCAAACCTTGGTTTTTGACCACAATCCGTTCCAGAAGGTGGTTCGAGAAGCGAATCGGTCGAATTCCAAATCTATTTTTCCCATTACAAATAATGGAAACAATTTTAATCAGTTTCAAGATGGAAAGAAAACGCCTTTTTTAAGCGTTTTTTTCATTTGCGCATATTTGTCCAATCGCGCAACTGCAGCGCACTGCCGAACGTGCAACCGTAGCGCGTCGCCCACCACGCAACTGTAACACGCTGCTCGCATTATTGTGACAGAGCCGTTGCTGAAATTTAGAAAATATTTTCAAAGTCCTGATGTACACTACCGTTCAAACGTTTGGGGTCACAAAATTGTTTGGGTGACCCCAAACTTTTGAACGGTAGTGTAAATAATATTATAATAAAATATTATGAATTAAATATTATAAATTATATCTTATATTTGTATAAGATTATATATAATCTATGAATATAAGTATACATATATATTATAAGATTTTTTACACAGAAGATTATATATATAATCTATAAATAATTATCTAAATAAATATATACACTACCGTTCAAAAGTTTGGGGTCACCCAAACAATTTTGTGACCCCAAACTTTTGAACGGTAGTGTACTTTCCAAAATTTAAGTGTACCTAAGTGCGCAGGGAGCTTAATTTTGTCCGATCGCGCAACTGAAGCGCACCGCCGAACGCGCAACAGTAGTGTGTCGCCGACCGCGCAACTGCACCGCGCTGGTCGCATTATTGTGACAGAGCCGTCGCTAAAATTTAGAAAATATTTTTAAAGTCCTGATGCACTTTCCAAAATTGAAGTGGACCTCAGTGCGCAGGGAGCTTAATTTGGTCCGATCGCGCAACCGCAGCTCGCCGGGCCCTCACTGTCGCATTGCTTTAAGAGCGTCTTTGTGTTTTAGGATGGCTTTACTGCTCCCACTTGCTTTCTTTGGAGGCATGATTAGAGGTTAATACAATCCTCAAAGTAACGAAAATACAATAACAACGGAGTCAGTCGGCATCTGGGCCGCGCGGTCGGGTTTTCTCGGGTCATCTCGCGAGGTTCAACCTCCGAATTTTGTTCGACAACCGAAGCAAAAAAATCTCGGATTTTTTGTTCGAATTCCGATTTGTTCGAGAACCAGGAGGTTCGAAAACCAAGATTTGACTGTAAAATAAATAGATGCAGCTCATTGACAACTGCTGCTATTTGAGCTAATTTTAGAACAGTCCTGCAGGCGATTCATGCGGTCCTCACGGGCGACCTCAATAAATATGCACCTGATGAGGCCTGACTTCAGACTTCATTCGACCATCGCTGTAAGCACAGCGACGAGTGAACTCTCCGCCTGCAGGTGTCTGAAACGACTAACTTGTCTCCAGTGTGGTTCTTGCAAAATAAGTTAGAGTGAACACTACCCTAACATTTTGGTGCCGAAACCCGGGACCCTCATACCCGCCATCTGGCTGACGGAGGACGACGCGCTGTACACCGTTGACGGGCCAGCGTCCATTAGGAGGACCTGGTAAAGAAAGACCTGGGAAGGAAATTCTTCGCTGGGCCAGCGTCTTAGGTCTGCCTTCGTCTGACAGAGGTGGATTGACGGGATCCGGCAGTGCAACGAACCAGGGGACAAGTAAGTCAAAGAAAAAAGCGCTGATACGGCTTTGGTTTGTCCGAGCTATGAGATACGGCTTTGGTTTGTCCGAGCTATGAGATACGGCTTTGGTTTGTCCTAGCTATGAGATACGGCTTTGGTTTGTCCGGGCTATGAGATACGGCTTTGGTTTTTCCAAGCTATGAAACAGCTGGGATTCTAGTCCCAGTGGAAGGAACGGGCTAAGAAAAGACAGTCTCTTTTTCCTAATTGAAGAAGGGCGTAGATTCTTTCTTTTTTTTGTCCGTTCTTCCAAGCTGTTTGGGAGGGTTTTACACCCATCCTGGATAGGCCTAAAAATAAAAAGCGCTGGTGTTTGTGTGGTTGAGAGTGCGACTGGTAGGATAAATTGACCGCAAAGAGAATTTGGTGGAAGGTCAATTTAAACCTGCATTGAGGATCCTCAAAGAAAATAAAAAAAAATAAAAAAATTGTATAAACCTAAAATACCTAATTAAGATGGGAAACAAAACCGGTAAATCCCTAGCTCTTGAAGGAGATGAGAAGTACATGGCATGTAAATTTCTTAATTGTATGCAATACATGCCAAAGTGGAAGAAAAAGTATGGAGTAGAAGGGAAGTTGAAAGTTGAAGTGTGGAAGATGGTGGTTGATGTTTTGGAGGAGAGTGTAGATAGAACGACAAAGGGACTGAAAAAGAAAAGAAAAGAGAGAGAGTTGAATTGTGCTAGAATGTGGTTGAAAGCTTCACAAGAGAAAAGAGAACAAATTCAGGAGACAAAACCTGGAAAGATAAAAAGTGACGAGACCGCCATTCAATTAAGATTTGAAAAAGAATTCTGGGTGCACAGTGGCACCCCATTCGATGATGCGGCTGAGAGTGCTTATCAGCAACGTCTTAAAAACGCGCTCATCACTGTTTCCCCCCCCCGACTTCGGCAACTGGGTGAGGAAACATTTGGTGGAAGTAGATATTGCATGTGTGACAACAACTATGCAATGGGCCAAAAGTTCTGATGTATTTCATCTAGGCGATGATGACCTAGATGAAGATACAACAGTCTTCTTTCATGGGTCCCAGCAGGCCAGAGGAAGAGGTAGAGGCCAACAAGGTCGCAGGCCGCAATGTAACTCAAAACCCCCATCAGATTCTGACAACTGTTGGAACTGTGGGAGACGGGGACACTTCGCAAGAGAGTGTCGTCAGGCAAAACGACACCTATCAAAGGGTGGAGGAAGGGGCAGAGGAAAAGCCAAATTGTCAGCGTGACTAGATTCCTCCCCTGTGATCTCTTGTGCTCCTACAGAGGAAGAAATAACAGATGTCCATATGAAAGCAAGACATGTCATTGTCAGATTATTAGAACGTTTTTAGATTGTTAGAGCTCCTGTCCATGCAAGGAGTATGACAATGCTGTTGTATGCCCAATGACAAATGACCAGAGATCAAATTGTGTATGTACACTAAAGTTAAAATTTGCAAATCAAGTGGTAAATGAATGCAACTGGCTTCTAGAAGATAAATAAAACTTAGAATGTGCTGTCCTCGTGTGCGTGGGAGGGACCAGCTCATGATCGACCACAGGAAATGGCCAGCCTGTGACGAATCATTGGTGCTGGGATCTACCTTACGAGAGCTGTGCATGTGTGTTAAAATGATGAAAATTGGCTGACCTTTTAGTGTACAGAAATTTGCTAGACTGTGGTCTATCCAATTTGCACCGCAGAACAGAAACGCTTTTGAAAGAGAAAAATGAGAGGAAAAGAGAGAAATCTGTTTGCGAGCAGAAACTGATCCACACTAGTGCATGTTAAGTAAGAACCGACAGAACATGCTTTCAGGAATTGGAAGAATCAAAATTGTGAATTTAAGACATTCACATTTAATAGAAATAATTGACTGGTTGTGTTATAAGATTATACAAACTTCTATATGCGAGCTGATTCTGAGAGATTGGGTTCTTCAAATTTAAAAACAAAGAAAGACTTCTGATTGATTTGCCAGCAGTTTTTTTTGCGTGTTGAGTTTTTTTTGGATTGGTGGATTGTTCTATCAAGAACCTTGAGATGAAAACGGTATGTGAATGTTGTGTGGTGAGCTTGGATGAATTGGGACCGATGTGATAGGAAGTCTCCTTCTTGGAGACTGCGTGTGAGATGCAAATGAGCATCGATGACTGATTGCCTGAATGAAGGGAAAATACAGGTTGAATGGTTGGCGTTGTTGGACACTTCTATCGAAAAGTAGTAGAGCGACTTTGAAGGAAGAGTGATTTTGAGTACGTTAAATGCTAAGGAAGAAATAAATACATAAAGGAAATAAAAAGGTTGCTTTTGGATTGCTAATTAACTAGGAAAAAAAAAAAAAAGACAAAAAAACAAAACAAAAACAAACTGGAGAACCAGTAACACATGCAGAAGATGTGTGAACTGGGAAACTTAGAAGCGTTTTGGAAAGAAAGTCAAATTAAATGATGATAGAGTCATATGTGGTAAAGAACACATCCTCCCAAAAAGTTTGTCAAGGTGTGAGACATGGGCGTCGCCATGCCTCAGAAGGAGGGAGAATGTTGTATAGAGAGTGGGAGATAAAAAAATAAAAATAAAAATAAAATAATTATATATATACAACACTTTACTACATATAGATTCTCTAATACATATGGCGTTGTACCATTGAGTTAGATTTTTTCTTCCCCAACGTTCGCTGTAAACAATTGGAAGATGATTGAAAAGTAACTGAAGAAGCTATGAGGAAGTGGTGTAGCTGTTTGGGAGGGCACGCGCTTATGCGTTTCCCTGGCTAATCAACATTATTTAACTGATAAGGGGATGGGCAAAGGAACCATCTGCTACAGGACTTAAGGTCCTTTCCTCCAGTAACCAAGGTCAGAGAATCTCCTTTAACACAGGAGGCGATAAATGGGATAGCCTCTGTCATAAATGGTCTTTGGTCAGGAGGAGTCATTCGGAAGTGCTCAAACACTTCTCGCAAACACTCTTATTTGCCCAATTCAAAAGGGCAATAAAATTAACTGGTGAATGATACAATATATGCAAGAAGCAGACGAAGAACAGTCCCTGGCAGATTACATGATCAGAACGCTCAGACTGACAGAGGTGTCAATGCAAATTTACTGCCGCCTGATCTCTCATCCTCACAGGTCAACAACCCCGTCATACCAGGAGACTGGGTCTACATCAAAGTCATCAAAAGAAAGAACTGGGCCAGCCCACGGTGGGAGGGACCATTCCAAGTCCTGCTGACTACCCCCACCGCAGTAAGGAGGACCATTCCAAGTCCTGCTGACTACCCCCATCGCAGTAAAGATCGCTGAACGGCCCAGCTGGATTCACCTCAGCCACTGCAAGTTGCAGAGAGTGCTGGACCCCTAATTCGGAGTGGTGGGGAAGACTAACTTCAAAGGAGTCCTATCGTTTAGGGTGGGACGTCTCAATGTTGGTGAAGAAAACAACGATCCCCACTCCGCTAGGCGAGGGGATGTCCCGGTGTCTCTGCCATCCTAGTAGCAACGGGGCTCCATATGCCAGATGGATCCTCTGCTGCGTTGTGGTTGGAGCGTGCTATGGTCTATGGACTCAACTGAACAGACCAATTGACAATGTTGACCGTGGAAAACGATGGTCACACGATGAGAACTTTGAGGACTGGTCATGGGACCCCAGAAACCCATACGAAACCAACACTTGGTACCGATACGTCAAATTCACTGTGAGATCGCACACACAGGAGGGCTGCTATGTGTGTTCCAAACTCCCTCCGTCCTCCACACAAGTTCACTTGGAGGCCAGAGCAATGAATGTCACTGAAGCGAAATGCATGGCATCCATGGGAGGAGTTGGATATCAACACCGTGCTGTCACAGTCAGTGATGCCGACCCGTCCCGCCCTGGACTTGCTGTGATCAGCTTTTCTGGACAAATCTCAATGTGACTGTTAAAGGACGAACACTGCCGCAGGTGGCCTTCACAGACCGGCCACCTGGAGTGAACTATACGTGTTACATCCAAGGAAGTGAGACCCACAAATGCATTGACAGAGACTGCTCTCCAGGAGGGAACTGGATGGGAGCTTTGGACATCGCTACTGAGTGTCAGGATAAGAGAGCCATTTCAGGTGGTGAGGGCTCTCCGACCAACATGGCTGCACCATCAAACGGAACATACTTCATACAGAATGGCTGGTGGCTTTGTGGTCACAAGGTGTATCCGATGCTGCCCGCCAACTGGACAGGAGTGTGTGCACCAGTGTGGGTGACAGACCACACCTACAGGATACAACATCGTCAGCTGACGACAGCACACAACTCTTCTGGACGTCGCCGCAGGGCGATTACAACCTTTGACCCCCATGACCCTGTCTGGGGTGCAAATGTTCCGGACGACCATAAAATATGGCCTGTCGGAAACAAAGTTGTTCATGCGCTTTTTCCTTGGATCGGAGTTGGAAAACAATCTCTCTTCATCGAGACACTGAACTATCGTTTTCAATCCTTTGTGAACCTCTCACTGCAAGTCGATGATGGACAAAATAGAGAGATCCAGGCTATTAGACTAATGGTCTTGCAAAACAGGATGGTTCTGGACTTGTTGACGGCAGCACAAGGTGGTGTGTGCCACATCATTGGGACTTCCTGTTGCACATACATTCCAGGAGATAACGACACGCACATCAAGGAAGCCATGAACTCACTGAGGAATTTACAGCAGGCCATGTCGGAGGATAACATCCCACATCAATGGGATTTCTTTTCATGGCTATTCTCTGGCGCGTGGTGGCAGTTGCTGTTGAAACTTGTGACTCCTGTGCTTGCTGTGCTGGTATTGTTGTGCTTGTTTACGACCTGTGTTATCCCGTGTTTGAAGTCTGCTGTGACAAGGTTTGTGTCTTCTACCGTGGCACAAGTGCATATACAACTTCTTAGAGATGACGGATGTGATGACTATGATGTGCTGCGAGACGTGGATTGCGTAGATGCTGTTTAGCTCAGCATTCTTTTACAGAAACTTGATGATTTGACCATCGAAAATGCCTTGCAAGTGATGGGTACAATGATGTACCGTTTCCGTGTTTATCTTTTTCTTTTTTTTTATTGATAACATTCTGGTCGCCTAAGGCAAAGGGGCCGTGTAACTCTTTTCCTGCATTTAATCTGGCCGCAGGTTTTTCAGTTGCACACAAAATTTGGACTGGAGCATTGAGGGAAATGCCTCGTCTTCACTGGAAATTATTGCTGTCATTGTATTTTCTTTCTTATGTTTGATTGATCGGGTTTGACATACTCATATGATAAAACAGGGGGGATATGTTAGGGTTTGCAGAATATCTTCATCGTATGATTATGTTGGAATGTAACCTGTAATAATTTACCTAGCTTGTCCTGTCTTACCAAAAGTAGTAGACCAAAGTGCTAAGATATTTTCACCTGATTGACTAGCTGCAGAGGAAGCAATCAAAGTTGCTTTGTTTCCACAAAGTCGTAAAAGGCCCCCTGCTATGCTTTGATCAGCAGGGGAGCGTCTTCACCCCATCCTGGGTTCTCACACCCTCACTTTCAACCCCACTGTGTTTCTTCTCAATAAATATGCACCTGATGAGGCCTGACTTCAGACTTCATTCGACCATCGCTGTAAGCACAGCGACGAGTGAACTCTCCGCCTGCAGGTGTCTGAAACGACTAACTTGTCTCCAGTGTGGTTCTTGCAAAATAAGTTAGAGTGAACACTACCCTAACAGTGGGGTTGAAAGTGGGGGTGTTGGAACACAGGATGGGGTGAAGCCGGTCCCCTGCTGATCAAAGCATAGCAGGGGGCCTTTTACGACTTTGTGGAAACAAAGCAACCTTGATTGCTTCCTCTGCAGCTAGTCAATCAGGTGAAATAGGTAAATTATTACAGGTTACATTCCAACATAATCATACGATGAAGATATTCTGCAAACCCTAACAACACCTTTTGTCGCACTTGTCTTTGTCCTTGTCTGTTATTTATCCTTTTTTAAATTTTGGCACTTGTATTCTTGCACTCTTGTACGCTGCTGTGACAAGTAAATTTCCCCGCTGTGGGATGAATAAAGTTCTTTCATCATCATTAATTATTTTGCCCAGCGCCTGGATTTAGGCTGGGTCATTATAGGCGAAGTCTGCCTTGACAACGCCCACAAGCCGACCCTGAGCATCTTCAAAACTCATGTGCTTCAAAATTTACGTCCATCACTTCTCATTCCTTGCCAAAACAGCATCAGTGTGAAAGAGAAACCATGCTACAGCGGGGAGGACAAGTATGGCCACACTACATATACGTTGAAACCATTGCCAGTCGAGGATCAGCTCGGGCAGACTGTTTTCCAGCGAACAGACAGCGACAGCAATGTGCCATGTCCAGTGAGAAGGAGCTTCCTGATAGCGTGCTGAACCGAGCCATGCCGCTCGTCGACAAGCCATTTTACGGCGTCACCGTGCCCGAGGATATGGCTGTCCACTTCGCTGCTGAGCATCAACGCCAGCAGCCCCATGGGGCAGCCCATCGTTATTCACCCTGGCCGGCGGCAACCCGTCGCGGCAGCTCGACATCGGCTTCGACAGCGTGCTGTACCCGCTGACTACGAGACGGCGCCCTACTACCGCCTCATGGTCAGGGCCACCGACACGCTGACGGGCGCCAGGTCCGAGGTGGACGTGGTGCAGAACGTCAACGACAACGCGCCCGTCCTCCAGAAACCGCCGTGCTGCCTGAGAACGCCATGATCGGAACCAGCGTCCTACAGGTGTCTGCTCAGGATCAAGACTCGGACAAGAACTCCAGGGTGAGCGACGAGATAGTGTCGGACATCCACAACAGCAGCGACTACTTCCACGTGGAGCGCGACGGTGGCCTGCTGCTGACGGCGCGGCTGCTGGACTACGAGCGCAGACCGCACTTCAATTTTGTGGTGCGCGCAACTGACGGCGGCACGATGGACAGCGGCTAGCCGGCGCTCAGCAGCGACATCAGCGTCACGGTGGACGTGGCCGACACCAACGACAACCCGCCCAACTTCAGTCAGACGCTCTACGAGGCTTTCGTCAGCCAGCTGGTGCTGCCGGGGCACTTTGTTACTTGCGTTCAGGTCTCGGACGCCGACATGGGCGACACTCAGAGGAGCAGGTTACACATCCTGTCTGGTAACGAGCGCATGACATTCTCCATGGAGGCGGAGAGCAGCATTCTGTGTCTATTTAACAAGAGGCGACAAGGCATGAAGCTCTCGTATCATCTCAACGTCTCCGTGTCTGACGGCGTCTTCACCAACATGGCTCAGGTGGTGGTCTACGTGCTGGGAACCAACCTGTACAGTCCGGTGTTCAGTCAGATTCTATCTGGCAAAGGTCCCAGAGGATGCACTGCCCGGGTCAAAGGTCACCCAGGTGCGGGCCACCGACGTGGACTCAGGTCTGTTCTGCCATATCACTTACTCCATCAACGAATTTGGGAAGACTCGCTTCGCCGCGAACGCCGACAGATTCGTCACCACCGCACAGAGGCTAGAACGAGAGGACCCTCCCAACAAAGACCTTCTGAGAGGCCAGTGGAGGCAAGTGCAAGCACTGGCAAACGAATTCTGGAACCGTTGGAGAAATAAGTGTCTGAGCACTCTCCATCCAAGACGTAAATGGCACAGGACACACCGCGACCTTCAACCTGGGGACATTGAGCTGCTAAACAGCTCAGCTCAGTGGCCTAGTGATAGAGTGTCCGCCCTGAGACTGGAAGGTTGTGGGTTCAAACCCCGGCCGGGTCATACCAAAGATTATAAAAATGGGACCCATTGCCACCCTGCTTGGCACTCAGAATTAAGGGTTGGAATTGGGGGATTAGATCACCAAATGATTCCCGGGCGCGGCACCGCTGCTGCTCACTACTCCCTTCGGGGATGGGTTAAATGCGGAGACAAATTTCACCACACCCAGATGCGTGTGTGACTATCATTGGGTCTTTACCTTTTTTTTAAAGCAAACTCAAGTGCCAAGGAATGGGTGGCTGAAGGCTATGGTCATATCCACCTCCAAGAGCAGCGATGGAAAGGTCCGCAAGGTTGAGGTGAAGACATCATCCCCAGATACCTCAAAGACTTACCTGCGGCTCATTTCTGAAGTGGTCCTTCTCATGGAAAAGACAGAATAAAGGTGGACTGAGGAAAAGGAAAATAGTTTCAAGAGTTAGTGGCACGACATGCCAGATGGTGAGTGTTCTGCCCTCAGAATTGTTTTCTTGATGTTAGAATTGTTTGCATACTTAAAACGGATTTATTTAATGTATACTTTATGCTAAGAAATGTTTTCTATGTAAGGAAGCATACACAGTTATTCGGCGTTCTGAAGAAAACTGAAAATTTATTTTGAAATGCATCGTAAGCTGCGCATGTTTCTGTTGAAGCGATTTGACAACTGATGAGTTTGAGAGACGTTAGCGTTACTCGCGTCATCCAAGCGAATCTTTCTCCTCTCCTTATGCTCACGGAATCAATGGCTGTATGTTATCATTGTTTTGTTGGATAACTTTATTATTGTTTATAAGAAGAATATCATGTCATGCATTATGTATGCGAGGCAATTGCGATCCATCCATCTTTGATAGCATTCATCATCAGCTGTGGCTCAAGAGAAGCGACATCACCTGGGCTAGCAGCGGGAAACACACCTAGACCTGATCAGCCTGTGGTGGGCCAGCCTCAGCGGAGGGTGTATTGTGTTAAGTGACCAAAACACCCGGTGACACTCAGGTACACAATTAATGATGTTTCCCGCCAGTGGCGTAGCCAAGCCGGGGCGAGCCGGGGCGGCGCCCCGGTTAGGACTCCCTGCGCCCCGGTTGAAAAAAATCGAGCTTTTTCGATTCTTCATTTTCATGCCGTTTTTTTCTTTCGGTCTTGCGCGAATGTGCTTGCGCTATTCTATGTGCGCGATGTTATCTGTCAGGTTTAATTCACTGACTGAATAACTATTAAGAGAAAAGCATCAGCAAACAAACCACAAGTGAGACGGAATATTAGTTCTTTTCTCGCGAGGAGTGCAGTACAGATCGCTTACAACAATCTCACTACACTAAATATCTGTACGCACTCCTGCGCTTTTTATTTGGATTGGCCCTACCCACAAAATGAGATAAAGCCCCTAAAGGGGAGGGGAATAGCACGTGGGCTTTGTCTCGTAAGAAGAAAAATCACAAGGTGTTACATATTAAAAAAGGAACAGTATGATGAGGAGTATGAGTGATCAGCAACCATTCTTTGTGTCTGTGATGAAATCAGGAAACATGAGTGATCACTTGCAGGTTCATTGGGGGGTGCAAGATAGCGATGAGGCATGTTGTTGATCAGATCAAAAGGGTCTTTGTTAAAAAGGAACTGTCTTGGTAGATGTTGTTGGATTTTGGTCCACAATTTAGGGAGCGCTATCTGCGCCTCACGGCAAAAGCCATTGCCAATCACCTGTTATCCAATTCACTCACTGCGTGCTCGTTTAATTTCTTCAGATTTAGGAAAATGCAAAGACACTGAAGCAGAAATTAGACTTACACAGGTTGGTTGAGTTCAATCATAATTCTTGTTAAGAAAGCTCTGTTTTCAGGAAAGTACAATACAGCGCTGGGCCTTTCAAGAGCAGAAAGTCTCCATTCAGAAAAGGCAACGTTCAAGGTTCTTTGGTCAGCTTATATTCAGTTGGTGTGGGGCGCGTTTGATGGGTGATGAGTCGTTGGGGTGGGGCGAGTTCGCAGTAGAGTTTGATTCCATGGGAGTGGGTGCTGGTTATGGAAGATTCGGTGTGTGTGTCTTTCGGCCTTGGTGATCATCTTTGGCCGAGTCCTTGGCTGTCTCCTTCTGGCACCAGCTGGTTTTTTATCTCCGAGTGACCTTCCTGTAAACATTCTTCTCCATCCTTGCACATATGCTGTCGTACCTCATTCTTTCACTTATCGAAAAGCTGGCGTCCCGCATTAGGCGACATATGACGTTTAGTCAAAACACAAGATATAATCAAGTACTGAACGGTCAAGACGACTCTGGCCGTGTCCATGATGTAGAGAACAAACATCAGGCATGCATTACACAGTTCCTTAAGGGTCATTAAGCTATGTAAGCAACATATCAAAATACATTTATTTTGCAGTGCACAGAAATACATATTGAATCATAAAGTTGTAGCAACCTCTGTTATTATCTTGCATCAAAGAATGTCTAGTTATGTCTGCTTTATTGGTTGATTCCATGAATATACTTGTCTGCTTATATACTTTATCCAAAGAGATGTGAGCGTATCTGGTATTGTGGCTAGGCGGGTTTTGTGTCTTTTGCCCCTATTCCTTCAATGTCTTCATTTTGCTGAGTTGTCCGCTGCGACCTGTCGGACCCAGCTGTAACCGCTCTCTTCTGTGGTACAGCAAGGCCAAACAGCAAGCATATATTGCAGTAATATTGCAGTAAAGCATCGATTAGAGAACGCATGATAACATATATATACATTTTTCTAACATTATCCATTCACCGTTTGTCTCCCGGACCCGGATGTTGTTTTAGCGATCAGCGAACGGCGTGGGTGATGTTCGATTTTTTTTCCTGTGGGCGCGCGCCCCTACTGGAAAAATTCTTGGCTACGCCACTGTTTCCCGCTGCAAACGCTGTGTTGCGCCTACCCGTCCTAATAGTGCAATACTTGGGATATTTAACATCCTTTCAATGAAGCAAGAAGATCACGAAGGTTGCAGCCAACTTGCTGAATTGGATCCCAGCAGACTTTGGGTGAAAAACGGTGTAACATCTGGACTGGTCGTCAATCAATCACACGGCGTGTGTTGCCAATTCGGCATCCATTGCAATTGTAGCCTGGCGGTCCTGGAGGGGGAACCTTCCATCTGTGGTCCCTTCTCAAGATTTCTCAGTTTTCCCAGTTCGTGTTTTTCGTGTTTTGAGTTTTTCCTTGGCCTCCTGGGGGTCAACATCCAAGGGGATGTCGTTAATATTAGTGAGCACATGAATCCCTTAGAATTATAGCATAGGTGTCAAACACAAGGCCTGTAGGCAACATAATTTTATGTGGCCCTCAAAGACAAATTGTGCATCAACTGCATGTGTCAATACTAAAATTACAAACTGTCTTCACTTTTAAAAAATTTAGATATTGCTAGCAAATTTTATTATCATTAATTTTTTTGAATAATTGAACAGTTTTTACTAGTTTCTGATTTCAAAACTAGTTGTTCATCAGTTTGTTTTTTTCAACCAAAAATCATTTTCCAGACAAAAATTTCTTAATGCGCCTTTATGTTGTGGACAGGATTTTTAATGATACATTTTCCAAGCCAAACATTTCCAAACAAAAATTCCTTAATACACCTTTATCGGGACCAGAGTCACACACCCTATATATATGCATCCATCCATCCATCCATCCATCCATCTTCTCTACCGCTTTGTCCCCACGGGGGTCGTGGGCGTGTTGGAGCCTATCCCAGCTGTCATCGGGCAGTAGGTGGCCTGAACCGGTTGCCAGTCAATCGGAGGGCACACAGAGACGAACAACCATCCGCACTCACACCTACTATCACGACTGATCCCCGGTTGCTTTATTATGTCTATGTTATAAAGGGAAATGTGCTTTCGGCAGTTTGCAAACATATTTTATTGAGGCTGCGTTAGACATATATAATCACATCAATATAATCTCCAGTAGTGGCTGAAACGAGAATAACATCCTGTCCTTGTGGTCGGGCTTCGCGGGAAAAACCCAACCGCCAGACAGCTGCACTCAGCGATAACACCCAGTGGGGAGGAGACGGCCATCGACCAATCATCACACAATGTTTTACATGTTTGAATATTCATATTGTGTTTCTATATAACTGGGCAACCCGGATGAATGTGTTGTCTCTTGATGGTCACAAGAACACACGAGCTTTGGTGTGAGGGACCTGGGACCCAGGCGCCTGTATTAGCTTGCTTTGTCAGGAATAAACAATTGGTAAATTCGGTCTGATTGGTCAACTGGTCTTCTCTTTGACAGAACGAACTCGCAAAATTGTTAGGTGCGCCAGTGTGTGGATTAGGGACATAGCAACTCGTGTGTTAAGTGTTGATCGCAATTTGGAGTGAGATCAATAACTAGAATCCGTAACCTAACAATTTCTTGGTGACCCCGACGTGATGTCAAGAGAAGGGTAATTGACAACTCGTGGTCTGTATCCAGGACACCGGACAGTGTCAGGGACACCGTTTGTGATAAGCGCTGTCACACAACGTTGAGCTGGTACGATGTCTCCTCAACCCTGAGCTCACCACCGATAAGGTATGCAGGATACCTGTTAATATAAGTCGAAATTCTGCAAATTGAAAGAGGAAATTTAAGAGGAGACTGTCGTCCAGATCAAATAAGGTGTGCAAACAGTTAAGATACATACGGTGGATAAATTTGGAACTTACGTGTGTAACGTGTACGGTAAAGTCAGGGACTTACGTGTACTAAGGGATAGGTCAGGGACCTAGTGCTTCGTCGTGGTGGACAAGGGTGCGGTGACGATCGTATTCAAATAGCCGGGGTGTTTTGAGATCCCCGAGGAGAAGTGAGGCCTCCTCAAAAAGTATCCGGTGGTAACAGTTCCTCCTGTGAGAGATCAGACCGTTAAAATATAGAAAATGAGCAACCAAATTGGGGGGAATAAGTGCGATGAGAGGAATGAATGGAGTGAGATTGAAGGAATGTATGCTGATGTGGAAGCGCAAATCGTGAGTGGTATTGGAATGGGTGTGATGAGAGGAATGAATGGAGTGAGATTGAAGGAATGTATGCTGATGTGGAAGCGCAAATCGTGAGTGGTATTGACCGAAAGAAAGTGGCGAAGGAGCGAATGCGACACCGAAAAGTCTTTGCGAAATTGGAAGCCGATAAATTGTTTCAGGGCTTCCAAACAGCTTGGGACATGGAACGCCTGGCACGGCAATTGCAGCGAAAAGAGGTTGTTGTGCTGAAAGAGAAGCTCGCCCTAGAGGACGAGCAAAAGGGCGCCGGCTGGCGCCAGCACAAGGTGCTAGAGAAGCACATTATGGAGAAAGAGGAAGAACGGCGCTCCCTGCACAATTTGGCGACAGCTGCAACAGCTTTGTTCGCCACCCAGAAGAAACCGCCCGTAGAAAACGCAGAGAATGTGGGAAAAGCAGAGGAGGTAGAGAAAGCGGTGAAAATAGACGAGGAAAGGAATGAATACAAGGGCATTTATCCATCTTTGCACGATGTGACACACCCGAGTGCCCCCACACTCGGAGTGACCAATGTTGAACCGCCGCCGTACGGCGACCCCGGAGTAATGGCTCCGGTGGTGACGTTGGGTGGCCGGATGGTAATGGATATCGAGGGCGAAGGCGACAGGGCGGATCAGAGTATTGTGCAGCTGATTGAACAAGCAGTAAATAAAGAGAGGCGACGGGCCCGGGAGGGGGATACATCCCGCGTGGTCACATCAACCCCCGGCCCGAGCCCTCAACCGTCCAACGTGACAAAAGGAGAAAGCTGGCATAGACTTAGTGCCGAGAACGTGGAGCTAAAGAAGAAAGTTGATCAAGCCGATGAGCAGCGTAGACAGGAAGCGCAGATGTTAAAATGGGCAACGGAGAAAGTGAGACGAGAAGACACGAAGAGCGAGCGGAGACAGAAAGAGCATCCACAGTGGGACAGCAGCGAGGGTGAGGAAGAAGATGATGTTGTGATGCAACAGAGAAAAATGTTAGAGTACGCGAATCAGGACAGTAGAAAGAAGCGCAGGCAGGGAGAAAGAGAGATACGGAAAGAATATAATTTGCGGAGTGGTCAGGGACAGATGACGCAGGCCGAGGTGCAGAAAAATGAATTGATGTGTCCGCTGGTGACCACATCGGGCGGCCAGCACTACGAGCCCATGGTGCTCCGCGATGTGACCGCGATGATGGAAAAGATGCCCCCACTTAACAGAGGAGGTAAGGTGTGGCTGAAAAAATTTTTGGCTGTGATGAGTGGGCAGAGCTGTACCCTCGGTGACATGCGCCAGATGTTGGCAGGAGCATATGTTAGAATAATTAGTTTTGCAGAAGCGCTGGTCGGCCTGAACCGGAGGTCTCATATCTTTGCTCAAGGCAACATATCTGTCTAGCTTTAAGGAGTTCTTATACTCCCTTCCTTTTCTTATCTGTGAGAGGCCCTCACTAGTTATGAACAGAACACCTTTGTTCTTTGTTTAGTTCAAGAGAAGTTCTTTCTCTTTTATACTTTGTAGTTTCTATTCATAAATTGTTGTTGACCGGGACAGTTTTTAAGTTATCCCACATTTACTCAATGTTTGTTTAAGTAGACTTCATACAAGTTATCTTACATCTACTTAACGTTTGTTGGAGTGTATACACGAGAGGTATCTGATTATTTACTCATTATTATTATTGTGTGAAACGTAGCAAGAAAGTCTAGAGCATTATTTTACAGGGACACGGCATCCAGGTTTGGGGAGTGCAGCCGAGAACGAGGCTGCCAACCACCTAAGAACAGACTCTGCATTCCTGGGGTCACGGATCAGCCAAGGCCATGCGGCCTCGCACCACACAACATTATTAGCTAGCTAAACAGCGTTGCTACAGTCACAATCTCCCCTCCCTTTAGTGTAGCAACGCCTCTTGTAACCAGGGCAACCCATAATAAAAAGAGGAGATAGCGGAAGAGGAGTCGAGAAGTGGTGGAGGACTGTTAACTGGGCCTTCTACCTAATTCTCCTCGCGAGCAAAAAGAATACTGGTTGTCTTCTCCTCTTGTTTCAGTGTATAAAATAATGTCTTGTGGTACTTAGACCTGACATTTTATTGGTGCTTCGAGCCGGATGCCAATACACCTGAGGATTCCAGCGGGCGTCAGTGGAGATCCGGAAAGACCGCGCGCGGCGGGACCTCCCTAGGTAGGGTCCTAGAGTCCTTTTCAAGGGCTGGCTGTCTGCTCGTCAGCTGGGATCTGAAGGTTGAAGGCAATCTGAGGTGCAGAGGTGAAGAGAACCAGAGGGTGAGTTTGTTTTTGTTTAAAAGTGTGGTGCGGCCGATGGCTCGTCATGCCCTGTAAAACCCTAGGTGTGTAAGTAGGACAACGGAAGTCCACAGACCCTGCATAACTGAAATTCCGCGTAGGACAGTGATGTCCAAGTAGTGGGTTGCGGAGCCGCAGAAAAGCTGAAAATGAAAATTCCGTCTAAAAGTACAGAACGGAGACGTCCGTCTAAAACTGTGTGATTGAGAGTGTGAATGGGAATACATATCACTAGATATAGGACTCCATATTAAAACAGTGGGGAACACATAACGTGGTTCTGTGGACGCAATAGGCAAGGATTCTCCACCAGAACGCTGGTAGAAGTGAGAATCACCACAGGATCTTTTCGTTATCCCACTGGGAACACCCGACTTTAGAAACCCCTATGGTTTTACAGTTGGGACCAAATTGATTAAAATGGGGAACTTGCAGAGCAAAAATAGGATCCGAGATGCACTTAAATGTAAAGATTGGAAAATAATTGAAAGGCAGGATCCTGACCGACTTAAAAATCTTGATAAATGGGTTAAAAATATAAATTTGAGGGTCAACTGAAAACAACCAAATTGACCGAACCTAGAGGCGCCATAAAAGAAAAGACAAAAAGAAACCCCAAAAAGATGAAGGAGGAGGGGGATGAGGATGTAGTGTTTTGGTTGAAAGTAGCAGGAGAGAGAGAGAAAGGAGAAAAAAAGAAAACTCAGAAAGCGCTGTATTGCAGGCAGGAAGATGATGAGACGGGGTATAGCAGCAGGCAGGCAAGAATGATAGATAACACACAGAGGGCTGAAGAGGAGGGGGGAGAACTAGAAAAAGTGCAAGAGCGGGAGGAGGAAACACAGGCTACAAATTCAAAACAAAAGATCATAGAGAAATTGTATCCGCAATTACATGACACACCCAAAAATGAGGAATCACCTCCACCTTATGGGACGACAGACAGGGCCACTAGGCAGAAAAGCCCACTAGAAATGAATTGGTCAAAGAAAATGGGAGCAGATTATCCATTGTCGCCTAAAAACAAAGCTATGCCTTCAGCCCCATTAGTTGAAGAAACTAGTGTTGAAGATTCTGAATTAACTCAAAACATACCATTGTATCCAATGATACAAGTGGCCAACCCAAATTATGATCCAGGTAATGAACATATTCACCCCAGGGTGGTAATGGTCAACAGAACATGGACAATAGAGGAGATAAGAAAGGGGGAAGGGCTGATTAACCAGGTACGCAACAGATATAGAATGAGAGCAAACTATACAGAGATAGGGAGAACAAAGCAAAATGATAATGAAACCTTTGATGAATATCGAGTGCGCATGACAGAAGTATTTAAATTACACAGTGGACTGGTAGAAGATAATGCACCCCAAGGTGCTTATCAACAGCAATTGCAAAATGCCATCCACGTAGGGTCCAAGCCAGCAATACAAATTAGGGTGACCAAAAATTATATCGGAAGGAACACTGGAACTTTGAAGGAATACATAAATGACGCCCTCCATGCCGAAAAAGTAGTCAAAGACAAACAAAAACAAGTGAAGGCAACAAAAGACACTTTTTTGATAGATCAGGATAGTGACACTTTTTACCAAAATACAGGCAGAGGATGGAAAAGCAAAAGAGGACGACGAGGAGGATCAAATAGAGGAGGCTCCAAAGGCCACGGGAGAGGATTTGTACCTTATAGTGAACGAGAATGTTGGAATTGCGGCGAAAAGGGCCACTTGGCACACAATTGTCCAGATAAACAAAAACAATTATGACGAGTACAAGATCAAAATAAATCAGATTCTCATGTAACAAAGTGGGAACCTGACTGCCAAGATGAAATGGAAATTAGCCTAAATATACAGGAGATATTTGCATGAGACAAAAAAGAGCCAGAGATCAAATTATGTGTGCATACTGAAGTTAAAATTTGCTAAATAAATGGAAAAGAATTACAAATAGCTTCTAAAAGTGAAATAGAGAATAAATCAGAAAAGTAAGACGAACAAAAAGGTGTGTTCTTAGTGGGATCTATGTGGTCTTATATGTTGTGCGTCATCCTTTTGTGCTGGTGTGTGTGTGCGTGTGCGCGCAGAGGATCCTCATGAATGGGTGTGTATATGAGTGTGAGTGAGATGTGTGTTCTATGAAAGAAATCAGTCATGAAGAATGTTCAGGAGGCTGTTGAGCGATAATATGGAAATTGAGAAGTAGACGATGATGTGTTTAAGTTGGTTAGAGAAACTAAGATGAGCAAGGTGTGTGCAATAGAGAAAATAAGGCGTGTGTGGCAGAAAGTTACGAGAACGGTGGCTTGATAGGATGAGAATAAGAGACAACAAATGTTGTGTAGAAGACATTGAAAGATGTCGAATGTGAACATGACGAAGGGCGCAACAGCAAAGTTCGCCTGCCCTTTGAGAGGGTGAGACTGATGAGCGTGCCTGCACTCGCGCGTGGGGGTGCTATGGCTGTGGGCGGGCCAGGGACAGTGTGAGTTTCTCAGAGAATGTTTGAAGCAGAGTGATGCTTAAGGAAGATGTGACAACATTTGCATGAAGGATAAAAGGCACTGATGAGATAAAAAAAAAAGAAAGAGGTATAATCAAAACGCCAAAATAGAGGATGACGTTTGCGCAGCGTTGTTTGTTGGTATTGTTTGTGAGCTGTGTCTCTGTTGTAAGTTTTTGTGTTGTCTGTGTGCTGTCAGTGTTATGTGTTAAAAGGATGAAATTGGCTAATGTAGGTGCACAAAATAATTGATTTGCACCGCAAAACAAAAGCAATTTTGAAAAAATAAGAAGAGAAGAAAGGCAAGCAATTTTTTGTGGGCAGAAACTGGTCCACACTGCATTAATGCCTAGCCCTGATGAAACAAAATTTGAGAGATGGAAAGAACTTGCTTTCTGGAATTGGATGGAGCAAAATTATGAAATAACGACATTTCAAAGCTAAATTTAGATGAAACAGTCAATTGGTTGTGTCAAGACTGTACAAGTTTTTACATTTGAGAATAAGAGAGCGATTTAGTTACCGTAATTTTCGGACTATAAGTCGCACCGGAGTATAAGTCGCACCAGCCATAAAATGCCCAAAAAAAAGAAAAAAAAAAAAAAAAGTTAAAGTTAAAGTCCCAATGATCGTCACACACACATCTGGGTGTGGTGAAATTTGTCCTCTGCATTTAACCCATCCCCGTGTGATTTTGATCCATCCCCTGGGGGAGAGGGGAGCAGTGAGCAGCAGCGGTGCCGCGCTCGGGAATCATTTGGTGATCTAACCCCCTAATTCCAACCCTTAATGCTGAGTGCCAAGCAGGGAGGTAATGGGTCCCATTTTTATAGTCTTTGGTATGACCCGGCCAGGGTTTGAACCCACAACCTTCCAGTCTCAGGGCGGACACTCTACCACTAGGCCACTGAGTTGGTTAACAACCATATATATGTATATAAGTCGCTCCTGAGTATAAGTCGCCCCCCCACCCAAACTATGAAAAAAAACCGCGACTTATAGTCCGAAAATTACGGTAGTTAAAGTTAAGAAACAACAACTATTAACTATTAAATTAATTTACTGGCAGTTATTTTGTTGATTTTTATTTATTTATTTTTCTTTCTCGATTAGTGGATTGGTTTGTCACCTTGAGAAAGGAAAAATTAGGATGAGGAACACGAGTTGAGACAACCAGTTACACACGCAGAACGTGTGCACTGGGACACTGAGAAGCATTTTAAAAAGGTATGTCAAATTAAATGATGATGAAATCATATGTAGTAATACAACACTTTACTACATATGGATTCTCTAAATCAGTGGTCCCCAACCACCGGGCCGCGGACCGGTACCGGTCCGTGGGTCACTTTGTACCGGGCCGCCAAGCCACACAGAAAAAAAAAAAAAATTGTTTTAATC
Source organism: Syngnathus acus (assembly GCF_901709675.1). Taxonomy (NCBI): domain Eukaryota; kingdom Metazoa; phylum Chordata; class Actinopteri; order Syngnathiformes; family Syngnathidae; genus Syngnathus; species Syngnathus acus. The sequence goes on from NC_051094.1 coordinate 18,547,248, forward strand.
GACGATCAATTAATTCAGGTCAAGACGCTCGTCCCGGTCACGTGACATGTCACCTCAGTTGAACCCGCAAAGCTAGCAAAAATGAGTAAGTATTTATTTTGAAAAATATAAAAAAATTGGCGATTCTCTCCCAATTACATCTGTCGGTTCAGGTCAAGACGCTTGTCTCGGTCACGTGACATGTCACCTCAGTTGAACCCGCGAAGCAAGCAAAAATGAGCAAGAAACAGAGATGTTTGGAAAGCTTCTTCGGAAAGGGAAAAAAGCCCAATGAGGAGACGGAAGAAGAGGCTACGACTTCTAAGAAAAGGAAAGCTGCATTTAAAAGACTATGACGCGCCAAGCCCACTCTGCATAATATGTGGCGACAGGCTAGCTAACGAGGCAATGAAGCCCTCAAAACTGCTTCGGCACATGGAGACCAAGCATCCTGCATTAAAAGACAAACCTTAACCACTTCGGGTGTCATTGTCTCCGATTACGCCTAGATGGGACCGGCTCGTTTCTGAGAAACAAGCTCAGTGCTCCCACTAATTCAATGTAATGGTGAGTTTTATTTTAATGTCGTTTATACTTGTTTTTATGCCAGTCGTATCATTTTATTTCATCGTATTCATATATTTGTTATAAATGTATTATTTATTTATATAAATGTATTATTTAGTTATATAAATCTATTATTTATTTATATAAAGGCCGGTCCGCGAAAATATTTCTGACACGTAACCGGTCCGTGGCGCAAAAAAGGTTGGGGATCACTGCTCTGCACTACCGTTCAAAAGTTTGGGGTCACAAAATTGTTTGGGTGACCCCAAACTTTTGAACGGTAGTGTAAATAATATTATAATAAAATATTATGAATTAAATATTATAAATTATATCTTATATTTGTATAAGATTATATATAATCTATGAATATAAGTATACATATATATTATAAGATTTTTTACACAGAAGATTATATATATAATCTATAAATAATTATCTAAATAAATATATACACTACCGTTCAAAAGTTTGGGGTCACCCAAACAATTTTGTGACCCCAAACTTTTGAACGGTAGTGTAAATCATACAATTGAGTAAAATAAAACATACATTTTGATTTTTATTCAAATTTCTAAAATTCTTGTGACAAACGATGAGAAAATGATTGAAAAGTAACTAAAGAAATTACAAGAAAGTGAAAATGTCTAATCATTTGCTACCTGAGTCGCTTCCCATTCGGGGAGGCCATCCATTTACTTGCTCAGCTAGTTGTGGAAGCAGTCCAATTGCCACAAAAAGTAGCTATATGCAAGTGTGCAGTGCACACACACAAGACTGATAAGGTGTCAAGAGGTAACAAGCTTGCAGACAGAACCGCAAAGCTGCAGCGCAAAAGACACTTCAAATTGTACACGCACAAGAAGCAGATTAAATCACTGACATTGTGCAGCAACAAAGTCCATAGACTGAAATTCAATTATGGACAAAACGAGGGGCAAGAGTAGAGAATGGCATCTATAAATGACCAGAAGACAGACCTATCCTACCAAAGAACCTATACAAATGGGCAGCAATATTGAACCATGGTGCGTGTCACATGGCTCAAGAGGAGGGATAGTGGGGCAGGTCAGTCAGCTTTATACAACATACGGATTTGATTCATATTCAAAACATTTCCAAAACAATTTTTTTTTTTGGAGAGCTTGTTTAACATGCGCTAAACACAATCCACAGGGTTATACTGCCTGGTCATAATAGATGCATTCTCAAAATGGTTTGAATTGGTTTCAACAAAAACACTGAATGCCTTAACAGTGGCAAAAACGTTATGTAAAGAAATACGGAGTTATGGGATTTCGGAGATAAATTCTCATTATAATGATAAACTTTGTAAATCAAGTAATGGGGAGAATAAGCACAATGTTCCATAAAGACTTAAAAATCATTGTGCATACCATCGCCGAAGTGCAGGATTAGTATAAAGTGTGAAGAAGTGCATGGAAGAAACTGGAAGATCATGGACAAAATGTTTAGACCTGGTCAAACTGTACATAAATATTACAAGTACCGTAAATTCCGGACTATAAGCCGCGACTTTTTTCCAAAATTTTGAACCCTGCGTCTTATAGTCAGGTGCGGCTTATATAAGGATTTTTTTCGTGATTTTTGTGATGGCTTGATCACTTTTATACACTGCGGTATCTTGAAGAAAAAAACAACAACAAAAATACTATTTTGAAACACTACTATGGCTGCTGCTTATTCTGGCTGTGTTGCTTGTGACTATTATGAGCTTTAGTAGGAATGCACGCGAGGTGACCTGCGTCAAAGGGCTCTAAACCCTTTCTCTTACTCTGCCATGTGACTCAGAGATTACACAAAGCAGTGGCGCTGTTTGGACCATCTGCATTGTATTAAAACCCAATCAATCAGCATTTAAATTCAATTCTTCTGACATTTTGCTCACCAAAAACAAGTTGTAATGAACGTGAACTTTTAATGCATTTTATTCAGAAGGTTACTTTGAACCCCGAGGCTTAAATGGCGGCGCGGCGTATTTATGGATTTTTACGGCCTCCAGGGGGCGCTCTAGCAGGAAGCAAGGGCGAGACAGACGAAGAAGAGATAATGCCCCGAAAAAGACGTGCTAGTTTGTGTTTTGAACATTCCGCGCATCACGCACACACCCTCATCATGGAAAACACACGAAGAAATGCATTTGATGCAGCTTTTAAGTTAAAAGCAATCGATTTGGCTGTCAAAGAGGGAAATAGAGCTTAAATGGCGGCGCGGCGTATTTATGGATTTTTACGGCCTCCAGGGAGCAGGGGGCGCTCTAGCAGGAAGCAAGAGCGAGACAGACGAAGAAGAGATAATGCGCCGAAGAAGACGTGCTAGTTTGTCAAGACGGACATTACTGAAAGGAAGCTTTTATACACAAACCGTCATTATGGGGGACAAAAGAAATGCATATGAAGCCGCTTTTAAGCTAAAGGCAGTCGATGTTGATGACATTGTGTTGCGTCACCCTTTTTCTTTATTTCGTGGTCCCGTCTACTCTGGAGCTATACGTGTCGCTCGCTAGTTTAATGTAATTTAGCGCTTCGTGCATGAATAAAATTAGCATGAACAGACCCTCATCACACTCAGTTGTCTTATGGTACTTAGACCTGACAGCATGCTCCCTAGTGCAAGTGCAGGCGATTGAGGAAGCAGCAGGCACAGCGAGACTGGGGAGGGAGGTGCCCTTGCCACAAGTAGCAGCGCCCCTGTTTGAAAACATTAAACCGACTTTCCCACAACCCACCGATTTGGCCCCCACTATGTTCCCTTATGATGCGAAAATGTCACCAGCACAACATTTTGTAACGTGTGGAGAGTTGGATTGAAACCACAGGTCGCCATCCGGCTCTCTCGCCCGAGGTGCTCTTCCGGACGGCGCTGGTGGATGGGCTTTCGCCAGATGTGAAGAAGCAGCTAATGTCAGACCCTGACATTCTGGTTTGTGCCGAAGCACGATTTAAACGTCATCTTGCATCACTGCAGAGCGTTCACTGAGTCACAAGCTAAAGTTGAGAACGAGACAGATGCATTATCCAAACAGTTGTTGAAATTACAATTGGCAAAGATACATGGTGAAGCTAAACAGTCGAAATCACAGAAAAAGGAAATGCAAATGACACAGGCTCCTCAGGTGGTGGGGCGCGGAAGGGGCCAGTTCCGGGGCGGATACAGAGGCCGGGCAGGGAGTGCACCCGCCTACCTGGGGAGGGCGACATACAAACCCTATTCGCCCAACGCATGCTTCATCTGCGGCGAAACCGATCACCGGGCAAGAGGATGCCCACAGTATCGGCCGCGCGGAGCCGCCCACACAGCCGGAGGCCCGCCACACCATCCCGGGGCGCCGATGCAACAGGCAGGAACAGCTCCGTCTGGTGGACGGCCCTGGCAACAACCACAAACACACGGAGGTCAGTACTACCAACATGATGATCTCTGGAGTGGACAATTTGAATAGGGCCGCCCGGGGAGCCAGGGAAGCAGTGGCCCGGCGGAGCCAATGCTTCATGTGACAGTGGAGGGAAAACCTGTGCAGATGCTGGTGGACACGGGAGCAACTTATTCATCCATAAACACTGTCCTACCTGTATCCTCACTGTCAAAGACAACAACAACCTTCGTCGGCTTCTCGGGACAACCACGAACTCTGCCTTTTACCAAGCCACTTGAGACGGTGATCACCCGGACGGGGTGTAGACTGTAGCACAAATACATCCATTCCACAGACACTCCGATCAATTTGATGGGGAGGGATTTGCTGTCAGCCGTTGAAGCCAGAATCCTGTGTGGGCCAGAGGGGGTCATTATTCAATTTCCAGATGGCGTCAGCATCCCGTGCTCACAGCAGCTACAACAACATGGCCAGTGGCTGATGGCGCCCCTACCGGCAGAAGCAGAAACTGCAACCATTTATTGGGCCAGGCTGGAGCCAGAGACCCCTGCTGGTGGCGGTGTGTTCTCGACCTACCTGCTGTGGAAGCCCTGGATCTGCTCACTGGCGCCATACCACCCACCTGTTGATCCTTTGCATTGCACTCTATATTATGACCGAAAAGGTGATGATGTATATCGGGATTTGTTCGAAGAAATTGAAGGGCACATGTGGGATTTAACTTCATCATGCATTTTAATTGGCAAAGAGGGAATGGATGAGACGCAGCCTATCAAACGGCCTCAATATCGTTGGCCGAAAGAGGCGGACCAAGGCATGGAAGACACTCTGCGCGGCCTCTGGGACGCAGGGGTGTTGGAAGTGTCGTGTTCCGCATGGAACACCCCGTTGAGGCCAGTCCGGAAAGCAGATGGGAAAACATGGCGCATGGCACATGATCTGAGACCAGTGAATGATGTCACTATCACTCCTGTTCTTCCTGTGCCGGACCCGCACCGGATCCTAGCGTCATTGAACCCTGCCTACCAGTGGTTAACCGTGATTGACTTTGCCAATGCCTTCTTCTGCCTCCCGCTTTCCCCCTCAGTGCGGCACGTGTTCGCATTCACCTACAATGGGATGAAACTGCAATACACTCGCATGCCGCAGGGATTCAAAAACTCGCCAGGATTGTTCAATCAGGTCCTCAAGGAACTCCTCGAACCATGCCAAATGCCGGACGGCTGTTGCAGTATGTCGATGATTTGTTGATTGCAGCAAAAGACGAGCAGGCAAGTCTTGCGGGAGCAAAGAAAGTGTTGTTGTGGTTAGGGGAGAAAGGGTTCAAGGAAGAAATTGCAATGCTGTCGCCAACAAGTCACTTTTCTGGGTCGAGTGCTGACCCCTAGTGGCCTCGCCATGTCGCCCGAGCATAGAAACTCCATTCTCCGGCATCCACGGCCCGCCACTGTCCAGGAGATGCTATAATTCCTGGGGTTGTGCGGCTATAGCAGACACTACATCCCCTGCTTTGCCGACAAAACCGGTGTCCTCCGAGCCCTGATCCGCGAACAGGGGGCCAGGAACCTCAAGGCTTGCCTGGTCTGGACACCGGAGGCTGCCGAGGTCTTCGTGTCACTGGTGCAGGAGCTGGCCTCTGCTGCGACTTTGGCCACTCCTGACTACACCCTGCCCTTCCATTTAGATGTCTCCATTTCAGGAAAAGTTGTGAATGGAGCTCTGTACCAGAAAATTCAGCATGGATGTGCAGTGCTGATGTATTGCAGCGTCCCCTTGGACAACATTGAGCAAAGACAACCCGATTGTTCCAAATATGCTGCTGGCCTGGCAAAGATCTTACTCAAAACAACCCACACGGTCATGGGACATCCAGTCTATGTGTTAACTGATCATGCGGTGTCCTCATTTGTCGCATCAGCGTCATTCACGTTGACTCCGCTGCGACAAACACGGTTGTTGAAAATATTTACTGCTCCAAATGTCAACTATGTCCATTCCGGAGTGAACATGGCCGATCAATTGATGGTGGGTCCCCATGAGTGTGCATCAAAGGTCCAGAAAGTGGCGAAAGTCCGACCTGACCTCTATTCCACTCCGCTCGGGCACGGTCGAGTGGTGTTCACAGATGGCTGCTGTTGGAGAGACAAAAAGGGCTTCCTCCATGCGGCCGCGGCTGCGGTCGAGTGGAGGGATGGTTCCTTCCAGCCTCTTAGAGTGATGAAGCTCACCACCCGCCCATCGGCCCAGGCGGCAGAAGTCTTTGCCTTGGTGTTAGCCTTACGACAGTGTAAGGGGGAAGCCGTCACCATCTATTCAGACTCCGCTTATGCGGTGTCGGCGGCCTTAATCGATCTGGTAGGGTGGCTACAGAATGGGTTCACAACGGCCAGAGGCTCGGAGATTGCACACAAGGACTTGATGTTGCAGTTGTTCGAGGCGTTGAAGTACCCGAGCGAGGTGGCCGTTGTCAAAGTGCCTGGTCACTCCAAAGCTGACACCTTAGTGGCCAGGGGAAACCAAGCGGCTGATGAATTGGCCAAACAGACGGCCGGGTACGGCGGGGCAGCGGACATGATGGTGTCCCGCGGTCCAGTAATTGTGGACGGGGAACACCCCGACTCCCGTTTGCCTCTGTCACTCTCACATGCCGATCTGTGTGCCGCCCAGGACGCCACGTCCCCGGAACAAAAATCTGTCTGGCTGGCAGCAAAGGCTGTCAAACGATCTTGTGGGCTTGTGGGTAGGACCCAAAGGACAGCCCGCTCTTCCGGAAGGAAGGCTGATGGCGGAGGTCCTGTCACAGGCACACACACCTTCCCATGTGGGTCCCCATGCCATGATGATCCATCTCCGAAGTTGGTGGCATCCCAGACTCTCAGACGTGGTCTGGAAATTCGTTGCGGATTGTGAGTCTTGCCAGACGTTCAATGCACGCCCTACGCTGAAGCCTGTTTCAACCGGCCCCGTGGCCGGGGGCAGAGGTGGTCATTGATTTCACCGACATGAATACAAGAGTGAATGGAAAACGCTTTTTGCTTGTGTTGGTTGACGCTTACTCGGGCTGGCCGGAGGCATATCCGTGCTCGAAGGAAGATTCTGCTGCTGTGATCAAGGCTTTGATCACCCATTACATCCCCACCCATGGTTTCCCGGCCCTGATCCGATTTGACAATGGCACACACTTTAACAACAAAGCCTTGGCCAAGGTGGAATCAATTTTGGGGTTGAAGCATCGATTTGGTTGTGTGTACCATCCTCAGAGCCAGGGTAATCCGTTAACAAGCACACTGGATTCGCACCGTTTGAATTGATGACAGGTCGTCTAATGCCGGCAACGACGCTCGTCCCACCGGAGGATGTTCCGGTACCAAATTTGTCTCACACAGCATACTGGTCCTATTTGTCTGCTTTGGTATCCAGTGTTTCTACACAGATTGGGGAGAAATCAGCTGCGGCGGAGGAAGGCGTGTCAGTGGAGAAACAGCTCACGCCGTACGTGTACGTCCGAGTCATCTCCAGGAAGTGGACGGACCCCCGGTGGAAGGGCCCCTTTCGTGTCTTGGCCAGGACGTCTCACGCGGCCCAGCTCGACTTCAAAGGACGCAGGTGGTATCACTACTCGCAACTCCGTCCGGCCCCAGAGTTTGTTCCGTCAGGATGAAGGTGTCCCTGTTTGGCCGTGTCACGGACCCGGCCAAGAGGGGGGGGGTTAGGAGGAGTAGGAGTAGCAGAACGGAGGAAGAAAGAGGAGGGCCCGAAAGGGTTTTCAGAATTAATTTTAGTAGGAGTGCTAATCATAGGCTGTGGTTGTGGTGTGGTGATAACAAATTGTACGACCGCCTCCCGGCAAGCGCCTCGGGGGTGTGTGCGCTTGTCTCACTGATTATGCCTGTGTTAGTTGTCCCTGTTGATTTCCAGAGCATCAACTGGAACACGGAGCTCCCGTTGACGGGGCTGTTGCGACAGGCACGGCCGTCACCATGGCTGAGCGAAAACGACCCAACATATATAGACGCCATCGGTGTGCCTAGGGGTGTCCCAGATAAGTATAAACTCGTTAATCAAGTGTCCTCGGGATTCGAGAGTATCCTCCTATGGATCACCCCCAATAAAAATGTAGACTGTATTAATTACGTTCATTACAATGTCCAACGACTGGGTAACTATACAGCTGAATCATTTGCAGCAGTTCATGAACAATTGGCTGCAACGTCGTTGATGGCGTTCCAAAACAGAATTGCGTTGGACATGTTATTGGCTAAGGAGCATGGTGTGTGTGGAATGTTTGGTGATGCATGTTGTACTTTCATCCCAAACAACACGGCACCAGGGGGCCGATTGACCAGGACGTTGGAAGGACTAAGGACACTGAACAAAAAGATGAAAGATTATTCAGGTGTACGCACCGATATTTGGTCTGATTGGATGAAAACGTTCGGAAGCTGGAAAGGCCTCATCATGTCTGTGCTTGTTGCTGTGGCTATTTTTACTGCAATAATGATTTTATGCGGCTGTTGTTGTATTCCATGTATTAGATCATGAGCCGCCGGGGGAAGAAAGGACCGACAGCGTGCTGGTCGCTGCTTGCTAGAGTAACGGGTGATGACCTCATAAATGAGGTCATGAGAGGGAATAAAGGGAAATGTGCTTTCGGCAGTTTGCAAACATATTTTATTGAGGCTGCGTTAGACTTATATATAATCACATCAACATAATCTCCAGTAGTGGCTGTACTTATATAATCACATGATGAGTGGTAAGCAAATGTGCAGGCAACTGCACGAAGTTGTTTTCTTCGAAGTGTTGTGCAACAGGATGTATCATCTGCCAGGCGGGAACAGGGAGGACGTGCAACTGGCGAGAACATCTCAAGGTCGGTGAGAAACGAGAATAACATCCTGTCCTTGTGGTCGGGCTTCGCGGGAAAAACCCAACCGCCAGACAGCTGCACTCAGCGATAACACCCAGTGGGGAGGAGACGGCCATCGACCAATCATCACACAATGTTTTACATGTTTGAATATTCATATTGTGTTTCTATATAACTGGGCAACCCGGATGAATGTGTTGTCTCTTGATGGTGACAAAAACACACGAGCTTTGGTGTGAGGGACCTGGGACCCAGGCACCTGTATTATCTTGCTTTGTCAGGAATAAACAATTGGTAAATTCGGTCTGATTGGTCAACTGGTCTTCTCTTTGACAGAACGAACTCGCAAAATTGTTAGGTGCGCCAGTGTGTGGATTAGGGACATAGCAACTCATGTGTTAAGTGTTGATCGCAATTTGGAGTCAGATCAATAACTAGAATCCGTAAACTAACAGTTACCATGATTTCTGTTTGCGTCGCCCCTCCCCTCCTGTGTTACCTCAATCAATGTAATCACAGTCACCTGCCTCTTGTTACCTGTCTTGTATTTAAGTCCTGTCTGCCCCTCACTCCCCTGTCAAGATCGTTGATATCGTTCTTGTTTCTTGGTTCCTGTTTTTCTGTTCTGTCTGTCAACCAACCCTGTCGGTCGGTCCCGTTGTTTTGCTAGGAAATTATGTTAGTTTCAGTTCTGTTGGTCTTGCTCCCCTCATCCTCCCTTCCAATTACCTTTTCCTTCAATAAACCCTGGTCCAAGCTGCATTTGGTCGCCCTGCTCCATTCCGATCCGTGACACCTACGGGCAATTGAACGTGTTAACAGTCATAATGGCCCTCTGAAGGACATGTGACTACGGTGCGGCCCGCGACAAAAATGAGTTTGACACCTCTGCCTGAGAGACTTTCTGTGATTAAGGGCTGTACAAAAAAAATTGATTTGACTTAAAACAACCATTTACATATACAGTAGATATACAGCTGTTCATTATCAGCAATTAATTTAACCTTTTAAATATACCACTTACACACATTAGATATCAAAATTATACTTATTATTTGCCTTAAAGTATATACAATACAAAAGAGAAGAAAAATACAAAAAGACTGTCGAGACACCTTGACAAGGCACGAGTTGCACCAGGGAGCTTATTGGCTGACACAGAGTCAGTCTTACAAGGCTTGGTGGGAAAAAAGAAGACAATTTAATACTTTTGAAGCAAAATCCACAGATGTGTCACACCGTGGTGAGGTTCTCTTGTCTGAGGTTTTGTCTTTTCCAGGTATTTCCTGTTTAATTTTGAAATCCCGATTCCCCTCATGCCTTACCAAGCCTCGCCTCGCCCTTTTGGAGCACCTTTTGTTTGAACTTTTGCAGCCCCTGTTTTTTTTCCCCTCAGTTTGATGTTTTGTTTGCTTTATTTAATAAATTGTTGCCTTGACGGCCAATCCATCTCTGTGCCCAAGTCCTCCCTTCATCAGGTGGTGTCAAAACGAAAATATAAAATTATCTCTTTTGGTGTGAAAACCCCCAAAAACAAAAACACAGTCATATCAATCTTCACATATACAGTACAATGCATTTCCCTCCCAAAATGTACTTATATATCAGTTTCAGAGAATCTTAAAATAAAACACCATATAGTCCTACTGCAAGTGCATTGCAGTGTCATGATACCACAGGCAGCCGTGGCTCAGGCAGTACAGCGGGGAGTTTAGAAACTGGAGAGTCGATGGTTCTAACTAGGGGTGTAAATCGCGGGTTTTGTCACGATACGATATCATATCGATACAAAGAACTACGATACGATATTTGCCGATATCTTAAAGCCTCCTGTGATTCATTCACGATACATCACGATATAGTGCTCCACGATCGATATTTTTTATTTTTTATTTTAAATAAAAAATATAGAAAAATATCCTGATTTATAACAATTCATACGCAAAATCAACAAGGTACTGCAAACTCTTTATTTAGGAAATTACAAGAGTATTGTAGTATACAAAGTGCTTATTTTAACACTGAACTTTATCAAATTCCTATATTTTTTCTCATATAAGTAAAGAAAAATGAATATTCTTTCTTTTGTAATACCATTAACTTTAAAGTGCATTACTGAACTATTCTACTATTATATTTTCTTTGGAATCCAAAGTCCTTCCAAACGAATGACTTGAAGCCCAAAGGGGAGTGAATTTCCTCGTCTTCTTGGACACTAGCCATAGCACCAGCCCAGGAGCTGCGTAGTTGTCGGCTCCCCTTTCACGTGCCTGCTCTGCTCACAACACAACACGCCGCGTACTGCTCCCGGAAAGAGGAAGCAAGCAACAATGAACTGGATTTCAAAATAAAGTCGCGTCTAATGTCCGAGGTCAAACACGGCGATATAAATCGATGTTTACGTTTAGTATCGATGCCAATAAATCGTAGAGCATTATATCGATTCATCGATGTGTATCGATGAATCGTTACACCCCTAGTTCTAACCCAGCTCTGTCTAAGTCATGTGTCATCATCTCCTTGGGCAAGACTACAGATAAAAAAATAGCTGTTCACTAATTCTGGTGCATCTATAGAAATGTTCATTGATGTACATTGTCCCTGTCAAATAAACAAAAACAATAAATTACAATACATACAAAACATTCATTTATTCATGTAGCGTACAGCTATAGCTGTAACAAAGCACTACATACAATGGTATAACCACAGACAGTGAAAACAGTAAATCAAAACACAAATTAATATACAGCAGTAGTAATATATAAGTGCTGGATAATAAATTTGAATAATTTGAAAGATCATAGTTTTTTATACTGTTTAATGCATTTTTGTGCAGAAAGCAAAACAACCTCTTTGGAGTATTTCACAGAACTCGCCACCTGCTATCAGCTGAGCTTTCCAAAAGCCCCATTCGGGCCATTTAACTGTGACACAGTTGTTTCATTGAATTAGAATAACGGAGAAACTGTATCACTGAATTTGACACATTTTTATGATAATTAGAAAATTCACTTTCTCAGTATATTGTGGCTGCCCCTTTCGCCAGAAGTATCCATGGCATCATTCTAACCAGTTTGTTGCAGGTTTCCACACTAACAGCTTCTCAGGCAGTCACGATGTTCTGCTTGAGTTGGTCCAGCGTAGTCAGCTTTCTATCACGAATTTTTCCGCTCATGAGGCAAAGCCAACCAAAGAGTGGTTCGCTGAAAAACAGTTTAAAGTTTTGGCCTGGCTAGCCAACTTGCCTGACCTCATTGTCATTAAAACCTTTGGGCCATCGTCAAGCGAAAAATTCGCAACAGAAAGTTGTTAAGTTCTGTAAATAATCTAACAAGTAGGACAGGTGCGGTAATTATCTGACTTGCTTTCTGCATAAAGAAATGCATTCAAATTCTAAACTGTGCTTTGCAAATTATTCTAATTCATTGACCAGCTAACCTGTATTAATAGACACCAATAACAATAACAACAAAGTCAATCTTATGGACTGAAACAGAGCAAAAAAAAGTCCATCTCCGACACATTGAGATATTGAAATCAAAGTTATTTATTTATTCTAGAATCTATATGGATGGTGGTTCAGGCATTTAAGCTCTCCCAATCTCCTTTCCATTCTCTGATGCTGCAGCATGTAAAGCAATCCATTAGTCTTAGCTTTGCCTGAGATATTAAGTGGACAACAGTCCATTAAGACCATCATTTTAGTTCATCTCTGAAATGATTTGCGCCAAATTAAATTCTCTCAAATGTAATAGAATGCATATTTATAGCATTTCCTGCCCATCTACCACCCACATTTGATGTAACAAGTTAAAAGCGATTTTTTTAATAAACAATAATCAATGGGACAATATGAGTGATGTAAATTCTTATTCAGCTAAAAGAAGAAATTTTTTTAACATAATAAACAGGTAAGTAGTGAACTAGAGTGCACAGATAATAATAACACATGCTATAGAGGCTTTGCAGTCACGTGGTTTTATCACGTGATTTTGTGTTATGCCGCCATCTTGGCGGTCAACTCGTCAGCTCGTTCCTACGTGTTTGTATAGATTGTTTTATTTCTGCGCTACATTTTCACCGATTTCATCCGAGTTATGGCTGATTTGCTATCCAACGAAGTTGGGCATTTGGATGAAGAATCCAAGAAACGTTACAGAGAGAAGTTGAACCTTGTTGGCACAACGGATCCGTACCTTTCACCGAGAAGCATGCTAAAATCGCCTGAGCATTTTGCAACAGCCGACCTGCCTGAACTCTCATATCCAGATATTTATAATTACCTCGTCGATTCACCATCTCCATACACTGGAAAGGACCTTAAGGCATACAAGAGTCTGGATGCCTACAAGTATTTTACAGCAGGTTTTGTGCATGATGGGCTGATATGGCAGATCCCAAACAAGAATCGATTTCTTCTCATGACCAAGGTAAGGAAAAAGCACGCACGTGGCAGTAACAGTGTGATTGTGAAAAAACTACTGAAGTGATTCTAATGAAAACTCACATTGTTAAGCTTTTTTTTATTACAAAAGGCCTCTTGTTCAAAAATGAATGATTCATGAGAAAACCTACCAAATGCCAGGTAAAATATGCATAAATGGACAGTAAGAGGTCTAGCCTTGTATATTATATCCAAATTAGGGACTGATAATAATATAAGGTATGTCATATTATCTGTTTCAGGTAAAACACTCAACGGATGAATGATCCTCCCCTCAGACCTTGGGTAGCAATAGCGAAAGATGGTCAGATCATGCTGTGCTGCCACTGTACCTGCATGGCTGGATTGGGTGAAACATGTTCACATTCAGCACTCAGTAATTAATATATATATCATAAATAATTTATTGTTCTCCAACCTGTTACAAATCTAATCATAGTGAAAACAATTTTTATTCAAATGTTTTTCAGATATCTGCGGTTGAAGAAGAGTCCAGGGGCCAAGCAACATCAACAACTTGGTTTCAACAAAGAGCTGGGCGAATTACGGCCTCGAATTTTAAGGCAACAACCAGGACCAATGTCTGAAAGATTCTTCATTCCATGTACAGCGTTTCAAACTGTCCTTCAGTTCATCAAGTTCTGCACGCAGATTTTTACACTCTGCAGTGAGGGAATCCATTGCTTCCCCAGTGATATCTGTCTGTGTGGCAGTAGTCACCATGCCTTCTTTTCGAATCTCAGCGTGCACCACATCTTCACCAGCGGGTAGTTGATCATTTTCACAAGGGACAGACTGGGAAATATTGACAAGTGCTGCTGCTGCTGCCAATGCCCTCTCGCTGTCTCTCTTGCGCTGCTTGAGAATTTGTCTTCTCTCAAAGATCTTCATTGAACATTTGAGTTTTCGTTTGTGAGGTGACTGGGTATGCTCAAATATATTTGGCACATAGTCTGGGGATAGTGGATCTTTGCTTTTTGCACCTGAAACAATTAAACAATCACATTATTCATCATGACTACCATAAATAATTAAGCACGTTGTTGAAGGGGATATACACAGTTCAATTTGTTTTGTAATGGCATTTCATAACTTGACATATTAAAAAACTGAATAGAGTGAAATCATTCAGATACTGTGTTAGGGTAGTGTTCACTCTAACTTATTTTGCAAGAACCACACTGGAGACAAGTTAGTCGTTTCAAACACCTGCAGGCGGAGAGTTCACTCGTCGCTGTGCTTACAGCGATGGTCGAATGAAGTCTGAAGTCAGGCCTCATCGGGTGCATATTTATTGAGAAGAAACACAGTGGGGTTGAGAGTGGGGGTGTGAGGACCCAGGATGGGGTGAAGACGCTCCCCTGCTGATCAAAGCATAGCAGGGGGCCTTTTACGACTTTGTGGAAACAAAGCAACTTTGATTGCTTCCTCTGCAGCTAGTCAATCAGGTGAAAATATCTTAGCACTTTGGTCTACTACTTTTGGTAAGACAGGACAAGCTAGGTAAATTATTACAGGTTACATTCCAACATAATCATACGATGAAGATATTCTGCAAACCCTAACATACTGTAACTGTCTGTTCAAGTTGCTACCATTTTTATTTTTTGTTTATTTTTGCATGATGCCTCATCTGATTGGCTTGAAAACTTAACCAATAAAAATTTTAACCTTGTGCCAATGGCTTGAAAACTTTACCAATGTAGATTTTACCTTGTGCCAAATGAAGTAACAAAAACCCTCTTGTTAAAAAATGCTACATTAAAAAAAAAAATTGTTTCACAAGGTTCATAATAATTTTTTGGGAAATTTCCTAATGCATTCACTCGAGAATTAATTGTTCAATTCCAATATGAAGTTCAATATTTACATTGATAAAGTTTTCAAGCCAATCAGATGAAGCATCATGAAAAAATAAACAAAAAATAAAAAGAGGGGGGTGAACTGAAGAAATCATCCCATTCCCTGCCTTGCTGCTCTTGCTGCCTTTCTAAAAATGCACCCAGCATTTTCAACAATCATATTTGTATCATCCCATATTGTATTATTTCACATTTTGTGAAACAAATCAGGGGTGAATAGTTTGTTTACATACCTGATATGAAGTGCTCATTGCATATCCTTGTGTAAATCGTAGGTTTCCATCGTTCACGACGAATAGCCGCGTTCCATTTATCACGTTTTTTCATGTTCGCCGGAAATCTATAGAAGCTAAGATTTGGTTTATCGCCTCGACTATTGCTACATCCAACAGCACAGCAGGTATCTGGCATTTTTAAGCTCAAATAGCAGCAGATATAACAAGAAAGCGTGTGTGAGTCGTTGACCGGCACTGAAAAGTTGACCGCCAAGATGGCCGCTAAAGGGAAATGTACTTTCGGCAGTTTGCAAACATATTTGATTAAGCCTGCATTAGACATATATAATCATATCAATCATATCAGTAGTAGTGTACTCGTGTGGTGATTAATAAGTGGAAAGGAATGTGCAGGCTACAATGAATTTGTTCTCTACAAAGTATTGTGGAACAGGATGACCAGACAGGGAGGATATCTCAAGGCCGGTGAAGAACAACTCGTCTTTGTGGTCCAGACACCTGTGCTGAGCAGGGGAAAAACCCAAACCAGGAGGAGACGACCATCGACCATCGACCAATCACCACACAATATTTTGCATGCTTGAATATTCATATTGTGTTTCTTTAAAACTGGGCAACCCGGAAGAATGTGTTGTCTCTTGATGGTCACAAGAACACACGAATCTTAGTGTGAGGGACCCGGGGGACCCAGGCGCCTGTATTAGTTTGCTTTGTCAGGATTAAACAATTGGTAAATTCGGCCTCATTGATTTATTGGTCTTCTCTTTGACAGAACGAACTCGCAAAATTGTTAGGTGTACCAGTGTGTGGATTAGGACGTAACGATTCATGTGTTAAGTGTTGATCATAATTTGGAGTCAGATCAATAGCTAAAATCCGTAGCCTAACACCGCCAAGCTAATGTGGGTAGCTTGATGACGTCAGCTGCAAAGCCTCTATTGTGTGTATTTCCCACTTTCCTATGGACTAATTGAACCCTTATAAATGTGTTATTGCAGTGGTTGTCAAACATTTTTCTCCCAGTATCACTCATAAAATACTCCCCAAGCACCACCATGATGATCAACATTAACATACAGTGAAATAGTGTTCATAAAAAAGGTCACGAGATTGTTCAAAAATATGGTGTCCCACGCCTACTGCCCGAAGTCGGTTGGGATAGGCTCCAGCACCCCTGCGACCCTCGTGTGGTTCAGTGGTTTAACTAATGGATGGATGGATATATACATTTAAACAGCTTTACTACAATTATAAAAAGGAAATGTGTCAAAATGAACAATTGTATGATGAAATTCTGACGACTATTTTATTTAATGTTGGTTATTCAAGATTCAAGAGTTTTTATTCACCATGTTTGAGCGTGCCAAACAAGGAATTTGACTTCGGTAAATTACAGCCTCTGTTCAACATTTAGGTGACGAACAACACTCAGGACATGTGAAAAATGGCAAATATTCTCAAACATCCCCTGATCTTAAACTCCCAAGAGGGCAAGGAAGAACTCAAAACTCCAGCTAGGGGAACTGAGAAACCTTGAGAAGAGACCACAGATGGGAAGGTCCCTTATCCAGGATGACCAGGCTGCAATGGATGCAGAGAGGACACATAGTACAAACAGTGTAGACAAATTCAAAAAAGGTGTGGAGAGCAGGATGTTATTGCACAGTAATGACTCTGAGACTCTAAGAGTGGTGTGAGTTCATCAGAGCAACAGCCTGGGGGAAGAAGCTGTCTCTGTGTCTGCTGGT
Source organism: Syngnathus acus (assembly GCF_901709675.1). NCBI lineage: Eukaryota > Metazoa > Chordata > Actinopteri > Syngnathiformes > Syngnathidae > Syngnathus > Syngnathus acus. The sequence continues at coordinate 18,564,354 of NC_051094.1, forward strand.
TTTGGCTCTACTGAGCTCTATAACGCCGTCCGGAGGGGAGTAGTTCAAACAGACTGCAACCTGGGTGAGAAGGGTCTGTAGAGATGTTCCTTGCACGTTTCCTGGTCCTGGACAGGTACAAGTCTTGGATAGATGGGAGGTTGATTCCAATTATCTTTTCTGCAGTCCTGATTGTCCGTTGCAGTCTGTGCTTGTCTTGTTTGGAGGCCGATCCAAACCAGACAGTGATGGAGGTGCAGAGGACAGACTGGATGATGGCAGTGTAGAAGGTCTTCAGAAGCTCTCGCGGCAGGTTGAACTTCTTGAGCTGTCTCAGGAAGTACAGCCTCTGCTGGGCCTTCTTCCGGACAGAGTCCATGTGGCCGGTCCATTTCAGGTCCCGAGAGATTGTGGTTCCCAGGAACTTGAAGGTGTCTGTGGAGAGAATAGTATTACTGCGGATAGTGAGGGGTAGAGGTGGTGAAGGGTCTCGCCTGAAGTCCACTGTCATCTCCATGGTCTTGAGCGGGTTCAGCTCCAGGTGGTTTTGGCTGCACCAGTGGACCAGCCGCTCCACCTCCTGTCTGTACGCAGTCTCATCACCGTCCTGGATCAGTCCGATGAGAGTGGTGTGGTAAGCATACTTCAGGAGCTTCACAGGAGAGTCACCTGAGGAGAAATCGTTGGTGTAGAGAGAGAAGAGCAGTGGGGAGAGAACGCACCCCTGAGGGGCTCCAGTATTGGTGGTCCGGGTGTCAGATGTGATGCCCCCCAGCCTCACACGCTGTCTCCTGTTCTTCAGGAAGCTGGTGATCCACTGACAGGTGGAGGCAGGCACCGCAAGCTGGATGAGCTTCTGTTGGAGGATGTCAGGAGCGATGGTGTTGAACGCCGAGCTGAAGTCCACGAACAGGATCCTGGCGTACGTTCCTGGGGTGTCCAGGTGGTGCAGGATGTAGTGCAGTCCCATGTTGACCGCATCATCCACCGACCTGTTTGCCCGGTAGGCAAACTGGAGGGGGTCAAGTAGGGGGCCCGTGACATCCTTCAGGTGGTTCAGCACTAACCTCTCGAAAGATTTCATGACCACAGATGTCAGTGCGACAGGTCTATAGTCATTCAAACCTGTGATGGCGGGCTTCTTGGCCACTGGAACGATGGTGGAGCTCTTGAAGCACGAGGGCACCTCACACAGCTCCAGAGAACGGTTGAAGATCCGTGCAAAGGTGGGCGCCAGCTGCTCAGCGCAGACTTTCAAGCAGGAAGGTGACACGCCGTCTGGGCCCGGTGCCTTCCTGGTCTTTTGCCTCCGGAACATCTGGCGCACTTCCTCCTCGCGGATCTGGAGTGCGGGCGCAGCCTATGCAAGAGAGAGAGTGGGTGACAACGTTGATAGAGGTGTGGACAGAGCAGTTGTGGGGAGAGGTGAGTATGTAGATTGTCGGGATCAGATGAACTAGACAGTGGTCCGAGGTTCCTAAAGCTGCACGAGCCACAGAGTGGTATGCATCCTTAATCACGGGGTAGCAGTGGTCCAGAGTCTGTGCCCCTCTGGTGGGACCCGTTACGTGCTGTCTGTATCTGGGGAGTTCGTGTGCGAGGTTCGCCCTGTTAAGATCACCCAGAACAATGATTAGTGAATTTGGTAGAAGTTTCTCCATCTCTGTTACCTGGTCAGCCAGCATCTGCGTGGCTTCACTCGCACGTGCGTGTGGTGGAATGTAAACAGCTGCCATGACGATCGAGGAGAACTCCCGTGGTGAATAGAACGGCCGGCAGTTTATGAAAAGTGTTTCTAGGAGAGGGCTGCAAAACTCTTTCAACACCGTGACATCAGTACACCAACGTTCATCAATGTAGAAACAGAGACCACCTCCCTTTGATTTTCCGGAGAGCTCCGCGCTGCGATCTGCACGCGTTAGCCGAAACACCGCTAACTCCACGGCGTGGTGGGGGGTTCGTTCGCTGAGCCACGTTTCAACAAAGCACAGCGCGGCGGATCTGCTGAAGTCCGTGTTCCTTGAAGTGAGGAGCAGCAGTTCGTCCATCTTGTTCGCCAGGGAGCGGACATTCGCCAGATGAATTGACGGTAGGGCAGAACGGAACTCTCTCTGCCTCAGCTTTACGAGGGCTCCGGCTCGTTTTCCGCGCCACTGTCGTCGCGCTAGCTTGTATAGCACCGCCGCTCCGGCTAGAATCTCCGACAAACAGTCTGAATCAGAGAGAACAGGAGAGAAAATACCAGAAGAAGACTGTCCGATGTTTAACAGCGCTTCTCTGGTAAAAGTGATCCGGGATGGACAGCAGAGGACACAGAAAACACACAAAATAAGACAAAGAAACAGAGAGCGACTCACCGTGGCTGCCATCCGTGGCGCCATCATATGACTTGTTATCAACAAAAAGGACAACACACTTGGCACAGCTCAAAAAGGAGTATTGTATAAAAATATATATAAAAATGTTAACACCCGCGACCCCCGTGGGGACTAAGCGGTACAGAAGATGGATGGATGGATGGATGTTAACATCTAATTTGACAACAGAACTTATTGAAGGCTCAATAGTATAGAATAGAATAGGGTTAGGGTTACGGTCCCTTTCCAGTGCAAATAAGTATAAAGTAAAAGAAATCCTAACAATAAACATGACAAAGATTAAGAAGTATAAAGGAAGTATAAAGAATAAAAGTAAAAGTATCTTATTTACAGTATATACAATGTGGATATTAATATTAAGGTATGTACAGTGCACTGGTTAGCACGACCGCCTCACAGTCAGGAGGGTGCGGGTTCGAGTCCACCTCCGGCCCTCCCTGTGTGGCGTTTGCCTGTTCTCCCCGGGCCCGCGTGGGTTTTCTCTGAGCACTCCGGTTTCCTCCCACATCCCAAAAACATGCTTGGTCGGCCAATTGAGCACTCCAAATTGTCCCTAGGTGTGAGTGCGAGTGCGAATGGTTGTTCGTCTCTGTGTGCCCTGCGATTGGCTGGCAACCGGTTCAAGGTGTCCCCCGCCTACTGCCCGATGGCTGCTGGGATAGGCTCCAGCACGCCCGCGACCCCCGTGGGGACAAGCGGTACAGATAATGGATGGATGGAGGTATGAACAGGAAGTAAATAATAAATAGTTATTGCACGTTGTGTTGACAGCAGCAGTGACAGTGTAAGTATAAAGATGTATTGATATTGTGTTATGGCTGGTGATGTTTCCTCTCAGAGTTCAGTGTGGTGATGGCTCTATAAGCCGCACCGGACTATAAGCCGCAGGGTTCGAAATTGGGAAAAAAAAAGTCGCGGCTTATAGTCCGAAAATTACGGTATATGTCCGTCAGGGAAGGGAGAGGTTAGCCATCGATCCCCTACATTGAGTTACAAGTTACAGTAATAGTTGTGAGTGCCACCTCACCAAAGGGACCTATGATTCACTCATGAAGACCATTATATATTATAGAGGCTTTGCAGTCACGTGGTTTCATCACGTGATTTTGTGTTATGCCGCCATCTTGGCGGTCAACTCGTCAGCTCGTTCCTACGTGTTTGTATAGATTGTTTGATTTCAGCGCTACATTTTCACCGATTTCATCCGAATTATGGCTGATTTGCTATCCAACGAAGTTGGGCATTTGGATGAAGAATCCAAGAAACGTTACAGAGAGAAGTTGAACCTTGTTGGCACAACGGATCCGTACCTTTTACCGAGAAGCATGCTAAAATCGCCCGAGCATTTTGCAACAGCTGACCTGCCTGAACTCTCATATCCAGATATTTATAATTACCTCGTCGATTTGTTTTGTAATGGCATTTCATAACTTGACATATTAAAAAACTGAATAGAGTGAAATCATTCAGATACTGTACCTGTCTGTTCAAGTTGCTACCATTTTTATTTTTTGTTTATTTTTGCATGATGCCACATCTGATTGGCTTGAAAACTTAACCAATAAAAATTTTAACCTTGTGCCAATGGCTTGAAAACTTTACCAATGTAGATTTTACCTTGTGCCAAATGAAGTAACAAAAACCCTCTTGTTAAAAAATGCTACATTAAAAAAAAATTGTTTCACAAGGTTCATAATAATATTTTGGGAAATTTCCTAATGCATTCACTCGAGAATTAATTGTTCAATTCCAATATGAAGTTCAATATTTACATTGATAACGTTTTCAAGCCAAACAGATGAAGCATCATGAAAAAATAAACACAAAATAAAAACGGGGGGGTGAACTGAAGAAATCATCCCATTCCCTGCCTTGCTGCTCTTGCTGCCTTTCTAAAAATGCACCCAGCATTTTCAACAATCATATTTGTATCATCCCATATTGTATTATTTCACATTTTGTGAAACAAATCAGGGGTGAATAGTTTGTTTACATACCTGATATGAAGTCCTCATTGCATATCCTTGTGTAAATCGTAGGTTTCCATCGTTCACGACGAATATCCGCGATCCATTTATCACGTTTTTTCATGTTCGCCGGAAATCTATAGAAGCTAAGATTTGGTTTATCGCCTCGTCTATTGCTACATCCAACAGCACAGCAGGTATCCGGCATTTTTAAGCTCAAATAGAAGCAGATATAACAAGAAAGCGTGTGTGAGTCGTTGACCGGCACTGAAAAGTTGACCGCCAAGATGGCCGCCAAGCTAATGTGGGTAGCTTGATGACGTCAGCTGCAAAGCCTCTATAGACAGCTTAGGCCTCGACTAGTAGTGCTAGGTACTAGGTAGCAGGGCTGTGGACTCGGACTCGGGGACTCGGTCGGACTCGGTCATTTTTGCCGGACTCGGTGCTGATTTTGACCGAGTCCACCGAGTCCGACAATAAAAAAAAAATACGTTCCATTTTATTTTCATCATGCTGCTGAGAATGCGCGTAGGAATACTGTCCACAGCCCTGCTTGCTTGTTATGAAGACAAATTTAGTTGTTGCGTGCGCGCCCGCGCCTGCCTGCCTGCGTGCGTGCACGTACAAGACCCACAATGCCCCGCGCGCAGCCAAGCTGGAAGAACCAGCCGCGGTTCTCCCCTGCCGCGGTAGCGCGCACGCCTTATTTGGAAAGCGAAAAACCGATGTCGTACGGCGTCAGCACTATGTTGTTTTCAATAAAAACATGAAGAACTCACATTTGCGTCAGTCAATTTTAATTTTTATAAAGGATTATTCTCATTTGATGTCTTTAAATTCATCCGGGTTCTGCCATTGAAGCGAGGTGCATTCAAAGACCAGTCGTACAGACGGAAACGTTTTGTGATCAAATCTTTCATAACGAGAATGATTTGAGTGAATTGATTTGAATGAATAATTGAGAAGAAATTTCAGTTCTGAAGGCTCCTTTTGTCCCAAGCAAAGTGACAGATGGTGGGGAGGGGGGATAAAATTTGTAAAATCAATTCACTCAAATCATTCTTGTTATGAAAGATTTGATCACAAAACGTGTTTTTTCTTAAATGAACACGTTTGACATTGCTATAGTGTCAGCTTTTAATTATATTGCGCTGTCATGTTAAAGCAAATTAATAAATGCAACAATATTAATTTGCTTTGAAAATACCTGAGTAATAAAATAAAATGGATGGATGGATGAATGATGATCACAATTAAGTATAAAGTCTCCTTTGTAATATATACTCCTTGTAGCCTGTACCCAAAAAGAGGAGTTTCTTTGCATCGAGGTTTATGCAAAGAGCTCACGTAATTATATTGTTTTGGTGAAGTGAATGAGTATTCCGTCTGTACGACTGGTCTGTGAATGCACCCCGCTTCAATGGCAGAACGCGGATGAGTTTAAAGACATCAAATGAGAATAATCCTTTATAAAAATTAAAATTGACTGACGCAAACGTGAGTTCTTCATGTTTTTATTGAAAACAACATAGTGCTGACGCCGTACAACATCGGTTTTTCGCTTTCCAAATAAGGCGTGCGCGCTACCGCGGCAGGGGGAACAAGATCTCACGGGGGAACCAAATCAAGCACAACACCGGGAGCAGCGAGAGAACAATGTTTTGCCTCTAGATTTGGGGGGGAAACGGAGCGTAAGTTACGATCAATGCGGCCACGTTGAGTTGCACTTAGTCTAATGTTTACATTATGTACCAATGTCAAGGACGATTATGTCACCCAGCTTATATCATTGATGTGTTTCGATAGTTGTGGGGTCGTCACTAATTATTTGTGTTTAGATAAATGTCTGAGCTATAATGGTGTAATTAATGACTAAAACTTGAAAGTATCTGTTTATTGTATTCGTTTATATGTTGAAAGTATCTGTTTATTGTATTCGTTTATATGTTTAATAAAGACAAAGCCATCACAAAACTGTTGTAATTATTTAGATTTTGATCTAAATTAGCCTTGAATAAAGACTAAGCAGTCACATGAATTAACAGAAAAAATGGGCAGCCGGACTCGGACTTGGACTCCTGGTCAAGAGGCCGGACTCGGACTCGGTGCAAAAATCCGACCGAGTCCACAGCCCTGCTAGGTAGTGCTGCATTGATCTTCTGCCAGTTTATTGGTAACAACTATCATCATTGGTAAAACTAATTCACTGCTTGGCTGGTAACCAGTTAAGGGTGTACCCCACCTACTGCCCAAAGATTGCTGGGCGCACCCCTGGGAACCTTGTGAAGATAAAGCGGACGAATGGATGAATGGACGGATGGACATGATGAATAAGTTAGAAAGAGCTCTTAATTAGATGCCTCTCTGGTAAAGACGTGGTTTACCAGGGCCCCCCTCTGGAGCCAGACCTGGAGGTGAGGTCGATGGCAAGCATCTGTGACCGGGCCTGCACAGCCCGAAAAGGAAACTTGGGTCTCCCTTCCCTTTGGGCTCACCACCTGTGGGAGGGGCCAGACAGTCGGATGCGCAGTGCGCTGGGCAGCATCTAAAGAGAGTCACCTTGGTGGTCCAATCCCCGTCAATGGAAGCTAGCTCTAGAGACATGAAATGTCACCTCTGGCGATAGTCGGGCTCGCCTCCACACACAGCCTGGGCTCTGGTAAAAGTCCTCTCCAATGGGGTTGGAAACTCTACCACTCTGGAGTTGCCCACGGTGAGAGGCGTCGAGGTGGTGTGGGAAAACGTATTGCTCCATGGCTTGGCGCCTGTACATTTCAGTTCACCCCGGTGAACGAAAGGGTAGTCTTCCTCCACCTTCGAGTGGGGGGACCCGTCCTGACTGTTGTTTGTGCCGATGCACTGAACAGCAGTTGAGAGTACTCACACTTTTATGGAGTCCTTGGAGGGTGTGCTGGAGAGCACTCCCTCTGGAAACTCTATCATTCTGCTGGGAGACCGCAATGCTCACGTGGGCAATGACAGTAAGACCTGGAGGGGTGTAATTGTAAGGAATGCCCCCCCATCTAAACCTGAGTGGTATTCTGTTATTTGACTTTTGTGCTCGAAAAGGAATTTCCATAACAAACACCAAGTTGTTTTTTTTTTTTTTTGTTGGCGCCGCGGTAGTGGCGACACGTTTGCAGCAGCTCCGTCGACTCGTCTGTATATTGTCTCGTTTTATATGTTTTTTGGGCTGTTTTTTCTCAGTCCTGTGTTTTCTTTTTTTACCGGGCAGAAACATGTTTGCAAAAACAGTGAGGCTGGCCCTTTTATTTTTCCTATTTTTCACCTGGTTCATCACCCCAGCAACCACCGAAGCAGGGAGTAAACGCTCTATTGTTTACACCCGTGGTCAGCTGTTAGCCCTCTGTAGCCAAGGGAAGCTAACCGGCTACAAGCCCGATGTTTCCCCCGAGCTGAAGAGGAGGAAAAGAGGACAACGCTCGGGTATTATGTGCCGGAAAAAGAAACGCCGCTTCAAGCCCACACTCCCCACCATCATCACCGGGAATGTGAGATCCATCTGTAATAAGATGGATGAGCTAACGGCGCTGGCACGGCACCAACGGGAATACAGGGAATGCAGCATGCTGCTGTTCACGGAGACCTGGCTAACGGAGCAAACACCGGACTCTGCCGTCGCTCTGGACGGATTTAACCTGATAAGGGCAGACAGGACACGAGAGAGCGGTAAGAGGAGAGGAGGGGGGCTTGCTGTGTTTGTGAACGATAGATGGTGTAACCCTGGGCACATCACTATCAAAGAGCAACTCTGCAGCGCGGACATTGAGCTGCTAGCCGTTAGCTTGAGGCCACACTACCTGCCGCGGGAACTCTCGCACGTTATCGCGATAACTGCGTATGTTCCCCCTAATGCTAATGCCGACGCAGCCCGCGATGTCCTGCACAGCAGTGTAAGCAGGCTGCAAACACAGCATCCACATGCCCTCCTCCTTATTACCGGGGACTTCAATCATGCCTCTCCTTCATCCACACTTCCAACTTTCAGCCAATATGTCACCTGCAGCACCAGAGGAAATAAAACACTGGACCTTTTTTATGCCAACCTTAAGGAGGCATATACATCATCCCCCCTCCCCCCCCTTGGAAGATCTGATCACGATCTGATCCACCTTCTCCCCCTGTATCAGCCTCTGGTGCACAGGCAACCAGCAGTCACCCACACCAGACAGATCTGGTCTGAAGAATCTCTGGAGACTCTTCAGGACTGATTTGAGACCACGGTGTGGGACGTGTTCTGTGAGGACTACGGGGACGACATCGACGGTCTCACCAGCTGTGTCACAGACTACATTAACTTTTGTGTAGACTCCACCATACCCACCCAAACAGTCAGAGTTTTTGCAAACAGCAAACCTTGGATCACCCCTGAGATTAAAGACCTGCTCAGGGACAAAAGGAGGGTCTTTAAATCAGTAGACAGGGACCTGCTGAAGACGGTGCAGAGGGACTTGAAGAAGAAGATCAGGGAGGGGAAGAGCAACTACAGGAGGAGGATGGAAGACCAACTGCAGCGGGACGACGTCAGCGGGGTCTGGAGGAGCCTGAACACCATCTCAGGACGTAGCAACTCCAGACCTGCGCTGGACAGGGATCCTGAGTGGGTGATTGACCTGAACCGGTTCTTCAACCGGTTTGAACAACCATCCACTCCTCCCCCCACCCACCCAGCCCTGCTGCAACTTCCCCCGACTGGAGCCTCTTCTGCTCCGAGGACTCTCACCTCAACCCCGACCCCTGCTACCTCCCCTCCAAAACCCCCCAGCCCACTCTCAACTCCACCGAACCCACCAACCATCCCCCCTGCAACCCACCCCACCCAAATCCCCCCCACCCAGCATGGTGCTCTCCACAGCCCAGGTGGAGAGAGGACTGGCCAGGCTCAAGGTGAAGAAGGCGACGGGTCCAGATGGCATCACCTCCAGGCTGCTCAGATCCTGCTCCGGGCAATTGTGCAGGATTGTGGAGCACATATTCAACATGAGCCTGAGGCTGCACAGGGTACCACAGCTGTGGAGGACGTCCTGCGTGGTAGCGGTGCCCAAGTCATCTCGCCCCAGTGACTTCAACCACTACCGGCCGGTGGCCCTGACATCCCACCTGGGCGAAGACCCTGGAGAGGCTGGTCCTCCACCACCTGCGCCCCCTGGTGAGCTCCTCCGCCGACCCCCTGCAGTTCGCCTACCGGCCGAGCATCGGGGTTGAGGACGGCGTCATCTTCCTCATGCAGAGGTCCCTGGCCCACCTGGAGTGGGCTGGAAGCACTGTGAGGATCATGTTTTATGATTTCTCCAGTGCCTTCAACACCATCCAGCCAGAACTGCTGGGGAACAAACTGCACCATGCTGGAGCCTGCCAGCAGCTGACATCATGGGTCCTGGACTTCCTCACAAACAGACCACAGTTTGTGAGGACAGGAGGCCGTGTGTCTGACACGGTGGTCTGCAACACAGAAGCTCCACAGGGGACCGTCCTGGCCCCCCACCTCTTCACCATCTACACAGCTGACTTCACCCACCACACATCAACCTGCCACCTCCAGAGGTTCTCGGACGACTCCGCCATCGTCGGTCTCATTAACGACGGAAACGAGACGGAGTACCGAGGACTGAATCACAGATTCGTGGACTGGTGCCAGCGGAACCGCCTCCAGATTAACTCTGGAAAAACAAAGGAGCTGGTGGTGGACTTCCGCCGGCGCAAAGTCCCCGCCTCGCCGGTGAACATCCAGGGAACGGATGTAGAGATTGTGGACTCTTACAAGTACCTGGGTGTTCACCTGAACAATAAACTGGACTGGACTGGTAACACTCAGGCCCTATACAAGAAGGGCCAGAGCAGACTCCACCTGCTGCGCAGACTGATGTCCTTCGGAGTGAGGGACGGCCTCCTAAGGACCTTCTACGACTCTGTGGTGGCGTCCGCCATCTTTTATGGGGTGGTCTGCTGGAGCAGCGGCATCACTGCAGCGGAGAGGAAGAGGCTGGACAAGGTGGTGAAGAAAGCCGGCTCTGTCCTGGGCTGCAGTCTGGACCGGGTGGAGGTGGTGGGGGAGAGGAGGATGGTGGCTAAGCTGTCCTCCATCATGGACAACGTCTCCCACCCCCTTCATGAGACTGTCAGGGCCCTGGAGAGCTCCATCAGTGACCGGCTTCGTCACCCACGATGCACCACCGAGAGGCATCGCAGGTCCTTCCTCCCTGCTGCCATCAGACTGTATAACCAGGCTAATCACTGTAGCTAACGGACAATAATTACGTGCAATAATAACGTGCAATAACCGTATGTGCAATCATATGTGCAATATCTGTCTACCTCATACTCTTTTTACCTGCTTTTTTTGCACAGTTTTTTTCTTCTTTTGCACTATTTTTTATCTAATACTTTTTTTATCTCCACTGTATATTGTGTATTGTGTATATACTGTCCATATTTTTTTAAATTATATATATCTCTTACTTTTTTAAAATCTTTTATCCCCTTCCCCGCATGCGTGTGTGTGTATATGTTAAGTGTACTGCTGCTTACACAGGAGTTTCCCCATTGAGGGAATAATAAAGGATTATCTTATCTTATCTTCAAGCATATGTGCACTTGGCACCAGTACACTCTAGGTTTGATGATTGACTTTGTAATTGTGTAATCAGATTTGCATTGCAGCCGCATGTTTTACACACTTGGGTGAAGAGAGGGACTGAGCTGTCAACTGATCACCACCTGGTGATGTGTTGCTCCGATGAAGGGGGAAGATGCCGGTCCGACTTGGCAGACCCAAACTTATTGTGAGGGTTTTCTGGGAACGTCTGGCAGAATCCCCTGTCAAACAGGTTGAGGGGTCCGGTTTGATGGCATCAGTACTGTAGACGATGTGATGCTGTTAGCGTTTTCAAGCCGTGATCGCCAACGCTCACTAGAGCGGTTTGTAGCAAAATACAATATGCATACACGTACCGTATTTTCCGGACTATAAGTCGCTCCGGAGTACAAGTCGCACCAGCCATAATAATGCTGACTCTGGAACTACATGCGTCGCTGAGGTCAGACTCATCGTCAGTTGCAGTTCTAATTATTCCACAGACCTATATAACTATATATAAACTACAAACCGGATTCGGTTGAAGTTGGGAAATTGGGTAAATAGTAAATAAAAACAAAATACAACGATTTGAAAAATCCTTCTAAACCCATATTCAATTGAAGACTTAGACTTAGACTTAGACAAACTTTATTGTCATTTTGTCAACACTGGGTGTACACAAAACGAAATTACGTTGCATACGGCTTTCAACAATGTAGTGGTATTGCGGCTGGTTAAAAAAGTGACATTCTATATAAAAATATGAAATAAGATAAGTATAAAGTACAAAGTGCAGCAGTGATAAAGTATGTAACCAGTGCAGGAGCCAAAAACAGTATATTACAAGTGTGCAGAGGAATGCTACGTTTGAATGTTCAACAGTCTGACGACAGCAGGGAAAAAACTATTGCAGAACCTGGTGGACCTGCAGCGGATGCTGCGAAACCTCTTCCCAGAGGGCAGCAGAGAGAACAGTCCATGGTGGGGGTGTGATGGGTCACTGATAATATTACGGGCTCGGGACACGCAGCGCTGGGATGACAAGTCCTGAATGGAGGGAAGAGGAGCCCCGTGGATCCTCTCTGCTGTCCTCACCACTCTCCTCAGGTTCTTCCAATCAGAGGCGCTGCAACCTCCACACCACACCGAGGGACAGCTTGTCAGAATGCTCTCTATGGTGCTTCGGTAGAACGTCCTCATGATGGGTGGGGGCAGGTGGGCTCTCCTCATCCTCCGCAGGAAGTACAAGCGCTTCTGTGCCCTCTTGACCAGTGTTGTGGTGTTCACAGTCCAGGTGAGGTCGTCTGTGATGTGGACCCCCAGGAATTTAGTGCTGCTGACCACCTCCACAGCTGAGCTGTTGATGATCAGTGGAGCGTGGTGAGGCTGGTTCTTCCTGAAGTCGATGATGATCTCCTTCGTCTTCTCCACATTCAGGATCAGGCTATTGTCTCTGCACCAGCCCACCAACTGCTCCACCTCCTCTCTGTAGTCCAGGTCATTGTTGTCCCTGATGAGGCCCACCACCGTTGTGTCGTCTGCAAACTTCACGATGTGATTGGTGGTGAACCTGGGGGCGCAGTCGTGTGTCATCAGGGTGAACAGCAGGGGGCTCAGGACGCAGCCCTGAGGGGAGCCTGTGCTGAGGGTGATGACATCTGAGGTGTTCTGTCCGACCCGGACTGACTGAGGTCTGTTGGTGAGGAAGTCTAGCAGCCAGTTTCGAAGGGGGGTGCTGAAGCCCAGGTGTTCCAGTTTTTCCACCAGATGCTGTGGAATGATGGTGTTAAATGCTGAGCTGAAGTCCAGGAACAGCAACCGCACGTGGGTGTTCCTCTCCTCCAGGTGAGCCAGGCTCAGGTGAAGAACGGAGGAGATGGCATCCTCAGTAGAGCGGTTCTGCCGGTAGGCAAACTGGAACGGGTCGAATGTTGGGGGGAGTCTGGAGACGATGTGTTCTTTGAGCAGCCTTTCGAAGCACTTCATCATGATGGGAGTCAGTGCCACAGGTCTGTAGTCATTCAATGAGGTGATTTGAGGTTTCTTCGGCACCGGAATGATGGAGGCAGCCTTGAAGCATACTGGCACTGTGGCTTGGCCCAGCGAGATGTTAAAAATGTCTGTGATGACACCAGCCAGCTGACCTGCACATTCCTTGAAAACCCGCCCAGGTATGTTGTCGGCGCCTTACGTGGGTTGACTCTTCTCAGAGTCTTCCACACGTCGGCTGAGTCAAGGCAGAGTGCCTCCTCTTCCTGGTGGGGAACAGTTTTAACTGCAGGAGTGCTGTTTAGTGCCTCAAACCGCCCAAAGAAGTTATTTAGACCATTTAGGAAGTCAGCATCAACCTCACCCACCGGGGGGGGAAGGTAAGTTGTAGTCCGTGATCGCCCGTATGCCTTGCCACATACTCCTGGTGTTATTGGCGTCGTGGAAAAAATCCTGAATTTTTCGACTGTGGCTTCGCTTCGCTAACCTGATGGCACGGTTCAAGTTGGCTCTCGCTGTCCTCAGTGCCTCCTTGTCGCCAGACTTGAAGGCTGAGTTCCGTGCTCGTAGCGTATGACGTACCTCCTCAGTCATCCAGGGTCGTTGGTTGGCTCGGGTGACGATGTTCTTAGTGGTGCTGACGTCCTCGGTGCATTTGTTGATGTAGGCTGACACAGTCATGGCGTACTCATCAATGTCGATCTGATTGTCATATGTTGCTGCTGATTTGAACATGTCCCAGTCAGAGCACTCAAAGCAGTCCTGGAGTGCCTCCATGGCCCCCTCAGACCACACCCTCACCTGCTTCACTGTGGGTTTTGCTCTGATCAGCAGGGGCCTGTATGCAGGGATTAGCATAACAGATAGGTGGTCTGAAGAGCCGAGGTGGGGGCGGGGGGCTGCTCTGAATGCATCCTTTATATTGGTGTAAACCAAGTCCAGAGTGTTGGTAAAAATGAGGGAGAATAGTCTTCATGTTAGCCTGGTTGAAGTCCCCAGCAATGATGAAAACACCCTCTGTGTGCGTGGATTGCAGCTCACCGATTGTCCGATAGAGAACGCTCATGGCCTCTTTAGTATTAGCGCTAGGAGGCACATACACAGCCGTGACGCTAACAACAGTAAACTCCCTGGGCAGGTAGAAGGGTCTGCAGTTAACAGTCAAAAGCTCGATGTCCGAAGAGCAGAAGCTGGCGACAGATCTAGCATTTTTGCACCAGTTGTTGTTGATGTAGACACACAGCCCACCTCCTCGGGATTTACCGCTTAGTTCGCTGTTTCTGTCGGCGCGGAATGTAGCGAGCCCCTCCAGGCTAACGGCGTTGTCCGGTATTGATGAGTTCAGCCATGTCTCCCGTCAGGATGACAGTGCAGCAGTTTCTAACCTCCCTCTTTGAAGAGAGTTCCAGTTGTAGATGGTCCATTTTATTATCCAGTGAGCGGACGTTGGAGAGGAAGATGGATGGAAGCGGCGGGTTGTAGGGGTTAGCTTTAAGCTTAGCTGTTAGCCCACCTCGACAGCCGCGCTTCCGCCGCCGGTCACACCGCCTACGCTTACTCCTCCTCCGGCGTGTGCTGCCCGGCGAGCCCGCTGCATCATGAGCTTCTGGGGCTAGTGCCCGAAGCACTCCGAGGCTACGTAAACAGACTACGGTAGTTGTGGCTACGAGTCCGAAAACACTTGATGACCGTACCTCCAGCAGGCGCTGGCGATCATATACTAACCTACTGGATGGATAAACTAAACTTTGTGTTGTTTGTAGTGTCCTAGGCGACATATTTTGTGAAAATGCTCGTCGGTTGTCGAGAGCCGTTACAGCCGCAGCCAACTGGGGCGCCGCCATCTTGGATGGATACACTACAAAGACAACATATATAATGTTCAAACTGACAAACGTAATTGTTTTTTGCCAAATAATAAGTACCTTGGAATTTCATGGCTGCAACATGTCCAGTAGAAGTTGGGAAAGGTGGCAAAAAAATACAGAGAAAGCTGAGAAAAGCTCATCAAACACCTATTTGGAACATCCCACATGTGATCAGGCTAATTGGGAACAGGTGGGTACCATGATTGGGTATAAAAGGAGCCTCCCCAAACATGCTCAGTCCTTCACAAGCAAGGATGGGGCGAGGTTCAACACTTTGTCCACAACTGCGTGAGAAAATGGTTGAACAGTTTAAGAGCAACATTTCTCAGAGCAAAATTGCAATGAATTTAGGGATTTCAACATCTACGGTCCATAATATCATGAAAAGGTTCAGAGAATCTGGTGAAATCACTGCACGTAAGCGCCACAGCCGGAAACCAAGACTGAATGACCGTGACCTTCGATCCCTCAGACGGCACTGCCTTAAAAACCGACATGAGTGTGTAAAGCAGGGGTCCACAAACTTTTTCCAATGAGGGCCACATAACTTTTCCCTTCTCTGATGGGGGGCCGGGGTCAGTTTTTAACAGAAAAAGTGTGACAATCACAGGTGTCCCTAAATGTAATCATGTAGTGTTTTCCAGAAAACATGCTGACACTCCAGCGCACCACACATATCCAAATATTAATAACCCTTTCTGAGATCAAATAGCCCACTCTGGGTTCTTCACAGAATAAAGTAACGCGGAAAATATATAGGCCAATAACACTATTTATGAACTCGATAAAGAATCAAATAACCCTCTGTGGGTTCTTAACAGAAAGAAAGTTATGCTGTGCCGTGCACAATCCTAGGTAAAAGTTCAACTTCGCTTGAGACCACATTCTTCCATCTCCCGGCTCATGCGTCATATTAAACCCCGAGACGCGCCCACCATATTTGGGGCCCCGTCAGTCGTGACGCTGACAACCTTTGCCCAGTCCAGATCCAACCGTTGCATGGTTTTACATACTTTGTCGAAAATATCCTCCCCAGTCGTAGTGCCTTTCAGGCTTTGTAGGGATGCCAGCTCCTCGCACATCTCAAAGTTCGCGGTAACTCCACGAATAAAAATAAGAAGCTCCGCGGTGTCAAGTCAAGTTTATTTGTACAGCCCTAAATCACAAGCAGTCTCAAAGGGCTTCACATAGACAAACAATTGACAATTATTCTCAAAGCATCCCCTGATCTTAAGCTTCCAAAAGGGCAAGGAAAAACTCAAAAAAACCCTACCAGGGGAAAAATGAGAAACCTTGAGAAGGGACCACAGATGGAAGGATCCCCCTTTCAGGATCCCCCTTTCAGGACTTTTCTGCTCGCATTTGGCCTTGCAAGCTGGCGTACATGTCTTTGTGACAGGATTCATAATGTCGGCGCAGGTTGTATTCCTTGAATACCGCCACCATCTCTTGACAGACGAGACAAGCAGTCTTTTCTTTGAATTGAAAAAGAAAAAAAAAAGTGTCCACTGCGGGTTAAATACCCTGCATTCGGAATCATTTTTTCTCTTACCCAACCTTTTTGCCATTATTCCGTTCTTTCACGTTCTATGACTCGGGTATGGGTGGCCATAAGGGTAAAAACGTGCTGGGGCAAAGTGAGGTCGTAGTAGCATTTTTTTCTCCGTCTCTGGTATTGTTTAGCATTTTTTTCCCATCTCTGGTATTGTTCAGGGGGTCTGGTATTGTTTAGCATTTTGTTCCGTCTCTGGTATTGTTCAGGGGGCCGGGTCTAATGCGGAGGGGGGCCGTATACGGCCCGCGGGCCGTAGTTTGGGGACCACTGGTGTAAAGGATATCACCAAATGGGCTCAGGAAAACTTCAGAAAACCAGTCAGTAAATACAGTTCGTCACTACATCAGTAAGTGCAGGTTAAAACTCTACCTTGCAAAGCAAAAGCCGTGAATGAACAACATCCAGAAACGCCGTTGGGTTCTCTGGTCCCGAGCTCAAGTAAAATGGACTGATGCACAATGGAAAAGTGTTTTGTGGTCTGATGAGTCCCCTTTTCAAATTGTTTTTGGAAACACTGGACGTCGTGTCCTCCGGACCAAAGAGGAAGCGGACCATCCGGACTGTTATCAACGCAAAGTTCAATAGCCAGCTCAGTGGCCAGCCAGCTCAGTGGCCTAGTGGTAGAGTGTCCGCCCTGAGACTGGAAGGTTGTGGGTTCAAACCCCGGCCGGGTCATACCAAAGACTATAAAAATGGGACCCATTGCCTCCCTGCTTGGCACTCAGCATTAAGGGTTGGAATTGGGGGGTTAGATCACCAACTGATTCCCGAGCACGGCACCGCTGCTGCTCACTGCTCCCCTCTCCCCCAGGGGATGGATTAAAATCACACGGGGATGGGTTAAATGCAGAGGACAAATTTCACTACACCCAGGTGTGTGTGTGACGATCATTGAGACTTTAATCTTAATCTGTGATGGTATGGGGGTGCATTAGTTTCCATGGCATGGGTGACTTACATTTCTGTGAAGGCAACATAAATGCTGAAAAGTACATACAGATTTTGGAGCAACATATGCTGCCATCCAAGCGACGTATTTTTCATGGACGCCGCTGCTTATTTCAGCAAGATAATGCCAAGCCACATTCTGCACGTGTTACAACAGCGTGGCTTCGAAGTAAAAGAGTCCAGGTTCTCCCCTGGCCCGCTTGCAGTCCAGACCTGTCTCCCATTGAAAATGTGTGGCACATTATGAAGTGTAAAATACGACAGGGAAGACCCCGGACTATTGAACAACTGAAGCTGTTCATCAAGCAAGAATGGGAAAGAATTCCACATGAGAAGCTAAGAGACTTAGTCTCCTCTCTTCCAAAACATTTATTGAGTGTTATTAAAAGGAAAGCTGATGTAACAAAGCGGTAAACATGCCCTTTCCCAACTTCTACTGCACGTGTTGCAGCCATGAAATTCTAAGTTAATTATTATTTGAAAAATAAAATAAAGTTTATGAGTTTGAGCATTAAATATGTTGTCATTGTAGTGTATTCAATTGAATATAGGTTGAAAAGGATTTTCAAATCATTCTATTTTGTTTATACACAATTTTCCAACTTCAACCGAATCCAGTTTGTATATAAATTACTATAACATAACAATTTTATCGAGCCATCCGCGTCACTCCAAATCATTAAATGCATCGAAATCTTTGTCCTCCGTGTCACTTATATACACCGCCGCTGCTGACTCCGGAAGTACATGCGGCGCTGACGTCAGACTCATTGTCAGTGGCGGCTCCAATTATTCCACAAGCCTAGTGCGCCCTCATGCATGTGAGATTAAGCGTCATGCAGCCGTTGAGACTTCCAATCTTTAAACGTGATCGTAGGTTCTTCTTAATGTTCTTTAGGTGTGAGAAAGACTGCTCACATGCATACGTAGAGCCAAACATGGTAAGTACAGCAATCCTTCGGTTGAGCTCTGTACTACTATTTAACCATGTACTGTACTGTACTCACATTGTTGTTGATGGATATTCATACGCAACTCCATCAAAGTCCCCATCTTCTGTATCTGAATTAAACAGTTGGGCAAGTTCGCCATTAAACATGCCATGTTCCCTCTTGTTCTCCCCTCAGAGTCAAACCCGTTGTCACGTTGATCTTTGGCAATCCTCCCAGCTTTCCAGAAAGTTTGAATTGTGCCTCGTGAGTATGTCTTTGTCTCTATGCCATTTTAGAGCGCATGTCCGGTTTTTGCAATGGGCAATATGGGCGACTGCCCAGGGTGCAATACACGTGGGGGTGCACGAGCGCTGTCAAGAAAAAAAAAAAATTGGCAGTTTTCAATTACACAAAAAATAAAAATACAGCTGGGTTACACACGCACTACGTTATGGCCGGTATTACCTGATGCACGCATACATGGCGGGATCAATGTTAAGTTAAGGTTGTTTGACGGACTGGATGGTGTCTACAAAAAGTTTTTTTTTTTCGCTTTAGGAGTTGGGGGCGACGCGATGGATGGTTCGCCCAGGGCACAATAGTAGCCAGGACCGCCTCTCTTATGCCTTATGCTGTTTCCTTTGTACAAACCGATTGTATTTATTTATCACTCACGGTGGAGGTACGTATAACGTACAGTTTTCCGATTAGTTTACAGCCCTGTCTACGTATTTAACGTAAAACGTAATGTCCTCTGATTGGTTCATAGGGTCTACATATTAAATCTACATATTACGTTACTGTGGCGGCAGCCACACAACATTTTGGAATTTGGTCCACACAGAAGGTGCACCTTGTTAAAGATTTGCTTGCGAGCCAGATCAACCATAGACTCCCGACCACTGGTTTAGAACTACAGCAACAAAACCAATTAGGGAGCAACCTTTTACCTGGAAAACACTTACTGGATGTCTCTACCCATTTTTCAATGTTTTTTGAGGGAGTTAAGTTCACTTTTCAAACCTATCTATAGTGCCCTGTCAATTCTACGTAGATTTTGCAGTTTGAGGGCTGGCCCAATTCATATCCCCTGCAAATAGCAGGGTTCCACTGTAATCCTAAATCCATAGAGTATTCCACAGAAATATAGCCAGTGGACTTTGAAATGTTTATTCAGATAGAAAAGAACAAACCTTACAACTATTTTGAAGTATTAATGACTGCAGGTGGAGCAGTCATGATTACTTTTTGTTAGTGCTTCGTTTTCGTTTGGGATTTTGTGAATCATTCATTAGTACAAACTAAACTCTTCTTGATACATTACTTTAAAGCTAAATCGTTTGTGTATGTTTCTGTGCTCAATCAACGCTTTGAAAATTAACAATACAGAACCACTCGAGATTTATCTCCACAACAGTGGTGTCTTGTTACCTTGGTCTAAATCTGGGTGGGGAGGCCATGATAAGATCGAAGGCCAACTTGTTTAAACACTTTGTGCAGGTTTTCCTGCAAGCACATTATGGCAATGAGTTTGAGGCTTAAAGGACTGATGTGACAGCCTGGTGCCAGAGGCATAAGCCCTAGTCATTCTGTCAAGCCTGAAATTAATTAAACAAAGCTCAACCTCAATCAGGAGAGTGGCTGACAATTCTCAATACAGCAGTAGCTGTGTATTGTATTTTTTTCACCATCCGTACAGTGTTCAAAAAGCATAATCATCTTATCTCTATATTCTGTGCATCAGAAAGGATTACATTTTTTTAATGCATTTCTTCACGTGATTAAATAAAAAAGTTGTTCTTTTCCTCATTTTTCATAATTGTTCTGTTTGTCATTCTTGGCCATCCGGAGTGGGTACAGTAAGTTTTATTTTTCTTCCTCTGACCCTCTACCGAAACACATCTATTTACCGTATTTTTCGGACTATAAGTCACGTTTTTTTTCATAGTTTGGGTGGGGGGGGCTGACTTATACCGAGGAGCGACTTACTATATGTGAATTATTTCACAAATTTTCAAAATAAAAAAAATAAAAAGTGAAACCACGATAAACGAACTGCGATGTAGCAAGGGATTACTGTAATTTGAATTTCAAGTGACGTCAGCGGCGCGGCGGTTGTTTACATAAAGGACAAAGATTCGATCACGGGATTACGAAGATGAAGGGTCCCACGTACTACCGGCATCATTAGCGGCTTTGTTTGTAAGTGACACGGAGGACGAAGAGTTTCATCATCATCGGTTTAAAGTCCATGTTCCAGGCGCCGCTGGGTTGGACTGGATTCTCAGTATGGCTTTCTTCCACCGGGGACAGTCCATGGCCATCTCGTGGTTGAGAGTCCTATACCGAGAAAATTTTTGGAGCAAAACAGCCGGATGCCCTTCCTGACGAAGAGTTTGAAGGATTTAATGATTTGGAGTGACACAGAAGGTTTGAAAAACTATTATGGCTTTTACGCACGCCCGGTCCTACTCTACGGAGCTCTCTTTCACCTCCGTGGATGGAAGTCGGGGGCCGGCGCTTGGCCGGGTGGCTGTCTGGGGACGGTGGATGGGGCTCGGACATGGGTTTTACGCACGCCCGGTCCTATTCTATGGAGCTCTCTTCCACCTCCGTGGCTGGAAGTGCCACCTCCGGGGATGGAAGTCCACGCCACCACACGCCTGGAAGTCCACGCCGGTGCTTGGGGCCGTGTGGCGGGGAACTATTTATGTTATAATTATTTGATATATTTTATTTCGTGTAGCAACTTGTATATGTTTTTATCGTGACAGTTCAGTAGTTGTTGGCTCGATAAACTCTTGTTTTGTTAAATAAAGAGCCGTTTACCAAACCCACATCTTTCCTTGTACTTTGTTAACGCTACAATATAGTTATGTACTAGATCTGTGGAATAACGACGAGGCTGACGTCAGGGCGCACGTTGTTGTCAAAGGACGAGGAATTTGATCGATGGATTTAATGATTTGGAGTGACACAGATGGTTTGCTAATATTATCGCTTAAATAATAGTTATTTGATATATAATTTATATGTTGTTATATGGGCCTGTGGAATATTTTGAAAATAGTACATTACAGTAGTCCAGGCGCGACGTGACGAACGCATGTATAATAGTTTCCGCATCACCGGTCGAGAGGATCGGACGAATCTTTGCAATATTACGAAGGTGAAAAAACGCAATTCTGGTTATATGCTTAATGTGCTTTTGAAAGGAGAGAGTTTGGTCAAATATTACCCCGAGATTAGTTACAGTATCGCTCTGAGTGATAGTACGGTTATCTATAGTTATAGCGGTTTCCTTGAATAAGTGTTGATAACGAGTTGGACCAATTATCAACATCTCAGTTTTATCTGGGTTAAGACGAAGGAAGTTGAGAGACATCCATTGCTTGATCTCCGCAAGGCACGCCTCAAGATTACAACAATCCCGCGGATCTGTCATCGATAACGGCATATATAATTGGGTGTCATCCGCGTAGCATTGAAAACTAATATTATATTTACGTATTATGTCCCCAAGCGGAATCATATAAATATTAAATAGAATTGGTCCGAGAACCGATCCCTGTGGGACACCACACGTAACATTATAGAGCTCCGAGGACGCATTGCCATGGACCACTCGGTGCGTCCTGTTTGATAGATAGGAATGGAACCAGCCTAGAGCTGACCCTGAAATACCAACACAACTTTTAAGACGCCCTAATAAAATATCGAAGTCTACAGTGTCGAAGGCAGCACTAAGATCGAGTAGTAACAGTACAGATGAAGTGTTTGAATCCATAGCTATGAGGAGATCGTTAGTCACTTTAGCAAGTGCTGTCTCAGTGGAATGATTAGCTCTAAAACCAGACTGAAAAGAGTCATATCGATTATTGGCGACCATGTAATCAATAAGCTGCTGCGCTACTACTTTTTCAAGAAGTTTTGCTATGAATGGGAGGTTTGAAACTGGCCTATAATTACTGAGACAGTCCGGGTCAAGATTTGGTCGCATAAGTAACGGTTTAATGATAGCGGTTTTAAAGGCTGTTGGCACTATCCCAGAGGAGACAGACAGATTGATTATATTTAAGACGGACGGTCCTAAAATTTGAAATAATTCTTGAAGTAGTTTGGCTGGAAGAGGGTCGAGTAAACATGTTGTTTGTTTAGCCGCACTAACCAATTGTGTTAGCCTTTCAAGGGACACGCTTTTAAAATTTGAGAGGGTTATTGCATGATCATCAGCGATGGTAAACGGCGGTCTCGACCGAGCGATTGGAATGGTATTCTTGATCTCGTCCCTAATGGATTCAATCTTTTGAGCAAAAAATTTCATGAACTCGTCAGCTGAGTGGAAGGAACTATCGGGGATCGGCTGGCGTAGAGTCAGCTTTGCCACTGTATCAAATAGGTGTTTAGGATTGTTTTTATTGAGATTAATAACTTGCGAAAAATACAGAGTTTTTGCTAAGATAAGCGCATCTTTATATTTCAGGAGGCTATCCTGCCATGCCTGATGGAAAACCTCAAGTTTGGTTAGACGCCATCTGCGCTCATACTTTCTACATAATTGCTTAAGCGTACGCGTTTCATCTGTGAACCACGGAGTAGGCAATCTACGGCGAGTTTTCAGACGTAAGGCGTCACAGAGTCAATGGCATTTAACAATGTCGCATTGAATTCATTTGTAAGATTATCAATAGAGCCGGTGTATGCGGGAAATATAGCGGTTGCCGGCGACAGTATCTCAGATAGCGCAGTTGCAGTCATGGAGTTAAGATTACGGCTCCTATAATTCTGATTGCTCTCTTGTCCTTGACAAGGAACTAGAATTTCAAATTTTATTAAGTAATGATCAGACAGAACAGTAGTGTATGGCAGTACTGCTATATTTGAGGTTGCAAGTCCTCGGGATAATACCAGATCTATGGTATTTCCATTCTTATGCGTTGCTGCCTGTACAGCTTGCGTAAAACCAAACGTATCAGTTAAAGTCTGAAACGCCGAAGTAAGTGGCTCTGACGGTAAATTCATGTGGATGTTGAAATCGCCCATGATAATTATATTATCCGCATTGGTTACTAGATCAGCCACGAATTCTGAAAATTCATCCAGGAAGCCAGAGTAAGCCCCGGGTGGACGGTAAATAACAGCAAGATAAAATGACGGTAAAGCGGTGGATCGGACAGTGAGAACCTCAAATGTTTTAAATACGTTGATCGAACGAGGCCTAAATCTAAGGTCGGAATTCGAGATGAGGGCGACACCCCCACCCTTTTTTCGAGGACGCGCCACATGCGAGCTCACAAAATTTGGAGGCGAGGCCTCGATAAGCGGCAGCAGTCCATTAGGTTTTAACCAGGTCTCGCAGAGACCAAAAACGTTTAGATTATGTTCCGTGATGAGGTCATTAACGAGAACTGCTTTCGTATGAAGCGATCTAATATTCATAAAACCGAGTTTAAGTGTAATCGGTCGATCAGGGTGCGTATCTATCGAAGGATATTTAAACGAGATGCGAGTAAGACTGTGTTCTCTAGGCCTGACATCACCTCTCGGATATTTGTTAGCGCGGTGGGACGATACGACCATGGGAATTTGATAGTAAATATTTGCTACACATGTAAAATTATCTGAAACAGGCACCGTTTCATCAGCAAAACCGGTCGGGGTGGAGTGATTGGATTTGTCTACTACCCCAGTAGAAAGTGTGTTTATGTGTACTGTAGCACTATTCAAACTGTCACGCTCTAGTCTACACGAGGAGCTATGTGCATGCTGGAAGTCTAGCCTAGCGCTAGTTAACTTTAGCTTAACAGACTCCAAACCCATCCTGACAGGTGGTCTAATCACCTGTGCCCCGGCCTGCTCTAAAGTGACCTGTCATGTGTGGCTCAAACAGTAATCTATATTCCTAGAAAGAGTGAAGGCGCCTTCACGGTTAGGGTGAAGGCCGTCCTTCCTCAGCAGGTCGGGGCGGCCCCAGAAGGAGGGCCAGTTATCTATAAAATACAGTCCCTGCTTTTTACAGAACCCAGCCATCCATCGATTAAGGGAGACTAATCTACTAAACCTCTCATCAGTGCCTCTCCCAGGCAGGGGGCCAGAGACAAATACTCGATGCCGACTCATCTTTCTGGCGAGATCACAAGTCCTCGCTATGTTTCTCTTTGTGATCTCCGATTGCCTCATCCTAACATCATTGGAGCCGACGTGTATCACTATGTCCGAGTAGCTAGTGTTGTTGGAACTACGCTGTTGACTAGACCTATTGCGAGTCAGCTCCCTAAGATTAGCTTCTATGTCGGGTGCTCTGCCCCCAGGAATACACATTACCGTGGCTGTATTTTTAAGCGTAATATTTCGGGTAATGGAGTCACCTATGACCAAAGTGCGAGGGCCAGTAGACCGAGATGACTTTGGACGGCTATGCGTCTTACCTGGCTCATCGCGATTAGCAAGCCGCTTGGGGCTAATGCTAACTGGGCTAGCGGGCTGACTACAGTCCGCGTCTGTATCCGCCACATCTACTGTTATCGCGCAATTCTGCTCTAACTGGCGGACACGTCCCTCTAGCAACCTCTCTAAGAGTGCAGTTGGTGCACAAAGCCGTACAAACCTCTTGATCCGCAGCCATACTTTGTGTCCGATGATCGACGGTAGACAAATGGCCACGAAGCCTCCGCTCTCCCAGGCACTCCGGCTCTTGATCCGCAGCCATACTTTGTGTCCGATGATCGACGGTAGACAAACGGCCACGAAGCCTCCGCTCTCCCAGGCACTCCGGCTGTGACGTAAAAAAGATCGAACAGTGTAATAAAAAGATAACAGACTCCAGACTGTTATTATTCTACTTATTCCGCTCACTTTTTTGACGCTTAACTACTTCCACATACCAGCTCAGTGGCCTAGTGGTAGAGTGTCCGCCCTGAGACTGGAAGGTTGTGGGTTCAAACCCCGGCCGGGTCATACCAAAGACTATAAAATGGGACCCATTGCCTCCCTGCTTGGCACTCAGCATTAAGGGTTGGAATTGGGGGGTTAGATCACCAACTGATTCCCGAGCGCGGCACCGCTGCTGCTCACTGCTCCCCTCTCCCCCAGGGGATGGATTAAAATCACACGGGGATGGGTTAAATGCAGAGGACAAATTTCACCACACCCAGGTGTGTGTGTGACGATCATTGGGACTTTAATCTTTAATCTTTTCAACCGATTCACTCCGTTCCACTTTTCACTTATTGCAAATATTCATGACACCGCTGCTTACATTTTTTTTGTTCAAAAAATTTTCCGTTTTCACAAAATTCACAAATTTCCGGCAAATCTTTCCCCATTCATTCTTAATGGCAGATTCAACATTTCACATTTACGTTGTTCCAGTTTGAAATTCACATAATTCAACACATTCAAATCACATTGGGGACATTCCCAAATTTGCCAAATTAAAAAAATTCACGTTTTCCCGTTTAAAATTTGCACAAAAATTTCGTTTTTCACTTCTAATTTCTACATACTTCAACCGATTCAACTCGTTCCGACTTTCAACTGTTCATCTTTTGCCTACCTAATCCACACCTTCCCACTTAACAAAAATTCCACTTTTTCAAATTTGAAATTCAACCGTTTTTCTACTCTAATCTCTACATTTTTCAACCGATTCAACCCATTCCAACTTTCAATTGTTCATCTCTTGCCTACCCATTCCACAACTTCCCACTTACCGAAAATTTCAAATTTGAAATTCAACCAAATTCTCCAAGATTTCATTTTTCTACTCTAATTTCTACATTTCTCTACCGATTCAACCCATTCCAACTATCAACTCTTCATCTTTTCCTACCTATTCCACAACTTCCCACTTGCCAAAAATTCCAAACATTCAAATTTGAAATTCGACCAAATTCTCCAAAATATCGTTTTTCTACTCTAATTTCTACATTTTTCAACCGATTCAACCCATTCCAACTTTCAATTGTTCATCTCTTGCCTACCTATTCCACAACTTCCCACATACCAATAATTCCAAATTTTCAAATTTGAAATTCAACCAAATTCTCCAAAATTTCGTTTTCTACACTAATTTCTACATTTCTCTACCTATTCAACCCATTCCAACTTTCAACTGTTCATCTTTTGCCTACCAATTTCACCACTTCCCACTTACCAAAAATTCCAAACTTTCAAATTTGAAATTCAACCAAATTCTCCAAAATGTGTTTTTTCTACCCTAATTTCTACATTTTTCAACCGATTCAACCCATTCCAACTGTATTCACTTTATTCACCTTATGCTTACCATATTCACCCCCTTCACACCCACTTCCACTATGCTTACACATTTCAACCCTTGACCCCAACTTCCAATGTGGCGGCCATCTTGGATTTTGGATTAACCCTGAAGTGCTCCCAATGAACCCTGAATGAACTGGAAGTGCTCCAAATCAAACCGGAAGTGACCCCAAATAAACCGGAAGTGACCTCAGGTAAACCGGAAGTGCCCCAAATCAAACCGGAAGTGACCTCAGGTAAACGGGAAGTGCCCCTAATCAAACGAAGTGACCCAAATCAAACGGGAAGTGACCTCAGCTAAACCAGAAGTGACCCCAAATAAACCAGAAGTGACCTCAGCTAAACCGGAAGTGACCAAAAATAAACCGGAAGTGACACTATTAAACCATAAGTTACCTTATTTCAACAATAAGTGCCCTAAATGAAACCAGAAGTGACCTAAATTCAACATTTGCTCTAACTTTTACAATTGTTGTCCGATTCAACCCGTTTCAAGTTTTGAACTCCAAAGTGAACCTCTTGAACCTGTAGTTTCATTTTGTTCAAAATTCCAAAAATATTTTTTAAATTCCCATTCATTCTCTATGAGGCATTCAACATTTGCTCTAACTTCTACATTTTATAACCGATTCAACCTATTCCAACTTTCAACTGTTCATCTTTTTCCTACCTATTCCACAACTTTCCACTTATCAAAAGTTCAAAATTTTAAATGTTTGAAATTTATGCTTAATTCTACAAAATTTTGCTTTTCAACTCTAATTTCTCCCCTCCGTGAGTCGTCACCTTATCGTGGTGGAGGGGTTTGCGTGCCCCTATGATCCTAGGAGCCATGTTGTCTGGGGCTTCATGCCCCTGGTAGGGTCACCCATGGCAAACGGGTCCTAGGTGAGGGACCAGACAAAGCACGGCTCAAAAAGCCCCTTATGATGAAAAAGATATATGGACACAGATTTCCCTCGCCCGGACGCGGGTCACCGGGGCCCCCCTCTGGAGCCAGGCCTGGAGGCGGGGCTCGAAGGCGAGCGTCTGGTGGCAGGGCCTTCGCCCATGGGGCCCGGCCGCGCACAGCCCGAAAAGGAAATGTGGGTCCCCCTTCCCATGGGCTCACCACCTGTGGGAGGGGCCAAAGGGGTCGGGTGCAGTGCAAGCTGGGCGGCGGCCAAAGGCAGGGACCTTGGCGGTCTGATCCCCGGCTGCAGAAGCTGGCTCTTGGGACATGGAATGTCACCTCTCTGGCTGGAAAGGAGCCCGAGCTGGTGTGCGAGGCAGAAAAGTTCCGACTAGATATAGTCGGACTTGCCTCCACGCACAGTTTGGGTTCCGGTTCAAGCCCTCTCGAGAGGGACTGGACTCTCTTCCACTCTGGAGTTGCCCACGGTGAGAGGCGTCGAGCAGGTGTGGGTATACTTATTGCCCCCCGGCTGGGCGCCTGCACATTGGGGTTCACCCCGGTGAACGAGAGGGTAGCCTCCCTCCGCCTTCGGGTGGGGTGACGGGTCCTGACTGTTGTTTGTGTCTATGCACCAAACGGCAGCTCAGAGTACCCACCCTTCTTGGAGTCCCTGGAGGAAGTGCTGGAGAGCGCTCCTTCTGGGGACTCCATCGTTCTACTGGGTGACTTCAATGCTCACGTGGGCAATGACAGTGAGACCTGGAAGGGCGTGATTGGGAGGAACGGCCCCCCCGATCTGAACCCGAGCGGTGTTCTATTATTGGACTTCTGTGCTCGACACGGATTTTCTATAATGAACACCATGTTCAAACATAAGGGTGTCCATGTGTGCACTTGGCACCAGGACACCCTAGGCCGCAGTTCGATGATCGACTTTGTAGTCGTGTCATCGGATTTGCGGCCGCATGTTTTGGACACTCGGGCGAAGAGAGGGGCGGAGCTGTCAACTGATCACCACCTGGTGGTGGGTTGGCTCCGATGGTGGGGGAAGATGCCGGTCCGACCTGGCAGACCCAAACGCTCTGTGAGGGTCTGCTGGGAACGTCTGGCGGAATCCCCTGTCAGGAAGAGCTTCAACTCCCACCTCCGGCAGAGCTTTTCCCACGTCCCGGGGGAGGCGGGGGACATTGAGTCCGAGTGGACCTTGTTCCGCGCCTCCATTGTTGAGGCGGCCGACCGGAGCTCTGGCCGTAAGGTCATTGGTGCCTGTCGTGGCGGCAATCCCCGAACCCGCTGGTGGACACCGGCGGTAAGGGATGCCGTCAAGCTGAAGAAGGAGTCCTATCGGGCCGTTTTGGCCTGCGGGACTCCTGAGGCAGCTGACAGGTACCGGATGGCCAAGCGGAACGCGGCTTCGGCGGTTGCTGAGGCAAAAACCCGGACGTGGGAGGAGTTTGGCGAGGCCATGGAGAATGACTTCCGGACGGCTTCGAGGAAATTCTGGTCCACCATCCGGCGTCTCAGGAGGGGGAAGCAGTGCAACGCCAACACTGTTTACAGTGGAGATGGCGTGCTGCTGACCTCGACTCGGGACGTCGTGTGTCGGTGGGGAGAATACTTCGAAGACCTCCTCAATTCCACCGACACGCCTTCCATTGTGGAAGCAGGGCCTGGGGACTCTGAGGCGGACTCTCCAATCTCTGGGGCCGAAGTCACTGAGGTAGTTAAAAAACTCCTCGGTGGCAAGGCCCCGGGAGTGGATGAGATCCGCCCGGATTTCTTAAGGGCTCTGGATGTTGTGGGGTTGTCATGGCTGACACGTCTCTACAGCATCGCGTGGACATCGGGGACAGTGCCTCTGGATTGGCAGACTGGGGTGGTGGTTCCCCTCTTTAAGAAGGGGGACCGGAGGGTGTGTTCCAATTACAGGGGAATTACACTCCTCAGCCTCCCTGGTAAGGTCTATTCAGGGGGGCTGGAGAGGAGGGTCCGTCGGGAGGTCGAACCTCGGATTCAGGAGGAACAGTGTGGCTTTCGTCCTGGCCGTGGAACAGTGGACCAGCTCTTCACCCTCAGCAGGATCCTCGAGGGTGCATGGGAGTTCGCCCAACCAGTCCACATGTGTTTTGTGGACTTGGAGAAGGCGTTCGACCGTGTCCCTCGGGAGGTTCTGTGGGGGGTGCTTCGGGAGTACGGGGTACCAAGCCAACTGATAAGGGCGGTTCGGTCCCTGTATCACCGATGCCAGAGTTTTGTCCGCATTTCCGGCAGTAAGTCGGATTCGTTCCCAGTGAGGGTTGGACTCCGCCAAGGCTGCCCTTTGTCACCGATTGTGTTCATAATTTTTACGGACAGAATTTCTAGGCGCAGCCGAGGCGTTGAGGGTGTCTGGTTTGGGGACCTCGGCATCGCGTCTCTGCTTTTTGCAGACGACGTGGTGCTGTTGGCTTCTTCAGGCCGTGATCTCCAGCTCTCACTGGAGCGGTTCGCAGCCGAGTGTGAAGCGGTCGGGATGAGGGTCAGCACCTCCAAATCCGAGTCCATGGTCCTCGATCGGAAAAGGGTGGAATGCCCTCTCCGGATCGGGGATGAGATCCTGCCCCAAGTGGAGGAGTTTAAGTATCTTGGGGTCTTGTTCACGAGTGAGGGGAGGATGGAGCGCGAGATCGACAAGCGGATCGGTGCAGCGTCGGCAGTAATGCGGACTCTGTACCGGTCCGTCGTGGTAAAGAGAGAGCTGAGCCAAAAGGCAAAGCTCTCAATTTACCGGTCGATGTACGCTCCTACCCTCACCTATGGTCACGAGCTATGGGTCGTGACCGAAAGAACGAGATCCCGGATACAAGCGGCCGAAATGAGTTTTCTCAGCTGGATGTCTGGGCTCTCCCTTAGAGATAGGGTGAGAAGTTCGGTCATCCGGGAGAGACTCGGAGTAGAGTCGCTGCTCCTCCACGTTGAGAGGAGCCAGATGAGGTGGCTCGGGCATCTCATCAGGATGCCTCCTGGACGCCTCCCTGGGGAGGTGTTCCGGGCATGTCCCACCGGTAGGAGACCCCGGGGACGACCCAGGACGCGCTGTAGAGACTATGTCTCTCAGCTGGCCTGGGAACGCCTTGGGATCCCCCGGGATGAGCTAGATGAAGTGGCTGGGGAGAGGGAAGTCTGGGAGTCCTTCCTGAAGCTGCTGCTCCCGCGACCCGACCCCGGATAAGCGGAAGAAGATGGATGGATGGATGGAACTCTAATTTCTACATTTTC